>NC_064860.1:57176201-57861201 GCF_024139225.1 Suncus etruscus | reverse complement strand
ACAAATTACATCTTCAGGATCCCAAATTCCTAATATTTTACTTATATATTAAATATAAGGAAAATTAGGGTCAGGGTATGTAATACAGTGACAGGTAATTTGCCTTGCATATATGAGGAATGAAATTTAACTTGCCAGCACCTAAAAATAAAATCACAGAAGGAAAAAGTGTATACTGACATACAGTAATTAGTGGTATTTATTTTAAAAACATACAATATCAGCATGATACATGATTAAAATATCAGTCAATTGTTTTTATTTTCTGAGGAGGTCAAGAATTGGTAGAACTGCACCAATCCTATTTTTTTTCCTACTTGTCAAAGGAAGAAGAGGAAAAGTGCATTTACAAATCTCTCTAAAATGAAACTAGAGAATGACTAATAAGAGGCATTTTGGGGAGGGTAGAGGTTGGTGCTCCAGTTCCATTCATTCTAGCTCTGATACTTACCATTACAAACTATCCTTTTCCCCTCAGTATTCCAGTGGTGAAAGGTTGGACTAGCTGCAATTAAAGAAAGAAATACACTTGATTTAGTCCTTGTAAGAAAATTTTTCTTGAGAGTCATGTGAAACATCATTTTTGACTGAACACACTATAACAAGTACTTATGCCTCTGGTATTTTAGAATACTTGTTTAAGTAGAAGATAAAAGTTATAAAAATTCAAATATTATGCCCCACTACTTAGTAATAATAATTAATTGTATGTAAATTAGCACTATTAAGAGAAAATTACAAAAAATATCTAAACAAAAACAAGAAAACAACTGTCATGTTCATTGTGTACATGATTTTTCTGTTCAATAGTGACCATGAGATTATCCGTTCTCACTGTTAATTTAATTTTTTTCTGGGAGGATATATTAAGAAATGATTGATTCTGTATTCAAACTTAGGTAATCAACTTTTAATCACAACTTCATTGTCAAGGTGAAAGGACTTTTTTTCTCTCCTTTTTAATCAAATGATTAGGAATCATTAATTTCATAATCTCCTGAAAGAAACATATTCATCAGAACAAACCTGGCAGTACATCCATTTCAATGTCATATTTCTATCACTTAAGTTATGACTGAAAAGTCATTAGAAAATCATATTGTGCATCCATCTAATAAGTATGCAAACTTGACAAATTATTCATGGGACTGGAATTATAGAACAACAGTTAAGACACTTACCTTGCATGTTACTAACCTGAACTTAATACCAGGTAACCTTTAAGGTCCCCCAATCCCACCAAGTGTGATCCTGATCACTGCTTGGTGTGACCCAAAAAACTAAAATAAAAAATCATTAAAAGCTCTATCTCTGGGCTGTAGCAATAGCACAGTGATAGGGCGTTTGCCTCGCAAGCAGTTGACCCAGGACCGACCTTGGTTCGATTCTGGGCGTTCCATATAGTCCCCCAAGCCAGGAGCGATTTCTGAGTGCATAGCCAAGAGTGACCCTTGAGTTTCACCAGGTATGGCTCAAAAGAAGAAAAAACAAAAAGCTCTATCTGTATTTTAGTTATTTATATATAAACATGTCTCTCTATATATAACTAAGTAATTACAAACTTAAGCACTTAAGTCCAATTCAATGACAACATGTCACATTAAAATGTAAATGCTTTTACATTGGTCAGGAGAGATACAATCATGTAAATAACAAAGTTGTACCAAATATTTGTTTAAAGAATGATATTATTGGGGCCAGAGAGATAGCATGGAGGTAAGGCGTTTGCCTTTCATGCAGGAGGTCATCGGTTCGAATTCTGACGCCCCATATGGTGCCTCGTGTCTGCCAGGAGCAATTTCTGAGCCTGGAGTCAGGAATAACCCCTGAGCACTGCCGGGTGTGACCCAAAAACCAATATATATATATATATATATATATATATATATATATATATATATATATATATATATATATATATATGTGTGTGTGTGTGTGTGTGTGTGTGTATAATAAAAAAAGAATGATTTTATTTTATATACAAGGGGTGTATAACTGTCAAAAATTACAATTTGACTATTTTGCTTCAAAATTAGTTATTTATTTCTGCTCTATCATTTTCTATTATTACTTTTCAATATGCTATAAATAAAATTTTATACATATTTACAATTGCAAGTAATAATAGGTACACATAAATACATATCACAGTTAAATACACATTGTCTTTTAAAACATATGCATATATATTTACAAACATCAACAAATAATTTATGTTCTACACATGAGAAAGCCAAGACACAGAAAGCTAAAGATCCTGAAACTATGTGCATTGAGAAATGATTAACTCCAGATGTCTCAGTCATGAGGTCTTCATTGCTTTGTCAATATTTTATCGAACCTAATATATTGATCCTTTCTCCCTAGTCTGTAGAATAAGATATTCTAGACCAGTGTTTCCAATTATCTTATAACAGTAACTGCTTCTAATTTTGTTTATTTTCTGTGGCCCCCTGTCCTATTGTTTGGTTTCTTCACTGTTTGGTTTCCTACGCATTGGCCCACTCTTTTCTGTAATGTTTAAGTAAGTATTGCATGAGGCATATACTGGGATCCACAGAAAGCTATAAAACACCCTCTTGAGAAATCTAGTCTAAATCTTTTTGTTGTTGCTGTTGTTGTTGTTGTTGTTTTAGGATCTCATTCAGCAGTGTTCAGAAGTTCTTTCTATCTCTGCAATTATGACTCAATTCCAGAGGCCAGAGGGATACCACTGTGGATAGAGTGTTTGTCTTGCACGCCCTGAATCGGGTTGGATTTCCACCATCCTATATGATCCCTAAAGCCTGCCAGGAGCAATTTTTGAACACAGAGCTAGAAATAACCCATGAGCGAAGCTGGGTGTGGTCCATAAAACAATAACAACAACAACAAAACAATAAAAAATGATCAATTCCAGTCATGCTCTGGGAACATGGGATGACTGTACCGTATTTTCCAGTGTATAAGATGACTTTTGAAACAAAAAAAAAAAGTCTACCGAAAATCGGGGGTCGTCTTCTACTCCGAATATATCCCGAAAAATGTTTCAATATGCCTCTAAACGAAAATTGTCTAAATTTTGCCACAAAACGAATTTTCCAACTCGATCCTGCACCAATCACTGCCAGTCTACTCAGACTGCCTCTCTAACTCAGCCGATCCAAGCAGTATTTTTTTTTTTTGGTTTTTGGGCCACACCCAGTAACACTCAGGGGTTACTCCTGTCTATGAGCTCAGAAGTTGCTCCTGGCTTGGGGGACCATATGGGACACCGGGGGGGGGGGCATCAAACAGCGGCAAGGCAGGCACCTTACCTCTAGCGCAGGCAAGGCAGGCACCTTACCTCTAGGGCCACCGCCCGGCCCCCCAAGCAGGCTTTTTATGCATGCAAATTATACAGTGTTCTGTACCCGAAACTACACTGTAAAAAGCCTGTTCAGATAGGCCAGAGTCAGAGAGGACGACTATTACAGTATAACCTTTGGACCTTTTCTTGTTGTGATTGGCTCACTGTGGAAGATACAGTTGCAGCACAGGAACATTCTGTCTTATACAGCAAATATAGGCCTAAACCTTTGTTTTAACTGTAAAATTAGGGGGTCGTCTTATACACCTGGTTGTAAAATACGGTAAGTGCCCTGCCCAAGGTGGTATCTCTCCTGAGACCTTAAAAGGAACTTTTTAGCTGTACAATGAAGTTCCTGCATCAAACTTAGTAAGTTCACAGACCATCAGGGTCATCTCTGCATAGGGCTCTAGAGCATTAAAATGAAGCTGTTGGGTGAGCAGTGGTGCCAGGGAGTGTTTTGGACACTCTGGCTTATTTTGACAGATTTTATTTTCTTCTATTTTTAATGTGTATATGCAAAAACAATAAACAGTATCCAAGAGGATTACTTGGAGGATGTTACATAAAATATAGATTAATACTAGGACTAAACATGAACATATCAATAACCAACATTTTTAATGAATTCTTTAAAAATTAAGCTTCTAGGGCCAGAGCGATAGTGCAGTAGTAGGGCATTTGCCTTGCAAACGAGTGACCCAGGACAGACCTCGGTTCGATCCAACTGTGTCCCATATGGTCCCCCAAGCCAGGAGTGATTTCTGAACACATAGCCAGGAGTAACCCCTGAGTGTCACCTGGTGTCTGGGTGTCCCCAATAAATAAAATAAAAATTAAGCTTCTTTTAGATGGTTTTGATAGAAATTTAATGAGTGGGTGGTAACTATATTTTAAAATATCTGGCAAAAAACAGTTATCTTAAAGCTGTACAAATTGCTTTGATTGGAGGTGAGGGCGCAAGGCACCAAGCCTGTGCACAAGGCCTACTCTGAATGGTTTCTCTGCTCATAGGTTACTTCCAGCTGAACTTGGGACTTTGATGTGCCAGGAATAGACCTGGGCCTCCTGTATGCAAACACTTTGAGCTATTTCCCTGACCTAATACAAATTGCTTTTAATTACAAAGAAAATGAATCATAAAAGGTATTTGTTTTGCAATGACTCACATTTCTTTCTTTAAAAATCTGTTTAAATATTTAGTGTAGTAGAAACGAAAGTTACCCAAAATCAAGAATCAATAAGGGAACATTTTATATTATTTGTGAACTTCGAAATGGATTAGATGAAATCATAAATAATTGACTTACTAAATTTGCTAAAATTTAACTGCCAAAACAAATAATGTTGAAAATATTAATCTATGTAATGAACTTGCTTTACCTGCAGGCTAGGTTTAGGACAATTATTTTTTAGAATATCTGTAAAATCAAGAATTAAGAGCATAGAAATAAACATAAGAACATAATTTCCTAGTATATCAGATGCCAAAGTATTGGATTGTTTATAAAGCATTTTTTATTAATTTAATATATCTTGTGGGTACATTGAGTTAATCAATTTAATGAAGAAAATCAGGATTTATATAATTAAAAATACAATATGAACACAACACAATCAAGCCAGACTATAGGAATCTTATTTAAATAAATTAGCTATTTATAATTGTGAATACATACTTAATGCATATGTATATGGTTACATAAATGCAAGTACTTTTATGAATGATTTATTTAAACTTGTTTGTATCTCACAATGAATCTGTATGTAATAAGACTGTGTTTGCATGTAGTATGTGTGTGTCTGTATATATGTTTGTGCCTGAAAGTTAGAATATTTACTAAGGGCACTATAGTTTTAAATGAATGGCAAATTACACACAAAAAAAGCACTAACAACAAGAATTAAGGTCTAAAATAATCAAAGGTCAAAGTTACATTTCTACTCATATAAAAAATAAAAATAGATATTATTTTATAATCATTACTCAATATTTTTTATTTTTGCACATGCAATGCTGATATATTCAGATATATACAAACACAAATTTATGTATGTAAATGTGATATATATATATAAAAATTGAATTATACTATGGGATTATATATAGTATTTATTTCTTCTAGGTAACCTATCAAAATTTTATTAGTCTCTCTAGCAACAACTGTGGATGAAAAGCCTCAATGTTTATTTCTTTTTCTTTAAAAACTGCATTTCTACAACCTATAAGAACTTTTTCAATCACATTGACAAATGCAAGTAGATTAGTCCATATATTTTCCTGTACTCTAAACTTCCTCATAGTTTAAACACAAAGGAAAAAATTATATAAAACTAAATAAAAATGCAAGTACTAGTTAGAATGATTGAATACAATCAGTGTGCATTCAGTCTCTCTACATGGAAACATATAAAATGTACTTCATCAAGAAATAAATCTTCAATATATATAAATTTTTATCTGTAAAGTTTTTAGTGCTTGTGTCTTTTCAAAAGTTTTAAACTCAAGGGCACAGAAAGGAATATAGGAAACATTATTTTCTATTATGTTCTATTATTCTCCAAATTAAAACATGCCTATCATATTCATAAGATTTATTATAAAGGATGTATTATAATCTTCCTCACAATATATATGTTATATATATATAAATATAAAAATTCTGTATGTAACATTACATTCTTTATTTTATGGTCACCAAGTCTACATACAGAGCTTACTTTGGTGATACTTTTGTTGAAAACATTCATCTTATAATAAATTTGTTTTAAATAATTACATCATAACTTGAGTTTTCAGTTGCATATAGTGATAATACACAGAAATTTAAGCAAAATATAGCATAATTAATTAATTAATTGGCTACAGCTAGAATCAAGATTGTTTCTACTGCTTTATAGCAAATGTTTTAATAGTACATATGCACAAATTGCTAATAGCAATTTTCCTCATGATATCAAATTAGTAAAAATTTTAAATTAAAGAAAATCAATACATAATTATCTATAAGTGAGAGGAAGAGTGCTAAGAAATTCAGTTGAAAATATTAGTTTTTATTTATTTATTTTTCAGGTTTTATTGACACTTAATTCAAGGTAAAGTTTTTGCTCTTTCTATGGAAGATTCTGGATTTTTAGATAATGAAGTACTATAAAGAAATACCTTTAAAAGATGATCATGGCTGCTACAATAAAATTCAGATGGGAGCACATTTTGCTGTGTTCAATACATTTTAATTCTTAGCTCAGGAATCACTGCATGCAGGACTCAGGTACCATGTGTGATGGAGGAATTGAACTTGCATTAACCATGTGCAAGATAAGTGCATTCTCCACTGCACTATCTCTTTGGCCCTTACATTAAAACATATTTAAACAGTAAGCTCTTTATTATGATAAGAAACATTTTTTTAATTAAAAACATGTTATATGTGCATGTCTGTGTTTTCTTTTCTGCCCTGACCTTAGCTTATCTACCCCCATTAAATAAAACATTTAAATTTGATTATTGTGTAATTAAAGTTACACATTTTTTATATATCTGATGTACTACTTACTAGAATTTTGGTCTCTTGAGAATGATTAATTTCATAAGGTAGCATGTGCTACAGTGCTCATTAAATATTAGTTTAGTGACTATGTTAATTTAAATTTTTTTAATTAACAAACAAAATAGCAATAACAAATAAAGGAATATTTTAATTTTTATTTATGATATGAGATTTGGGTAACAGTGATATCTTTCTCAGAAACTAATATATGACCATTTTTATGACCATAAAGATGCAGACATAAGGAAATGTCTTTAAGCCTAGAGAAGACCAAGCATAGAAAATATATGGGTGCAACAGCATGGCACAAGAAAAGGTAAATACATTTTGAATAATTACAGATATTTCCATATGATAACATAGAAGCAACGTTTTTTTAATTCTCCCTTCTTAATTCCCTTAAGAATTTCAATATGAGTACTGCTGAAAACAAACTTTACATTCCAAAATTTTACATTTTATTCTATTTTTTTAAGTCACATAGAGGTAACACTGACTCATTCATTGTGATTCTACATTTATCAACATAGCATAGATCCATTAGCATCTCTCACTAGTATGACCACAAAATTATGAGAGGTTTACACAGTTGTTCTTTTTTCAAAACATTTATGTCTCACAAGCTCATTTGCTATACAAGAACCTCATTGAATTACACAAGTTGAAATTAGCTTATTTTTATGCCAATTAAAATTTAATCACTTATAGTGTAAATTGCAATTTATTTTTATTTAATTATGAGTAGACAAATCCATTAGTTTTTTTAATTGTTTTTAAGTTTATTTTATTGGAAGAAGGGTGTTGGGCCACACCAGGCAATTCTCAGGTATTATTATTGGCTTTGTGCTCAGAAATAATATCTAATGGTGCTCATGGGACTGTATCTGGTTTCAGGGACTAAACATAGTTCAATATGATGCAAAGAAGTGCCTTATTCTCTGTATAATGACTTGATCCTGTTTTTAAATTTTTAAATCTGGTTTAGAATAGTCTACATAAAATCATTAAAAGAAAAATATGAAAAACACCTATGCTTTGCAGTATTTTCTTCTTTTTACAATTTTGTCAAGCTATGCCTACAGCATATATAATTTAATAATTTTTCGATCATTTATGCTTTTGTCACTATCATCACATTCGAAAAATTGAATATATTTTTCCTAAACACTTCGTATTTAACTTTCTCTTTAATCTCAAGTCCCACACAGTTCCTATTCATTCATATTCAGTTGCTATAGATTTTTTCTACTAGGGAATAGTTTAATTTTAATTTGAATAGCATGAAAATATAAAAATGATTGTGTCTAACAAAATGTTTCTGAGATTTAAAGTAATACTTTGCTCTAATTTAATGCTAACTTGTGTTCCATTGTATGAATTCAATAGATTCTTAAGTATTGATTTAATTGGTGCATTTTTAACTAATATAAAGTTAAAGGTATTTATATGTTCCTTTACTTTTCTTTTATTCTTGCCCCCTTTTTTTTGGAAAAAAAACTCAGCATCACTAGCTTTTATGATCATGTGAAACTTATTTTGAAACTGCCAAAGGTCTGTCAGACTCTATGCTTAGCATCAGTGTGGGAGGTAAGAGGATGCCTGTTTTTCCACAGCTTTGGTGACATAGTGCTATTTTGTCTCTTGATTAAAACACCTCTACTGTGAAGTAACATCACATTGTAGATTGTTTATTTTGTTTTGTTTTATTTTGTTTTGTGTTACTCTTATGATTAATAAAGCTGAGTATTTTTAAATGCTTATCTTTCATTTTATATGGGAGCTGTTAATAAAATTATTTTATTCATTTTTAATTATTTTTTGCTCAGAGAAATTTGAAAGGAAATATTTAATTGCCATGGCAATAACTTTCTTAATATAGTTTTGCCCATTCAAGTCAGGTACAAAATTGTATTTTAAACTGTTCACCACCATAACACATATGAGGACACATCAACAAGGAAAATCAAGGGCTTTATATTCCTGGGTATTTTTTTCCGTCATATTAAGTTTTTTTAATATAATTTTTATTTTAATCAAATGACTTACATATCATTCACAGTAATATTCCAGGTACATGTTAACATTGAATTAGGGGAATTCCCATCACCAAATTGTCCTCCCTCCACCTCCGTTCCCATCCTGCCTCCCCTATCCTCCACCCTCACCCCAGGGGCTTCTAGATTGAGTGGCCCCCTCTGTGTCTAGTTTATTACTTAGTGATCTTATAACTGTTTGGTCATGGTACCTCCATTACTTCTCCCTCTAATTGGGAAGCGGGACTAGATAGTTCGAGTTATGTGGTTTTGTTTGAGGAAGAGAAAAGTAATAAAATGGGGTAAAAATCAACTACGCCAACAATGGGCAGAGTCCTTCTAGAGGCTCTTTTCCTTGGTTTGAGAGACGAAGGGGAAAAAAGAAGGTGAAACACCACAACAGTTCAAAAAGAAGTATCAAATAAGATATCCAGTGAGCACTGCAGCAATAAAGATATGCACCACATAATTGCAATGGTCTTGAGATAAAAAACATGACAGAGCGCAAAAAGGAAGAAAAGAAGAAAGAAAAAGTAAATATATAAATAAAAAAGTGGACAACTATCTTAAATATCTACAACTAACTTAAATATCTACACCAATACAAAGAAATTGACAAAAACTAGATAAGAGAAGAAAAAAAAAGAAAAAAAAGATTATTTTGTGCTTATTGGGTTTTGTGTGTATGTGTGTGTGTTTTTGGGTCACACCCAGCAGTGTTCAGGGGTTACTCCTGGCTCCATGCTCAGAAATTGCTCCTGGCAGGCACAGGGGACCAAATGGAATGCCGGAATTCAAACCGATTACCTTCTGCATGAAAGGCAAATGCCTTACCTCCATGCTATCTTTCCTCCCACGCCCCTTTATTCCCCTCCTACATAGGCACTGTAAAAATTGGGTCATTCGAAAAGGGAATCCCCTTGGCCTAAGAGATACAGGGTTTCTCCACTCTTAAAATATATTGTCATGTATTATCTATAGACTCCTTTCAAGTTCATTTACTCTCCCCTTGGTGTTTTTGTGTTGTATGGAAGACTCCTGCTCCGATCTGGATGATAAAATCAGACCTCTATATCTAGAGATCTCAGTCTCTGCACAGGTCAAGGAGTAAAACTTACGATGAAGTCTTTCTTCGTGATTTTAGAAGTTCTGTTTCCTCAATGTCATTTTAATCTGTCTTCTGCGGTTGGTGGTCTTGGCCCTTGCATTGAACCTCGGGTGGAGCCTGGGATATCATCTTTTGTTATGTTTCCAGAAGACCCATTCAGTTACAATTGTCTCAGTCAGGTCTCTGGAATTAGAGATCATGGTTGTTGTGCAGGTCTTATAACAAACCCTAGACTAGGGCTTTCTTGCTGGTCCCAGATTACATACTACCCGGTCATGGTTCTGTCTGCCAGTCATCTGTAGATTATGTTCTTGGCTTTTGCACAGCCCAAAGGGTTGCAATCAAGTCTTCTGATTTTGTCTTGTCATTAGTTGGTGAGGTAGGATACCCTGCTCTTATGTCCATTTGTTCCTAATTTCCTCGTTGTCAGGATATCATATTAGAGCTGGCACATGTTGGTGTTTGAGCAGTATTTAGGATGTCCCAGATGGGATTTGGTTCCTGTAGTTGTTGTGCAGAACTGTGTCATTTCTATGTCTGGGATTTAGGGTTCAAGGCTGAACGGTCGGTGTCTAATTTCCTATAATCTAAGATGGGTCCACTAACATATTTTCATGGTGGAAGATTCCCCTGTATTGTAAATAAGTATGAGTTCTTATCCCTAGTAGATAAGAGCTTGTTTGTATACGTGAGATTTCCCCTTTTTTAGTGTGCCTTTGCAGTAAGAAATGGTGCTTCATTATATTGCTTGTGTATTTGGGGGGAAGAAGAAGAGCAGAGAAACAAGTCACACACCCAAAAATAAGAATAGAAATAAAAATATATTTGCTCACATATGGATAAAAAAAACTGAAATAAAAAATAAATAACTGAAATAAAAAATAAAGAGGTGGTGTTATCCCGGTCCTATACTTATATAGAAGTATAGGCTTCCCCATTGTCTTTTGAGATTTTCTTGTGGGGTGTAGGTCCCCAGGCACCTTTTCATCGCATACCCTGCCCTTCTTGAGATTGATAAAAGATTTGCGGCAGGGGAGTCTTGGGTAGAGTTCTTGCATTGGGAGTCCTTGTAGGGCTAAGTTATTCCTGGGTATTTTGTAATTGATGCCATTCCATGCTTCTCTGATCATTGTTTTGCTCAAAGGAAATAATTACTAGAGTCCAGCAATGTCTATAAATTATAATATGGGAAATATACTGGTTTTCTTTGATGTCCTCTTAAGTGAATCTCAGTGGCAGTTGATGTCATACACTGCTCTTATAAATGGTTATTGTGATTGAACTTTTATGATTGAGAGGCAATTTCAATTCTCTTAGGTGCTTTTGTCTTTGAGATGTCCTTCCCCTAATTATTCAAATGCAGTGACAATATCAAATATTAGTTTTAGTATCATTTATTGAAGGAATAAACACAATTATATATATATATATATATATATATATATATATATATTTTAAATTCCTCCACAGTGTGGGTGCAAGAGATTGTAGAGTGGTTAGAGAGGTTATCTTGGACAATGCTGACCCAGATTTACTCCCCAGTATCCCATATGTCTCCCTCAAACACATCAGAATTGATTTCTGAGAGTAGAGCCAGGAATAAACCCCTTAGATACAAATTTAGAAAATAAGTATTTCTCAAACGTGCAATATAAAAAATTCCCACTTTGACTTGTACACACAAACACCAACTTACACCCAATGTGCAGATGAATGTATATAGTATAGGATCTTTTTTATTTTAATTTTTGAATTTTTACTAAATTTTCTGACCAATATTATCTTTTTTACATTACCTTTGCCTATAACTATTTATTTCTTCTAAGTCTTATTCATTCATGTCTCTAAGAGCAAAATCCTAAACAAATATCTGACTTTCTGAAAATAAATTTATGTAATTTAGTAGAGTATATGAAGAAAATGAATGGTTCTGCAAAGACTCAGGGGTAAATAATGGAGATGCAAAAATGGAGAGGCCCAGCCCATCATCTTGTGCAGAGAAAGAAATCAGTAGTGATGAATCCACAGGCATCAGTGATGAAGAGTCCCAAGGAGCCTCTACCTCAGCCCCCAAAAGGAAGATTGAGGCCACAGATTTAAGAAGCTTACCAGCATTCAGGACTCTCCGTAGCAAAGCAAGAAGACTTGAGCGCCTGTCAGGGTCCAGTGAAGATGAGCCCTCTCAGAAAACTGAGCAGAAAGATCTTGAGAATATTGGAAACCAATCTAATGGTGGGTCTGTCTACTGGGAAAGTGGTAAGAACAATTACAAAATTTTATTTAGGGACAGAGTGGTAGCACAGTGGTGGGGTGTTTGCCTTGCACGGGACTGACTTAGGACAGATTCAGGTTCGATCTTCATCATCCCATATGGTCTCCCAAGCCAGGAACGATTTCTGAGTGCAGAGCCAGGAGTAACTCCTGAGCACCACCAGGTGTAACCCAGAAAACCAAAACAAATTTTTTTAATTTAATATAGCTTTCTTTGCAATGAATGCTTTACTCAAATTTTGAGTTATAGTCTTTGAAATCAATCAATTTGTGTCAATGTACATTTTCAATTAAATGACTTCTGATTGCACACATAGTCTCAAACAGAATGTGCAACTTTAGGAAATGGTGAGAAATAAAAATGGTGATAGAAGAGGTGCCTTTCTCAGAAAACTTGTTCTTAGTCCTCAAGCATAGTTTCTTGGAGAACTCCAGAGCAGTGACTCTATGGTGCCAGAAGTTGAGAATATTCCTACTCTTCTAAAAAAAGCTTCCTTTTCCCAAGAGCCTATAAAATTTTTTCCTGCTGTACTGGTTCCTGAACAAAGAACGATGCTCTGTAGGAATTTAGGTTTATTCTTTCTGCAGAGTTCCACAGTGATGCCTCTACACTGATTCTCAGAGAAGAACCTCAGGAAACTTGTAGCTCAGCCCTAAGAAGAGGGTCAGGTAAAGAAGATTAGGATGTCAAGCCTTGGTCTGCAGAAAGTCAGGAATCTTAATTTAAAGCAACTGTTTCCAGCTGCAGTTTGTTCTGAGCCCCTTGAAGACTTGTTCCCAGATAGTGGGAAATGCTTGTCAGCATTTTATAAAATGCAAAGAGCTAGGAAATGACTCTTAAATTCATGTTTAACAGACAAGCTCTAGTCACTTGATGTATGTGATTATAAAATGCTTTTATAAAAGTAATGGAGACCTGGTCTTATGCCGGGAAACTTCAGGGGTAGTGGTCTCCTTGTATTTAGACCAAGGCTATTCCTTTCTATGACCCCCATATTTTGGTGGGCCTATGCAAACAATATTTGCCACTCTAACACCGTTTTTACTGTGCTCTTTTGACTAACCCTTAAAAAAAAACCTCTTAAACTTTTGATGTTAACTTGAACTAATATGTATGTGCATGAATATATAACAATACTATGCCTTCAAAGTTAAGGAGTCACATAAATCTCATGGCTTTAGGTTGCTTTGTGTACTGCTAAGAAATGTTATAATGTCCTACAATCTGGGGACTTGTGGACAAAGTAATTGTACATGGGTTCTGCCTTATTTTTCTTAATAGTTTTTTGACTGTAAGTTCAATATTTAGGCGTCAGCAAGGGGATTTCTTCTGAGAACTCTCTTTATGGGTGATTGTTCTTTCACTGTAACTTTACCTTGTCCTCTTTGCATTATTGTTCTCATAATTAAAAAAATTAAAAAAAAAGAGAAAATGAATGGTACTGAATATTTATATCATTTGCCTATTATGACAGCCATCTTTTTATTTTATTTTATTTTATTTATTTTATTTTACTTTTTGGCCAAACCCAACAGTGTTAATGACTTACTCCTGGCTCTACAATATGGGGTTCCTATTAAAGGTGTGTGTGACATGTGTGGTGCCAGGAATTGAATCCAAATTGGCTGTGTGCATTGTAAGAGACCTATGTGCTGTACTATCCTTTTGACTTGCTGACTACCTACCTCTACATCTTCCTTGGTGGATCCTGACAGTTTTAGAAAGTTGTATGTAATATTTATACTTATATAATAAAAATATCTTGCATAATTTAAGGCTGAATTCTCAAACTTGAACTAAAAATATCCCTTGAACATATATGGTGTTAAACGCTCTTTTTCAATGTTTCCTCTTGGATTATATTGTTTTGTTTTCATGAATAAGAAGCAGGATTGATTAGGGTGTGAATGTAGTAGGATGTGAAGGGGTGAGGAGCATGAACCCAGAAAGGAGAATATTTTTGACATTTTTAGGAAATTAGTTCTACATCTTTTGTTCATGATTAATGAATTCTTGGATCCCACAGCCATCTGAGGTGAATCATTTCAGTCACCATGTGGCCATGTGTTTCAATCAAACTTAATCTCATTAAATGTACTAAGTCCCACTTCTTCAATTTGTGGATCTTTGGGTGATCAATGAAATTGAACTTGACGTAAGGCTTCAAGAAATGTCCCTTATAGGGAAACAATTGTGGGTGAATAGTGCTGAATCAGTGTCTCTCCATAGGATTTAGAAAAAGAGACAGAAATAAGTAGAAAATCATAGGTTTAGGGCTTCAAGAAATGTCCTTACAGAGAATCAATCCTGTGTAAACAGGGTTGAAGCATAGTCTATTTGAAGAATTTAGAGAATGAGACAGAAGTAATTGGAAAAAGCAGGAGTCAGGAAGACTAACAATGAACTGCAATTAGTATGCAATATTTCTTTTTTAGAACAAGAAATTATTACAGAAAAATGTGAGGGGAGTTTCTTTAATAAGATGCTAAACTATGCTAATCTGTTTTTACAAAAATATTTACATATAAAAGGAATTTTATTGTGGGACATATGTTTTGGGGTTTATCTTAGTGGGGGCTTTCTCTGGAAGAAAGAGCATTGGAGAAATAGCCTACAGCCTTCTGCTCAGTAGCTTTCACATTGTCTCTGCTTCCAGTTTCCTGACAAACTGTCATTCTGCTCTCTTTGTCCTATCACTTTGTCTCAACAGTTTCTTGTTCTGTGGTTTGGTAGAGATAGATGAGCATGATGCCCTCGTCTATATGGACTTTAAACACCATGACTTGTGAATTTCCAAAGGTACTAATTATTTCTATAATCTAAAGTTGGGTATAGTAGAAAAGTATGTATAAATGTCCACCACAATATCTGAAACCTGGATCCCTTATCGCTGCCCATTTTACATACAGGCTATGTACAGTACCAAAAAGGCAGTTGTTTGAAGTCATTTCACATTGGGCCCCATCAGGAAAAGAGCCTGGTAAGTATAGTTAGATGTAGAATTTATTTAGATGTAGAAGTAAGGGTGTTTTAGCCTTTTTTTTTAATAGAAAGAAGACTCAGCTTTGCTCAGGACTCAATAAGGCTGTATCTACAGTACTTACAGTAGTACTTACTATGTAATATTGAGGATTAAAATTCTGGCCTGCACACACTAAGATTTTGTGCTCTTAAAATAAAAAATTCTTTGCTGAACACTTTTGCCAAGAAGAAAAACTTAATGAAAGATCAGATGTCAAATACAGTCATTCTGAGCCCTGTACTTATGCAAATCCTAGCAAAAATAAAAAAGTCCATTTTTCTGATAACCTCATTAGAATGTGTAGCCCAAGTTCCACAATAGCAACGAAAGAGAAAACTGCAACTATAGCACCAGATCTTCCTTCACACATTTTTCTTGAACAACGAGAACTCTTTGAACAGTATGCTACTCCACATGCAGGTCATATGCGAAAAAAGCATTCTCTCTCTCCCCAGTGTCAGGATTATGTATCTCCAAATCTCACGTGTCATGCTTCTCTTGAAAAAGAAAATAGAACTCAACAAAAAAAATCATCAGGCCAGGGAACAGTCTCCCTTCATACAAGATTGTAAAGCATCAAACACTCCTCATTCCATTTTTCTTGAACAACGTGAGCTCTTTGAAAATAGCAAAACCCCAAATGTAGGTTGTGAAATGAGAAGAGACCATTCCCCTGTTCCTAAAGGTCAGGAGTATGTAGTAGAAAAGGACAGTCAACAGAAGCCAAAATCATAGGTTTCTAATACAATAAATGTTGAAGCCTGCATCAATAATGCAACCCCTCGGTCAAAATCAAGTCAAGCCATGTTAGTAACATGTATGTCTACTCCACCTTCAAATAGAAAAGCACTTTCTTGTGTTCGTATATCTCTTGGTCCCAAGAGTTCTTCCAAGTTGGATAGTGGAATCTTAGATAAAAGTTTTCAATCATTGAATTCTGCTTCTAAAACAAAGACAAATCAAGAGTTGAACTCTAACCTACAAGAGGTATCTTCAAGATCAATGGAACCAACCTCCAAAATATTAATCAAAAAACCTGTAGCAAAGGATCATGAAAGTTTAGGTGTTAAAAAACCTCCATCAGACTTAAAAGTTGGTCAGTCTCCTCTTCCGGATAATAATCCTGTTAGTCAGGACTTGAAAGCAGTGCCTTTGCAGAATAACCTTATAGTAACCTCAAGGCAAACACAAGTGAGTATTTCAGATTAGGAAGCATATCACAATTCAGATGGAACTCCATCACCAGTGTCTGCAGATCGGTTTCAAGCCATATGGTTCCATCTGATTCTTTTTTTTTTTTAATTTCTTTAAACACCTTAATTACATACATGATTGTGTTTGGGTTTCAGTCATGTAAAGAACACCACCCATCACCAGTGCAACATTCCCATCACCAATGTCCCAAGTCTCCCTTCGCCCCACCCGACCCCCACCTGTACTCTAGACAGGCTCTCCATTTTCCTCATACATTCTCATTATTAGGACAGTTCAAAATGTAGTTATTTCCCTAACTAAACTCATCACTCTTTGTGGTGAGCTTCCTGAGGTGAGCTGGAACTTCCAGCTCTTTTCTCTTTTGTGTCTGAAAATTATTATTACAAGGGTGTCTTTCATTTTTCTTAAAACCCATAGATGAGTGAGACCATTCTGCGTTTTTCTCTCTCTCTCTGACTTATTTCACTCAGCATAATAGATTCCGTGTACATCCATGTATAGGAAAATTTCATGACTTCATCTCTCCTGACAGCTGCATAATATTCCATTGTGTATATGTACCACAGTTTCTTTAGCCATTCGTCTGTTGAAGGGCATCTTGGTTGTTTCCAGAGTCTTGCTATGGTAAATAGTGCTGCAATGAATATAGGTGTAAGGAAGGGGTTTTTGTATTATATTTTTGTGTTCCTAGGGTATATTCCTAGGAGTGGTATAGCTGGATCATATGGGAGCTCGATTTCCAGTTTTTGGAGGAATCTCCATATCGCTTTCCATAAAGGTTGAACTAGATGGCATTCCCACCTGCAGTGGGTAAGAGTTCCTTTCTCTCCACATCCCCGCCAACACTGTTTATTCTCATTCTTTGTGATGTGTGCCATTCTCTGGGGTGTGAGGTGGTATCTCATCGTTGTTTTGATTTGCATCTCCCTGATGATTAGTGATGTGGAATATTTTTTCATGTGACTTTTGGCCATGTGTATTTCTTCTTTGTCAAAGTGTCTGTTCATTTCTTCTCCCCATTTTTTGATGGGGTTAGATGTTTTTTTCTTGTAAAGTTCTGTCAGTGCCTTGTATATTTTGGAGATTAGCCCCTTATCTGATGGGTATTGGGTGAATAGTTTCTCCCACTCAGTGGGTGGCTCTTGTATCCTGGGCACTATTTCCTTTGAGGTGCAGAAGCTTCTCAGCTTAATATATTCCCATCTGTTAATCTCTACTTTCACTTGCTTGGAGAGTGCAGTTTCCTCCTTGAAGATGCCTGTAATGTCCTGTAGTGTTTTGCCTATGTGCTGTTCTTTATATCTTATGGTTTTGGGGCTGATATCGAGGTCATTAATCCATTTGGATTTTACCTTTGTACATGATGTTAGCTGGGGGTCTAAGTTCAATTTTTTGCAAGTGGCTATCCAATTGTGCCAACACCACTTGTTGAAGAGGCTTTCCCTGCTCCATTTAGGATTTCCTGCTCCTTTATCAAATATTAGGTGGTTGTATGTCTGGGGAACATTTTCTGAGTATTCAAGCCTATTCCACTGATCTGAGGACCTATCCTTATTCCAATACCATGATGTTTTGATAACTGTTGCTTTGTAGTACAGTTTAAAGTTGGGGAAAGTAATTCCTCCCATATTCCTTTTCGCAATGATTGCTTTAGCTATTCGAGGGTGTTTATTGTTCCAAATGAATTTCAAAAGTGTCTGATCCACTCTTTGAAGAATGTCATGGGTATCTTTAGAGGGATGGCATTAAATCTGTATAATGCCTTGGGGAGTATTGACATTTTGATGATGTTAATCCTGCCAATCCATGAGCAGGGTATGCGTTTCCATTTCCGTGTGTGTCCTCTCTTATTTCTTGGAGCAGAGTTTTATAGTTTTCTTTGTATAGGTCCTTCACATATTTAGTCAAGTTGATTCCAAGATATTTGAGTTTGTGTGGCACTATTGTAAACGGGGATGTTTTCTTAATGTCCATTTCATCCTTATTACTATTGGTGTATAGAAAAACCATTGATTTTTGTGTGTTAATTTTGTAGCCTGCCAACTTGCTATATGAGTCCATTGTTTATAGAAGCTTTTTGATAGAGTCTTTAGGGTTTTCTAAGTAGAGTATCATGTCATCTGCAAACAGTGAGAGCTTGACTTCTTTCTTTCCTATCTGGATTCCCTTGATATCCTTTTCTTGCCTAATCGCTATAGCAAGTACTTCCAGTGCTATGTTGAATAGGAGTGGTGAGAGAGGACAGCCTTGTCTTGTGCCAGATTTAGAGGGAAGGCTTTCAGTTTTTCTCCATTGAGGATAATATTTTCCACTGGCTTGTGGTAGATGGCCTTCACTATATTGAGAAAGGTTCCCTCCATTCCCATCTTGCTGAGAGTTTTGATCAAGAATGGGTGTTGGACCTTATCAAATGCTTTCTCTGCATCTATTGATATGATCATGTGGTTTTTTATTTTTCTTGTTATTGATGTTGTGTATTATGTTGACAGACTTACGGATGTTAAACCAGCCTTGCATTCCTGGGATGAAACCTACTTAATCATAGTGGATGATCTTTTAACGAGGCATTGAATCCTATTTGCCAGGATTTTGTTGAGGATCTTTGCATCTGCATTCATCAGTGATATTGGTCTGTAATTTTCTTTTTTGGTAGCGTCTCTGTCTGGTTTAGGTATCAAGGTGATGTTGGCTTCATAAAAGCTATTTGGAAGTGTTTCTGTTTGTTCAATTTCATGAAAGAGTCTTGCCAAGATTGGCAGTAGTTCCCTTGGAAAGTTTGATAGAATTCATTAGTGAATCCATCTGGACCTGGGCTTTTGTTTTTCGGCAGACATTTGATTACTGTTTTAATTTCATCAATGGTGATGGGGGTGTTTAGATATGCTACATCCTCTTCCTTCAACCTGGAAGATTATAAGAGTCCAAGAATTTATCCATTTCTTCCAGGTTCTTATTTTTAGTGGCCTAGAGTTTTTCAAAGTAGTTTCTGATTACCCTTTGAATCTCTGTCATATCAGTAGTGATCTCTCCTTTTTCATTCTTGATACGAGTTATCAAGTTTCTCTCTCTCTCTTTCTTTGTTAGGTTTGCCAGTGGTCTATCAATCTTGTTAATTTTTTCAAAGAACCAACTTCTGCTTTCGTTGATCTTTCGGATTGTTTTGTGAGTTTCCACTTCGCTGATTTCTGCTCTCAGCTTTGTTATTTCCTTCTGTCTTCCTATTCTTGGGTCCTTTTGTTGAGCATTTTCTAGTTCTATTAGCTGTGTCATTAAGCTACTCAGGTAAGCTCCTTCTTCCTTCCTGATGTGTGCTTGCAAAGCTATAAATTTTCCTCTCAGTATTGCTTTTGTGTGTCCCATAAGTTCTGATAGTTTGCGTCTTTATTGTCATTTGTTTCCAGGAACCTTTTTATTTCCTCCTTGATTTCATCTCGGACCCACTGGTTATTGAGCATGAGGCTGTTTAACTTCCAGGTGTTAAAGTTTTTCTTCTGAGTCCCTTTGGAGTTCACAAATAATTTCAGAGCCTTGTGGTCAGCGAAGGTAGTCTGCAAAATTTCTATCCTCTTGATCTTATGTAGGTATGTTTTATGTGCCAGCATGTAGTCTATCCTGGAGAATGTCCCATGTACATTGGAGAAGAATGTGTATCCAGGTTTCTGGGGATGGAGTGTCCTATATATATCCACTAGGCCTCTTTCTTCCATTTCTCTCCTCAGGCCTAGTATATTCTTGTTGGGTTTCAGTCTGGTTGACCTATCCAGTGTTGACAAAGCCGTGTTCAGGTCCCCCACAATTATTGTGTTGTTGTTGATATTATTTTTCAGATTTGTCAACAGTTGTATTAAATATTTTTCTGGCCCCTCATTCGGTGCATATATGTTTAGGAGAGTGAATTCTTCCTGCTCTACGTACCCCTTGATTAATATAAAATATCCATCTTTGTCCCTTACAACCTTCCTAAGTATAAAGTTTGCATTATCTGATATTAGTATGGCCACTCCAGCTTTTTTATGGGTGTTGTTTGCTTGGATAATTTTTCTCCAGCCTTTTATTTTGAGTCTATGTTTGTTCTGACTATTCAAGTACGTTTCTTGTAGGCAGCAGAAGGTTGGATTGAGTTTTTTGATCCATTTAGCCACTCTGTGTCTCTTAACTGGTGCATTTAGTCCATTGACGTTGAGAGAAAGAATTGTCCTGGGATTTAACACCATCTTTATTTCAAAATTTGGTGTGTCTTTCGGGTACTCTTGTCTTAGATTAGGTCTTTCAGTTTTTCTCTTAAGACTGGTTTTGTGTCTGTGAAGTTTCTGAGCTGTTTTTTTGTCTGTGAAGCCATGTATTCTTCCGTAAAACCGGAAAGTGAGTTTTGCTGGGTATAGTATTTTGGGTGAAGCATTCATTTCATTCAGTCTTGTCACAATATCCCACCACTGCTTTCTGGCATTGAGTGTTTCTGGTGACAGGTCTGCTGTAAATCTCATGGAAGCTTGCTTGAACGTGATTTCCCCTTTTGATCTTGCTGTTTTCAGAATTCTGTCTCTATCTTTGGGATTTGTCATTGTGAGTAGGATGTGTCTTGGGGTGGTTTTTCTGGGGTCTCTTTTGGTTGGTACTCTTCGAGCATGCAGGATTTGATCACATATATTCTTTAGCTCTGGAAGTTTTTCTTTAATGATATTCTTGACCATTGGTTCTTCCTGGAGATTTTCTTCCTGGGTCTCTGGGACTCCAATGATTTTTAAGTTGTTTCTGTTGATCTTATCATAGACTTCTATTTTCATCTGTTCCCATTCTTTGACTAATTTTTTCATTGTCTGCTCATTTGCTTTAAGTTTTTTGTCCAATCTCTCCTGCTGTATGGAATTATTATGTATCTCATCTTCCACAGCACCAAGTCTATTCTCAGCTTCTGATACCCTGTCCCAGAGCTTATCCATTTTGTCATTCACTTCGTTTACTGACTTTTTCAGTCCTGTTAGTTGACATGTTATTTCAGTTTGGAGTTTTGTCATTTCTGTCTTCATATATTCTTGGTTCTTATTAGTGTTTTGTTCAACTCGATCCATGGTTTCTTGGAGTCCATTGAGCATCTTCCATATTGTTAGTCTAAAGTCCTTATCTGAGAGTTTGATTAGTTGGTTGGTCATTATCTTGTCCTCAGAATTGTCATCTTTATTCTCTATGTCTGATGCTGGCCTGCGTTGTTTCCCCATTGTCACACTTGTATTGTGGGCTTTTCTACGTGTTGTGGTGGTATTCATTTTCTATATGATGCAGGCAGCACACTCCTCTGGCTCCTCCCTTTCTGGATGGGCTGACTTGCCTCTAAGGGAGGGGAGTCCTCCGTGGACGAAGCCTCACACTGGGTCAAATCTTAGGCCCGAGCATGCAACAGAGAAGACAGTCCGGAGACAAATGTTTGCTTCTGTGATATAGCGCTGTTCTTAATGTGATTTTTCCTTCTTGTTGCAATGGAGTTCTTTCCTTAGAAAGAGTGCACGACCGCGTAGCGAAGTGGAGTGGCCGTGTTCTGCTGGAGCCTCTTTTTGCCCCACTCGCAAGAGTTTCACGCAAGAGGACAGTAGACAGACATAGACAGGTCACACTCACAGTTTTTCACAGTTGGGCCCCACTGGGCCGGTGTACTTTCGCGGATTTTCCCCGCCTGGTGTCAAACACAGGGAGCCGGCTTTTGCAAAGCTTAGCCGGTTTTCATGCTCTGTAGTCCCTCCCTGAAAATGCCATCTGGGTGAGCGATGTTTCTGGAGCCTCTTTTTGCCCCACTCACAAGAGTTTCATGCAAGAGGACAGTAGACAGACATAGACAGGTCACACTCACAGTTTTTCACAGTTGGGCCCCACTGGGCCGGTGTACTTTCGCGGATTTTCCCCGCCTGGTGTCACACACAGGGAGCCGGCTTTTGCAAACCTTAGCCGGTTTTCATGCTCTGTAGTCCCTTCCTCGTTTCCATCTGATTCTATTTCATCTTCCACCAGTAGTTTCTGGAGCTCAAATTCTGTTATTTTCAATGAGCAAAAGGTTCAGATGATAAACAAGGGCATACAAGCAGGTAACCTGGAGATTGTGCATGACATAAGAGAACGCACTCGAGATGTGGGGATGACTTTTCCAACCCCAAGTTCTAGCAATGCTAAAGCAGAAGAGGACAGTGATACTGCTTCTTTGTCAGAAGAGAAGAGGTTCCTTGCTAATTATTTTAGAAACAAAAAGTTAAAGAAGAACAAACCAATTTGCTTTGAAGGAGTTCCGTGGTTTATTCCTGTAGAAAATGTGAAGTCTGGTCCTAAGAAGGAAAATCTGCCCATGTTTTATGGCCCTGATATCTCCTGGTTTGCACCAGTAACTAATACAAAACCCTGGAGGGAGCCACTGCGAGAACAGAACTGGCAAGGACCATGCATAAACAACCAGAAGCCACTAGCAGGGCCACCACAGCCATTTGTGAAAGCAACCCTACAGGAATCACTTCAGCTTCATAGACCTGACTTCATCTCTAGATCTGGGGAACGTGTAAAGCGCTTAAAATTAATAGTCCAAGAAAGGAAGCTGCAGAATGTTTTACAGAGTGAGCAGAGAGCACTATTTAACACTACAAGGGAAGGCCAGTGCTACCAGGATACGCTGCACCTGTTTCCACAGAGAGGTCTTGTGCCGCCCAAGACAAATGGGCCTATTGGAAAGAAGGAAATGATACAGAGGTCCAAACGGATTTATGAGCAACTGCCAGAAGTACAGAAAAAGAGAAACGAAGAAAAGAGAAAATCAGAATATAAGTCATATCGTCTGCGAGCCCAGCTATATAAAAAGAAAGTGACAAATCAACTCTTAGGAAGAAAATTTCCTTGGGACTAACAAGATGGTTTCCTCAGATTCTTTGGAATGATATATTTTCTAAACCTGGAAAAATACAGTGATTTATAAGTCATATAATAAAGCTTACTCATTGTCCATAAAAATAAAAAGATTTTGTGCTCCTATTTCTTAAGCTTTTTTCTTGATCCCATCTACATCCCCCCAATTGTAGGCACAATTTTTACAACACCAATGAAGAGGAACATTATATATCAGTTTTTTTAAAATTGTATTTCTTTTTAATTACACCTTACAATTCATGCTTAGACATTAAGTATAAAGAAAAAGACTTTAGTCAATAATGTCCCTGAGGTGCTTTCATTTTTAATAGAGATCTAGAAGAGTTGAAATTTCCATTAAAGTTAAAAGACATAAAACCAAGATGGACTTATTTTATTTATTATTACTAATATTTTCTAGTAAACATACTATTTGTACACTGTCTGATTTATGCCATTAGCAATAAGTCACAAAATAATCATATTATAGGTAGTGAGTGGAATGTTCAAAATTTTAAAAAGTCAACAGGTGCTTGAAGAAATAGTACTCTAAGGCACTTCGCTTGAAGAAGGCTACCCTAATTTCTGTCCCTAGCATTCCTGTGTCCGAAGTCCAACCAGTAAAGATTTCTGAGTACAGAGGCAGCAGTATAACTATAAAACCAATTGTGTGTTGTTTCAAATTAAAAAAAATATTGATGATAATGGATAAAATAAATAAAAAATTTAAAACATGAATTAATTTCCCTTTATAACCATACTTATATCTGTGAATCTTTTTTAAGAATCACAAGTATTATATTTATTTAAATATAGGGCACAACGCAGGTTTTTTTTCTCCACAGATAAATATCTTCATGATTGAGTTACAGTCATACAAAGTATAACAAGCTTCATCAGTGCATATTTCCCACCACCAATGTTAACAATTTTTCTCTTACACTTCCTGATGCCCTCTATCCTTCCTTCCACCCTCTTGCACGTGCCCCTGGGCAGGCATTTTTCTTCACTCACTCTCTCTCTCTTTCTCTTTCTTTTGCTCTCACTCTCATTTGCTCTCCCCCTCTTTTTTTTCTTTTGTGACATTGAGGTCTGTATTACTGCAATGAAGGGATGATATGAATAGCTTTTCTATATTAGACATTCTCTAATTGCACTCACTGTTCTTTGTGGCAAGCTACCTACTATTGAATGATCTTCCAGATTTTCATCTCTATTGTGTCTAGATATCCTACTACTGTCTTTTAGTTTCCTATATCTGAGTTAAGAGTGAGATTATTCTATATTTATACCTCTCCCTCTGAATCATTTCACTCAGTATACTATTCTCCATGTCCATCCATGTATAAGAAAAAATCCATGACTTTATTTTGGGAATGGCTGCATAGTATAGTATTCCATTGTGTATATATAATACTGTGGATTTAATCATTCATCTCTTGTCAGGCACCTGGGTTACTTTCAGCATCTGCCTATTATACAGCAAATAGTGCTGTGATGAACAAAGAAGTGCAGTAATTTTCTTGCATTGTGTTTTTGTGTTCCCAGGTTATATCCCAAGGAGTGGTATTGCTTGATCATAAGGAAGATCAATTTCCAGTTTTTAAAAAAAGTTTCCAGTTTTTTAAGAAATATCCATGTAGTTCTCCAGATAGATGGCATTTCCACCAGCATTAAAAGAGAGTTTCTTTTCTTCGAAATCTACACCAACAGTGGCTGTTCTTTTTCTTTGTGATAATTACCATTTTCTGTGGTGTGAGATGATACCTTAATGCTGTTTTGATTTGCTTATCCCTGATGAATAGTGATGTGGAGAAATTTTCATGTACCTTTTGGTCATCTATATTTCTTCTTTGAGAAAATGTATGCTAATTTTTCTCACTATTTTTATGGGTTTAGATATTTTTCTTGTTTAGTTCTGTCACTACCTTTTATATCTGTGATATTTATGCTTTTTCAGATGAACATTGGGTGAATTGTTTCTCCCATTTTGTAGGTAGCCTTTGTCTTCTATTTACTGTTTCTTTTGAAATACAAAAGCTTTTCATTTTAATGTAGTTCCATTTGCTTATCTCTGCTTCCACTTGCTTGGACAATGGTGTTCCTTCTTGGAAGATGCCTCAGTCTCAATGTCATGATGTATTGCCAATGTTTTCCTCAATATATCTTAAGGTTTCAGGTCTGCTATCACGATCTTTAATATATTTTAGTTTGATTTTTGTGCAGTGTTAAAAATACGTGTGAGTTCACCTTTTTGCATGCAATTGACGAATTTTCTCAACACCACTTATTGAAGAGGCTTTCCTTGCTCAATCTTGTGTTTTTTTCTCTCATTAAAGATTAATTGGTTGTATATCTAGAAAACAGTGTCAGAATATTTGTCTATTCCATTTTCTATTCCACCGGAGGGTCTGTCTTTATTCTAATACCATACTGTTTAAATTGCTATTGCTTTATATTACAATTTAAAATTGAGGAAAGCGATGTTTCCCATCTTCTTTTTCCCAAGGATTAATTTAACTATTTGTGAGTTTTTATTGTTCCAAATGAATTTTAGAAGTGTTTGATCTACAATTTAAAAAAAAAATGTCATGGGTATACTTAGAGGGATTGCACTAAATCAATGCAATGCTTTGTCAAGTATTGACATTTTGTTTGTTTTGTTTTGTTTTGTTTTTTGCCACACCTGGTGATGCTCAGGGGTTATCCCTGGCTATATGCTCAGAAATTGCTCCTGGCTTGGGGGACCTTATGGGATGCCAGGGATCATACAGTGGTTTGTCCTAGGTTAGCACTTAAAAGGCACACATTCTACCACCTGTGCCACTGCTCTGGCTCCCAAGTATTGCCATTTTAATTTTAATGATGTTCAATCTCCCAATCTATGAGCATATGTTTCCATTTTGCTTGTCTCTTTTTTAATTTCTTGAAGTTGTGTTTTTAAGTTTTCTTTGTATAGGTCTTTCACCTCTTTAGTTAGTTTGAATCTAAGGTACTTGATTTTCTGAGGTACGATTATAAATGGGGTTATTTTGTAATGTCTTTTCCTTCTCTCTCATTATTTGTATATAAAACACCATAAATTTTTGAGTGTTAATTTTGTAGCCTGCCACTACACTATACAAATCTATTGTTTCTGGAAGCTTTTAGCTAGTTCTTTTTCTAAATATAATAGAATGTCATATGGAGAGCTTGACTTCTTTCATTCTTATCTGGATGACCTTTATATCTTTTTCTTGCATAATTTTTATGGCAAGTACTTCCAGTTCTAAGTTTAATAGAAGTGGCCAGAGGGGGTAAACTTATCTTGTGCTAAGTCTTAAAGGAAAGGCTTTTAGTTTTTACCCATTGTGTATAATATTTGCCATGGGCTAGTCATGGATTAAATATATTGAAAAATATATAATTTATATCTTGCTGAGAGTTTTTATCATGAATGGCTTTTGGACCATGTCAAATGTTTTCTCTGTATCTATTTATATTTTCAAATTTTATCTTTTCTTTTGTTGGTATGATGTATTACATTGATTATCTTGCATATGTTAAACCACACTTGCATGTCTGGGATGAACCGTACTTGGACATTTTGATGATCTTCTTGATAAGATGTTGGATCCTATTTTATAGGATTTTGTTTAGAATCTTTGTATCTGTGTTCATCAAGAATATTGGACTTTAGTTTTCTTTTTGTGGCATCTCTGTCTGCTTTTGGGATCAGGGTGATGTTAGCTTTGTTAAAACTATTTGGGAATATTTATGTTTCTTCTATACCTTGAAGAGTTTAAAAAGTATTGGCAAGAGGTCTTCTTGAAACGTTTGAAAGAATATGCTAATAAATACATCTGGTACCCAGTTTTTGTTTGAAAGAATATGCTAATAAATACATCTGATACCCAGTTTTTGTTTTTAGGGACATTTTTATTACCATTTTAATTTCCTCAATAGTAATAGAAGCATTCTTGCTGGTTTCCCTTGAGCTCAAGTTGGGGATTTTCCCTTTTTAAGTCTCACTGCATTGTACTGGATGCCCTGAAACAGACATTCCTTCTGATCCAGTTTTTGGTGGTGGAGTCCACTTACCTTGTGATACAGTCCTGGATGCTTCTGAATGTAGCCCAGTTTTTCCTCAGTCCTTGGTGGTATGATAAGGTTACCTTTGACACTGCCTTAGCACTAGCAGAAAGATTCCCCCTATCCTCACAAAGAATTTTATCTGTTGAATTCTGAATTACAAATAATTTTTCTTGATTTCTTTTCTGTGTTTGTTTACTTTGTGACCACATCTGGTGGTTCTCTGCACTCAGAAATTATTTCATGTAAGCTCAGGGAACTATAGATGTTGCAGAGGATGAACCTGGGTAGCTGTACGAAAGGGAAATGTCCTACCCACCATGCAACTTTTCTGTGATTCTTGACAGTTCAAATACTTAACCTTCAAACACTGACTGAATAATACTTTCTTAGAGTCCAGAATACATATGGTTAATATGTTACGAATACAATAAAAAAGTAGTTATTGAATACAAATTTATATTTTCTGATACAATCATTTTAATGAAATGAATTTTAAATAGTAAATTAAAATATTCAAATATCAGTATAAAAGCACTGCAGGAAATATATGCCACGCTGTGATATATTCATTTGAGGTTTACTAAATTAAGAAGGCAATAAAATTAATTATAAAGAGTTTTCACATCAATGCTCAAAATTATATTTCTCGCACAGAAAGAATTGTTGATTAATTGCACACTCAAAATTATTAATTCACAATTACCTGAATTGCTATAAAATATTTTTAGTGTGCTTAAATTTTTCCAGTTAGTAAATTATCATGAATATATTTTACATATTTTCTGAATTAGAGGTTGCCTAGAAGATAGTCAATCATTGATTTTCATTAAAAAGTTTTGTTTTGTTTCTAATGCATTATAGTAAAATAAAATCAAAACAAGTCATCTCATTATAATGTGTATTAACCTATTTGTATATCAACCTATTTTTTAACCAAATATACCTTTCCCACCTATGCAATTGATTGTTTCCTTGTAATGCATAAAGCATTCACAAAAGCACACTAAAGCTCCAATTCCCAAAGGAAGACTTATTTGATTTATTTGTATTATAATTAAAATAATTACTTACAAGTTATTCATATCTAATTTGTTTATAAGTTAATGTCTATTAAATTTAACTTTATTTGTTAGTATTATATATAACATTTATATTAATTAACTCTATTCTTTTAAGAACTTTCAAGAAATATGATTTAAGGTATGCTTAATCATTTCATTATAAAAGAAAACTGATTTCAAATTTGACATGCATTTAGCTATAATGTGTTAAGATCAAATATTTTGGTGAAATAGAACCATTCTCCCAATAAAATCAATGGGTAGCTAATGGATAGAGTTGCAAATTAGATACTAAGAATAATTTGGAAAATGATGACAAAATGATGGAAGTCAAAATCTTTCAATTCTAACTGTAACTCCTACAGTGTTGCAGTGTTGCTCCTTAGTGAGTAAACAATGCAATTACTCAGAAAGTTATTTTTATATTTTATAATATAAAGTTTATATTCTGTTTAGTTTAGTTCATGTTCATATTATTTAACACAGAAAACTTGGTATTTTCTATTTTCAGAAAGTTTTAATATATTTTACATATATAATTTTGAAGGTATCATGGCCTTGGATTGAATGCTCTACATGGTAATAATGCTGCATAAGGTTCAAATATTTTCCTGGTAGGATGATTTTAAAGTTCTTTTAAGATATTTGAAGACAGGAGCAATGCACAAGCCATAGGGCACTTTCCTTGCATGCACTAACCTAGGACAGATTGTTGTTTGATCCCTCGGCATCCCATATGGTCCCCCAAGCCAGGAGCGATATCTGAGCGCATAGCCAGGAGTAACCCCTGAACGTCACCTTGTGTGGCCCCAAAACCAAAAAAAAAGACATTTGAGGGTAAAAGGGAGCAAAAACAAACAAACAAAACTCCAGCCCAGTATTACAATTACTTAAAGTAATTTTTGCCATATGCTGCATTGGTCCTCAAACTTTTTAAACAGGGGGCCAGTTCACTGTCCCTCAGACCATTGGAGGGTCTAACTCTAGTAGAAACAAAACTTATGAACGAATTCTTATGCACACTGCATATATCTTATTTTGCAATGAAGAAACAAAACAGATACAAATACAATATACGGCCTGCGGGCCATAGTTTGAGGACCACTGGAAGCATTAAAGGAACAATATAACTTCTAAATCTTGAATTTAGTTTCTATCCTAAGGTATGATGTCAAACATACAATTTAAGCCATTATCTTAATTTTCCTCTTGAATGACAGGTGCAAATATCTTATTTCTCTCTATATGGTTTTTTTTAGTATTCTCACAAGCATCTGAAATGAAGGGATGTGTACTTGAAAGAAATTTTTCAATTACTATAATTAATGACTCTTTAGCTTTGTTTATTAGTATTAATTTGAAAAGAAAATTTTAGAAAAAACCGGCTAACCTTTGCAAAAGCTGGCTCCCTGTGTGTGACACCAGGCGGGGAAAATCCGCGAAAGTACACCGGCCCAGTGGGGCTCAGCTGTGAAAGACTGTGAGTGTGACCTGTCTATGTCTGTCTACTGTCCTCTTGCGTGAAACTCTTGCGAGTGGGGCAAAAAGAGCCTCCAGAAACCTCGCTCGCCCAGACGCCATTTTCAGGGAGGGACTTCAGAGCATAAAAACCGGCTAACCTTTGCAAAAGCTGGCTCCCTGTGTGTGACACCAGGCGGGGAAAATCCGCGAAAGTACACCGGCCCAGTGGGGCTCAGCTGTGAAAGACTGTGAGTGTGACCTGTCTATGTCTGTCTACTGTCCTCTTGCGTGAAACTCTTGCGAGTGGGGCAAAAAGAGGCTCAGAGGAGCATGGCCGCTCCGCTTCGCTACGCGGCCGTGCACTCTTTCTAAGGAAAGAACTCCATTGCAACAAGAAGGAAAAATCACACTAAGAACGGCGCTATATCACAGAAGCAAACATTTCTCTCTGGACTGTCTTCTCTGTTGCATGCTAGGGCCTAAGATTTGACCCAGTGTGAGGCTTCATCCACGAAGGAATCCCCTCCCTTAGAGGCAAGTCAGCCCATCCAGAAAGGGAGGAGCCAGAGGAGTGTGCTGCCTACATCATATAGACAATGAATACCACCACAACACGTAGAAAAACCCACAATACAAGTGTGACAATGGGGAAACAACGCAGGCCAGCATCAGACATAGAGAATGAAGATGACAATTCTGAGGACAAGATAATGACTGAACAACTAATCAACCTCTCAGATAAGGACTTTAGACTAGCAATATGGAAGGTGCTCAACAGACTCCAAGAAACCATGGATCGAGTTGAACAGAACACTAATAAGAACCAAGAAAATATGAATGCAGAAATGACAAAACTCCAAACTGAAATAACATGTCAACTAACAGGACTGAAAAAGTCAGTAAACGAAGTGAATGACAAAATGGATAAGCTCTGGGACAGGGTATCAGAAGCTGAGAATAGACTTGGTGCTGTGGAAGATGAGATACATAACAATTCCATACAGCAGGAGAGATTGGACAAAAAACTTAAAGCAAATGAGCAGAAAATGGAAAAATTAGTCAAAGAATGGGAACAGACGAAATGATATGATAAGAAGTCTATGATAAGATCAACAGAAACAACTTAAGAATCATTGGAGTCCCAGAGACCCAGGAAGAAAATCTCCAGGAAGAATCAATGGTCAAGAACATCATTAAAGAGAAACTTCCAGAGCTAAAGAATATATGTGATCAAAACCTGCATACCCGAAGAGTACCAACCAAAAGAGACCCCAGAAAAACCACACCAAGACACATCCTAGTCACAATGACAAATCCTACAGATAGAGACAGAATTCTGAAAACAGCAAGATCAAAAGGGGAAATCATGTTCAAGCAAGCTTCCCTGAGATTTACAGCAGACCTGTCACCAGAAACGCTCAATGCCAGAAAGCAGTGGTGGGATATTGTGACAAGACTGAATGAAATGAATGCTTCACCCAGAATACTATACCCACCAAAACTCACTTTCCAGTTTGATGGAAGAATACATGGTTTTACAGACAAAAACAGCTCAGAAACTTCACAGACACAAAACCAGTCTTAAGAGAAAAACTGAAAGACCTAATCTAAGACAAGACTACCCAAAAGACACACCAAATTTTGAAATAAAGATGGCGTTAAATCCCAGGACAATTCTTTCTCTCAACGTCAATGGACTAAATGCACCAGTTAAGAGACACAGAGTGGCTAAATGGATCAAAAAACTCAATCCAACCTTCTGCTGCCTACAAGAAACGCACCTGAATAGTCAGAACAAACATAGACTCAAAATAAAAGGCTGGAGAAAAGTTATCCAAGCAAACAACACCCATAAAAAAGCTGGAGTGGCCATACTAATATCAGATAATGCAAACTTTATACTCAGGAAGGTTGTAAGGAACAAAGATGGACATTTTATATTAATCAAGGGGTACGTAGAGCAGGAAGAATTCACTCTCCTAAACATATATGCACCGAATGAGTGGCCAGCAAAATATTTAATACAACTGATGACAAATCTGAAAAATAATATCAACAACAACACAATAATTGTGGGGGACCTTAACACGGCCTTGTCAACACTGGACAGGTCAACCAGACTGAAACCCAACAAGAATATACTAGACCTGAGGAGAGAAATGGAAGAAAGAGGCCTAGTGGATATATATAGGACACTCCATCCCCAGAAACCTGGATACACATTCTTCTCCAATGTACATGGGACATTCTCCAGGATAGACGACATGCTGGCACATAAAACATACCTCCATAAGATCAAGAGAATAGAAATTTTGCAGACTATCTTCGCTGACCACAAGGCTCTGAAATTATTTGTGAACTCCAAAGGGACTCAGAAGAAACACTTTAACACCTGGAGTTAAACAGCCTCATGCTCAATAACCAGTGGGTCCGAGATGAAATCAAGGAGGAAATAAAAAGGTTCCTGGAAACAAATGACAATAAAGACACAAACTCTCAGAACCTATGGGACACAGCAAAAGCAGTACTGAGAGGAAAATTTATAGCTTTGCAAGCACACATCAGGAAGGAAGAAGGAGCTTACCTGAGTAGCTTAATGACACAGCTAATAGAACTAGAAAATGCTCAACAAAAGGACCCAAGAATAGGAAGACAGAAGGAAATAACAAAGCTGAGAGCAGAAATCAACGAAGTGGAAACTCAAAAAACAATCCGAAAGATCAACGAAAGCAGAAGTTGGTTCTTTGAAAAAATAAACAAGATTGATAGACCACTGGCAAACCTAACAAAGAAAGAGAGAGAGAGAAACTTGATAACTCGTATCAGGAATGAAAAAGGAGAGATCACTACTGATATGACAGAGATTCAAAGGGTAATCAGAAACTACTTTGAAAAACTCTACGCCACTAAAAATGAGAACCTGGAAGAAATGGATAAATTCTTGGACTCTTATAATCTTCCACGGTTGAAGGAAGAGGATGTAGCATATCTAAACACCCCCATCACCATTGATGAAATTAAAACAGTAATCAAATGTCTGCCGAAAAACAAAAGCCCAGGTCCAGATGGATTCACTAATGAATTCTATCAGACTTTCCAAGAGGAACTACTGCCAATCTTGGCAAGATTCTTTCATGAAATTGAACAAACAGAAACACTTCCAAATAGCTTTTATGAAGCCAACATCACCTTGATACCTAAACCAGACAGAGACGCTACCAAAAAAGAAAATTACAGACCAATATCACTGATGAATGCAGATGCAAAGATCCTCAACAAAATCCTGGCAAATAGGATTCAATGCCTCGTTAAGACGATCATCCACTACGATCAAGTAGGTTTCATCCCAGGAATGCAAGGCTGGTATAACATCTGTAAATCTATCAACATAATACACAACATCAATAACAAGAAAAATAAAAAACCACATGATCATATCAATAGATGCAGAGAAAGCATTTGATAAGGTCCAACACCCATTCTTGATCAAAACTCTCAGCAAGATGGGAATGGAGGGAACCTTTCTCAATATAGTGAAGGCCATCTACCACAAGCCAGTGGCAAATATTATCCTCAATGGAGAAAAACTGAAAGCCTTCCCTCTAAATTCTGGCACAAGACAAGGCTGTCCTCTCTCACCACTCCTATTCAACATAGCACTGGAAGTACTTGCTATAGCGATTAGGCAAGAAAAGGATATCAAGGGAATCCAGATAGGAAAGGAAGAAGTCAAGCTCTCACTGTTTGCAGATGACATGATACTCTACCTAGAAAACCCTAAAGTCTCTACCAAAAAGCTTCTAGAAACAATAGACTCAAATAGCAAGGTGGCAGGCTACAAAATTAACACACAAAAATCAATGGCCTTTCTATATACCAATAGTAATAAGGATGAAATGGACATTAAGAAAACAACCCCATTCACAATAGTACCACACAAACTCAAATATCTTGGAATCAACTTGACTAAATATGTGAAGGACCTATACAAAGAAAACTATAAAACTCTGCTCCAAGAAATAAGAGAGGACACACGGAAATGGAAACACATACCCTGCTCATGGATTGGCAGGATTACATCATCAAAATGGCAATACTCCCCAAGGCATTATACAGATTTAATGCCATCCCTCTAAAGATACCCATGACATTCTTCAAAGAAGTGGATCAGATACTTTTGAAATTCATTTGGAACAATAAACACCCTCGAATAGCTAAAGCAATCATTGGGAAAAAGAATATGGGAGGAATTACTTTTCCCAACTTTAAACTGTACTACAAAGCAACAGTTATCAAAACAGCATGGTATTGGAATAAGGATAGGTCCTCAGATCAGTGGAATAGGCTTGAATACTCAGAAAATGTTCCCCAGAGATACAACCATCTAATTTTTGATAAAGGAGCAGGAAATCCTAAATGGAGCAGGGAAAGCCTCTTCAACAAGTGGTGTTGGCACAATTGGATAGCCACTTGCAAAAAATTAAACTTAGACCCCCAGCTAACATCATGTACAAAGGTAAAATCCAAATGGATTAAAGACCTCGATATCAGCCCCAAAACCATAAGATATATAGAACAGCACATAGGCAAAACACTACAGGACATTACAGGCATCTTCAAGGAGGAAACTGCACTCTCCAAGCAAGTGAAAGCAGAGATTAACAGATGGGAATATATTAAGCTGAGAAGCTTCTGCACCTCAAAGGAAATAGTGCCCAGGATACAAGAGCCACCCACTGAGTGGGAGAAACTATTCACCCAATACCCATCAGATAAGGGGCTAATCTCCAAAATATACAAGGCACTGACAGAACTTTACAAGATAAAAACATCTAACCCCATCAAAAAAATGGGGAGAAGAAATGAACAGACACTTTGACAAAGAAGAAATACGCATGGCCAAAAGACACATGAAAAAATGTTCCACATCACTAATCATCAGGGAGATGCAAATCAAAACAACGATGTGATACCACCTCACACCCCAGAGAATGGCACACATCACAAAGAATGAGAATAAACAGTGTTGGCGGGGATGTGGAGAGAAAGGAACTCTTATCCACTGCTGGTGGGAATGCTGTCTAGTTCAACCTTTATGGAAAGCGATATGGAGATTCCTCCAAAAACTGGAAATCGAGCTCCCATATGATCCAGCTATACCACTCCTAGGAATATACCCTAGGAACACAAAAATACAATACAAAAACCCCTTCCTTACACCTATATTCATTGCAGCACTATTTACCATAGCAAGACTCTGGAAACAACCAAGATGCCCTTCAACAGACGAATGGCTAAAGAAACTGTGGTACATATACACAATGGAATATTATGCAGCTGTCAGGAGAGATGAAGTCATGAAATTTTCCTATACATGGATGTACATGGAATCTATTATGCTGACTGAAATAAGTCAGAGAGAGAGAGAAAAACGCAGAATGGTCTCACTCATCTATGGGTTTTAAGAAAAATGAAAGACACCCTTGTAATAATAATTTTCAGACACAAAAGAGAAAAGAGCTGGAAGTTCCAGCTCACCTCAGGAAGCTCACCACAAAGAGTGATGAGTTTAGTTAGAGAAATAACTACATTTTGAACTGTCCTAATATTGAGAATGTATGAGGGAAATGTAGAGCCTGTTTAGGGTACAGGCGGGGGTTGGGTGGGGAGGAGGGAGATTTGGGACTTGGGTGATGGGTATGTTGCACTGGTGATGGGTGGTGTTCCTTTTATGACTGAAACCCAAACACAACCATGTATGTAATCAAGGTGTTTAAATAAAAAAAAATTATGCATTAAAAAAAAAAGAAATAAACCTCAAAAAAAAAAGAAAAGAAAATTTTAAAATGAAGTATGCAATATCTTTTTTACCATTACAATTTCTTCCAAATCCAATTTTTGTTTTCTTTTCTAAACTTGATAGCTTTTTTAGCCATTTTTTCCTGATTTGATATCTGCAGAAAGATCTTTATTTCTTCTAGACATTCTTTTTTTGTTGATAGATAATTTAATGAATGTTAATATTTTCAAATATATATCATAACTTTTAAATAGACATTAATAACTCTTTTTTATTTAAATAACTTATTACATACATGATTGTGTTTGGGTTTCATTCATGTAAAGAAAACCACCCATCACCAGTGCAACATTCCCATCACCAATGTCCCAAATCTCCCTCCTCCCAACCCAACCCCCGCCTATACTCTAGACAGGATTTCTATTTCCCTCGTACATTCTCATTATTAGGATAGTTCAAAATGTAGTTATTTCTCTAACTAAACTCATCCCTGTCTGTAGTGAGCTTCATGAGGTGAGCTGTAACTTCCAGCTCTTTTCTCTTTTGTGTCTGAAAGTTATTATTGCAAGACTGTCTTTCATTTTTCTTAAAACCCATAAATGAGTGAGACCATTCTGCATCTCTCTCTCTTTGACTTATTTCACTCAGCATAATACATTCCATGTACATCCATGTATTGGAAATTTTCATGACTTCATCTCTCCTGACAGCTGCATAATATTCCATTGTGTATATGTACCACAGTTTCTTTAGCCATTCATCTGTTGAAGGGTATCTTGGCTGTTTCCAGAGTCTTGCTATTGGTAAATAGTGCTGCAATGAATATAGGTGTAAGGAAGGGATTTTTGTATTGTATTTTTGTGTGCCTAGGTTATATTTCTAGGAGTAGTATAGCTGGATCAATGGGAGCTCTATTTCCAGTTTTTGGAGGAATCTCCATATCGCTTTCCATAAAGGTTGAACTAGAAGGCATTTCCACCAGCAGTGGATAAGAGTTCCTTTCTCTCCACATCCCTGCCAACACTGCTTGTTTTCATTCTTTCTGATGTGGGACAATGTCGATGGTTTGAGGTGACACCTCATAGTTGTTTTGATTTGCATCTTCCTGATGATTAGTGATGTGGAGCATTTTTTCATTTGTCTTTTGGCCATTTGTATTTCTTCTTTGTCAAAGTGTCTGTCCAATCTTTCTCCCCATTTTTTGATGGGATTAGATGATTTTTTCTTGTAAATTTCTGTCAGTGCCATGTATATTTTGGAGATTAGCCCCTTATCTGATGGGTATTGGGTGAATAGTTTCTCCCATTCAGTGGGGTCTCTTGTATCCTGGGCGCTATTTCTTTTGAGATGTAGAAGCTTCTCAGCTTAATATATTCCCATCTGTTAATCTCTGCTTTCACTTGCTTGGAGAGTGCAGTTTCCTCTTTGAAGATGCCTTTAGTCTCAATGTCCTGACCTGGAGTGGTTTACCAACATGTTGTTATATATATTTTATGGTTTTGGGGCTGATATTGAGGTCTTCCATCCATTTGGTTTTAACTTTCGTGCATAATGTTAGCTGAAGATTTAAGTTCAATTTTTTGCAAGTGGCTAGCCAGTTGTGCCAACACCACTTGTTGAAGAGGCTTTCCTTGCTCCAGTGAGGATTTCTTGCTCCTTTATAACAATTAGGTGATTGTATGTCTGGGGAACATTCTCTGAGTATTCAAGCCTATTCTAGTAATCTGAGGGCCTGTCCTTTTCCAATACCATGCTGTTTTGATAACTATTGCTTTGTAGTACATTTTAAAGTTGGGGATAGTAATTCCTTCCATATTCTTTTTCCCAATGATTGCTTTAGCTATTCTAGGATGTTTATTGTTCCAAATAAATTTCAAAAGTGACTGATCCACTTCTTTGAAGAATGTCATGGGTATCTTTAGAGGGATCACATTAAATCTGTACAATGCTTTGGGGACTATTGCCATTTTAATGATGTTAATCCTGCCAATCCATGAGCAGGGTGTGTGCTTCCATTTTCATATGTCCTCTCTTATTTCTTAGAGCAGAGTTTTATAGTTTTCTTTGTATAGGTCCTTCACATTTTTAGTCAAATTGATTCCAAGATATTTGAGTTTGTGTGGCACTATTGTGAATGGGGTTGTTTTCTTAATGTCCATTTCTTCCTTATGACTATTGGTGTATAGAAAGGCCATTGATTTTTGTGTGTTAATTTTGTAGCCTGCCACCTTGCTATATGAGTCTATTGTTTCTAGAAGCTTTTTAATAGAGACTTTAGGGTTTTCTAGGTAGAGTATCATGTCATCTGCAAACAGTGAGAGCTTGACTTCTTCCTTTCCTATCTGGATTCCCTTGATATCTTTTTCTTGCCTAATCCCTATAGCAAGTACTTCCAGTGCTATGTTGAATAGGAGTGGTGAGAGAAGACAGCCTTGCATTGTGCCAGAATTTAGAGGAAAGGCTTTCCGTTTTTTCCATTAAGGACAATATTTGCCTCTGGCTTGTGGTAGATGGCCTTAACTCTATTGAGAAATGTTCCTTCCATTCCCATCTTGCTGAGAGTTTTGATCAAGAATGGGTGTTTGAATTTATCAAATGCTTTCTCTGCATCTATTGATATGATCATGTGATTTTCATTTTTCTTGTTGTTGATGTTGTGTATGATGTTGATAGATTTACGGATGTTAAACCAGCCTTGCATTCCTGGGATGAAACCTACTTGATTGTAGTGGATGATCTTCTTAATGAGGCATTGAATCCTGTTTGGGAGGATTTTGTTGAGGATCTTTAAATCTGTATTAATCAGCATTATAGGTCTATAATTTTTTTTTTTTGGTAGCATCTCTGTCTGGTTTAGGTATCAGGGTGAAGTTGACTTAATAAAAGCTATTTGGAAGTGTTCCTGTTTTCTCAATTTCATGAAAGAGTCTTGCCAGGATTGGTAGAAGTTCCTTTTGAAATATTTGAAAGAATTCCTTAGTAAATCCATCTGTGTCTGGATTTTGTATTTGGGCAGACATTTGATTACTGTCTTAATTTCCTTAATAGTGATGGGTGTGTTTAAATATGCTATATCCTCTTTATTCAACCATGGAAGATTATGAATCCAAAAATTTATCCATTTCTTCCATTTCTTTCATTTTTAGTGGCATAGAGTTTCTCAAAGTAGTTTCTGATTACCCTTTGGATCTCTAACAAATCAGTAGTGATCTCTCCTTTTTTATTCCTAATACGAGTTATCAAGTTTCTCTCTCTCTTTCCTTGTTAGTTTTACCAGTGGTCTATCAATCTTGTTTATTTTTTCAAAGAACCAACTTCTGCTATTGTTGATCTTTTGGATTGTTTTTCGGGTTTCCACTTCATTGATTTCTGCTCTCAGCTCTATTATTTCCTTCTGTCTCCCTACTTTTGGGTCCTTTTGTTGCATACTTTCTAATTCTATGAGCTGTGTCTTAAGCTATTCAGGTATGCCCCTTCTTTCTTGATGTGTGCTCGCAAAGCTATAAATTTTCCTCTCAGTACTGCTTTTGCTGTGTCCTATAGGTTCTGATAATTTGTGTTTCAATTGTCATTTGTTTCTAGGAAGGTTTTGATTTCCTCTTTGATTTTATCTCGTATTCACTGGTTATTCAGTCTTAGGCTGTTTAACTTCCATGTATTAAATTTTTCTTCTGTGTCCCTTTGTAGTTCACATAATATTTCAGGGCCTTGAGATCAGCGAAGGTAGCCTGCAAAATTTTTGTCCTCTTGATATTATGGATGTATGTTTTGTGTGCTAACATGTAGTCTATCCTGAATAATGTCCCATGTACATTAGAGAAGAATGTGTATCCTGGCTTCTGGGGCTGGAGTGTCCTGTATATATCTACTTGTCCTCTTTCTTCTATCTCTTTTCAGGTCTAGTATATTCTTGTTGGGTTTCAGTCTGGTTAACCTTTCAAGTGTTGACAATGCCGTGTTGAGGTATCCACAATTATTGTGTTGTTATTGATATTATTTTTTAGATTTGTCAACAATTTTATTAAATATTTTGCTGGCCCCTCATTCGGTGCATATATGTTTAGGAAAGTTATTTCTTCCTGCTGTACGTATCTCTTGATTAATACAAAATGTCCATCTTGTCCCTTACAGCTTTTCTGAGTATAAAGTTTGCTCATCAGATATTAGTGTGGCCACTCCAGCTTTTTTATGGGTGTTGTTTGCTTGGATGATTTTCCTCTAGTCTTTTATTTTTGAGTCTATGTTTGTTCTGACTATTCAGGTGTGTTTTTTGTAGGCAGAAGAAGGTGGATTGAGTTTTTTGATGCATTTAGCCACTTTTTGTCTTCTAGACATTCTTAATTGCATTGTAATTTGAAGGTATTCAACAAAATTTCTGAATTAGTGGAGGAACAATGATTGAAAATAATACTTTATCTTATTATAAAATATACTATTAAAGATCTATATAATAGTAAGAGGTAAAATACATCTGTATCAGTGGAGGAACAAAGATAGAAAATAATTCTTTATCTTATTATAAAAGTTATTTTAAAAAAACCTATACAATAGTAAGAGGTAAAATATGTATCATTAGAGGAACAAAAACTGATAATAATTCTTTATCTTATAAAATATATTTTAAGGATCTATATAATAGTAAGAGGTAAATATTTGCGAATATTTTATTGTAAACATATTGTAAACATTTGTTTGCATTTTAGTGTACTTAATTTTTTATTACTTTTACATTAAAATATTAAATATGCAAAGTTTTTTTTCTTTGTCCACATAACTTATTTTTAAATCCCTATTTGAGGGGGGCTGGAGATATAGGACAGCAACAGAGCATTTGCCTTGCACACAGCAGACCCAGGACCAATAGTGGTTCGAATCTCGGTAGCCCATAAGGTCCCCTGAGCCTGCCAGGAGTGATGTCTGAGTGCAGAGACAGGAGTAACCCCTGTGTAACTGGGTTACACATTACTGGGTGTAAACCAAAATCCAAAACCAATAGTAACAATAATAATAATAATAATAACAGCAAATAAATTACTTTTAGTGCAGTTATCATGTTCAGATAATATAATCTCATTTTTTATAGCAGAAAGGAAAATCAATTTTGGAATGGAAATATATCTGTATATATGTACATATACATATTTCATTCCCAAGTATATTAATATATAACTATATATATAATTTAGTTAGACAGATACATATGTGTATATATGCATATTTACATATATATTAATATATATAGTTGTTTATTTTGGGACAACAACAGTAGTGTTCAGGTTTTATTTCTGACTCTGTTCTCAGGGATTATTCCTGGAGAGGAGGGAATCAGCAGAACAAAGATTGAAACCAGGTCAGCTGTATGGAAGGGATGAACTTTATTCCTGCACTATGTTCTATCTACTAACCTATTTTTTTAATAGTTCTTATTATGACCAAAGTGAATTACAAATCTTTCACAGTAATATTTAAGGTACATAGTGACATTGAATCAGGGGCATTCCCACTACCATTGTTGTTCTCTCTCCAGCCCAGTTCCCAACATGTATCCCTCTCCTTTGCCCCTGAGACTGCTAGTATAACTGGTTCCCTCTTTGTATAACTTCATGTAGGTTAGATATCGAATCTATTCTCATAGACTTTGGATTTGATATTTAAGTCTGATCATTTTTTAATTTTTACTCAATGTTCATACTAGTGTTTGGTCTTGGTACCATAGATTATTTTCCCTCAATTTATGAGGCAGAACAAGATTATTCAAGTTGTGTGGTTTTGTTTTTTTTTAAAAAAAAAGAATAGAATAAAAGAAAAAAAGAAAAGAAACAAAAAAAATAAAAGTAACAAGCAAAAAATGGGAGGAGTCCTTCTTGAAGTTATAAATATCTATTTTATATCTATTTTTAAAGCATGATTATTTACCTACTATATGATCTTTGTGACTTCAAAATGCAAATGTTTTTTATTTCTGTCACATGGATGTAAAACACTGTAAAGATAAAGCCAATATCTAACCAACCACATGGTCTTTCCTAAATTACCATTCAGCCTTATTTAGAGAACACAAATTTATATTAAAATAACATAACCTATAAAATCATAGGTTCCAAGTGTATATGTTAGATAGATAAGAAAAATGTTTAAGAGTACAAATTTAAAATGTTACAAATAATCTGTACAGACTTAATACATATAAAAACTATCTGGAAAACATTATTGTACTCTACTAATTATATTTACAAAGAGACTCAAACATAACTATTTTAGTAACTAATAAAGGACAAAAAAGTTAATATTACTACTATGGCAATTATATTGTACATAAAAATCAAATTAATGCTAGATTAGGTTAAATCTATACAATGCAATAAATGATATTGATTCAATTTTTAAAAGTAGAGAATACAAATTTATTAAGTAGACACACTAAATTTCATTTATGTGCTTATATTTTATAAAAATAATACATTGGAAGGCAGTAATGTTATATATATATATTTTCATGCTGATTTTGCCTTATTTTCTGATTATTGTATAAATACACATTTCATCATATTTTTGTCATTTTCATTTTAATCTTCTATTTACATTAATAAAGAAAAATTTGCTTATATGCTTCTCTCAAAATAAATGTTAAGTGTTTTCATTATTCATTAACATGGCTTTCATAAACATATCTTTTGTTTTAAAAATAATTGTTTCTCAAACCTCCTGCTACTACAGTAACTTTAATGTTTTTAAAATTCTGGTGATATTTTAAGCCAAAGCTGTAAACTGCTAACCGTTTTATGTACATATATATTATATATATAAACAATAATGATAAACTCTAGATTTTCTTTAGATTATGCAAATATTTCACCTTTTATAAGAATTAATACATTCCTCTAGAATTTTCAAGGATATATTTTAAAATCTTATTTATACTTAGAAATAACTAGAAAATATTAATATAGTAATTCTACAAAAATAAAATAGAACTTGTTTGATTTAATAATTCAAAATTAATTAAAATTTATATATAGTTCTAAAATGTATCAGAAAAGACATTGTTCTAAAAAAGCTATATTACTTGAATTATATTTAAAGATACAGGCAGTTCTGAAAGGTTTGAGAGTTCTTTGCATTGTAAATACTTTTTGGCTCACGCAAAAAGTAAAATATCTGTAAGAGTTGATCCATTGTTTCTTCCTTCTCAGTTGGAAATTAATTATTTGTAAGTGAAGATGGTTTTTAATTCATATTGTAGACCAATCTCTACCAAGTTGGTAGAGTCATTTTACTGATAAGGTCTTTTGGGTTATATGTCAGGCAAGTGTGTGTGTGTGTGTTTCATCAACTATTGCATTCAATTTTCTGGCCTTTACTTTTACCAAAATAAACTTTTAAAAATGTTCAATTGTTGTGGGTATTATTATTAAGAGTTATAGTATATGCCCAGCATGTGAAATGTCCTGAGTTTGGTCCCTGAAGCTGCATGACTCCGATGTCTCTAACTCTTAAAATACCAATAAGCAGGGGCTGGAGCGATATCATAGGGTGTTTGCCTTGCACGCAGTTGACCCAATCCAGGAGCTATTTATAAGATCATAACCAGAGGTAACTCCTGAGAGTTACCGAGTGTTGCTCAACTACCAAAATAAAATAAATCAATAAGCAAATTAAGAATGTGTGAAATATTTTTTTTATTTTTTATTTTTTTTTTAAATTTTTTTAAACATACATGATTGTGTTTGGGTTTCAGTCATGTAAAGAACACCACCCATCACCAGTGCAACATTCCCATCACCAATGTCCCAAGTCTCCCTTCGCCCCAGAATGTGTGAAATATATATAAGAATATTCTTGTATTTTAATGTGTTGTTTGTTTGTATTTTTTTTTTTTTTGGTTTTGGGTCACACCCGGCAGTGCTCAGGGGTTATTCCTGGCACCAGGCTCAGAAATTGTTCCTGGCAGGCATGGGGGACCATATGGGACTCCGGGATTCGAACCGATGACCTCCTGCATGAAAGGCAAACGCCTTACCTCCATGCTATCTCTCTGGCCCCTTAATGTATGTTTTTTATAGTTTAGGTAATATGGTTGCAATGGTAAAATATATAGTTGTTTTAGTTTTGTTTCCTTTTTTTTTTTTTTTATAGATTTTGCTCTCAGAGATCAATCCTGGTAGTACCTTGGAAAAACACACATGGTGCTGAATATCAAAAACAGGTTGGGTGTATGCAAGACTAGCCCATTATCCACTATCTCTTTATGGTTTGTGGCAAAATTTACTAGACCTACCATCACCAAAAATCCTAGACTCCTATATCACTCTACCCAAGTCAATTACAGTCTACTCTTCATGCCACTCTGTATACATCCCATAGCTTTTTACTAATTTGAGCTTTATAATACAAAACCAAGGGTTTTTAATTATTTGATACTATCCATCCCCCTATTTTTTCTCAGTTTATATATAGGAATTAGCTCATTTGATATTTATCATCCTGACTCTTTTTGCTTCTGAAGATACCATCTTGCTTTACATTGCTGAGATCAGTAAGTTTACATATTTTATAGTTGTATAATATTCAACTGAGCATATCTAAAATGATTATATATCTTTGGACTGTGGATTGTTTCCTTAATCTAACAATTGTATATAGCCCTGTAATAGATATAAAGCGCATATGTAAACTTAGAGACAAAAAAGATTTTTTAATTTATATAAACACTGTAACATACAATGTTGTTTGAGAGAAGACTTTTTACTGAGGAAATCTAAACTTATTTATGTACTAAATGAATGTAGTAATCAAAAATGTGCAATATAAAATGTGGTAAGAATTTTAAGAAATTATAAAGGGCCATTCATAAGTATAATATTGCAAATAGGCCCTGTCTTATTAGTATGCTAGTGAAGTATATGTACATCATTTTAGATGTGTTAGATGTGTTATCTATATAAAGTTAAAAAACAGACAAAACCACAAATTAAAATGAGTAGACAAAATTATATTTATAATTTAAGAGAGTAAAAGCAGAGCGAAATTACTTTCACACTGTGAGTTCATTTTCGTACTGTTCATTCCTAGTCCTTCCCATCTGATTTATTTTAATGCTTTTTATATATCTAATCTCTTTTTCTCAATAAAGATAAAACTGCCATTTTATAGATAAATAATTATGGTTACTTAATTTTCTTTAACTCTTCCTTATTTTTTATTTAAAAGGTAAAAACAAAAAACGAATACCTAAAGTTAATTGAATCCAATTATTATTGCATCTTTGTAAATATAACTATATATTTTACTAAGTTTGACAAATTATATTTATTTTTATAATTTTGATGACTAAATCCTTTTATAATAAGTGATACATTCATCTTAGAATAGTATGTTGCTTTCTTAATTCATTTTTATTAATATTTGTGTTTTTCTTGCTAAGCATATGATGCATCTTACAATTTGTTTCTACTAAGAATGACTCATTCATCTCAACTTAAGCTTGTTTGTCCTATTCTTTATGGAGAAGAAAAATTTAAAGCAAAGTGTAAAACTAACTGTTAAATTTTTATAGGTGATTGAAATTGTGCTAAATTCTTGAAATATGTCAGCCAATTTGTAGTCATTTCTCATAGATAACAAAACAAACATCCATCTATTTGCTGTATATATACAACACAACTTAATTCAAAGAACAATTCAAAGCTCAGGGTGAAATTTGGAAAATTTTCACAATGGCATGCTACAGAAGTAATTTCTGGCTGTGCAGTTGGAGTGAACCCAGAGAATGGCCCAAAACACAATACGAAAAAAATAAAATTATAAATAAAAGCAAGGGAAATGACAACAGACCAATCTGAATTCAAGAAACTATGACCAATTACTATTAATATACTGTTAGAAGGAGAGTCTGGAAAAAAAATGAACAGATTTCATGTAGTCTTTATCCCAAAACTGAATACAGAGGAAGACATAGACCTAAACAGACCAATTACAATCAAGATGTTGAAACTGAAGTCAAGAATTTCCACCAAAACAAAATGCTTTGATGCTTTATGTAGTTCTTCTCTTTTGTTTTCCATATTTTGGTCATAGTGAGTCTTGATTTTGTCCTGTTTGAGTCTTTTGTTTAGCACTGTTTGGGACCTTTTGCATCTATTCAGAAGCATCCTTCCCCCCACGCCCCCCCACCCCAAGCTAGAGAACTCTAAGCTGTTATCTATTCTTCCAGTCATTCTTTACCTTTTGTCCTCACCCTATAGGATGTCTATAATTTAGGGATTCTTTCTCTTGCTGTCATCCATTAAATACCTTTCATTACCTTCCATTCTTTTTACCAATTCATTGTTTGATGCTAGCTTGTATTTTGTCTTCAAACTCTTTAACAATAAGGTTCTCAGCTTTTGAAATATCATTCCAATGGTTACCTATTGTATTCTTTAGTTCCTTAATTTCACTTATATGGATTATCATAGTCTAAATCAATTCTTCTTAATGCTTATTGAATTTCTCTTTAAGTGATTGTTAAGTGATTGTTTAATTTTTATTGCAAGTAGTAGCTTAATTTTTATTGCCAATGCAGAGGATGTGAGCTCAAGAATTTTGATGAATGAACTAGAAGACTTACTTTTTCGTCACTCCCTGTCTGCAGTGCAACAGATTTCCTTCTTCTTCCCATTACTTGCTGTTTTGTGGGTGTTGGCAGTGGTATGTTTCTCATCCATTATTATAATAAAGGCTACTACTGTGCTTCTATTATTCTGACAGGAAGGTGCATGTCTAATACTTACCCTTTATTTAGAGTGGTGGAGAGCAGGAAGGTGATCTTTCATTAAATAAGGAATCTATAGAATCCCACATGCCTACAGGGTATGTGAAGTGGATGGAGCTAACACTTTTCTGGGTCCCAGATTTCAGAGTGGTAACTAGGGCTTGCCAGAGAGAGGAAAGGACGTTTTTCTAATTCCCTTTGCACAGCTGGTTTGGAGGTTGTTTTCTGTTTTGTTTCATTTTGTTCTTTGTGTGTGTGTGTGTGTGTGTGTGTGTGTGTGTGTGTGTGTGTGTGAGAGAGAGAGAGAGAGAGAGAGAGAGAGAGAGAGAGAAAGAGAGAGAGAGGAGAGAGAGAGAGAGGAGAGAGAAAGAGAGAAACTAGTTGTCTCACTTACTTTTACTCATAATTCTGCACTTAGTGTTCACTCCCAGCAGGACCATATGATTGTCCTGGATGAAACCTAGGTCAGCTCTTTGCAAAGCAAATGCCTTACCACTGCACTATCTCTCAGGGCTCTGGTGTCATAGAATATTAATCAATAGAATACAAAGAATATAAAAAATCAGAAAGAAAGGCTTGGAGCAATGATCTATTTATTTGCATTAATATCAGAATGTATAAGTACACATTTAAGTATAAAATATTCCATTGATACTGTATAAAAATTATAATTTTTCTTCCTTACAATAAAAGATTTATTTCTATGTAAATAAAAATCTGTACATATAATAAGCTGAGTAATTTTCATAACACATAAGTTCTTGAATCAACTTTACAAATCATTGTTTCTTTCACACCCTGTTTTTCCCTTCAATTTTATTTATTATTGCCTTTTTAGATAAGATCTTAAATTTAAAGCACTTATTTCTTAATCACATCATTTTAAAATATTCGATCATAGTATTATCATAAGGTCAAACAAATGGAGATAGTCTAACTTTATTAACATCATTTTAATTACCAAAAAGATACAATTTTCAGAGGTCATCAGACTCTTTTTCAGGATCCCTTATTATTGATTGTCCAGGAAATGGAACAATTTGTGGCTTTCCTTTCCTTATTTAAAGTCTACTCACTTAACTTATTAGGTATTTATGAAGTTTCAAATTAGTGATGATGTATCTTCATAAATCTTCAGATAGCAGATTTAGCTGTTCACAAATAGTCTTGAATTAAAAACACTTGAATTAAAAACTCTTGTATAAAAATATTAATTTGAAGAATGAAGAAAATAGGAGCCACTTACTTGAAAACCTACTCTTAAATACTCATGAATAAATTTATGAAATTTAAAACCAATCTTGAACAAGTGATTTAGTGAAACCCAAATTCCAGGATGTTTAATTCAATGATATTTAAAATGAACTGTATAAGATAAATACATTGCTCTTATACAAAAGTGTACTATTAAAGTCTTTAGTCAAGGAGCATACAAGTTCTATAGTTGTCAATGTACTTACATATTTGCATTTTTCAGTTTTATATGAGAATTGATACATCATTTTAAATAAGTGCTGTCCAATAAATTTTTATATGTAGAAGAACTCTGAAGATAAAAAATTTTATGAGTTATATAAAACTGAAGTATTAAATAAGAAAATAGCAGTATATTTTAAGAGGAAAAAATCACTCCAATCAAACTACCCTTAGTACTTTCAATGAATTTCAGCTAGACGGAGGTCTTTCTAGATCACAATTTAACAAAATGTTTACATTAAGTCACATACTCAAACATTATTAAATATAATTGACATAATTGTGAAGTCTTATTAAATACTTGCTATTTATTTAAGTTGCTAACTTAGTTATAGGAATTTATATCTGGATAAATAAGAATTTTCATTAAATTCAATATGTACTTTTTTTTGTTCTTTTTATAGACATATACCAATACAAAATTATATTTTTAATAAAGTTTGTTTAAAGTTTAAAATTATATTTTAAATAAAGTTTATTTCAACAAGTTTATTTAAACAAACTTTATTTAAAATATATGAACAATTTTATATCAAGGTCAATTTTAAACTTGTTTTTCAGACACATAGTACTGTTTTATGTGATTATATTAGTAACTATTGTTATGAAATTGTCAGAAAGACAAAGTACAATGAGTAAAAAAGTAACACTATGGCCATAAAATTATTTTTGTTTTATGACAGTTTTATTTAATATGATTAAAGCTAATAAAGTATTAATAAAATTATAGGTTGGGAAAAGACCTTGAAAATGCAATTAGCTTCTCTCCTTTCCTGAACACTTAAGACTATTATTTTATTTCATTCTGAGAACTCTATAGAAGGTGCATCATAATTTTTTTTAGCGATAATATACTTCAGGTCTTTTAAAGCATTATGACAATTCTCTTTCTTCACTAGTCTGCTTCTAAGAACTTTATCCCACAGAAGTAATTTAAGATAATAAGCTATATCTATAATAGCATTTTCTCATTGACCTTCAGTATTACTCTATACTTTCTGAATTTTGCTCAAAATATTCATTGATAATGTGATTCATTATCTTGAATATTTTCCTTCTTGCATCTTACTACCATTATTAGCATCTCTCAAGTGATTTTCTGGTATAAGATTACACTTTTTTTTTCAAAAGTCTGACTCTTACAATACTCTAATAACTTTCATTTGGAATAAAAGTGAACTCTAATTATTATCATAAGTTTCAGAATTATTCCAGAGGATGACCTGATAAAACTAATATTATGAGGAGTATTTGTAAGGGGCTGGAATTAGAAAATAAAACCCAAACCCATTATATCAAACATATTACTTACAATTTTCAGTGGTACCTAGTGATTTATATTAGCAACTAATTGTTTAATATTTAACCTGATATGTGATATATATCTGTATTTAGTTGAGATAGAATTCAATGGTTTTATGCCAATATCCCATACCTATGCAAATTAGAATTTATGAATTATCTATTTTATTAAAATTAGACTTTCTAGAAAACAGTAGAAACTTCTAGAAACCTATTTATCATTATTTGCCATCAACTCTATAACTCTCTCTCTCTCTCTCTCTCTATATATATATATATATAGATGTGAGCTGCCATTTCATTTGATAAAAGAGTACATTTGGTGATGGAATTAACTTTGGTTTTGTGTTTAGGACTTACCCATGGCAATGGTCAGGGTATCTTATACTCAGAAGAGTCTAGAGCCTGGAATTTTAACCTCTGAACTATTCTGACCTTGGCATTGTTCTATGGCAGTTTTATAACTTTGAAAACATAGCTTTAAGTCTAACATTTAATTTTCACATTCAATTTCAAGCATTAAAATCCTTTAATTGCCATAAAAATGGTTAATTTTTAAAGCTATGTTGCTTTTAACCTTTTATTTTTCCATTGCTAGGGTAAATTTATGATGGTTTGATGTAAAGTCAATTAGATAAAATTAAAATTAAAATCACATCTCCAGCAATCATATCAAGACATCTTCTGACTTTAATTTTATTCACTTGATTGATACATCTAAGGTTCAAATAATTGTGCAAAAGAGGATGTTTTTTTTTCTGAAAAATTAACTCAACTACAATATGAGAGGTTTGAAAACTGTTTAAAGACAGGAGCAATCTGGTTTTCTGACCAGAGATAAAGGATAAAGTTGGAATTATAGAGCTTTCTTTAGAGGTTAGGTGACTCAAAAAAGGCTAAAGCAAAGAGGTACTCTTAAAAGAAAAGAGTTCTTCAAAGGAAACACAAGTCTCTATAAAGAAAGCAAAGAAAAATAAATCTTTAACAAAATAGTAGTACAGGAGAGAATGAATTAGAAAAAAATTGTTAAGTTTTACTAAATATAAAGCAATATAGCAAACCCATGATATTTCAACATAAAATTTTATTCAGCTTAGTTCATGAAGTATAAAAATTTAAGATTCATAGTGTTCTGAAAATTTTGTTTTTATCATAGTATATTTATTTTGCTCTGAAAAATAAAAACAAAATTTTCAGAACAACTAAATAATAAAAGTATGGGGAAATACTGATATTGATGAATTTATTTGTAAATAAAATGATATAATTTGACACTGGAAATGTCTGAAATAAATTTAGAAAAATAAATTTATATTACAAAGTTAATTTTTGGTAGCAGTTTAGTTCAATTCAATTTTAGCAAGACTTATTTTGTTTGTTTGTTTGTTTGTTTTTTTGTTTTTGGGACACACCTGGCAGCTCGAAGGGGATATTCCTGGCTCTATGCTCAGAAATCTCTCCTGGCAGGCTCAGGGAACCATATGGGATGCCAGGATTTAAACCATCGCCCTTCTGTATGTAAGGCAAATGCCTTACCTCCATGCTATCTATCCTGCCCCTTAGCAAAACTTCTTATCTATAATTTGAAATGAATAAAATTATTGAGTCTGGTAATTATTTATTGGTTTATATTTTTGTTTTTGAAGAATATCTGTTAATATGAGGCTTTATTCTTGGCTCAGGAATCCTTCCTGGTGGTACTCAGGAGAAATATGCAGTTTGTCAAGTTTAAAACTCAAATTAGCCATTTCTTCCCCCCATTTTTTGATGGGATTAGATTTTTTTTTTGTAGAGTTCTGTCAGTGCCCTGTATATTTTAGATATTAGCCCCTTATCTGATGGGTATTGGGTGAATAGTTTCTCCCAATCAGTGGGTGGCTCTTGTATCTTGGGTACTATTTCCTTAGAGGTGTAGAAGCTTCTCAGCTTAATATATTCCCATCTGTTAATCTCTGATTTCACTTGCTTGGAGAGTGCAGTTTCCTCCTTGAAGATGCCTTTAGTCTCAATGTCCTGGAGTGTTATACCTTGGTGTTGTTCTATATACCTTATGGTTTCAGGTCTGATATCAAGGTCTCTAATCCATTTGGATTTTACCTTTGTATATGATGTTAGTGGGGGGGTCTAAGTTCGCATTTTTGCAAGTGGTTAGCCTGTTGTGCCAACACCACTTGTTGAAGAGGCTTTCTTTGATCCATTTAGGACTTCTTGCTCATTTATCAAAGATTAGATGATTGTATGTCTGGGGAGTATTCTCTGAGTACTCAAGTCTATTCCACTCATCTGAAGAAATAAAAATGGCCAAAAGGCACATGAAAAAATGCTCCACATCACTAATCATCAGGGAGATGCAAATCAAAACAACTATGAGGTACCACCTCACACCCCAGAGATTGGCACACATCACAAAGAATGAGAACAAGCAGTGTTGGCGGGGATGTGGAGAGAAAGGAACTCTTATCCACTGCTGGTGGGAATGCCATCTAGTTCAACCTTTATGGAAAGTGATATGAAGATTTCTCCAAAAACTGGAAATCGAGCTCCCATATGATCTAGCTATACCATTCCTAGGAATATACCCTAGGAACACAAAAATACAATACAAAAACCCCTTCCTTACACTTATATTTATTTTTTCACTATTTACCATAGCAAGACTCTGGAAACAACCAACATGCCCTTCAACAGATGAATGGCTAAAAAAAAAAACTGTGGTACATATACACAATGAAATATTATGCAGCCAACAGGAGAGATGGAGTTATGAAATTTTCCTATAATGATGTACATGGAATCTATTATGCTGAGTGAAATAAGTCAGAGAGAAAGAGAAAGATGGAGAATGGTCCCACTCATCTATTTGTTTTAAGAAAAATCAAAGACATTTCTCACAATTTTCAGAGACAAAAGAGTGAAAGGCTGGATGTTACAGCCGACCTCATGAATCTCATCACAAAGAGTGATGAGTTTAGTTAGAGAAATAACCACATTGCGAACTATCCTAACAATGAGAATATATGAGGGAAGTGGAAAGCCTGTCTAGAGTACAGGTAGGGGCGGGGAGGGGAGTAGGGATATTTGGGTCATTGGTGATGGAAATGTTGCACTGGTGATGGGGCATTTCATCTGATATGACTGAAACCAACCACAATCATATTTGTAACCAAGGTGTTTAAATAAAAAATATTAAAAAAAACTCAAGTTAGCCACATGCAAGATAAGAACTCTATCAATTGTTCTATTTCACAATTATCTTATAATTAATTCTTAAGTTAGCAGACTATTCCAATTAATTCAGAGCATATAAATACCACTACAAACCACATAGTTACATTTTATTATATTCTACCAACTCTATTTGACATAGAAAATAAAATAGCCTAAAGGATCTTAAATATTATGTTGTTATTAAAAGTTCTGTAGATTAAAATGAATAGTTGTGAAGCTCATGGATTATTCTTGCAAATATAAGCTATATTTACATTTTCTTCATAATAGACTGTAAAGTCTATCAGTTTAAGGTATATACATCTAATGCAGAAATACTATATTTAAGAATGCTATAACAAGAAGATATGCATTATTCCAAGGCTTTATATTTTTATTTCAGAAGGATTACTATTAAGCTTTGATATATTATATGTAAGAGGCTTTATGTATAATACTTTTACTTTAATCTTCAATAATCGTATCCTTTCAATGGGACAATTAGTACAAATCTGGATAAAATATTATCAAAAGAGAATTCCGTTGTAACTCAGGGCAAAATGACTGCCTCTCAAGCTTGAGTTTAGAAGTTTGAGTCTTAAACGCATCCTCATAAGAAAACCTCATTACTGATGCTACTGCTGCAAAAAAGTGTGAAATTTTTTGCATATCAGAACCAAGTGGTGCCGGTGTGATAGCACAGCTGCAAGATGTTTGCCTTGCACTTGGACAACCCAGAAAGTACCCTGGTTAAATCCCGGACATCCCGAGCCTGCCAGGAGAGATTTCTGAGAGCAAAACCAGGAGTAACCCCTAAGTGATGCCAGGTGTTGCTCAAAAACAAAAAAATAAACAAACATACGACAACAACAACCAAACAAAAACAACAAGTGGTCACAGATATCACAGACAATTGTACAGAACACAAATACCACAATCTAGTTTGGGTCATTACAATAGAAAAAGAAGGAAATAAATACAAGAAAGAAAAGGGGAATAAAACAGTCACAAAAAGTATCAAAATTATCAAATTTTATTCATTAGTATAATTATTATTTCTATGGAATGCGCAAAGCAATATATGCACAGACATAAAAATCACCAGCTACTTGTCAAAAAATTGTTATGATAGTTTCCTCAGAACATATTAAATCATGCAATTTGCTATGAATAGGATTGATTAATTTTCTCTATTTAAGAGTCACAAAGATCTACTAGTTTATGGTATAGGGAAGTTAAGAAGCTAATAATATTTAATTCACAAAGAAAATTGTAATATACTTAGGAATGCAAATATCAGATCCGGAGAGATAGCATAGTGATAGGGCTTTTGCCTTGCAAGTGGCAGATCCAGGACCAATGGTGATTTGAATCCGGGCATATCATATAGTCCCTTGTACCTTCCAGAAGCGATTTCTGAGCGCAGAGCCAAGAGTAACCCCTGGGCGTCACTGGGTGTGGTCTAAAAATAAACAAAAAATGCAAGTATCAAACATACAATTAAGAATAATAAAATTGGGCCCAGAGAGATAGCACAGCGGTGTTTGCCTTGCAAGCAGCCGATTCAGGACCTAAGGTGGTTGGTTCGAATCCCAGTGTCCCATATGGTCCCCCGTGCCTGCCAGGAGCTATTTCTGAGCAGACAGCCAGGAGTAACCCCTGAGCACCGCCGGGTGTGGCCCCCCTAAAAAAGAATAATTAAATAGTGTAAATATAAGCAAAGTAAAAACTAAAAACTTAGCTAGACTGGGATTTGAGAAAGCTTGTCTTGCTTTTGAGAAAGCATGGCTCTGACATAGTATTATATAAAAATTTAAGTGAGAGGGAACAAAGCAATAGGTAAGGTGTTTGTGTTGTGCACAGCCAACCAAGGTTCTATCCTTGGTATCACATATGACCCCTACGTTTGCCAGGAGCAATTTCTGAAAGCAGAGCCAGAAGTAACTCCTGAGCTAAGTGTGCCCCAAACCAACCAACCAACCAACCAACCAACCAACCAACCAAAAACAAATAAATAAAATAAATCAACAAACAAAAAATAAAGATACAAAGAAATATGGTGAATGAATGGCAAACAGTTTATATAATCTAAATTGAGTGAGTATATATGTCATTGCTAATTATTTAGTGAATAGCAATCTTCTACTATATTTTCCCTTTTTGTGTAAGGGTTGGTATGAAGCAGTGGTCAAATAACTAATGAGGCTTATGTATACTTCAAACTTAAACTGTAGGAAAGAATCAATTCTAATAAAGGACTAAGAAAGGAGACTATCCTATTGAAAACCTAAATAGAGTTATGGTACTGTGTTAGGGTAATACACAAATATAAGTCTTTATACCGAATTTAAGATCTGGAAGATTTCAAAGGCAGCATGGGAAAGCTGGAGAAAAAATTATTTTTGTCAAAGAGAGCAGCAAGTTGTGAAAGGAGAAGAGAGACTTATGAGCACTGAGATGAGATATATAAAGGACTGTGTGAAAAGGTAGATATTAACTGTATCCAATGAATACACTTAAATACACTTATCAATACTAAAGCATCATTCTGCTCTCTTTTTTTTGTTTTGTTTTGTTTTTTTTTTTGTTTTTGGATCACACCCAGCAGTGCTCAAGGGTTCCTCTTGGCTCTATACTCAGAAATAGCTCCAGCCATGCTGGGGGACCATCTGGGATGCCAGGATTCGAACCACCATACTTTTGCATGCAAGGCAAACTTCCTACCTCCATGCCATCTCTCTGGCCCCGCATCATTCTGCTCTTAATGAGGACAGTTTTGCAGGGGAAAGATTTGGCTCCTGGGAAATCGACATAACATTAGTTTCCATTGGCATCTTCACTGTGGAGAGAGGCATGTGGCTGTGAGAGAGAGAGAGAGAGAGCAGAATATTATAAGAGCCTCCCAAGTAGAGTTTTGAAATTAGTAGGGTTATTTCATTATGGAGGTAAAAGAAGATGAATTGGGCACCTTCTTAAAGGTAAAAAAAATCAACTAGGAAGAAAAATTGACACTTTTGTAATCACCCCATAGATTGTTGCTATACATATCCCTTAGTAAAATCCTGCATGGAATCTTGAATAGTGAGCAAGACAGAGGAACATTGCCCTCAGTGATTTTTTTTTTATTCTAAGGAATAGAACTTGGAATAGGTATATAACTGACCACACTGCATGATTTTGTGACAGAGGATTCACAATTTCAGATTGCCCCCCTGCACAAAATAACAAAGCACCAAATGAAGATACAAATGGACTCTAGTGTGGATTAAAGGCAGGAATTCCATCTGTCCTATACTTACTGCCTGACTTGAATTAGTAGGACAATACTCAGAGTATAACCCAAATATATGGTTCTTCAAACCATGACCAGAGCATGACTGGAAAGACAATGGAATTTTATATTATACAGTAGAAGTCTATAACCTTGTCCTTTGCTCTCTATTTCATATCATGGGTTAGCAAGGAATAGGATCAGCATGTCCTATTTAGTTCTTAGATAGTTCTGGTGCTACTTAGATGGTGAGGTATATATAAGCTATATAAGTCCCATTTTAGTTTATAAAATAACAAAGGTTACAATAAATTGTATGATTAAAAAAGGAAATTGTTCATTTTCCTAGAAATATTTCTTTAGAAAATTATGAGAAATGCATTAAGTTAATCAAAATAAATAAAACCACAAACTGTTGATGAAACACAATAATTTGTGTTACGGTGATTTTTCATTGAAAGGAAAAATATAAACTCTTTTAGATTAAAAAAAATCCCAGTAATTGTTGTTCTATTCTGATGCTCCCTCATCTCAGCTTTAATTTTTTTATTTTGCTTACCTTTGTTCTTCCTCTTTCTTTTTTCATTGTTTTCTCTCCTACATTTTCATATTTCTTAGAGAAAACTATTTATTGCACCCATATTAATTTTCCATACTATTTAAACCCAATAAAATCTAACCATAGTTGGTTGAAAGATAAAACTAGGAAGATTCAGAATAGTCTTTTTTGGGAAAACATTTTTATAAAAGTCCATTAATATGCAAGTTTAAATAATTCAGTGTCCATAGGAAATTTTAAAATAAGTATTCCCATCAGTTTCACTCAGATTCAATAATATGTTTTGTGGAGATATTGACTCACTTTATATCAGATTTTAGAACATGATCTATTTATATCATATTATTCCTATATGGCATAATATAGAGTTTTTTTTTGTCTAGAAGGATAAATCAATTAGAAATCACTGAAGTAGCAGGTATATCTTCTGAGATCCACCATGGAGCTAATGGTTTTGTTATTTTCTGATCAGACCTTGCTATACTCTCTTGATTGTTTTCTTGCTTGTTTTACATCATTGATGAATAGAAATGAACAGAAATTACTGTAATTTACTGAATAGTGACATGTGTTGAATTCAAAAGTGTCCTTTAGTGTCTTGTCATTTCAGTCTCCTTACTTCTCATGATTCATAGTGGATTATTACTGATAAATATAATAAACTAACTATTTTCTGCAGCATATTTTTAAATAAAAGCAGATTTTATTTGAAGGTACTGAGGAAGGGACGGGAGAAGATATGGACAAGAAAGTGTATCAAGTAAGTTGCTCAAGATATCAAGGGCTCTCCAAGGCCCGAGAGAGCCCAGACACACAACACAGCATGAAAGTAGAAAAGTCCTCATCTCAGGAAGAAAGATGCAAATCACATGTACTCAGCACCATGTAACCAGGCAACACAGGTGATTCTGCAGCAGTTTTGAGATACAGAAAAACCAAATAAAAATACTTGCATCTAATATTGTTAATTCATATAAAGCTTTCCTATCAGTATCCCTAATCTGGCACAGTTTTGCAACTAATAAAGCAAAATTAGCACATTGTTTTCACTCAGTCTTTATTAGCATTAGGTTTTGCTATTGCTATATATTTGATGGGTTTTGACAAATATAATGACATACATGTACCTTTATATAAATAAAACAAGTTTTCGGGTCCTAAACGATCCCTTTACTCTGATTGTTTGTGCCAACCCTCTCCTGACCTCTTCATCTGATGATTACTGATCTTTTCTCTGCGTTTATTCCCCAGACTGTCAACTTTTAAACAGGGGGCCAGTTCACTGTCCCTCAGACCATTGGAGGGTCTGACTATAGTAAAAACAAAACTTATGAATGAATTCTTATGCACACTGCATATATATTATTTTGTAATGAAGAAACAAAACAGAAAGAATACAATATGTGGCCCGCGGGCCATAGTTTGAGAACCACTGTTATAGACAGTTTATATAGCCTTTTCAGATGATTTTTTTTTAGTTAGACATATGCATCATGTTTTCTTACAATGGCTTCCAATATTAAATAAAACTAGTTGATCCTCTGAAGATTTGCTACCATGGAATCGCTAGTAGTTGTTCATCTATATTTCCAATATTTATAACCCCCAAATGACTCTAAGAAAAGTATATGCTCCCAAGTTTCATCTCCAACAAGTTGTCATTCTTGATGATTTTTTTTCTCATCTATTTGGGGGTCATTGGTTTGCCCTCTGGTCTCTTTTTTTACTTTTTTGAAGAATCGGAAAAGTTGGTTGTAATTTTTATTTTATTCAGTTTTCTGCTTCTTGACAAGGTAAAATAAAACTTTGAAGCTTTGTACATAGTTTGAGATGTTTCCATTCCTAAATTAATCATAACTGTGTTGCTGACCTGCCTTGTATTAAGCATAAATATGTTTCTGACTATCTTTTTGAGTATTGAATATACACTTTGATTGCTATTCTTTTGTAATTTAGCATTTTATTAGCCAAATATTTAAATATAGCCAAGAATGAGTCTAAAATATGATTCTCTTAATGCTGCTTATTGTACAATGAGGAGGGATTTTTGCCTTGTGTCCAATTCAGGTTTAATCTCTGGCATCCAATATAGACCTCTAAGCTTACAAAGAGTGATCCCTGAATGCAGAATCCAGAGTAAATTCCAAGGACAGCAAGGTGTGGCCCAAAATGCCAAAAGAAAAATTCAATCAAATATCTATGATCAACTTTTATGCTTGTATTTTATACATTTCTATATTTTCCAAGTAATTTAAAGAAAACAAATGTGTGCATTATTTATTCCTTATATATTCAACATATTTGAAATATTTGTTCTAATTAGAGTACCAAGATATATTTATGCTTCTGCATTTCTCTGTAAGATTTAGAGCCAATAAATGAATACAAAATAGGAAAAATATATAATGTATAAGGCACAAAATTATGTATTAAGAAACAACAGATAAAATGCAGAGGATCAGATAAAGTCATCAATTTAAGCTTAGAGAATTGAAAAAGCCTAAATGGAAAAAATGATCATTCAGTTTAATCTTCAAGGATGCTTAAAAAAGTGAAAAGAGTTGGGGAAAGCTATTTCATTTTGACAAAAGTATATTTTCAGAGGCACGAAATCTGAAAATAGCCCAATTTCATGGAGAACATAATAGTTCAATTTGATTGGAGAATGGTTGAGAAGAGGTGGTCTTGTAAAAAAAAATAGATTAGGTCAGTCTCCTCAAAAACCTTAGACTTCAAGAATTATTTTAATGCATTATATGAACAATGCAGCATTTTTACTTTTTGATAACATGTCTAGTACTATAAGAATAATATATACTTCTGCTTCAATACACAGGATAAATCCACAGTGCTGTATGGAAAATAATCTATGCTGGAAGAGAAACAAGAGGGTAAAGTGAAAAGAAAAAACTGTTCTTTCTCCTATCTTCTAATTCTAATAACTAGTAGAGATTAGTCTATTTGTTCAATCATATTTTTATCATTCTTATCTTTTACCATACATAAATACATAAATATGTCTGAAGAAACATTTAGTAATGCAAATATATGAAAGAAGTAAAATAAAAGGATAAAATATGCAAAAGCCTCTATTTACAAGAAAAGTCCATTAAAATAATCTAGACTAAGAAACCTTCTTGACTACAGAGCTTTCAGTTGTATTAGTATGCATTTATATTTCCTCACTTTTAAATGGTGATTTGGGGATGCTTTAAAGATAAAGTACAAACATGGGGCCAGAGAGGTGGCACTAGAGGTAAGGTGTCTGCCTTGCAAGCAAGCGTTAGCCAAGGAAGGACAGGGGTTTGGTTCGATCCCCCGGCATCCCATATGGTTCCCCCAAGCCAGGGGCAATTTCTGAGTGCTTAGCCAGAAGTAACCCCTGAGCATCAAACGGGTGTGGCCCAAAACCAAACCAAGATAAAACAAAACAAAAAAAACTTAAAAAAAAAAGATAAAGTACAAACAATACAAATGAGTGAATAGGAAAAAAGTATTAGAATATGTATTGTTTGGGATAATATAACCTTTTCTGACCATTTCTTTTTTATTTTGTTTTTTTTGCAGCCAAATCATTTATGCTTAGGGGTTACTATGGTCTCTGAGCTCAGAAATCACTTTAGCAGGCTCCAGGATGCTGGGATCAAACCTGGTTCAGCAAATGCCCTACCACTGTGCTATCACTCTAGCCAACCCCGGGTGAAAAGGTCTGAAGCAGAGTTTTGCATGAAATAATGTAAACCAGGCTGAAGGTGAAAAAAAATTGTATTCTAGCAATCTTCTACCTGGTGTTGAGATGAAACTGCCTTCCAGGACATTTTTAAGTAAAGAAATCACCCCAGATGGAGGAATCTGGACAGATAGCTCAGGCTATCATGAGTCTGTCATGCCCAGGTTTACATGTAAGACAATCTCTAAAAAGTTATAGAAAGTAAATTATTTAGTGAATGCTAAGAAGGTAGGATAGAATGGGGTGGGAAATTTGGGACTTCAGTAGAGGGAAGTTCACACTGATAAGGGTATTGGTGTTGGAAAATTTAATACCTGAAAAAAAGATTTTTAATGAGCAACTTTGTAAATCATGTTGCTGATATAATGTTTTGTAGATAATAGAACCTCAATCAATAAAAAAGACAAATTTGAAAATAAAGTATAAATAATTTAATTCCAGAAGTAATTCAATTATCATTGTATTTTATTAGATACCAAATTTATTTTTGCAAATATAAACACATTTAGAGTAATATCAGCTAATTTACTTTCTTGAAACCTTACTCTTCTCTATGCTAGCTGTTATCTTGTGTATATACATTTATTGTTGCATGCAGTGTCATAATGTTACTATTTTTTGCTACATATTTTGTTCATATATGATACAGAATATATTATCACCAAGTACATAAAAACTAATGATATTCATTTACCATTTTAAAGAAAATGAACAACTATGTTGCAAGAAATAGCTCAAGTTCTAAATATTCACATTGTCTCTTTTCTTTAAACTGTGATTCATTATAGAACATCAGTCTAACCAACCTTTTAATAATGTCTGGTTGTATGGAGCATGATTTCCTTGGGCCAGAATATATATATTTGCATCTTCAGAAAAAGTATGATACAAATTCTTTATTATTATGTCATAAATACCTAGTTAACATCATAAGTTTTTATAAGTCTTTGAAGAAAGGAGACATATAATGTCATATTCTTTTGGAAATTACCTTCACAAGTGAGAAAGCATTATGAGAATTATCTGGTGAATTATCTGATAACAATAGGTGAATAGAGTAAGATGTACGCATTACAAGTATTAGTTGGCTTATGATTTTGCTTTTGTTAATAACATAAGCTGGTCACCATGTAGTTTCAGCATAGAGTAGTATTTTGTAACTTACTGAAAATTTATTTATTTATTTATTCATTTTTGTGGGTTTTGGGTCACACCCAGCAGTGCTCAGGGGTTACTCCTGGCTCCATGCTCAGAAATTGCTCCTGGCAGGCACGGGGAACCATATGGAATGCCGTTATTTGAATCGATGACCTTCTGCATGAAAGGCAAACGCCTTACCTCCATGCTTTCTCTCCGGCCCCTGAAAATTTATTTTGTTTATTTTCACTGAATCTCTGTAGTTTCTGAGCCTTGCTGTATTTCCTAAAACTTTGTTCTTGTCGGTGACAGGCTTTCAATAGTAAATGTGTTTACTCTAAAATTGACTGAAACAAAAATAAATAAATAAACAAACAAAAATAAGGTAGAGAAGTCATTCTTATGATTTGGGAGGAAAGATAGAAATGAATTGCCACAAAATAGTTCCATGCAGTAACATCAAGGGAGGTTGGGACTTGAATCTAAGCAGAAAGATATAATGCTCTTGGAAACAGAAAAACAGTATTATTTATATCTCCTGCTCACCATATGTCGTTACATTTCCCTAGGTTTTTCAAAAGTAACTTAAATCTAATAAGAAAAGCACAAAGTGGTAAGTGATAACGGCAGGCTATAGCATTTGGCAGCATTTAAACAACATATTACAAGCTCACAGATATCAACCTTTGTAGAATGAAAGATCATATGGGAAAATATTCTGATTTCAATAACTGTACAAGATTACACAAAAATATTTTTAAAAAAACATCTGTAATGCTCTAGAGGCAACTCTGTCTAAAGGCACAAATTCTCTTTTGTTTCTACATCAGTTTCTGTATCTTGATTGCTAAAGCTTTCTGTAAATTTTGGCATATCAGAATGGCTTCATCAACTCTTCAGAGTTAAAATCTTGATCAAGAGAGAGATATTACTGTGGCTAGAGCATTTGACTTGCAAGAGGCCAACCCAGGCTCAACTGCTGGAACCTTATATTGTCCCCACAAACCACCAAGATAATCCAGATCATAAAACCAGGAATTAGACATAAATATTTCTGGGTGTGGCTCAAAACACATTCACACACACACACATAAGTAATTATGTCTCCTGTCCGGTGCCCAGTGGTCTGGCCCTGAGTGGCGAGGCGGGTTCGAGGCTGAAACGGGCTCCTCACCTCTCCCACCGCGGGATGTGGGTTGTTTGTCCTCTGCTCGCCTCCCCTCGGGGAGCGTTCCTCCCCCTTAAGGGGGGGGGGTTTGCGTCTTTCTTTTCTCTCTGCCTCTCCGGAGGCCCGGGGGCCGTGCGAGGTCGCTCCTCCTAGCCCCCCAAAACTGATCGGTGTGGTGGTGTCGCGCTCTCCTGGGCCGGGCCTAAGCCGCGCCAGACGAGGGACGGACGGACATTCATGGCGAATGGGACCGATCTTCTCGCTCTGCCAGCGGGCCCCTCGCTTCTCCCCGCACCGGGTGTGTCGTGGGTGGGCGCAGGGGTGCGGAATCCGGCCCGACCCCGCTCTCTTCGCTGCGGGCCGGGGTCCCTCTGACACACGATGAAATACTTTTTTTTTTTTTTTTTTTACTTTTATTATTTTATTTTTGGGTCTCATTTTGTGATGCTCAGGGGTTATTCCTGGCTATGCATTCAGAAATCGCTCCTGGCTTGGGGGACCATATGGAACACCAGAGGATCGAACAGCTGTCCGTCCTGGGTAGGCAGCGTGCAAGGCAAATGCCCTATCATTGAAACATCGCTCCTCCCCACCGTCTTATTTTACATTTTTTCAGAATACATTAAAATGCATCATTAGGCAAGACGTGTTATAAATAATAATTACTAGTGAATTTTGTATTTTACTTTTTACCTTAATTGTCTAGATATTGACTTTCTCCCCCAAAACTAAAGAGAAAGAGAAGCTCATAGATTCTGTAGTTATTTATATACTAAAATTCAGAAAGTGTGATAAGGAAATTACTCTTTCAAGATATAAAGTATAATTCTTAACCTTTAAATAAGTCTTGTGGTTAGAGGTATATCACTGCAGGTAGGGCATTTTCTTTGCTGTGGCTGACTAGGTTCTATGGTTGGTACCCCAAGCATGCCAGGAATAAATGATATTTTTCTTTTATTTTTTATTTCTTGGCCATACCCAGCAGTACTCAAGGATTACTCCTGGCTCTGCACTCAGAAATCGCTCCTCAGTTGGGGAGGCTAGTCATTGTACACGGTCCATCCTGATTCAGCCACTTGGAAGGCAAGTGCTCTACTACTGTGCTACAGGCCCCTGAGAGCCATGAGTAACTCTTGATCGCTGCCACTTGAGGCCCAAGTGCCAAGTAAATAAATAAATAAATAAATACTTCAGTCATTAGTATTTCTAGTACTAAGAATTTAGACTTTACCCATTTCTCAAATTTTTCAGAGATAGATATAATATCTTTGTTGTTTCTAGTTTGGGGCCGCATCTGGTGGTACTCAGGGGTTGCTGGCTCTGTGCACAGAAACACTCCTGGTACATTTGGGGGATCATCATCTGGGATTCTGATTATCCAACCCAGGTTTGTTCAGGGTCATCTGCATGCAAGGCAAACTGCCCTACCATTTATTGTGCTATTGTTCCAGACACAATATAATTTTTGTTTTTAATTGAAATAGAATACACATATTTTTATCAATTTATATATGTAAATATTTACTATATTGTATATAATTCAACAATATAACTTGCTTTGCTTCAAATTAGAGGCTTATTTTATTACAGTAAATAGATACTTTGGTAGACAAAAATAATTGTGTAAATAATCAAACTCCTTTAGTATGTATTTAAAGGGTTTGATAACATTTGACAATATGTATAACTGTATAGTATATAGTAAAGGGCAATAGCTCTAATATTAATACCTTTATTATAGAGAAAATTATTCACTATGTTTATAATATGTATTTATGGCAACATATACATAATTGATTTGCACATCTCTGACTTTATTCCATATTTATATTAAATATTATTTCTAATTTAGAATTAATTTATGCCTACAAAGCAAGAGCCTTATGTCCTGTACTATCTCTGGATTAATGTTTAAAAATATTATATTCACAATTTTCTACATAAAAACAGATCTACATCAATATTACAGTTGAAATTCCTATAAAGTCAATAAGTGATTCATAAAGGTTTGAAATATGTTATTTCAAACATTGCTTAAAATGTAAAAAACAAAAAACAAATATATCACATTTTGATGGAAAATGATCAAGTCTTCCCAGGAACTTTAGCTTGCCCTGTTTCTTCTCCATTATTCACCTTTGTTAGAGTACAAGATCTTTCATCACATGTGGGAGAGCATTAATTTCCCAAGCAACTCTGAATTATTCTAAGAATGTATTTTTTATGATAAAAATAAACCTTTGAGGAGTTATGTTTCCTTACTTTATTTTGGCATAAAATTGAAAGAAAACCCATGCCTTATTAATGTTATAAACCTAAACTTTTTTTTTTTTGTTTGATTTTGTTTGTATTTGTTTTGAGCCACACCCTATGGTGTTCAGGGGTTACTCTTGGCTCTGCTTTCAGAAATCACTCCTGGCAGGCTAGAGGGATTTATAAGATGCTGGAGATTGAACCTGATTCAGCCACATGCAAGGTATTTGCCTACCTGTTCTGACATTGCTCTGTCCCCTGCTCACCCACCTTTCTTTGTTAGGATAATATTGCTAAATATTTTGGGAAGTGAAGGGAAAGTCTTGTGGCTGACCTGGGTTCAATCCATTTGGTTTCCCTGAACACCTCTATAACTAATTCCCGAGTGTAGATCCAGGAGAAACTCTTAAATTTGGATGCCCCATCAAAGAAAATAATAAATAAAAATAAAACTACAATTGGATGCTGTCGTTGTTATTCTTTCTAAACTTGGTGGATTTGTCAATTTTAGTTTGTTATTTCATAAAATGATTCAATGTCAGTTAGGTCTAAATTTTTATTATGTTTACAATATTCAATATCTTTTAAACATTTTTGTTTAAAACACAGTTAAAATTTCAATAGCATTATCATACATTTTGAATAGCAATTTGGCAAATACATATTCAGAAATTTCCTCAAGCTCCAGTTGTATTGATAGAGTCTTAGCCAAGATGATGCCTTAGAAAAGGTAGAATAAATGAATAGAGACTTGTTTAAGGTCTAAACACACTTGTCTTGTAGTACTTTTAAAGAGATATTCACAGATGTTTAAGAACCAGTGCTCAGAAAAAGACTGAGGCAGCAATAAAGATTCTGCTGCAATAAACTTTTCAGCATATTATTCTATTATTTATCTACCTATTTTAGTTTTATTTTTTAAACTCTATACCTAATGATCTATATCACTTTGTGGTGGTGGGGATGAACTTTCAGACTACATTTCTTCCATTTTTTTTAAATTTGTATTTTTTCTTGACTTTCTTTTTCTATGTAACACTAAAGATAATAGAGGGAGATGGGAAGTCATTAAGAGGGACAAAATTATGCTCCTTTTTTGTTGTTGTTTTTTGGAATTTACTGACTCTCAGTACTAATCTTTACATATGCAATAGCTAGCTTACTTCTATCTTATTTTGTTCCTTTTAGCAATAGTCTTATCTTATTTTTACTGAGGTAACATGATTTATAGTACTGTTAGTCATATCTGTGTGATTCATCACCAAAGTGTCCACTAGTTTCCATCCGTTTTTCAAGGATATCTTCCATGAAGTCACCCAATTCCTCCTGGAATCCCCTATACTGAGCTCTGTTTCTGTAACCCAACTTTCCAGTTCTATTGGCTCTGGTCACTTGTTACATAGTTACCTTTTTATATCCCATGTATGAGACAAATAATTATGTAGCTGTCTTTCTATTGCTCACTTACTTCACTCAGCACAAAACCTCCAGTTGTGTTTATGTAGCATACAATTGCCAGTATTCCATATTGTTAAATACACACCACAGTTTCTTTATCCAATCAATTGTCCTCGGGCACTTGATTTGTTTCCAGATTTTAGCTACTGTGAATAGTACTGCAGTGAACATAAGGAAATAACTGTCTTTTCAAAACTGTGTTTTGAACCTTTGGGTAGGTGCCAAGAAAAGCAATATTTATTACAGTATTTGAAAATATCTTCTTGAAAGAAGTTTAAGTGTTTATGTATGTGGGATTAATTTGTAAGATAGCACAATTCATATTTATCACAAAATAATGTTGATACAAGAAGGACCTCATACATTTAATTTGTATTTGATACTATAGTCAGTTAACATGATAGAAATAACAAATAATATTTAAGGAAATAATGCAAATGCTATACAACAAATTAAAAAAACACTTAAAAATGATAGGCCAAACAGAGACTAAAATAAAATCCAAATTTTGTGAATGACATTCATTTAATGCCTTTTATAATTTGGAAATTATGTTACATAAACCAGCACAGTACAAAATAAAATTAAATGTATTTTATTTAGTGAGAAAATTGAAGTTTTATGTACAGTTTCCAGTACAACAAGAATTAATATGATTCATTTTTAACTCACCTGGGCGAGTCTGATGAGTCATTTCACTAAGTCAAATGACTTACTAATTTTAAAATCTGATAAATATCAATATTATCAATGACAGGCATTTCTTGAGAGATTAAAATTATTTTTTAAGATAGACTTTATGGGGCCAGAGTGATAGCACAGCAGTAGGGTGTTAGCCTTGCATGCAGTAGATCCAGCATGGACCTCGGTTCAATCCCAGTGTCCCATATGGTCCCCCAAACCATGAGCGATTTCTGACCACATAACCAGGAACACCCTGAGCATCACCAGTTGTTGCCCCCCCAAAAAAAAATGGTTATGTGGATGTTATGAAACGAGGAAAAATGACTGAAATAAATAATAAAATATTTTATAGAATTGGGGGAATATTTGGACCAGGAGAATATAATGCAATTATTTTTCTGGTATACTAGTACTACATTAGGTATAATATATTTTTGGTTACTTAATTTATAATTAATTTGTGGTTAGCTTCGCAGTTTCTGTTTGTTTTATTTTTATTTATTTATTTATTTTTGTAATTCCCACCAGTTTTCAGAGTTCTTTCCTGACTGACGCAGGGATCATTTCCTGGTGGAAATCTGGACCTTATACAGTGCTGAGAATTGAACCTGTGTTTGCTGCATAAAAGACAAGTATCATACCCACTATACTATTTCTCTAGTTCAGTGCTTTGTCATCTTTATCTAAGAAATAAATGCTTAGAGTAGAGATAAACATGGACTCATTCAAAAGATAGTGATAGTATCTCAGAGAATATTTAACAGAATAATTCAACAAAACAAAATTACATTTAACAAACATACAGGTAATTCTCTTGGAGGATATCCAACATTGAAGACATTGTAAGAAAAATATTTCCAATTACACATGTGCACACACACAGACATATATACAAACCGCACAGTAAAAAGCTGCAACAGCAAAAGCTTTCAAGTAGAACTAGGCAGTGATTTCCTGATTAATGGGCTGTGTAATGAAAGAGAGGTTGAGCATGACCCTTTTCAATCTATACAACATGTGTAGTAGTCTTTTAGATGCCCCATAGAAGTGTTTTGATGGAAAAAATATCTTCACAAGTAAAACTATCTACAGTGAGAACAGGAAAAACTTCTACATATTATGAGAGTTAATATAGTTTATGATAAAGAGTTAAATGTATTTCAACAATGTTATTTGCACTTTAAAAAATAACAATCCTTATTTCAATAAAGTGTCAATTATTCAAAAAGCTAACAGTGTGCAGAATATAAAGTTGTACTTAAAAGTTTATTTGTTTTTCTTTTATTTGGTAAGAGAACATACTAAGGTTTTTATTCTCTTTTGCATTGAAGGAATAGCGGGCTAAAAATTCATATTGCAATCTGTTCACCCACAAGCTAGTCACTCTACCACGTGAAAGCATGAGCTAAGATGGCAGCTCCTCCTCCTAGCCTCCAAAGCAGTCTTTATTGGGAAAAACAAAGCCCACTCCCATGAAGAGGGGAAAAGCCAGATAAGGAGGCAATGTGGAAACATCTTTTAAACATTTAAACCAAAGGAACAAGTCGAAACACATCTAATTAGAAAGCAATAGGAGGACCAATCCAAAGACCTCTACCAATACATAATAATTTTTAACTGTTGCTCTTAAAACATTGTGATTATAAAAATTATACGTAATTATGCATTTGCATTTTTGACATATTATGTTCCACCATCAGGATCAACCTCCCTCCATCAATGCTCTCAGAGTTCATTCCATACTTATCCCCACTTCCCCTCCCCTGTCATCAAACAGACACATTTTAAATGGCTCTTACAGTTTGGGTGTCATGATTTTATTGCTATTGACTACATAGTTTGGATACTTAATTCAGTCTTTACTTTTCTTTCATTATTTCACATGTTTTGCTCCTATTCTCAATTTTTTCTTCTGCTTACTCTACTTTGGGGCCAACACTATTCTAGACAACCCTCATTTAAGACATTAATTTCATTCATGCAATTATTCTATACACCACATTCTGCAAGCGGCTTCTGTCTTGCAGTGTCAGTTCTATTTTGGTGAATCCACTTCAGGGAAAGTGGGTTGCCCGGACAGGTGTATGAAGAAATATATACTTTATAATATTAGAAATAATTTGTTCCTTAGAATAACCTTGTCCCATGATACCCGTGTACCTTCTCGCCGGTTTCTAGGTGAGGTCCTGGTCCATGCACAGAAAAAAATATTTGAGAGAAAAAAAAGAAAAGAAGAGAAAAAGACAGCTTATTCTCCCTCGATGGCCCCACCGTTGGGTGCCAGTTGCTGCAAGTGGCTTCTGTCTTGCAGCGCCAATGCTATTTTGGTGAATCCACTTTAGGGACAGTGGGTTGCCCAGACTGGTGTACAAAGAAATATAAAATATGAAATAAATGAAACCACACACAGAGAATGTGGAGGCAACATGTTTCTGGCAGGAGTGCAACAAGTTTAATTTTTTTTTTTTTTGGTTTTTGGGCCACACCCTGTGACGCTCAGGGGTTACTCCTGGCTATGCGCTCAGAAGTTGCTCCTGGCTTTTTGGGGGACCATATGGGACGCCGGGGGATCGAACCGCGGTCCGTCCTAGGCTAGCGCAGGCAAGGCAGGCACCTTACCTCCAGCGCCACCGCCCGGCCCCAAGTTTAATTTTTTGAGCAGGGGAATTTATAGAGGTAAAATTAGCCAGAGGTAAAGAATAATTATAATCACAAAGCATAGTACAACAGTAACAATACCTAAGCTATGGGTGTGACTATAAAAATTCTAGGTTACAAAAGAGAAGGTCACAACTCAAGGTAACTCTTTGCAAGCTTCCTTTAAATGCAAAATTAGGATTAGGAGGAAGTAAACAATATCTAGGAACTTGATCTTTACTAGATTAGACCCTATTGTTTTAGAGGTTAAGTAAAGGGAGGAGCCAAATCCCCAAAAATGAGTTTCCCTATTTCTAAAGGAGAATCAATAGTCAATAGCCAGGATCTGCATTCTGGTTATGCCCTTGATTACCAAAACATGCAGCTGCAAGGACATATTTAAAAAAGAGAGAAAAATTGTCTTTGCTTTTAGGGCTGGCTATTATTCAGAAAAGGGGTTCTCAAACTTTGGTGCTGGAATTTCTAAGCCAAATTATTTGATAGAGGCCATTATTTTGCCTGATGTATACAAAGGAGAGATAGTCAAATACTGGCTGAAAATGTAATGCCAGGCATCTCTTTGGAAATCCTCAACCATTGACACAGGGGAAAAAGGCATCAGAGCGGGCCTTTTGAGGAACCCCATCAGGCTTAAAATAGTTCTCCGCACCAGGAAAATCTGAAGATACATCTGGTGGGCTGAGCCCCCTAAAAGCTTAGGTATGCCCTGGCAACCACATATAAATGTTATCATCAGTATTTATCCTCGTTTAACATAATGTCTTCTGATTCCAAGCATGTTGCAGTAAAATTGAATGACTGCAAAAGTCTTTACAGCTGTGCAGTGTTCCATTGCATATATGTATCACATCTGCATGATCCACTCATGTTATTGGACATCTGGGTTTATTCCAGTTCTTAGATATTGTACTGAGTGCTACAATGAATAGCCATCTTATTATGTCCTTTTGGAGGGAAGGAGGTCATACCTGGCAGCTCACAGGGGTTCCTCCTGCGGTATACTCAGAAATCTCTCCTGGCAGGCTCAGGGGACCACATGGGATGCCGGGATCCACCATTTATGCGGAATGGGCTGAGTGCAAGGCAAACGCCCTATCGCTATGCTATCTCTCCGGCCCCTATTATGTCCTTTTGAATGAATGTTTTTCTGTCCTGAGGATATATGTCCAAAAGTGGAATTTCTGAGTCATATGGCAGCTCTATTCTGAATTTGAGAATACTTCATACTGCTTTACCTAAGAATTGAACCAGATAGCTTTCCACAAGCAGTGGAAAGGGAAGAGGACATATTAAGTTTTAACTTTTAATTTTTTATAGAAGGAAATAAAGGGTGTCTGACCATAAAAAATAATCAAATTTTCTTAAATAATTTAATGATTTGGATATTTTGACAATGTTTTTTCAAAAATGTAATTTTTCTCTAATTAAAAAGTATTTTATGCTGCTTAGTACAAAATTTAAGAAAACGTCTTGCCTGGGACAAAAGCTCAAACCATACCACAGATACTGTACGTGTAGCCTGTCATCCTTACCCAGAATAGCACCGGCAATACAAGAGGACACCATATGTTTTTGTATAGGCACAGTAAATAAGGGGAAATCATGGACTCAGACACAAGATCTCATCTTCTAAGGATAAGAACTCACACTTTTTACACAAGGGTGCCCCCATCCTGGACATATGTCATGTGGATACAACCTCCAAGAGATTGGACAGTGTTAGTTCATTCTCAAATCCCAGATCCCATATGCAGAACTGAAACAACCCCCCCTGCAACAACACGAGGAACTAAGCTCTGTTGAGAGATATACTTGTGCCAGTGTTAATATGACAACGAGGACAGCGAGGAAATGACAACTTGACCTAAGACCAGGAGGTCCTATCACATCACTTAACACTAAGTGGAAATCAGAAGATGTATCATCCTTTGAACTATGAAAAATAAGAGCGCTAAGGACAGAAAACTGACTTTGACAACCGTGACTGCGCAGAATGTACCTTGAGACCATTAAGGAAAACTCTACCCTAGACTATAGCCCAGGTCTCCAAGAAAAATCAAGATTTCTTAGTGCAGAGGCCCAATTCTCACAACAAAGACTGAGCAGAACCTTTGGAACCATAATTTCCTAGACTTCGGCTTAGAGAATGAGCAAAAACATGGAGCACATGATACAAAAAACTGAACACACCAACAATGTTGGAACAGTACCTCTAGAACCTTAAAGACTCTATCCTAGGCCTTGTCCTAGGACCTGCGGGAATACCAAGATTGCTTGCTACAGTGGCCTTATTTTCTCATCCACAACCGAGAGGAAAGGTTCCTGACACCACAAAAAAAAAAAAAAAAAAAAAAACCTGGCATATGGCAATGAGAAGTTATGGAGCCAGTGGTTGTTCCCATGACAATATGCTTCAGGAGTGGAAAAACCGTGAATCTCTTAGGCGATGGGAATTTCCTTCCTTCCCCAATACTTACTGTGCCTATACAAAAAAAAAAATGGTGGGGTAACACCAAGCCCTGCCACTGCACCATTTTTTTCTGGTTTTGTTTTGCTTTATTTTTTTTGTTTGTTTTTTGATATTATTTCACTTCTCTTTTTTCTTCCACTTTTTTCTTTATTTTTCACTTTTGTGGATATTATTCGGTGATTTTTTTCTTTCTATTTTAGTCGTTGATACCAAGTTTTTTCTTCTCTTTTCCTTAACTTTTTTTATCTCCAACAGAATAGCATAACTTGAATCATTCAGCCTCATAAAATGAGGGGGGAAAAGATTGATACAAGGACCAGTCATATGAACATGTAGTGTAAATAAAAAATGACCAGACTGGAACACCAAACAGAATAGATACCCAACTTGTAACAAGCTGTAAGGTGGAGACCAGTTACACTAGGATTCTGGGGGATAAAGGAGGGATATGTGGGAGACAAGCTGGGAACAGGAGTGGAGGTAGGATAACATTGGTGGTGGGAAAGCCCTTCATTCATTGTCACTATGTACTGTAAATAATTCTGTGTAATGAATTTTAGTCTCAATAAAAAAGTAAAAGAAAGTATTTTATATATATATGGATGATTTTAAAATCCTCTTATAAATTGTATATGATGTTTATAAAGTCATAACTTTTTATGTCCCAATGTCATTTGTTGGCATCAGTAGAAAGTCTTAAGAACATTAAGGAAAGATAATTGTCAGTAATTTATATTTCAAAATTACTGTTTCCTTAATTCATCATATTAGAAAAATTAACACTACCACAAATTGGATAACCTTTTTAGTTTTTAAGCAAATACAATTTTTAAAGATGTTAGAAAAATATCACTTTGATATTGTAAAATAATAAACTAAAGCCTATTTTCTGTGTTTTATCATTTAATTAGTATTCATACAGAATACATATGCCTCAATCAATAGGCAGATTCCTGAAACTACATATGTTTCTCAAAGTGCCACTACAAGTGATCTCTGACTATAGAGCCAAGTTTCCTTCCTACAAATAGAAATGGCCTTCAAACCTAATAATGCCTCCCCAATTTTTATGCTAAAATCTTAATTCTAAATTCTTTATAATGTGACTTTATTTGCAAATAATCCCATATTAATATAATGCTGCTATCTCTCCAGCCACATATAATTTTTAAATAATAATTTATTTAAGCAATGTGATAACAGAAATGTTCATAGTTGGGTTTCAGTATACTTTCTTTCACTAGTACAACTTTCTCACCACCAATTTAATATAATATTACTGATTTAAAAAATATACAAGAAAAACTTTAAAAGATTGTGAAGACACAGATTTAGAAAAAGTGTTCTATTGCTAGGAAACACCAGAAATTGTCAGAAAACTAGGTAAGAATTAATGAGCAATTCTCCCATTATGTCTTCAGATTAACATTATCCTGCAGATCTCTTAATCTGTGAGATGATATTCCTTTTTGTTTAAATCATTCAGCTGAAGTTATTTTGTCACAGGAACTGTAGAAAGTTAATATAAGATATGAAATCAATGTCACATACTTCTGTCATTTCTATCACTAATAAAACACCATGCTATATATATTTTATATTTATGTGATATATATCATACAATTAGAAAATTAAGTATTTAAGAAAATTAAACTTTGTGCCTTATTTTTTTATTACAATGTGAAAATAATTAAATAGAAGAGGACATGAAGCATACCAACATCAATAGACTCAATGGGATTTAAGTAATTAACCTCAGAGGAAAATGATAGAGTAAATCATAGTTTTTGTTTCTTTGTTTTTGGGCTGGACCCAGTGCACTCAGGGGTTACTTCTGGCTGTTAGCTCAGAAAATGCTCCTGGTTTGGGGGACCATCTGGGACACTGGGATTGAACCAAGGTCAGTTCAACGCAAACGCCCTACCGCAGAGTTACTGCTCTGGCCCCGAGAAATCATAGATTTTAATAAATCATAGCATAAATAAATTACAGAATATTAAAAATTTAAATCTAGCTATTTCATTACTAAACAATACTGCTGGTTTAAATTTTTTAATTTTTAATTTACTTTTAAAATTTTTAAGTTAATCACAATATAAATAAAATTAATAAAATATTTTTCATTTTATATTCAGATAGATAAATCATTCTGCCTAATTTTATTTCTAATGGTATTCTATTATTTATGTTTACCACATATTCATAATTAATTAATCTGTCATTGGACAGCTATGTTGATTCCATATTTTAGCTATTGTGCTAAGTATAGCAGTGATTAATGTTATGTACCAAATGGTTCTCTAGAACAGATGTTTTGAGTCTTGGGTTCAGATACCCAAGAGTGGAATTGCTGGGTTATATGGCAAGTCTATTCAATTTGTTCTTTTAATATACAGGTCTTGCAAAATACCATGCAGTGATTGTGCAAACACACCCTAATCTGCAGAACTTTACAAAGGAAGTGATTTAAAATATTTAAAGCACTGATATATACAAAGTTATTGATACATGAGTTTTAATCATATAATTTAACTGAAATCCTACCACCAGTATGCATGTCCACCAGTATTCTCATACACAATTATGTCCTATCCTCACTCACATCTTGAAAGACAAGTTTTGTGGTTTCATCTTAGATTTCATGTTTTTTGGTCATTATGATTGAACTTTGGTTAGATTTAAAGCTATACCACTCTCCTATGTCACCATAATCTGAAAAAAGTGATTTTTGAAGGGCAGTTGACATTAAGCCATAAGAGAAAATGACCCACTCTGTTTTGATTATAAAACGTTTTGGGGAAATATGAGGGAGTGAACCTCACCTGACAATGTTCAGAGCTGATGCCTGGTGGAGCTTGGAGAATCATATTATATGCTAAGGATAAAACCCAGGTTGGATTCCTGCAAGACAAGATTCCTATCATGATGTATCATGCTCTGGCCCTAAAATGTTGAAATCCTTTCCAAATATATTCTAAGAGAAACAAAAGAGTAAAATGCATATATGAAAATGAGCAGAAATATATACAATACTATCTTAGTAAAAAATAAATACAGTTTAACACTTAAACAATTTGTAACATTGTAGGTAATATACTTTTGTCTATAAGTACTTCACATTAATAAGTTCCACAACTTTGGTAACACTAAATACCATTTACCCAACATGATCCTCAAGTCTCTTGTGGAAAAGTTTATTCTCAATAAATATATTTTAGAGGTCTTTAGTGCTAACACATGCCTTTATATTAATAATTTAAATTAGTTTCTTAGAAGTTCCTCTATAGAAATAACATGAAAAGGAGTTTGTCTCTTCATTATTTCTTTAATTTTGCATCACAGATATACTAAGATATATTGTTTTTTGTAAATATGAGAAGATACAAGTGTTAAATAGTTACAGTAGTTTACACTATTCATAGTTCTTGACCATTTGCCTTTTGTTGAATAACCCGGGGTCTCTCTCATTAGTTTTAAAGAGTAATTTATCATGATATGTTCATAAATTTGATTATACAAGGAAGAATTATTCTAGGGAATAAAAGTTTAACATTTGGTGTTCGAATATGCACCATTTATATTAGGTTCTTTAAAAACCAAAGGTTAATTTAGAATGCATTACTCCCTAAGGGATACATGTTTTTTCATAGCAATAGATTTATACAGAATCATTGAGTAACTAGCCTTTAAACAACTCGTAGTTTTCCTCTACAGACTTCTGGCTTTAAGGGCATTCAATATATTCAGGAGCTTCCTGGCACTTCATATAACCTTGTAGCATCTGTCTGCATTTAAAATTTTACCAAACCCTTTTTAACAAAACGTAGATGACCATATACCTTAATTACTTTTTATGGGTAATCATTGATTAATGTCTTCCCTATGATACTTAGCAGGCTATAAAACAATTTAAATATTAAAAATTGAGGCCAGGAATAGCAAGAATAAAATACATCTAAGAAAATCAATTAAAAGTTAAATTACCAATTGCAAACATATATTGTAGAATAAATATGCCTGTATATTAATTTATGTAAATACAATTTCAAGCATATATACTTTCATAATAGCTTAGCAATATGAGAATGTGAATGCATGTAAAGTGAAATTAATTAATTATAATTACCTATGGTTAAGTGTTTATAATAGAATAAAAATATTCCTGGTAAGCTATTAACAATTTTGTAGCTTGCTCACCACTTGCTCATCCATTAAAAACACACAAATCAGCAAGTATATAATGATGTTTAATAAAATAAAGTTGATATATTTTAACATTCTCATGACATTATACTAACCTCTGCACATCTTCTTTATATGCATAATATTATGCCTTTTTGAAATAAAATACTATTCTTCATTAAAAATACCATTAAATCTTGGTCAATTCAATCTGTGTATCTGTTGGTACAAATTTTGCCACATTAATGTTAATATTAAATTTTTGTGTCGATTACAGTTTGAAAATAAATAAATATTACCTAAGGTATACTTTTCTAGATTATTTGATTATTTTAGCAATCTTAGAGTCACTATTAAGAGAGTATTAGGGACATATTTTTATGTTTAAAATGCATTGTACAGAAGACATTCAAACATGAAAAATCAGTTTCTCAAATAGCATAGCTAGAAAGCTTTCAAAAAATTGAGAAGTAATAACATGAATGAGGTGCTTCTATTTAAAGTATTAAAGCATACACACCATAAACAATATCTCCAAAATATAGTTGGTAATACTTAGTACCACATTTTTATTCTGTAAAACATTTTTTGTTTTATCATATATTTTATACTTTTATTTTTATCATATACTATGAAATGAGTGAACATTACTTCAAAGCATATAGTTTTTAAGCATAAAACTGATTTCCCAATGCTTTTTAATAGCTAAATTGTCTTATAATTTTTTTCGGGGGGGGGGTGGTTGATCACACCGGCAGTGCTCAGGGGTTACTCCTGGCTCTACGCTCAGAAATCGCTCCTGGGATGCCAGGATTTGAACCACCATTCTTCTGCATACAAGGCAAATGCCCTACCTCTATGCTATCTCTCCGGCCCCTTATAATTATTTTTTAAGGTTGGTTATTTTTATATTTGATGGTAAATTGAATTTTATGTAGCACGATAGTACTATTTGAACACATTTTTTATCAATCATGACACCAAGAATTGTTTTCTGATTTTGCTTTTTCTAAAAATTACTTCTAATAAGCAAATAATTGGCACTATACATAACATATTATGAATAAAATTGGTTCAATAATATTATCAACTCAGCTCCAATGAGATGATTTGCCTTAAAACAGAGAGTTAAATGTTCATTTACAGCAGAAGCAACACTGGTCTTTTTACACTATTGTCATTTTATCTCTGACTACAAATTTTTCAGCATTCTTTTTTTATTATTTAAATTCTGTTTTTCATCTGCCTTTTGTAAAGAACACTCCACTTGAAAAATAAGTACTGCACTTGGTCAAGCTATTCTATTGAACAGTGTGGGTAGAGTATTTTGAAGAAGCATGAACTATAATAAATCATGGCATCTACCAATGACAGTTTCAAATGAACACATTTATTGGGCCAGACAAGTACATCACTAAGAGTGTTATTTACCTCAGGTGCTGACATATAGTGCCAGCTGTTGGATTTAAACCCTGACTCAGTGATTGCAGCTGAAAACTGCATTGGCATTTTAAAAAGCATCTGTTATAAACACTGATCTGAGTGAAACACAAATATACCCCTTGATGTAAGCAATACCAAATGAGAGTTTAAAGTGATTACCTGGGCAAATTCAGAAAGCATGAAGTCTGAAATCTGGATTATTGATTATGTTTCTATTAAAGTGAACTTGTGTGGTGAGTTTCTTAAACATTTTCATAGGCACATACATAAAATATATGACGATGTCTAAAACCTTAATTTTTTATGAATCTGTCATAATATTATATATATATATATATTATTTTAAAAGTACTCTCAAAAGTAGAACAGTTGTATCCAGTTACAGAAATGTACAAGTTAGTAAAATATGTTCCATTTTTTATATAGGAAACTATTAGTTAAAAAATTACATAGATTTCTGAACATATCATTTTAAGCTGAATTATATTAGCAGTAATAAAAATATTAAACAATTATAACAGTTTTGCTTTCAGGAAAACTATAATATTCAATTAAATAATTGAACTTTAATTCATGTTTCTTTGTTAGTATTTGTCCATTATATTCATATCATTTAAAGCTGATTTATATTAGCACTAAGAAAAAATTAAACAATTGTAACAGTTTTGCTTTTAGAAGACACATAAAATTCAATTAAATAATTGAACTTTAATTTATGGTTCTGTGTTAGTATTTGTACATTATATTCATTTTACATCAATTTTTTGCTGCAATGTATATATTCTGAAAATCTTGAACAAAATTATTTCATTTTGTCTAGCATTACATATTCATTTATTTGTGGTTAAAATAGAGGTAAGACAATTCAAAGAGAAGTGTTAAACAGATAAAGTTCAACTATAGATAGTGTGGCAGATGGGAACTAGAGCTTGAGTATTTCTGCTCTTTATATTTCAAATGCAAAATTCTGTAAAAAGCAGCACAATGGCATTCTGTAAAAAGTTGCAAGTAATTAAAGGCCAAATCTAATACAAATAAAATAGTTTTAAATAAGACATGATATTACATATAAATATTTTAAAATATCAGAAAACATTCAGCATCTCATAGTTTTTATAAAGTTAAGGTTAATTTTTTATAGTACTACCATAAGAATCTTGGTATTAGTCACTTTTAGAAAATAGTGTTTGGGAAGCTGGAGAAATATAACAGAAGATTTTATGTTTACCTTATAAAGGCACAACCTGGGTTCAATAACCACCATCCCAAATGGCCCCATGAGCACCTTCTGGAGTGCAGAGCCAGGAGCAACCTCTGAGCATCACAAGGTGTGACTTTAGTACTAAAAAAATAAAACCAAAAAAAATAATAATGGTGTGCTTTATTATTACTATCACTGGGTTTTTGTGTAATTGGAAAAAAACACAAATGTAAAATTATAGTATAATGCATAGAGTTGAACATTTGTAAATGATAAAATTCTTTATAATGAAACTAATACAGTCTGACTGTAGCCACAAAGATTTAATTTCATGGTTGCTAAAGGACCTCAGCCAAAATGCACAGTGATAGGAATAGAAAGTTTTTTATTAGTTACAAACTAGTAGGTTAAAAATTGGCAGATTCATATCCAAGAGAAACATCTTGCAGTATGGCTACATAAAAGAATTTATATGGGAAATAAAAAAATTGTTTTATGGAAAGGACCGAGTCTGCAAATTGTTGAATCCTAACGTGATCAGTAACTTGCCGAAAAAAGTTCTTTGAAAAACACTGAAATATATGTTTAAATCTAACCCTTTGGACAAGGGTCCTCCTGAGCATAGTTCACAATATCTTCAATTTGAAGAAAAATTATGTAAAGAATTTGTTCTGCTATTATTTAAGTTTATGAAAGGAGAAGAAAACAAGAAAAATCTTTATATTATTGTTGTTATTATTGTTTTGAAGACTTTCTGCTAAAATGCTCATTGTGCCATCCTCCTCCGTTTTGAATTAAGCTCTTAATTTGTTTTTTCAAACTCATACCTCAGTTGCTCTTTCTCAAAATTTTGGCAGAAATGTGGCATCAAATCATATCTGACTACTTCTTGCTAACAGGGTCATTTTGGTGTTAGACCATGTAATAATTAGAGTAAAACATACAGTTGTGATAGTAAAATTACCTTTTCAAAGATAATCTCAATTATTCTTTGAGAATAATTAAAATATTTGAACTATACTATAAATTCATAAAGTCTAAAAATAAATTTTAAACATTATGTAGGGATCTTAGTTCCCATCAATTACAAAATTACAAAAACTGAAAATAAAGTAATTATATATTTATAAGTATATAAATACATTAAACATAGCTGAAAATCTTATAACACAATTTATCAAAAATTGTGCTTCATTTTAAACTTGGTAATCTAAAATACTTGCCCCAATTTGCCAGCTTAGATCAAACTTTCATATTAGCCATAGTTTAGAAAAATCCAAATTATTACTAGTATAGATGTTAAGTAGAATAAATAATGTAACTTATATGACTATTTTCATGAAGATTCAAATTACCCAATAGATGAAATCCACCTGTATTGGTCTTCTGAAAAGGAGATATGATTTTTATGAAGTATCTTAGTTCTTCTTATAAGACTTTTTATATTTAGTTTTCATTTTATAAATTAAAATGTAATTATCTAATAAACATAACTTCCAGGAAGATGTATAAAACTGTTAAAAGTCCCAAACAATTTGTTCAGACTATTAAAACAAATAATTCTTTTGTAATTTGGAGATAAAATGTTTCAAAGTCAATCATAGCTTTTTTTTTTTTTAGCTATTTATTTTTTTTAACATAGTTTTTATTTTGATCATAGTGGCTTAGATATTGTTGACAATAATATTTTAGGTACATATTTACATAAAATCAGGGGGGATTCCCATCACCGGTTTGTCTTCCCTACTCCTCCGTTTTTGTCCTACCTCCCATATCCTCTTCCCTCACCCCCAGGGCTGCTAGAATATGTGGTCCCCTCTGTACCTATCCTATTACTTCGTAGTCTTACACCTGTTTGGTCCTGATGCCTCCTTTATTTCCCCCTCCAATTGGGGGGCAGGACTAGCTAGTTCAAGTTATGTGGTTTTGTTTGAAGAGGAAAAAAATAATAAACTGGGGTAAAAGTCTAATAAGCCGGGAATAAGCAGAATTCTTCTAGAGGCTCTCGCCCTAGGTTTGAGAGACAAAGGAGAAAAAAGAAGGTGAAACAGTCCACCCGTACGAAGTGAAGTGTCAAATATCTATTAAGAGTTCCAACAATAATGCTAAGCACTCCAAAGACAGAACAAAACAAACAAACAAACAAAAAATGTAGTGGTCTTGAGAAAGGCATCATGGCAGAGCCCATGAAGAGGGAAAAGGAGGGGCCTAACAGATTACATGGAGGCAAGGCGTCTGCCTTTCATGCAGGAGGTCATCGGCTCGAATCTCCACGCCCCACATGATCCCTCTGCCCGCCAGGAGAAATCTCTGGGCCCGGAGCCAGGCATAATCCCTGAGCACTGCCGGGTGCCATCCAGAAATCTGAAAAAAAGAAAGAAAAAAAAAAGGGAGAAAAAAAAAGATAAGTGGGGGACAATAACTTCAATAACCACACTAAAACAAAGAAATCGACCAAAAATAGATAGGTAAATAAAAATAATGATAGTAGTACATGAAGATAAAAAGTGATATATGAAAAATAAACAATGTGGTTTTTTTTGTTTTTGTTTTTTCCCTCCTGCCCAGGCACAGTAAATATTGGGGTCATTCAAAAAGAGATTCACATGGCCTAAGAGATATGGGGTTTCTCTGCCCTTGGTCAATCATAGCTTTTAACCTAGTTTCTCTTCAAAATCGTCTCTGATCTAACCTAAAGAAATTTGGGTTCCCTTTTCCAATAATGCTATTCCAGAGGCAACACTCATGTGGAGCAGACATCCAGTGTAATACAGACAAAGAAATATATTTTAATTTTAATTAAACTTTCAGATATGTAAGTCAGATTTTAATAAAACTTTAATCACCTTTTTGCTAACTGGATGTTTTTTATTATTTTTGGGGTGGAAGACTCTTATGATGCTTTCTTCTGACTTTGTACTTGGTGACCATTATTGGAGATGCTTGCATCCATCCCCACAGTTGTGCCAGGGATCAAACTAGAGTTAAGTCATGTAGGCAAATGGTCAAACCCTGTATTAGCTCTCTCATCCTTTCATTCGGAAGGGTAATATCACTCCCAGTATCAGGGACTTGCAATTGGATTCATGCCGCTCACTCTCCTAGTGTGGGAAGGAAGGTGAAGCAAAACCCTGTTTTCTCTCTACTCTGAGAGAAAACAGATTAACAAAGAGAATGCTGCTTCCTTTGTTCTTCTGGGAACTTTCTTCTTTAAAGGGTCATGCTGGCTTTTTACTGGCAGGGAATTGTCAATATTTTTAAATGCAAGAACTTTCATTGATTTCTTTAAATATGGTCTCTGTTTTTTTCCTTTTGATGCATTTTCCTTACATTTGCATTTTAAATATCTTTTTCTGTCTTTAAATTAGAAGCAGTACATTTCATCATGAAGCTAACAGCTTGGTTAGGAGGCAGCTGGTCAGCTTGCCTAGCCAGGAGTGTTTTCAGTCTCCTACAGATATGGAATCTATCTGAGATGAGATGTGTTGCAGAAGTAACACTTTTAGTTCTTTTGCACCTTTTTTTCTTTAAATATTAGGTAGTTTCAAAAGCTCAGAATTGTTACTATTGACCTTTGAATTCCTGAATGTTGGTTTAGGTTTTTGTTGCTATAATTGTTTGGTTAGGGGACAATAGATCAGGGATGTTCAGGCCTTACTCCTGGCTTTGCACTCAGGGGTCACTCCTTGCAGGGCTCCAAGAAACCATTTGTGATGTTAAGGAGATAACCCATTATGGGGTGTCTGCTGCACCATCTCTTTGGTCACAAGGTCTTATTATTATTATTATTATTTTTTTTTTTTTGGTTTTTGGGCCACACCCGGCAGTGCTCAGGGGTTACTCCTGGCTGTCTGCTCAGAAATCGCTCCTGGCAGGCACGGGGGACCACATGGGACACCGGGATTCGAACCAACCACCTTTGGTCCTGGATAGGCTGCTTGAAAAGCGAACACAGCTGTGCTATCTCTCCCGGCCCTGCAGATGATATTTTATGATTTAAAAAATTCCCTAAAAATGAACCATGTTTCTTTATTTTTTCATTTTTATTTTTGAATCTTGTTTCTATTTCAGCTTGAGATTTCTTTTTAATTAATTTGGGAATCATTTAATTTAATAGCAGTTCAAATAATGATCAAAAAAATAATGATAGAAATTTTTTCATTAATTCATAAGAGCTAAAGCATTTCATTGACAATGTTACACTTATATTAGATCATAAAAGAAAACTCAATATAAATTAATAGTTTTTAATTAAGATAAGGGTTCAAAGGAATAAAAAACTGTAATAAGGTGCATGAAGATATGTGGCTTTTGGCTACCACCATTTTTTCTATATATCAAAAGGACACTGTTTAGATAATAGTATACAAAAACTATGAGATAATAAAAACTTTTTTGACCCCTGGTGCACGTACAACACTCAAAGCCATAGCCATTAACACATTAAGCACAAATGAAACTCAACTAAAGATAAATTAGAAGTAAAATATCAGTGGTTCCCAACTGTGAGAAACTGAAAGTGTTGCCTGTGCATGTTGTTCCACTGTCCTGTCTCCTGAACTCTTGGCAGTGGGCCGAAAAGGGCCCAGAAACATAGATCTCCCAGAGACTCATCCAATGGCCCAAACGCCAAGGAACTGTGTCCAACCATGAAAACTGGCTATCCACAGTATTCTGCAGAAAGGCAAATCCACTGTTTGTGACATCAGACTGGGAATGTCCAAGCCGGCCCAGTGATTCCTGACTGAGAAACTGTAAGTGTTGCCTGTGCGTGTTTTTCTACTGTCCTGTCTCCTTAACCTCTTGGGAATGGGCCAAAAAGGGCCCAGAAAAATAACTCTCCAAGAGGCTCCTGAAAAGCACGGCCTCTCCGTTTCACTTCGGGGCCATACACTATTTCTAACCAATGAACCCCACCACAACATGCAGAAAAAAATCACACTACAAGTGTGAATGAGGAAACCTCACAGGCAAAAACCATGCACAGAGAATGAAGACAATAGCGCGGATGACCTAAAATATTTCAACCATCTGATTAACCTCCCAGATAAGAAGTTTAGAATAGCAATATGGAAGATGTTTGTAGAACTCAAGGAAAGCATAGATCGATCTGAACAGAGCACAAAGACAGAAATCAGAAAACTCCAAACTAAAATAACAGGTCTGAAAAACATGGTAGCTCAACTGAAACCTCAGTGGATGGCCTCGCCAGCATGGTAAAGCGGTGTTCTGTAAGATGAGATGCATAGAAACTCAACAGAGCAGAAGAAATTGGAAAAGAACCTCAAGACAAACGAACAGGCAACGAAAAAAGTACTCAAGGAATGCAAACAGATGGAAATAGAAGTCTCTGATAAACTCAACAAAAACATAAGAATGATTGGTGTCCCAAAGACCCAGGTAGGAGATCTCCAGGAAGAATCAACTGTCAAAGACATCATCAAAGGTACTCCCAGAGTTAAAGACTACATGCAATCAATCCTGCACACCCGAAGAGTACCAAATAAAAGAGACCCAAAGAAAAACACCCCAAGACACATCCTTGTTACAATGACAAATCCCACAGATAGAGTTAGAATACTGAAAGCAGCAAGATCAAAAAGGGAAATTACGTTCAATGGAGCATCCCTAAGACTTAAAGCAGACATGTCACAAGAAGGTCTTCAAGGCCAGAAGACAGTGGTGGGATATTGTGACAAGACTGAATGAAATGAATGCCTCACCGAGAATACTGCACCCAGCCCAACTCACCTTCAGGTTTGAAAGAAGAATACTTAGCTTCATGGATAAACAACAGCTCAGAAACTTTACAGATAAAAAAACAACCTTAAAGGAAAAACTGGCAGGTCTACTCTAAGACAAAAGATACCAACAAACACAGAAAATTATCTACAAAGATGACATTAAATCCTATGACAGTCATCTCCCTCAATGTCAATGGACTAAATTCACCAACTACAAAACAAAGAGTGGCAAAATGGGTCAAAAAGATGACTCCAACCTTCTGCTGCCTACAAGAAACACACCTGAATAGTCAAAACAAACATAGACTCAAAATCAATGGCTGGAGGAAAATCATCCTAGCAAACAGCACCCTTAAAAAAGCTGGGGTGGCCATATTAATATCTGATGACACCAACTTTATACACAGAAAATTATAAGGGACAAAGATGGACACTATGTACTAATCAAGGGATATGTGCAACAGGAAGAAATAATATTATTAAACATATATGTACCCAATGAGAGACCAACAAATTATCTAATACAGTTACTGACAAATCTGAAAGAAGACATCAATAATAACCCAATAATTGTGGGAGAACTCAACACCAACCAGTCAAAACTTGAAAGATCAACCAGACTGAAACCCAACAAAAACATACTAGCCCTTAAAAGAGTAATGGAAGAAAGAGGACTAGTAGATATATATAGGACACTCCACCCCAAAAAACCGGATACACATTCTTCTCCAATGTACATGGGTCATTCTCCAGGATAGACTACATGCTGACACATAAAACATACCTTCATAAAATCAAGAGGATAAAAATCTTGCAGGCTACCTTTGCTGACCACAAGGCTCTAAAATTATATTTGAACTACAAAGGCACACAGAAGAAAAACTTTAACAATGGGCAATTAAACAGCCTGCTACTGAACAACCAGAGGGTCCGAGATGAAATCAAAGAGGAAATCAAAACTTTACTGGAAACAAATGGTAATGAAGACACAAACTGCCAGAATCTATAGGACACAGCAAAAGAGGTCCTGAAGGAAAATTTATAGCTTTGCAAGCACACATCAGGAAGGAAGAAGGGGCCTATCTGAATAGCTTAATGACGCAGCTCATAGAATTAGAAAGTGCTCAACAAAAGGACCCAAAAATAGGGAGACAGAAGGAAATAACAATGCTGAGAGCAGAAATCACTGAAGTGAAACCCAAAAAACATTCTGAAAGATCAACAAAAGCAGAAGTTGGTTCTTTTAAAAAGTAAACAAGATTGATAGACCATTGCAAATTCACAAAGAAAGAGAAAGAGAGAAACCTGATCAACTGTATTAGAAATGAAAAGGGGGAGATCGCAACAGATATTGCAGAGATCCAAAGGGTAATCAGAGACTACCTTGAGAAACTTTATGCTACTAAAAATGAGAATCTAGAAGAAATGGATAAATTATTGGACACTTATAACCTTCCACAGTTAAGGAAGTAGGATGTAGCATATCTAAACACCCCCATCACTATGGAGAAAATTGAAACTGTAATCAAACATCTGCCCAAAAAGAAGAGCCCAGGCCTAGATGGATTTCCTAATGAATTCTTTTAATCCTTTCAAGAGGAGTTACTACAAATCCTAGCCAGGCTCTTCCATGAAATTGAAAAAACGAGAACACTCCCAAAGAGCTTTTATGAAGCCAACATTGCATTGCTACCAATACCAGACAGAGATGCTACCAAAAAAGAAAATTACAAACTAATATCCCTGAGGAGTGCAGATGCAAAGATCTTCAACAAAATCCTGGCAAATAGGATTCAATGCATCATCAAGAAGATCATACACTATGACCAAGTAGGTTTCATCTCAGGAATGCAAGGATGGTTTAACATCCATAAATCTATCAACATCATACACAACATCAACGACAAGAAAAATAAAAATCACATGATCATATAAATAGATGCAGAGAAAGCATTTCATAAGTTCCTATACCCATTCTTGATCAAAACTCTCAGCAAGATGGGAATGAAAGGAACCTTTTGTAATCTAGTTGAAGCCATCTATATCAAGCCAATGGCAAATTTTATCCTCAATGGAGAAAAACTAAAAGCCTTTCCTCTAAATTCTGTTACAAGGCAAGGCTGTCTGCTCTCACCACTCCTCTTCAAATTAGTACTGGACATGCTTGTTATATGATCAGGCAAGAAAAAGATATCAAGGAAATCCAGATAGAAAAGGAAGAAGACAAACTCTCACTATTTGCAGATGACATGATACTCTACTTAGAAAACCCTAAAGACTCTACCAAAGAGCTTCTAGAAACAATAGACTCATATAGCAAAGTGAAAAGCTACAAACTTAACACACAGAAATCAATGGTCTTTTTATACACCAATAATGATAGGGAAGAGATGGACATCAAGAAGGCAATCCCATTCACATTAGTGCCACACAAACTCAAATAAATTGGAGTCAACTTGACCAAAGATGTGAAGGAGCTAAACAAAGAAAACTATAAAGCCCCACTCCAAGAAATAAGAGAGGATGCACGGAAATGGAAACACATACCCTGCTCAAGGGTTGGCATGATTAATATCATGAAAATTGCAATACTCACCAAAGCAGTGTACAGATTTAATATATTCCCTCTAAACATACCCATGACATTCTTCAAAGAAGTGGATCAAACACTTATGAAGTTTATTTGGAACAACAATAGCTAAAGTACTCCTAGGGAAAATGAAAATGGGAGGCATTACTTTCCCCAACTATGAACTGTACTACAAAGCAATAGTTATCAAAACAGCATGGTATTGGAATAAAGACAAACACTCAGATGAGTGGAATAGGCTTGATTTCTCAGACAATATTGCCCAGATATACAATCACCTAATCTTTGACAAAGGAGCAAGAAATCCTAAGTGGAGCAGAGAAAACCTCTTCAACAAGTGGTGCTGGCACAACTGGTTAGTCACTTGCAAAAAAGTGAACATAGACCCCCCCACTTAACATCATGTATGAAGGTAAAATCCAAATGGATTAAAGACCTTGATGTCAGACCGGATACCATAAGGTATATAGAACAACAAGTAGGTAAAACACTCCATGAAATTGATACTAAAGGCATCTTCAAGGATAAAACTGCATTTCTAAACAAGTGGATGCAGAGATCAACAGATGGGAATACATTAAACTGAGAAGCTTATGCACCTCAAAAGAAATAGTGTCCAGGATATAAGAGTCATCCACCAAATGGGAGAAACTATTCACCCAACACCCATCAGATAAGGGGATATTATCCAAAATATACAGGGCACTGAAAGAACATTACAAGAAAAAAAAACATCCAATTCCATCAAAATATGGGGAAAAATAGATATTTGACACCTCATTTCGTAGGGGTGGACTGTTTCACCTTCTTTTTCTCCTTCGTCTCTCAAACCGATGGCGAGAGCCTCTAGAAAAATTCTGCTTATTCCCGGCATATTAGATTTTACCCCAGTTTATCATTTTTCTCCTCTTCAAACAAAACCACATAACTTGAACTAGCTAGTCCTGCCCCCAATTAGAGGGGGAAATAAAGGAGGCACCAGGACCAAACAGGTGCAAGACTACGAAGAAATAGGATAGGTACAGAGGGGACCACATATTCTAGCAGCCCTGGGGGTGAGGGAAGAGGATATGGAAGGTAGGACAAAAACGGAGGAGTAGGGAAGACAAACTGGTGATAGGAATCCCCCCTAATTTTATGTAAATATGTACCTAAAATATTATTGTCAACAATATGTAAGCCACTATGATCAAAATAAAAATTATGTTAAAAAGTATATGGGGAAAAGATAACAGACACTTTGATATGAAAGAAATACAGGGGCCAGCAAGGTGGCGCTAGAGGTAAGGTGCCTGCCTTGCAAGCGCTAGCTAGCCAAGGAAGAACAGTGGTTCGATCCCCCAGTGTCCCAAATGTTTCCCCCAAGTCAGGGGCAATTTCTGAGCACTTAGCCAGGAGTAACCCCTGAGCATCAAACAGATGTGGCCAAAAAACCAAAAAAAAAAATACAAATGACCAAAAGGCACATGAAAAAATGCTCCTCATTACTGATCATCAGGGAGATGCAAATCATAACAATGATGAGATACCATCTCACACCACAGAGACTGGCACATATCACAAAGAACAAAAACAATCAGTGCTGGCGGGGATGTGCAGAGAAAGGAATTCTTATCCACTGCTGGTGGTAATGCCATCTAGTCCAACCTCTATGGAAAGCGATATGGAGATTCCTCCAAAAACTGGAAATTGAGCTTTCATTCAACCCAGCTATTCCACTCCTAGGGATATACCCTAGGAACTCAAGAATACAATACAAAAATCCCTTCCTCACACCTATATTTATTGCAGCACTATTCACAATAGCCAGGTTCTGTAAACAACCAAGATACCCTTCACAAGACGAATGGCTAAATAACTGTGGTACATATACACAATGAAATATTATGCAGCCATCAGGAGAGATGGTCATAAAATTTTCCTATACATGGATGTACAGGGAGTCTATCATGCTGAGTGAAATAAGTCAGAGGGAGAGAGATAGACATAGAATAGTCTCACTCATATATGGCTTTTAAGAATGATAAAAGTCATTTTTGCAACAATCCTTAGAGACAATGAGAGGAGGGCTGGAACTTCCAGCTCACTTCATGAAGCTCACCACATGAGTTGTGAGGGCTGTTATAGAAATAACTACACTGAGACTGCCATAATCATGTGAATGAATGAGGGAACTGGAAAGCCTGTCTAGAGTAAAGGTGAGGGTGGGGTGGGATGGAGGGAGATTTGGGACATTGTTGGTGGGAATGTGGCACTGGTGAAGGGGGGTGTTCTTTACATGACTGAAACCTAATCACAATCATATTTGTAATCAAGATGTTTAAATAAAGAGAAAAAGAGAAAAGAAATAAAATATCACAAAAGTTTACAATATTAGCATTAATAATTACTAATTAATTACTAATTAGTTACTAATTAGTTACTAATTAGTATCTGCTACTTATGGGTCATCTCCCCTTTTTATCTGAGCATCTTATGTGTCTACATATGTTAAGATTTTTGGTCAAATAATTTACTCATGTAACTGGAATTTTTCTAGACATCACCCATTTAAATGAGACTGGAAATTTAAGAGACCCTTGGTTTATTTAGATAATTAATTGCTTTTGATTCCTCTTGGTATCCAAAATAAATTCATTCTCCCTTGTTGTTACTAATTTAAATCAGATCATCAGAATAGAATCATTTTACTTTTGTGGCTCCTAAACAAATTCCAATCTTTCAGAATACAAAAATGGTCACAAATAGAAAATAAAAAAAATAGATGTGTCAATTTCTAGATTCTGGGAAAATGTGTCACAACTATTACCACTCAGGAGTTTTCTTAGAAGAATTTCCTGCAGGACAGAGAACCTAGAAGGACAGAAGATACGATGTGCTCAATATGATGAGATACCTTAATTTCAGAGATAAAAGTGAACACACATATATGGTCAGTAGATTCACTTAACAACAAATACTCTGATTTTGCAGAGGTGGTGTTAGGGGCAGCTATTGTCAGAATAAAAGAGGAAACCAACTGCACTAAGAGCAACTAGAACTCTAGTAATTGCAGGATTTACGCAACTATTTTCAGGTCAGTAGTTTGCTGATGACAAGAGAAGTCCATTTCTGCTTGAGGTCAACAAATTGCAGATACAATTTTCTAGATCCACTCCTTTTCAGGAAGGCAATCAACCTAGTGATGGGTAGAGAAAGGTTTAATTCAGCAGCAGTTTGACAGGTTGAAAACTGTCCTAGAGAACTACCTTACCTGTATGGCTGTAAGAAAAAGCTTATAGAAATAGAGGAAAACTAGATTGCATATAATATTTTGCTATTTGTGGCCTGGAAAGATATTATTTTTTCTGTGGTTTATGTGCTTGGTGCTTTTACTAATTCTGTTTGTAGTGCTCATGAAAGATAATACACATAATCATGCTTTTCCAAAGTATTTACTGAGGCCATACACATGGCCAGTATACTTATGTATATAGTATACTCAAGTACTTTATATTATAGTATTATAGTGCACATGAGGCTACATATATATTTTTTGTTTGCTTTGATGCCACACCCAATGGTGGTCAAGGGTTACTCCTGGCTCTGCACTCAGAAATTGCTCCTAACAGGCTCAGGGGAACATATGGGATGCCAGGAATCGAACCTAGGTTCATCCTGGGTAGGCTGCATGCAAGGCAAATGCCCTACTGCTTTGTTATTGTTATGGCCCCATCGAGGCTACATATCATAAAACTGTTTCTCTATATATCTAGATGTGATGCAAGAGAGAGAGAATACATATGTATATGACATGGTGTGACAAACTGTAGAATTGCCAAGACTATGCTCAGTGCATGTGGGGAGCATTAGAAATCAAATTTCTATCTTCATAAATGCAAGCCAGGCCCTTTTGTAATTTAGCCATCCTATCTGAATGTTTATCATAATTAATTAAAATATATAATTTTAATAAAATGCATTTTTAAACTTGTGTTATACTGCTATTTATTTTTATTTATAAAATTTTATATAAGTTATATAATCCATTCTATTAATACCTTTATGTTTTATTAGCATTTAGATTTAAACACCTACATATAAGCATATTACAAACATAAATACAGACAAATAAACATTTATTAGCATATAAACCTTAGAAACATATAAATAACTATGTTGTAGATGAAACCAGTGATACTAGATTTTAGTTAAGTAGAGTGCTAAGACTTCCAAACCCTCTAAAAGCAGCTTTGGATGGACTAACTCTAGCTTTGGTGGGAGTGGAATATTTATAAGGTGTCATCTTCGTGTGCTTTGGGGGAAACAAGGTGAGTGCTCTGTTTAGAGAAAACAAGATGTGTGCTCTCTGTATCTGCTCTTTTTCTATATCTGCTCTTTTTCTGTTTGATAAACACAAAAATTTGAGATTTACTAGTTAGACCTTCTCTATAAGTACTACTTTTCTCCACAAGAAGCAGGATCCCAGAATCAGTTGTACCAGTGCTGCCAAAATCATAAATAAGTAGAACCATTATACCCAGAGCAGGGCTTATTGAAATGAGATAAAAGTGGCTGTTATTTTATATAGAAACTGTAAGACCCGAGATAAAAACATTTAATCCTTGAACTGCATTAGAGGAGGGTGGCCTTCCCCAGGAAGCATTTGGTCATATATTTCATCTGTAGGTGTCAGGCCAGTCTTTAGTTTGCCTAACCCAAGAGAGTCCTTCTCCTAGGTCTTGGGGGAAATTAAAGCCTCCCTTTACCCCCATTTTCTTCAATTTTTTAGGTCTCTTTGTAAGACATCACACTTGAGCTATTATTTGGTTCTTTCATATCTATTGCCAGGGTGTCACAAATTTGTCCCTGGTTCCAAATATGGCCTTTTTTTGTCACCCAATTCTCAATACAGGCCTGGCAAAGGGCCTAGGTTGAAGTGTATATGGGGTGCATTTACTGTACCTCCTCTTTCTATACAGACAGTATAAAGAACAGAGCCTGTGGTAAGAATTGGTAAGAATTGTGGTAAGAATATGGCCTTTGGTGGGACTCATATATACATATAAAGAAATATACATATCCCTCTTAATCTGCTATTGTCAAGTTTTAGGTATGTTAGTTTAGGAGGACTACTTCAGCTAAAGAGGTAATCTGTCAATGGAGGACAGTTAGGGACCAATAGAAGCTTCACGCCTGTAGCTGCTGGGTAAAGTCATGGGTTGAGATCAATGCCAGGTCCCCCTCTCAGAAAACTAATCGAAGTGGTCAGTCTGGTCTCATGCAACAGTACTCCTATTCTGGTGGCATGAAGCTTGAAATGGTATAGGCATTTCAGCATTCAATGACGCAAGGGTTTTGGTTTTTGTGTTGATACTGAAATGGAGTCTTATGAAATCATGTAACAGGGATAGCAACAAATAATGACTGGAATAGGGAAGCACAGAGAAAACAAAACCGGGTTTCTGAGATATTGTCAGTAGCCAAGAAGGGAGGTTTAATGGGAATTAAAATGATTTTTCTTAGTTACAACTCAAATAGACATCTGAATTGATGACAAATACAAAGGTTATTCTGACCTCTCTAAGATTGCAGAGATGACATTTATGGGGTGTTGAGAAAGAAAAGGATAGTTCCCAGGGTAAAATTAGACCTATCAACTATTAAAACTTTGTTCCACTTTCCCAAACTTGCAGACAGACTTTCTCCACATCCAGTTTTCTTACCTCCCCAGTACCCCTGAAAACGTGTTACCCCACTCACCCTTTTTGTCCCTGGTTGAGGTCCCTGTTCTATGGTTTTGTTCAGGTGCCAGATGTAGATGAAACTATTTATGTCGAATTCTTGCAAGTAGAACTCTTACAGATTTCAAACCATCCACAATTCAGAAGGAATAACTATTTTTGGTGAGAGTGTGATATTTATAGGGTGTCAGCTCTGTGTGTTTGGGGTAAAATAGAATGAGTTCTCTATTTAGGGGAAACAGGATGTATGCTGTGTGTGTTTAGTTACATGTATCTGAGAACGTAAATATAAAACAGAATTACATTTAAAATTGGTTGCAATATAGAGACATAGAGTTGTACAACAAACCCAATTTTTGCAAATTTGCCTATTTTCTAAAATTTCCAAGTCAAGATTCCCAACACTTTTTCAGGGAATTTGTAGACATGTGTGGAATGAGAAATACAGTTCTTCTAATATACTTCTAAATGGGGCTGAATACTCAGTTTATTTTACTTTTTATGTAAATTTTTATAAATGCTTCATTTTCAATCTATTGCATTTCATGGTTTTAAAAACTATACTTTTAAAGGAAATTTTGGTTTAAAATATTTACCCTCCTCATGGTTTCTAAACATAAGAATACTGAGAAGTGCCTTACATAGTTAAAACTGTTTTTTGGAAAAGAATTTCCAAGTATGAGTTACACTGCTATTTACTATGTGTTCAATATTAATGACACCACAATGTATTTTAAATGAGATCACTGTAAAAATACACATCCCTATATAAATACCAAGTTTGAGTAGTAATAATTTGATAAAAATAATATGACCAGTCTTTCAAAAGCCAAGATTGTATTCCCAACAAGAATGGTTCAATATATGTTAATTCAACGAACGTGGAGACTCTAAGCATCATAAAAATGCACTAAATAATAAAAAAAAATGTTTGTGATCATCTTCATGTCTAAGCCCAGGTTTGACAAGTTAAGAATATGCTACTCACATACTTAAAACTAAGAAAGAATTGAAACCTAAATAAGATGATGGAGCATGACCTCTGATGAATATGTTATAAATAAAAATAAATGTGTAGTTTTGAAATTACATAACAGTATGGCAGTGGATTCTAATTAAATTCCTGGATGAAATAAGGGCTGTGATTTACATGGAAAAGCAGCAACAATAATGCAAGCAACTTGAAAGTTAAGAAAATTAAGATACAAATAACAGGATAACACAGAGTAGAAAAGGCAACCACTCTGACAATGATAGTTGGAAATGGTCACTCTGCACCAGAACTGTTGCTGAAAGAAGATAAAGTGATATAAATGATACCCTTTCTGTAATAATAATGCAAACTACAGTGTCTAAAAGGAAAAGAGGGAGAAAAAGAGAAAGAGAGAGAGGTACAGAGATAATCTGATAAAGAGATAGGCAAAAGAAGGAACATAAGGAGTTCTGGAGAAAAACTGGGACATGGATGTTGGAACATGTGCATTGGTGAAGGTTGTTTACATTACGTGACTGAAACTCAATCATAGACAACATTGTATCTGTGTAACTCATTGTGATTTAATTAAAGAAGTTAGTTATTAAATAAATACAAGTTAAAAAAGTAAATTTTTAAAGAAAGAATAAAAACTTTATCTATTACAAATTGGAAATTGCATCATTATTATCATCATTTTAAGAACTTGTCATATTGTTCTTTGGTAGATTAAGAAAAATGATACCAAAAACTATGTGATTTAATTAACATTGATTTATCATAGCTTTGACAATAAAAAAGTCCAATTGGACTTCAATTACCTTATCTAAATATACAATGAATTTATGTTTCAATTCTTATTTATAGTAGCTAAATATTAATAGATTTTCATGGGATATTCTTGAGACCAAAGGTGTCTTCCCTGTCTGACAAAATATTGATCCACATGATGGAAACTTTATTTTTAGGACATGATTAAATCATGAGAGAAAAGCTTTCATAAATGCTTATTGTTTCTTAAAATAAAGATCTCAAGAATTCCTTTACCCTACAGACATGAGAAAGCAGAGTAAAACTGGGATAGATTTCTCTCTAGATACCAAGTTTGGTAATTGAAGTTAACTTTTATATAATATTGATTCTCTATGGTAAATATTCTGAAGTATTTGATAGTAATAAAGCCAACAGTTTGTTAAGGCATTCATGCAGGCTTGAAACTCTTTTATTGGTAAAGCCATATAAAAATAAAGTTTTGTTAAACACATTGGTAGTATTAATAGTACACTCACTATAGAAGAATTGTAGTGGTAGAAAATTTTTCTCAAGTATTTAAGAATTGAATTTTATTTCCAATACTACCTGCACCACACACAAATTAAAATAAATATATATTGTGGAAATGTATTAAAATCTTTATAATACAATTATTTTATGCAGGTTTTATATGTGCATAAATATTAAAGGATAAAATTTAAATATGGTGAGATACAATTGTAAAAATAAAATGTTAGAAACAATATAAAATACAAACTGATGATAACAATAATATTATCTAGAAAGGCTTAATAGAAACTGTATTTGGGTAATAATATTATTGGAATATAACAGATTTCAAACAAATCCTTAAGAGAAAATAAATTTAAAAATAATAATAGACATGGAGAATTCAGAATGATGCAAACATCTAATATGTGTCCAACTTAAATTAATAGAACACAGAAACAAAGATATTTAAGTTGTATTATTTAAGAAAATATTACTTTGTTGGCCGGAGAAATAGTATGGAGTTAGGGTGTTTGCCTTGCATGCAGAAGGACAAGGACGGTGGTTCGAATACCGGCATCCATTATGGTCTCCCGAGCCTGCCAGGAGCAATTTCTGAATGTAGAGCCAGGAGTAACCACTGACCGCTGTTGGGTGTGACCCAAAAAATTAAACAAAACAAAAAGACATAAAAGAAAATATTACTTTGCATATTTCAACATTAGTGAAAGGTTTGGATTCTCATAACCTGGCTAGCCCAAGAACTGTTACATCAAAACAATTATAATTCACAATACAACTACATTTATGTTCTCATTAATGAAGTTATAGAACACAAAAGAGAAAAGGAATTTCATAAGCCGCTTGAGATAAAAAGTATATGGAGGCTATATATGTGTATATATATATTCATAAATTGGAGTGTATTCTGAAGAGCAATAGCACAAGAAATGGTATAAAATGTATTTAATGATATAGCAAATGCTACATTAAACTCATATAACAGAAAGGAAAACATTTAAAAAGCTGATGAAGACTAAAGACTCTTAAAAAATGGACATATTGCAAAATGCCTAAGGCATGCATACTGAAGAAAAAGAAACATTAAAGACAAACCGTCTGGACAATTTGGATTCCAATTTAAGGTTATCAAAAGATAATTTAAAAATATTTAAATTTTATTATCAACAAACTGAAATTTGACTATTTCAATACACTTGTTCAGTCAGAAATAGAATGTCAATAGTGAAAATCACAGTGTCAAAAAAAAGAAGAGAGAGAGAGTGGTAGAAAGAGAGAGAGGGTTAAAATGCCTCCCCAAAGGCAGTTTGGGGAGTGAGGGTAGGCTGGAATCTGAGGACATCAGTGCCAGGAAATATGTACTGGTGAAGCGTGGTGTTCACTCTATGACTAAATTTCAACCATGAACAATTTTTTAATCCAAGTGCTTAAATAAAATATTTATATATGTGTGTATGTATATGTACATATACATATGTGTATATATATGTATATGTATATATATGTATATGTATATATATGTATATATATATATATATATATATATATATATATATATATAAAGAATAGTAAATAGGAGCCACAGATAGAGTGCAGGAAAAATACACTTGCCTTGCATGTGGAACAGCCCAGATTTAGTCTCTGGGATTCCAGGATTCTTGAGCACTCATAAGAGATCCCTGATCACAGAACAAGGAGTAGTCTCTTGTTTTTCCTGGCTATGACCCCAACCTCTTTTCCTAAAGAAAAAGAATCAAAACTAATTATGACTCAAAATGTGCAACCTAATGTAATAAAATAGATATAAAACTTTCCACTAAGAAATTTTTTTGAAAGAGTTGACCAGTAGTAGTTAGGCTATTGGAATAAAGCAGATAGTTCAATTCTAATTTCACTTTGGTTTATATACATATTTATCTAAATTATTTTTAATAGCATATTATTTTAAAGTACTATTACAAAAGCACATGACATAAATATCATTTGAGAAATTAATCAAAATTCTAATACTTTCAACCAAGAGTATTTTAGCTAAGTAAAATGTACTTGACAATTGGAAAAACATTTTAAATATTTGTCTATTAATAAGATATATATAATGATTTGATTCAAGTTATAATAATTTGTATCTCTATAACATAATATTAAAAAAAGGATAACCTAATGTGTCTAATCTTGGCACAAAACCTAGTTCTTGTTCACATAAACCTTTATTCATGCCAACGGTAACATCTCAGGGAATGAAATGTGCCTACTAAATTGATCTTCAGCATAATAGGTAAAAACAGAGACTCACTTGAGCAAATAAAAACATTAATGTGAATTAGACTTAAGTATAAAAAGAGGGAAAATTTTCACCATCTTAAAAAAGTACTTGATTAATATTATAGTCATTCACTCACCTAATCCCCATGATACCAAACCATATGCTGAGACTTTTTGTCTTTTACACTTGGGGGTGGAGCACAGTAAAAAATGCTCCTGGCTGTGTATTCACATGTCACTCTTGATGGGCTCTAGGAATCATATAGAGACTAAACTGGATTGACCGCTTTTGAGGCAAATATCGTATAAGCTGCGTCTCAATCTCAGGTTTTAGTAATATTTTTATATAGAAATTACTTGCTTAATCTGAGGGCAAGAAAATACATCCTTCATTTACAAACATCCTGGAGAACAATACAATAAAAAATTCAGGCACTCAGGCCTTGAGATTACAAATTGAACATAAATGTTCAAAATAGAATAATACTAATTTCTTCATTTAAAAAAAATAAGGGATATAAAATAGTACCATGAAAGAGGAAATCAATATAAATTTGTTTCTTATTGAACAAAATGTTGTTCCTTATCCTTAAAATTTGTCAAGTCTAACCTAATTACATATTTTAAGCAATGTCAACATCTATGATCAAAAATGTTTAAGTGTAAGAGAAATTTACTATTTTCCTTCAATTGATGCTAATATATTATTTTCATATCTAATCACACACCTCATTGAAAATTAGAAATACATACAAACTATTGAATAGAAGTGCAATTTATATAAATTTTCTTGTGGACAAATTATTAGTTTCTACAACATTCATATTTTTATATTATAAGGTTAATTTTGTATGATTAATGGTTATTACTTTAAGGTTTGCTAACAATATTTAGGTTTGAAATTTTTATCAGTAAAAATAAATAAGTAAATATATTTTAGAATGAGAAACTTTTATATTGAAGAAACTATTATTTATTTGTCTTGTTTTGGGGACACCCTCAATTGTACTTAGCTTTTTACTTGGGGACCACTCCCAGCAGTGATTCATTTGTGTTTCTGACTGGTACAAGGCAAAAATCTTATCAACTTTTACTACATCTTTCTAGGTACCTTTTTGAGCGCTGAAGTAAAGTTGTACATAAAACTACTCAGATTTTCAACTATTCAAATATTAACCTTGAGCCAGAGATAGCACAGCAGTAGGGCTTTTGCCTTGCAAGCAGATGAACCAGGACCAAGGGTAGTTCATCCCATATGGTCCCCCGAGCCTGCTAGAAACAATTTTGAGCAAGAGCCAGGAGTAACCCCTAAGTGCTGCTGGGTATGCCCACTCCCAAAACATACAAACAAAAAAGAAAGAAATAGCTGCTGGATTAGGGTACCATATGGGACCCCATGGATCGAACAGAGGTCCATCTCGGTCAGCAGCTTGCAAGGCAAATGCCTTACCACTGTGCTATCACTCCGACCAGGCTTAGTATAAAATTGGGGCCGGAGCTGTGGCGCAAGCAGTAAGGCGTCTGCCTTGTCCATGCTAGCCTAGGATGGTTTGATCTCCCGGCGACCCATATGGTCCCCCAAGCCAGGAGTGATTTTTGAGCTCATAGCCAGGAGTAATCCCTGGGCAAGCATCACTGGGTGTGACCCAAAAATTAATATATATTTACATATATATTGACCAATATAATTCTAGCTAGGAAAAGAGACTGCTTTATTGATGGCTGATTGTGTAAAAATTACTTAAAAATCTAAAGTATCGCTTCTTGGCCTTTTGGCTAAGATAAAGTGTAGTATCTGTTCTTATCAGTTTAATATCTGATATGTAGTCTATCCGACGACAATATATTAAATGGATTTTTGGCACTAGGAACTGGAATAGGAGCTTTCTCCGTCCATTCCACACATTGACCTGGTATTGCAGTACCTCCAGGAATGGTACACCAAAAAAAAAAAAATCTGAAGTAACCCTATATTTTATGTAACTGTAATAAAGTAGTCGTAGCTCTAATTTGGCCCTGTAACATAAAAATTATATTGAACATGACTTAATTTTATTGATATAAAGTTATATTGAACACGAATTACTTGTATTGATTATTTATTAATTAATTTATTATCTTGTAAGTTATTAATTATTTATTAAATTATTAATTGTTTATTAATTATATTAACATGACTGAAAATGTTATAGTATCAGCAAAGTGAAATGCTTTGCCTATATAAATACACGTATTGACTGATGGTTTCATAATAAACGTAACAAGGTGTTTACAAAAAGCATGTGATCCAGATGGAGGTGAAATAGCAAGACACATCTTGGGACCAATTAAGGACACTGGTAAATACTGTGAATATTTTATGCTAGCTGTTACAGAAAGTAAATGGAGACCTGATTATCATTTCAGCTGAGAACATTACATAATCGCTCCATTGACTGTACTTACTTTCAGGATGTTCATGTTCAATTTAAGACATGCATTATCCTCACATAAAGTTCTTTGTGGCTTCTATCTTGGCATTATAATGCACTTTCTTTTGCAAATGATTAAATTGCTCATATTTTTTAGTGAACGTTTAAGGTCACTAAAGTGCATTTGAGAAATATTCCAATTCAAATAAAACAGTGACTCATTTCTGAAAAAGAACAATTCATTCATTTATGACTACCAATGTGTATCCACTATAAAGTACTTTGATATTAATTACAAAAGAGAAGTAGATTTCATATACAACCACTTTACTTTAATATCCCTCAGAAAGTGTTTAAAAATACAATAATGATCATGATCTACAAGGGAGCAAATACCTATCATCTCAACACATTTTTCGACAATAGTTTAATTTCACATAAAAGTCCTTATGACAGAACAGAAATTAACGTTGGAAAATATATTTACATATAAACTTTTGTCTGCAAGAGATTATACTGAGCAAATTTATGATTTATGTGATAAAGAATATATATGCCTTGCATCTGTATGTCCCGATGTCATGTCTCTAGTACTGTATAGTTCTATATATTACTACTATATGTATTATGTATGTTAACACTATATATTAGTATTATTTATTATACTATGTATTCCTTAATACAATGTTATATCCTCTTTTTCTCCCCTGAATCTGCTTCTACAATAGATATTGTTTATATATATTTATATATATTATTTTTTGCACTATGATTTAAAGTCATGTTGCTGACATATCTATTGTAAATTTTGTAAATATTTTAATTTAAATGAGCAATATTTCCCTTATAAAAGAAGAGTACAACTTAAATTTTTTGAGAAAAGTGGCATAGTCTCAGGTATTCATAGATGCTCTCAAGTTGTTAAAAACAAAACACCTTCTGTAGGCAACATAATAGTATAGCAGATAATGTGTTTATCTTGCACCTAACCAAGTTGAGTTTGATCCCTATCACCCCAAGAAAAAACATTGCACTTAATTGGTTATTTGGAGTGAAAGACATTAATGCTAATAGACCACATGCATTTGCAACTAATATTTTATAAAAATTAGGGTTTAGGGGGTTCAAAAAATAGAAGCATGATTGTGGATCCTATATTGCATTCAGTTGATCTGGTTTCCTCAATTACATTTTTCTTAGCACTAACCAAAGTTATTTCTGAGCAGAGTCATTCAGGAGGAATCTCTGACCTCTTGCATGTGGCGAAAAAGGAGGAGAAGAAAAAAGAAAAGAAAGAAGAATAGAAATATTTAGAAATTTAACCTCCAACTGACAGTAAAAAGAAATAGCTCTGTCTTTCTGGATTACATTTTTTGTTATACAACTAGCAAGAGGTTAAAAGGGAACTTAGATATCAAAAAACTGAAGGAGAATTTATAACTTCAAGATTTTTTAAGTATATCTCTAAGAAAGTGTAGTAGGAAAATACAGTAAGAAATAAAATTAAGTACAATTTTATGAAGCAGCGAAAAATATAAAAACATATTGATAAATTGAGATTTATAGACTACTATTAATAAGAATCGAATTATAATCAAAGTCCTATAAAGATTGACCTTATATTAACATCAGAAAAATAAATATTTGAAAAGAATTTGAAAACTTTTATGAAGTACAAATGAGCAAAAAGATTGGTCACTACATGAATAAATAAGATATTTATATTAACATTTATTAGAAATAAGTATTTAGCTTCCAAATTGGTAAAGGATGAAAATTCAGTAATAAAAAATGATCAACTCAATAGCAAGCTGAGTAAAAAGGAGTAATAAAATATTATACAATATATAACATATTAAAGTATATTTTTATGAAAAATAATATGTAAATTAATATTTAAAATATAAATTTTATATTTTAATAAATACATAGGCCTTATAGATAGTAACTTTTCTCTGAAGAAAAGTTGTAATATAAGTTTTTATTTTTTAAATGAATAATGTATGATGCAAAAAACATGAGACAATTTTAGAAGAAAGATATTCAAATGCCATTTAAAATTTAGCTGGGAATATAACTCAAGTAGCATGTGAGAAAAACTTATTATTTCTAGCTTTATGTGTTCATAAACATTACCTGGTGTGGTATCTATTAATTAGAATATACTATTCTAAAATTATAAGTATTTTATTTAATAAAATATCAAATGAGATAAAATATCAAATGAGATAGTAAAGAAAATAAAAAAAGTGGAGTATATTTTTTAAAAAGTACAAGATGGGTAATAAACTCAAGATTTTAGAAAAATATTACTCAGTAGAATTTTCTCCTATGAAGAAAAATTTTGTTTTGTTTGTTTTTTTTGGGCCACACCTGTTTGATCCTCAGGGGCTATTCCTGGCTAAGCACTCAGAAATTGCCCCTGGCTTGGGGGGACCATATGGGACGCCAGGGGATTGAACCGTGGTCCTTCCTTGGCTAGCCTTTGCAAGGCAGACACCTTAACTCTAGTGCCATCTCGCCTGCCCTGGAAATAATTTTTAATAGAGGTTATACTAGACTTCTATGTGCAATTATTGTGTTGAACATAGCAGTCACAGATGGCTTCAAAATAATTTCAATATAGGGCTAGAATAATGGTGAACTGAGTAGGGTAGTTGTCAAATAATATCAATGGAGCTAGTGTTATTGGGGAGGCATAATTTTTTATTTTAAATGAAAAGCCTCAATGAATTAATATAACTTCTTATACTAAAGAGTAAAAAATTCAAAAAACACAAATATATGTATACATACCAGAGGTGTTCAACATTATGGCTTGATATTTGTTTGTGGTTATAATAGGATTCCCAACAAAAGTTTAGTTTCTATCCACTTCCATATAGTTGACTCCTTAATGTATTCCCTTTCTCTTTTCCAGTGATCATCATTTAGTGTCTAGTTTATGTTTACATACTATCAATGGATTTTTCTCTACCTACTTTGTATGGTCCTAATATTTTAAAGGGGATAAAAAAGTTTCAAGGAACAGTAGTGAGAATGTTTATTTTGGAGTCAGGAATTGGGCCATATCTGTGGTCCACAGATACTCATGGCAGTGCTTTGGGGAATCACATGTGGTGCTAGGGATAAGACAAATATCAGCCACTTGAAAGGCAAGAAATTTACACCTGTACTATTTTCATTTACTGACTCAATTTCTTGGGGGGGGGGCAGTTTGGGGTTTTGACACACATCTGGTGGCACTCAGGGACTACTTTTTTTTTTTTTTTTTTTTTTTTTTTTTTTTTTTTTTTTTTTTTTTTTTTTTTTGGTTTTTGGGCCACACCCGGTGACGCTCAGGGGTTACTCCTGGCTATGCGCTCAGAAGTCGCTCCTGGCTTGGGGGGCCATATGGGACGCCGGGGGATCGAACCGCGGTCCGTCTCCTAGGCTAGCGCAGGTAAGGCTTACCTTACCTCCAGCGCCACCGCCCGGCCCCAACTTTTGACTCTGTTCTTAGAAGTCTCTCCTATGAGATCCTGGAAGGCCTGGGAGACCATGTGTGATGATGGAGATCAAACCCAAATCTCTCCTGGATCAGCCACGTGCAAGGCAAATGCCCTATTGGTATGTTATCACTCTGGCCCCATGACCCAATTTCTTCTCCAAAATTTTTTGTTTGTGCTTTTTAATTTTCTTACTCCCTTTATTCCTTTAAATAGTTTATTCTTAATTCAAATCTTAAACAGATTATTATGGGTTTTTTTTTTTGGGGGGGTCATGCCCGGGGTTTGCAAAGTAGACAATGGCACCAGGGCTTTCCAATCTATGAAATACAATGGGAAGTGACACTGTGTAAACCCAAGTATAACTATTTAGTCCTCAAAGATTTTGAATGTCAATCAACATTTTATTCAGTCCCAAATAAATTATGAACTGTGGCTGCAGTGTTGAGAAAACTTTATGCCCTGTGTCTCTATGTATTTTATTTTAGCTCTTATTTATTTTTATAGCATTAGGTAATATGTGTACACAAAATTAAATTATTCTTCACCCATATTCATTCTGTGTTTTCACTTATTTTGATAGGTGAAAAATTTTATGACTCGACATTTTTGCTTATTTGTTTCTATCTTATTGTTTATGTAAAGGGGATGTTTATTTAGAGCAAAGAAAGTGTCAAATGTGGATTCTCTGGATCTTGGTGATGGGGAACTCATAAATTAAGTTTACATATTTATATTTTTGTGTTGACTGAACATTTACATATTTTTCCTTTCACTGACTCTGAACTATATAGACTTACTGCCAACTGTCTTCATGGTATCTCATTTGAATTTTTAGTAGACATCAAGTATACAAGGTCAAAAATAAGAACTCTTCCAAATTTTTCCCACTTTGATAAATAAAGTCTTTATAAATTCTTGCAAGTCCACAAACTTCTCAAAAAAAAACATGTGCCCAAGAGTCCCTTTCACTTCTTTATGGATGCTGACTCCTTAGATCTGCTGTGATTGCAATTATTTAGGCCATCCTCAAGGTCATGTGTTTCCAGTACTTCCTAAAATATTTGGAGCCTTGTCCTGCATGTGGTGCAGGAAATTGAGTTCAAGTCCAAAAAAATAAGATGTATTCCTTAATCTTTGTATTCTTTCCCCAGTTCTTAATTACTCTAAATTATATCAATTTACGTAATTTTTATGAGAACACATACAAAAATGATCTTACTGACACATTTTTTTGTTTATTGTCATATTGCTATTAAAGTGGTAAATTATTAAAATGTAGTTCAGTACTCTTACAAATCTCCCTCTGTATGGAGTTGTACTTAGAATATTATACAAACTCACCTAAGGGTGAGAAATTAAATGAAAATTAGTATGATCAAAATACTCAAAATTTTAAACTTAATTTTTATTATTCTAAAGCAACTTTTGATTATAATATGTAAATATAATTAAAATGAGTTAACTATTTAACCTTATTTATTTTGTCTATAATTTTGTATTAACATGTACTTTATGTATATTTACAACAAAATTTAGTAAAACCTCTTTTCCTTATTAAATGACTCAATATATATATATGTGCATATATATGTTTATATATATAAAATATTGACTATTCCCTGGAACAGGTAATAACATTTAACTGAAGATTTATACCACATACAGCCTTCAAACATAATGACTTTTGAAATTAGTTTTTTATCAAATTTTGATACTCAATGGACATGTTCATAAATGTTTAATAAATTATCTTTGAAACAAAAAATCTTTTGAAAATCCACTCAAGTATTTTAATCATAGACAATTAGACTTTTATATTGTTCAGAATTTCTGTGTGTTCATATGCAAAAAAAGTAATTAGTTTAAATTTCTAAAAGCATTACAGATAATTCCCTTATACAATTCATGTTATTTATATGTACTTGTACTGCTATACACCTGTACTCATTCAAGTAGCTTTCATTTTATCATATATCACTGATTTGATGCCTAATGTCTATAAACTGCTTCAAGCATAGGTAATAAATATTGAACTATGAATTCAAGGTCATCTATTACTCAGAATTTTCAAGAGTAGGTTACACATGGGTCCACTTCAGATAATAAATTATATTTCAGTTTTGAACTTGACTGATATAAATCTTGAAAGGTGATTCGAAGTTGTTTGTAAAATACAATATGTGACACAAAAATGAATTACAGTATTGTTTTAGGTTTATTGAAATTTAATCATGTATATAAAGTATGGATTTGAGGTCACACTAATCAATGCTTAGCATTACTCATTGCTCTTGTGCTCACAGATTACTTATTGAGGACATTAGGGGCCATATGTTGTTCCAGGGATAGAAGCAGGAAATACACGTGCATGATAAGCACTTTACCTACTGCATTATTATTCTGGCCTCTCACTTACTCTTAAGTGTTTGAAAGATTTGTAAATCGTAATAAATTATTTGATTGAGTGTAAACAAAGTTATTTAACTTTGGTTTCCTTTGCAAGTGTATTGGAAAAGAATGAAAACATGAGACCTAGTGAATATGTTTTGAATTATTTAAATAGTATATGTGAAACAAATTTCTTGATCCCCTGAGACTGCCAGGAGTAATTTCTGAGTGCAAAGCCAGGAATTACACCTGAGCACCAGAAGGTTTGGCCTAATAATCAAACTACACCAAACCAAAATAAATAAAATTAAAAGAAAAAGAAAAAAAGAAAGAAGCCGACTCCTTCCACCTTCCCTGGCTTCTTTCTCCATCTTTTACTATTTCCACTTCCTTTCTCCTCCTGCATCCAACCCTCCAGGACCTATGGCTCCCACATTCTAAGTCTGTCTTGAAGAACAGAGAAGATTAGGCAGACATGAGAAGTCCCTGTTTGGCCCCGAATTTCATCTCCTCTGAGAGTGGGTGGTATGCTATTGAGAGCCCCTTGGATCTGGGAGCAAATGTCACTTGTGATTTCATGATACTAGTGTTAAGATAAAAGATCTGATAATCCAGGCCCTTAAACTCAGTGAAAGTACATGTGAAAATGCAAAGTGGTAAAAATATGGAGAATTTAAACTGGAGAAAACAATAATCATAAGGAGGGGCCGGAGAAATAGCACAGCGGTAGGGCGTTTGCTTTGCATGCAGCCAGTCTACCTTGGTTCAAATTCCTTTGGACCATCCCATATGGCTCCCCATGCATGCCAGGAGCAATTTCTGAGCACAGAGACAGGAGTAACTCCTGAGTGCCACCAGGTGTAACCCAACTGCCTCCCCCCAAAAACAATAATCATAAAAACCAAAATAAAGAAAATTATATTTTCCTCAGGTATCTCATTGTCTGAGTAAACCTTATATATTTAACTATACTTTGCCATAATATCTTTACATATTATATGGCATACTAACTTAGGTGTTTTTCAATATTTCAAATATATTTGAGAATATAAGAATAACTAATTTCTGAAAAAAATATGTTAACATTTATTTTCTTTATTATTCATAAAATTGTTGGATCCATTATAAACTGTAGCATATTTTTAAAAGAATCAATAATTAGAATACATATATATTTTGAAGGCAGAAGGTAAAAAGTGAACTTTTTACTGTAGAAATATTATTTTACATATTTATTTTAATGAAAGATGTAAAATTAAAATTATTTTTTGCAAATAACTCTGTAGAGATTTATTTTTATTAAGTATAATGTATTTTTGTATAATAAATTCTAAGACATGAATAATCTGAGAAGAATGTACAGTTAGAGAGATTTTGTGATTTGTATCCATTGTCCTTCCGGTAAAAGGAAATAAATATCACTAATGTATGATAATAGAGGCAGACAAAACTTCTTAGCTCTCCAGATACACGTAATTGCTTTCTAACTGTGCTCTCTCATTAGTATCTGAATGTTTAAATAGGTCAAAAGTTCAGAATTTAATTAATTGTTTTTAAAATGATATTTTTGAACAGCATTAGTTTAATAAATGTGAGAATAAAGCTAAGGTAAATTTCTTAATTGTATGAAAAAACTTTTTTCTTGTTTTGTTTTGTTTTTGTAGACATAACTACTGTCAGAAGGTTAGAATATACAATGATGGAGACTACTAAAGTTAGGGCTGGAGCTATCTTATGATGCCTACAGAGCCTGTCTTCATATGTTAATATATGCTTATGAATATGTATGATGCCTAAGGAGCTTGCTTTGCATATCTTACTTTGGGTTTGATTCCCACATAAGGTCATCTGAACTCACCACAAGTGAGGTCTGAGCCAGAGACTCACTGAGCACTGCAAGGTGTGTTACCCAAAACTGAAAAACCCAAAGCAAAAGAATACTGAAATCATAGTATAGAGGTTGCAAACAAGGTTAGGGAATTTTCACAATGCTTTTAAACTTTCTTTAGGAAAGTTTAGTTTGTTCTAGAAGCAAAGGTAAAGAGACACCAAGTGGATAGAGAGGGAAAGAAAACAGTAGTTAAAAACAGTATTTGTAATCAAAAAAATTTGAGTCACAATAATTATAAGGAGAAGTCCATAGAGAAACTAAAGTAAAATAAGTGGTTGTAAGAGATGTGTGTGGTGAAATCACACCCTGGACTATCTAGGGTGCTTGGGTGGTTATACTTGGAGAGAAACTGCAGATAAGAATTTGTTCTTGGACAAATTGTAATGAAAAACAATGTTAACATCATTCACAAAATAGCAGACTGGCACTTAGAAGCAAACATTATTGAAGGAAACAAACTTAGTAAGCCTAATGGAAGAATTGGAAGTCCCAAGAGAAAAGATTTCCTGAGATAGTGAATTATTTTATGGCAACTAATAGCAATACGATTTGAAGAAGAGGCAGAAATATCCCCAGAGTCCAATGGCACAATATGCAATGAGAACTATCACGAACATTGACAATGAAAAAAATTAACTGTATTAATACTATTTCCTCTATCTTTAAGCAACATCAATAACACATGTTTTTCCTATGCTAATTTTCTATTTTCTTATGTTAATCTTTATTATTATTTTCAAGATTAGCTAACCCATTATTTGGTATTTTGGCTTTCTGCAAACATATATTATTTTTTTTCCTCACCCCGGTATTTCTACATTCTCTCATTTCTCTTATTTCATAAAAAATAAGCCACATTCTCAATCATATAAGTTCATATTTTGGCTCAAGGGATTTAAAAATCTTATACTTAATAATTAATATCTTAACATAAAAACTATAAAATGTTGGTATTTGTATTTTCGATTTCATTGCTGGAAGCACAAATGTTATTTGCTCATATGAGAGTAATGACATTCAAAATAAAATAAATTATTAAATACTATAATTTTTGTAAATAAAGTATAAATTCTCCTTGCTACACTAGTCAAAAACATAGTTATACTCATAGAATTTTATCATGAAACAAACAACAGGGTCTGAAGTGATAGAATAGTGGTAGAGCCTTTGCCTTGCATGTGGCTGACACAGGACGAGCCCAGGTTTGATCACAGGCATCCCATATGGTCCCCCAGCCTGTCAGTAGTGATTTCTGAGTGCAAAATCAGAAATGACACCTGAGCACTACTGGTGTGACACAAACTCCTTCAAAATGCAAAATGTTTTTATGCATCACTTCTCATAATAGGGGATACCTTTGGAACTTAATACATATTACATTTACCAAGTATGCATTAAATATACTGGTGTATTTTGCATGTTAATTTTACATTGAATTATGTGCCATATGTCTCTTATATTTTAATTTTGCATTTTTTTAAAATTTATTTTTTAAAATTTATTTTTTTATTTATTTATTTAAAATTTATTTTAAAATTTATTTATTAACACCTTAATTACATACATGATTGTGTTTGGGTTTCAGTCATGTAAAGAACACCACCCATCACCAGTGCAACATTCCCATCACCAATGTCCCAAGTCTCCCTTCGCCCCACCCGACCCCCGCCTGTACTCTAGACAGGCTCTCCATTTTCCTCATACATTCTCATTATTAGGACAGTTCAAAATGTAGTTATTTCCCTAACTAAACTCATCACTCTTTGTGGTGAGCTTCCTGAGGTGAGCTGGAACTTCCAGCTCTTTTCTCTTTTGTGTCTGAAAATTATTATTACAAGGGTGTCTTTCATTTTTCTTAAAACCAATAGATGAGTGAGACCATTCTGCGTTTTTCTCTCTCTCTCTAACTTATTTCACTCAGCATAATAGATTCCGTGTACATCCATGTACAGGAAAATTTCATGACTTCATCTCTCCTGACAGCTGCATAATATTCCATTGTGTATATGTACCACAGTTTCTTTAGCCATTCGTCTGTTGAAGGGCATCTTGGTTGTTTCCAGAGTCTTGCTATGGTAAATAGTGCTGCAATGAATATAGGTGTAAGGAAGGGGTTTTTGTATTGTATTTTTGTGTTCCTAGGGTATATTCCTAGGAGTGGTATAGCTGGATCGTATGGGAGCTCGATTTCCAGTTTTTGAAGGAATCTCCATATCGCTTTCCATAAAGGTTGAACTAGACGGCATTCCCACCAGCAGTGGATAAGAGTTCCTTTCTCTCCACATCCCCGCCAACACTGTTTATTCTCATTCTTTGTGAAATGTGCCATTCTCTGGGCTGTGAGGTGGTATCTCATCATTGTTTTGATTTGCATCTCCCTGATGATTAGTGATGTGGAACATTTTTTCATGTGTCTTTTGGCCATGTGTATTTCTTCTTTGTTAAAGTGTCTGTTCATTTCTTTTCCCCATTTTTTGATGGGGTTAGATGATTTTCTTGTAAAGTTCTGTCAGTGCCTTGTATATTTTGGAGATTAGCCCCTTATCTGATGGGTATTGGGTGAATAGTTTCTCCCAATCAGTGGGTGGCTCTTGTATCCTGGGCACTATTTCCTTTGAGGTGCAGAAGCTTCTCAGTTTAATATATTCCCATCTGTTAATCTCTGCTTTCACTTGCTTGGAGAGTGCAGTTTCCTCCTTGAAGATGCCTGTAATGTCCTGGAGTGTTTTGCCTATGTGCTGTTCTATATATCTTATGGTTTTGGGGCTGATATCGAGGTCTTTAATCCATTTGGATTTTACCTTCGTACATGATGTTAGCTGGGGGTCTAAGTTCAATTTTTGGCAAGTGGCTATCCAATTGTGCCAACACCACTTGTTGAAGAGGCTTTCCCTGCTCCATTTAGGATTTCCTGCTCCTTTATCAAAAATTACGTGGTTGTATGTCTGGGGAACATTTTCTGAGTATTCAAGCCTATTCCACTGATCTGAGGACCTATCCTTATTCCAATACCATGCTGTTTTGATAACTGTTGCTTTGTAGTACAGTTTAAAGTTGGGGAAAGTAATTCCTCCCATATTCTTTTTCCCAATGATTGCTTTAGCTATTCGAGGGTGTTTATTGATCCAAATGAATTTCAAAAGTGTCTGATCCACTTCTTTGAAGAATGTCATGGGTATCTTTAGAGGGATGGCATTAAATCTGTATAATGCCTTGGGGAGTATTGCCATTTTGATGATGTTAATCCTGCCAATCCATGAGCAGGGTATGTGTTTCCATTTCCGTGTGTCCTCTCTTATTTCTTGGAGCAGAGTTTTATAGTTTTCTTTGTATAGGTCCTTCACATATTTAGTCAAGTTGATTCCAAGATATTTGAGTTTGTGTGGCACTATTGTGAATGGGGTTGTTTTCTTAATGTCCATTTCATCCTTATTACTATTGGTGTACAGAAAGGCCATTGATTTTTATGTGTTAATTTTGTAGCCTGCCACCTTGCTATATGAGTCTATTGTTTCTAGAAGCTTTTTGATAGAGTCTTTAGGGTTTTCTAAGTAGAGTATCATGTCATCTGGAAACAGTGAGAGCTTGACTTCTTCCTTTCTTATCTGGATTCCCTTGATATCCTTTTCTTGCCTAATCGCTATAGCAAGTACTTCCAGTGCTATGTTGAATAGGAGTGGTGAGAGAGGACAGCCTTGTCTTGTGCCAGAATTTAGAGGGAAGGCTTTTATTTTTTCTCTATTGAGGATAATATTTGCCACTGGCTTGTGGTAGATGGCCTTCACTATATTGAGAAAGGTTCCCTCCATTCCCATCTTGCTGAGAGTTTTGATCAAGAATGGGTGTTGGACCTTATCAAATGCTTTCTCTGCATCTATTGATATGATCATGTGGTTTTTATTTTTCTTGTTATTGATGTTGTGTATTATGTTGATAGACTTACGGATGTTAAACCAGCCTTGCATTCCTGGGATGAAACCTACTTGATCATAGTGGATGATCTTTTTAACGAGGCATTGAATCCTATTTGCCAGGATTTTGTTGAGGATCTTTGCATCTGCATTCTTCAGTAATATTGGTCTGTAATTTTCTTTTTTGGTAGCGTCTCTGTCTGGTTTAGGTATCAAGGTAATGTTGGCTTCATAAAAGCTATTTGGAAGTGTTTCTGTTTGTTCAATTTCATGAAAGAGTCTTGCCAAGATTGGCAGTAGTTCCTCTTGGAAAGTTTGATAGAATTCATTAGTGAATCCATCTGGACCTGGGCTTTTGTTTTTCGGCAGACATTTGATTACTGTTTTAATTTCATCAATGGTGATGGGGGTGTTTAGATATGCTACATCCTCTTCCTTCAACCGTGGAAGATTATAAGAGTCCAAGAATTTATCCATTTCTTCCAGGTTCTCATTTTTAGTGGCGTAGAGTTTTTCAAAGTAGTTTCTGATTACCCTTTGAATCTCTGTCATATCAGTAGTGATCTCTCCTTTTTCATTCCTGATACGAGTTATCAAGTTTCTCTCTCTCTCTTTCTTTGTTAGGTTTGCCAGTGGTCTATCAATCTTGTTTATTTTTTCAAAGAACCAACTTCTGCTTTCGTTGATCTTTCGGATTGTTTTTTGAGTTTCCACTTCGTTGATTTCTGCTCTCAGCTTTGTTATTTCCTTCTGTCTTCCTATTCTTGGGTCCTTTTGTTGAGCATTTTCTAGTTCTATTAGCTGTGTCATTAAGTTACTCAGGTAAGCTCCTTCTTCCTTCCTGATGTGTGCTTGCAAAGCTATAAATTTTCCTCTCAGTACTGCTTTTGCTGTGTCCCATAAGTTCTGATAGTTTGTGTCTTTATTGTCATTTGTTTCCAGAAACCTTTTTATTTCCTCCTTGATTTCATCTCGGAGCCACTGGTTATTGAGCATGAGACTGTTTAACTTCCAAGTGTTAAAGTGTTTCTTCTGAGTCCCTTTGGAGTTCACAAATAATTTCAGAGCCTTGTGGTCAGCGAAGGTAGTCTGCAAAATTTCTATCCTCTTGATCTTATGGAGGTATGTTTTATGTGCCAGCATGTAGTCTATCCTGGAGAATGTCCCATGTACATTGGAGAAGAATGTGTATCCAGGTTTCTGGGGATGGAGTGTCCTATATATATCCACTAGGCCTCTTTCTTCCATTTCTCTCCTCAGGTCTAGTATATTCTTGTTGGGTTTCAGTCTGGTTGACCTATCCAGTGTTGACAAAGCCGTGTTAAGGACCCCACAATTATTGTGTTGTTGTTTATATTATTTTTCAGATTTGTCAACAGTTGTATTAAATATTTTGCTGGCCCCTCATTCGGTGCATATATGTTTAGGAGAGTGAATTCTTCCTGCTCCACGTACCCCTTGATTAATATAAAATATCCTTCTTTGTCCCTTACAACCTTCCTGAGTATAAAGTTTGCATTATCTGATATTAGTATGGCCACTCCAGCTTTTTTATGGGTGTTGTTTGCTTGGATAATTTTTCTCCAGCCTTTTATTTTGAGTCTATGTTTGTTCTGACTTCAGGTGCATTTCTTCTAGGCACCAAAAGGTTGGATTGAGTTTTTTGATCCATTTAGCCACTCTGTGTCTCTTAACTGTTGCATTTAGTCCATTGACGTTGAGAGAAAGAATTGTCCTGGGATTTAACGCCATCTTTATTTCAAAATTTGGTGTGTCTTTTGGGTAGTCTTGTCTTAGATTAGGTCTTTCAGTTTTTCTCTTAAGACTGGTTTTGTGTCTGTGAAGTTTCTGAGCTGTTTTTTGTCTGTGAAGCCATGTATTCTTCCGTCAAACCGGAAAGTGAGTTTTGCTGGGTATAGTATTCTGGGTGAAGCATTCATTTCATTCAGTCTTGTCACAATATCCCACCACTGCTTTCTGGCATTGAGTGTTTCTGGTGACAGGTCTGCTGTAAATCTCAGGGAAGCTTGCTTGAACGTGATTTCCCCTTTTGATCTTGCTGTTTTCAGAATTCTGTCTCTATCTGTGGGATTTGTCATTGTGACTAGGATGTGTCTTGGGGTGGTTTTTCTGGGGTCTCTTTTGGTTGGTACTCTTCGGGCATGCAGAATTTGATCACATATATCTTTAGCTCTGGAAGTTTCTCTTTCATGATGTTCTTGACCGTTGATTCTTCCTGGAAATTTTCTTCCTGGGTCTCTGGGACTCCAATGATTCTTAAGTTGTTTCTGTTGATCTTATCATAGACTTCTATTTTCGTCTGTTCCCATTCTTTGACTAATTTTTCCATTGTCTGCTCATTTGCTTTAAGTTTTTTGTCCAATCTCTCCTGCTGTATGGAATTGTTATGTATCTCATCTTCCACAGCACCAAGTCTATTCTCAGCTTCTGATACCCTGTCCCAGAGCTTATCCATTTTGTCATTCACTTCGTTTACTGACTTTTTCAGTCCTGTTAGTTGACATGTTATTTCAGTTTGGAGTTTTGTCATTTCTGCCTTCATATTTTCTTGGTTCTTATTAGTGTTCTGTTCAACTCGATCCATGGTTTCTTGGAGTCTGTTGTGTGTCTTCCATATTGCTAGTCTAAAGTCCTTATCTGAGAGGTTGATTAGTTGGTTGGTCATTATCTGGTCCTCAGAATTGTCATCTTCATTCTCTATGTCTGATGCTGGCCTGCGTTGTTTTCCCATTGTCACACTTGTATTGTGGGTTTTTCTACGTGTTGTGGTGGTATTCATTGTCTATATGATGCAGGCAGCACACTCCTCTGGCTCCTCCCTTTCTGGATGGGCTGACTTGCCTCTAAGGGAGGGGAGTCCTCAGTGGATGAAGCCTCACACTGGGTCAAATCTTAGGCCCGAGCATGCAACAGAGAAGACAGTCCGGAGACAAATGTTTGCTTCTGTGATATAGCGCTGTTCTTAGTGTGATTTTTCCTTCTTGTTGCAATGGAGTTCTTTCCTTAGAAAGAGTGCACGACCGCGTAGCGAAGCGGAGCGGCCGTGTTCTGCTGGAGCCTCTTTTTGCCCCACTCGCAAGAGTTTCACGCAAGAGGACAGTAGACAGACATAGACAGGTCACACTCACAGTTTTTCACAGTTGGGCCGCACTGGGCCGGTGTACTTTCGCGGATTTTCCCCGCCTGGTGTCACACACAGGGAGCCGGCTTTTGCCATGTCTCCTATTTTTAATATATTATGAATACTTACTAAGTCATTTATTGCTTTTTGATTGGGTTTAATATTGTTTTTACCTCCCAAACAATAAGAAGAGTGCCAGGTAACTCCTCCTAACCATATTTCACTACCTAGGTCTGGGGAAACTATGCAAAAGGTATCAGAAAAATAGGGTTATTGGATCCTGAGCTAATAAGCACACCAGCAGTTCTACATAGTTCATCTGTTTTTGGACAAGAAGCTATTTCCCCTGTCCCTATTTAATTAAATATTTTTCTGAAAGCCTGATATATAATTTCAAAATAATACCATTGTGTTATAAAAATTATCATTTTAATTATGTTTTTATGTTTCTTTAATTTTTTTATTTAAGCACCATGATTATATACATAATTGTAGTTGAGTTTCAGTCCTAAAAAGAACACCCCCCCTTCACCAGTGCAACATACCCACCACCATTGAGGAGGTAATCTTTTTTCTAAATTTTTTTCTTTATTTAAACATCTTGATTACATATATGTTTGTGATTAGGTTTCAGTCATGTAAAGAATACACCCTTCAACAGTGCGACATTCCCACCAACAATATCCCAAATCTTCCTCTATCCCACCCCCCACACACCTGTACTCCAGACAGACTTACCAGTTCCCTCATTCATTCACATGATTATGGTAGTTCTCTGTGTAGTTATTTCTATAACTGCACTCACCACACTTTTTGGTGAGCTTCATGAAGTGAGCTGGAAGTTCCAGCCCTCCTTTCATTGTCTCTGAGGATTGTTGCAAAAATGACTTTTATTTTTCTTAAAACCTATAGATGAGTGAGACTATTCTGCATCTCTCCCTCTCCCTCTGACTTATTTCACTCAGCATGATAGATTCCATGTACATCTATGTATAAGAAAATTTCATGACTTCATCTATCCTGACGGCTGCATAATATTTCATTGTGTATATGTACCACTGTTTGTTTCTTTAGCCATTCATCTGTTGAAGGGCATCTTGGCTGTTTCCAGAGCCTGGCTATTGTGAATAGTGCTGCAATAAATATAGGTGTGAGGAAGGGGTTTTTGTATTGTATTTTTGTGTTCTTAGGCTATATCCCTAGGAGTGGAAGAGCTGGTTTGAATGGGAGCTCAATTTCCAGATTTTGGAGGAATCTCCATATCGCTTTCCATGGAGGTTGGACTAGATGGCATTCCCACCAGCAGTGGATAAGAGTTCCTTTCTCTCCACATCCCTGCCAGCACTGATTGTTCTCATTCTTTGTGATGTGACCCAATCTCTGTGGTGTGAGATGGTATCTCATCATTGTTTTGATTTGCATCTCCCTGATGATTAGTGACAAGGAGCATTTTTTCATGTGCCTTTTGGCCATTTGCATTTCTATTTTATCAAAGTTCTGTTCATTTCTTCTCCCAATTTTTTGATGGGATTACATGTTTTTTTCTTGTAAAGTTCTGTCAGTACCCTGTATATTTTGATATTAGCCTCTTATTTGATGGGTATTGGGTGAATAGTTTCTCCCACTCTGTGGGTGACTCTTGTATTCTGGGCACTATTTCTTTTGAGGTGTAGAAGCTTCTCAGTTTAATGTATTCCCATTTGTTGATCTCTGCTTTCACTTGTTTGGAAAGTGCAGTTTCCTCCTTGAAGATACCTTTAGTCTCAATGTCATGGAGTGTTTTACTGATGTGTTGTTATATATACCTTATGGTATCAGGTCTGATATCAAGGTCTTTAATCCATTTGGATTTTACCTTCGTACATGATGTTAACAGGGGGTCTATGTTTGCTTTTTTGCAATTGGCTAACCAGTTCTGCCAGCACCACCTGTTGAAGAGGTTTTTCCCTGCTCCACTTAGGATTTCTTGCTCCTTTGTCAAAAATTATGTAATTGTATGTCTGGGGGACAATGTCTGAGAACTCAAGCCTATTTCACTGATCTGAGGGTCTGTCTTTATTCCAATACCATGCTGTTTTGATAAGTATTGCTTTGTAGTACAGTTTAAAGTTGGGGAAAGTAATGCCTCCAATTTTCCTTTTCCCTAGGAGTGCTTTAGCTATTCGAGGGTGTTTATTGTTCCAGATGAACTTCATAAGTGTTTGATCCACTTCTTTGAAGATGTCATGGGTATTTTTAAGGCGATCACATTAAATCTGTATAATGGTCTGGGGAGTATTGCCATTTTAATGATGTTAATTCTGCCAATCCATGATCAGGATAAGTGTTTCCATTTCCTTGTGTCTTCTCTTATTTCTTGGAGCAGGGCTTTATAGTTTTCTTTGTATAGGCCCTTCACGTCTTTGGTCAAGTTGACTCCAAGATATTTGAGTTTGTGTGGCACCATTGTGAATGGTATTGCCTTCTTGACTTCCTTCTTATCCTTATCATTATTGGTGTATAAAAAGGCCATTGATTTCTGTGTGTTAAATTTGTAGCCTGCCACCTTTCTATGAGTCTATTGTTTCTGGAAGCTTTATGGTAGAGTCTTTAGGGTTTTCTATTATGTTGTCTGCAAACAATGAGAGCTTGACTTCTTTCTTTCTTATCTGGATTCCCTTGATATCTGTTTCTTGCCTGATCGCTATAGCAAGAACTTCCAGTACTATTTTGAAGAGGAGTGGTGAGAGTACACAGCCTCGTTTTGTACCAAAATTTAGAGGAAAGGCTTTTAGTTTTTCTCCATTGAGGATAATATTTGCCATTGGCTAGTGGTAGATGGCTTCAACTAGATTGAGAAAGGTTCTTTCCATTCCCATCTTGCTGAGAGTTTTGAACAAGAATGGGTGTTGGATCTTATCAAATGCTTTCTCTGCGTCTATTGATATGATTATGTAATTTTTATATTTCTTCTTTTTGATGTTGTTTATGATGTTGATAGATTTACAAATTTTAAGTCATCCTTGCATTCCTGTGATAAAACCTACTTGGTCGTAGTGTATGAACTTCTTGATGATGCATTGGATCCTATTTGCAGGATTTTGTTGAAAACCTTTTCATCAGCATTCGTCAGGGATATTGGTCTGTAATTTTCTTTTTTGGCAGCATCTCTGTCCGGTTTTGGTATCAAGGTGATGTTGGCTTCATAAAAGCTGTTTGGGAGTGTTCCCATTTTTTAATTTTATGGAAGAGCCTGGCTAGGATTGGTAGTAGCTCCTCTTGAAAGATTTAAAAAATTTCATTAGGAAATACATCTGGGCCTGGGCATTTCTTTTTGGGCAGATGTTTGATTACAGTTTCAATTTCCTCAGTTGTGATGGGGTTGTTTAAATATCCTCCTTACTTATCTGTGGAAGGTTATGTGTCCAAGAATTTTTCCATTTCTTCTAGGTTCTCATGTTTAGTAGCATAAAGTTTCTCAAAGTAGTCTCTGATTACACTTTAGATTTCTGAAATATCTGTTGTGATCTCCCCCTTTTCATTTTTAATATGGATTATCAGATTTCTCTCTCTTTCTTTGAGTTTTACCAATGGTCTATCAATTTGTTTATTTTTAAAAGAACCAACTTCTGCTTTTGTTGATTTTTCAGATTGCTTTTTGGTTTTCCACTTCATTGAGTTCTGCTTTCAGCTTTGTTATTTCCTTCTGTCTCCCTAATTTTGGTTCCTTTTGTTGGTCATTTTCTAATTTTATGAGCTGCATCATTAAGTTTTTCAGGTATGCCCCTTCTTCCTTCCTGATGTGTGCTTGTAGAGCTATAAATTTTCCTCTCAGGACTGCTTTTGCTGTGTCCCATAGATTCTGGCAGTTTGTGTCTTCATTATCATTTGTTTTCAGGAAAGTTTTGATTTCCTTTTTGATTTCATCTTGGTCCCACTTTTTGTTTAGTAGCAGGGTGTTTAATTTCCAATTGTTAAAGTTTTTCTTCAGTGTGTATTTGTAGTTCACATCTAATTACAGAGCCTTGTGGTCAGCCAAGGTAGCCTGAAAGATTTCTATCCTCTTGATTTTATGGAGGTATGTTTTATGTGTCAGCATGTAGTCTATCCTGGTGAATGACCCATGTTCATTGGAGAAGAATTTGTATCCAGATTTTTTAGGATGGAGTGTCCTATATATGTCTACTAGTCCTCTTTCTTCCTTTACTCTTTTCAGGGCTAGTATGTTTTTGTTGTGTTTCAGTCTGGTTGACCTATCTAGTGTTGATAGTGTCATGTTGAGTTCTCCCACAATTATTGTGTTATTATCAATTTCTTCTTTCAGATGTGTCAGTAGTTGTATTAGATAATTTGCTGGTCTCTCATTGGTTGCATATATGTTTAATATTCTGATTTCTTCCTGTTGCACATATCTCTTGATTAGTACATAGTGTCTTTGTCCCTTACCACTTTTCTGAGTATAAAGTTGGTGTCATCAGATATTAATATGGCCACCCCAGCATTTTTGAAGATGTTGTTTGCTTGGATAATTTTTCTCCAGCCGTTGATTTTGAGTCTATGTTTGTTCTGACTATTCAGATATGTTTCATGTAGGCAACAGAGGTTGGTTTCATCTTTTTTGACCCATTTTGCCACTCTGTGTCTTTTCATTGGTGAATTTAGTCTATTGACATTGAGAGAGATGATTATCATAGGATTTAATGTCATCTTTGTAAATAAGTTTGCTGTGTTTGTTGTTCTCTCTTGTCTTAGAGTAGACCTGTCAGTTTTTCCTTTAAGGCTGGTTTATCATCTGTGAATTTCTGAGCTGTTGTTTCTCCTTGAAGCTATGTATTCTTCCTTCAAACCTGAATGTGAGTTGGGCTGGGTGCAGTATTCTCGGTGAGGCATTCATTTCATTCAGTCTTGTCACAATATCCCACCACTGTCCTCTGGCCTTGAGAGTTTCTTGTGACATGTCTGCTGTAAGTCTTAGGGATGCTTCTTTGAATGTAATTTCCCTTTTTGATTTTGCTGCTTTCAGTATTGTACCACTATCTGTGGGATTTGTTATTATAACGAGGATGTGTCTTGGGGTGTTTTTCTTTGGGTCTCTTTTAGCTGGTACTTTTCAGGCATGCAGGATTTGATTGCATGTAGTCTTTAACTCTGGGAGTATCTCTTTGATGATGTCTTTGACAGCTGAATCTTCCTGGAGATCTCCTACCTGGGTCGCTGTGACTCCAATGATTCTTATGTTGTTTCTGTTGAGTTTATCAAAGACTTCTGTTTTCATCTGTTTGCATTTCTTGATACTTTTTCCATTGCCTGTTTGTTTGTCTTAAGGCTCTTTTCCAATTTTTTTTGTTGTGTTGAGTTTTTCTGTATTACATCTTCCAGTACTCCGATTCTCTCCTCAGCTGCTGATACCCTGCTGGTGAGGCCATCCATTGAGGTTTTAGTTGAGCTACCGTGTTTTTCAGATCTGTTATTTCAGTTTAGAGTTTTCTGATTTCTGTCTTTGTGTTCTGTTCTGGTCGATCTATGCTTCCTTTGAGTTCTTCAAACATCTTCCATATTGCTATTTTAAGGTCCTTATCCTAGGGGTTAAACAGGTGGTTGGAATTTATTAGGTCATCTGAGCTTTCATCTTCATTCTCTGTACATGGTATTTCCCTGAGAGGTTTCCCCATTGTCACGCTTGGTGTGGTTTTTCCTGTGTGTTGTGGTGGGGTTCATTGGTTAGAAAGAGTTGGCATCCACGAAGCGAAGCAAAGTGGCAGCGCTCTTCTGTTGCCTCCAGTTAACAGTTCTTTGGAGGTGCGCTCCCTAGGCCTCTGAGGAGACCTTCATGGATTCAGAAACACAGGCAGAAAGGCACAGGCAGGAGAAGTTTCCCTTGAAGTCCTCAGAGTGAACAAAGGCACAGCAGGGCGGAGCCTCCATAGGCCAGAGAGTTTAGCCTATTGGACGGTGACCCCCACAGCCAGAATTTACTCACTGGGCAGCTTCAAAATGCAGTTTTTTTGGGGGTGTGCTCTCTAGTCCTTTGAGGAGACTTTCAGGGATTCAGAAACACAAGTAAACAGGCACCGGCAGGAGAAGTTTCCTTGAAGTCCTCAGAGTGAACAAAGGCACATCAGGGCAGAGCCTCCGCAGGCCAGAGAGTTCAGCTTATTGGACGGCGACCCCCACAGCCAGAATTTATTCACTGGGCAGCTTCAAAATGCAATTTTTGGGGGGGTGCTCTTCCTAGGCCTCTGAGGACACCTTCAGGGATTCAGAAACACAGGCAGACAGGCCTTAATTACATTTTATAATTACTAGTCATCAGATTCACATTTTTAAAACTGATTGCATCACATTTTTAATTTATTATTTTAAAATTTCTCATTAGTTTTTCCCTTCCTTTTATTGTTGTATAATAAAAATAAAGTCACACACACTAGGTCATGGTATATTCTGAGTTTTTCATATCTGGTGGCTGGTGCCAGTACACACTAACAGTCCCTATTAACATCATGTTTTGTTTGTATGCAAAGAAAATGACAATATATAGAATAGTGATAAAAATCTCGAACTTAGATATGCTGAACAAGTCAAAATTAATGCCGTTAGAACTGCAAAATCATAAACAAAAGTAATTGTTGTCTTTGTAATGATTAATTTATTTTTTTTCTTAAATACTATCATAAAAAAAAACTTTTTTAAGATTTGAAAACCCTATGCCAGAGCGATAAGCACAGTGCTAGAGCATTTGCCTTGCATGCAGCTGACATGGGGCAGACTTGCGTTCGATTCCTAGCATTCCAAGCCTGCCAGGAGCAACTTCTGACTGTAGAGCCAAGTATAGTTCAAACAAGTAAACAAAAAAGGTAAATAAAGTATTTAAAAAAAAGAATTTAGAAACCCAAAGGAGAATCACATAAAACCATAATAATTAAAGTTGTTTATAATAAAAGAGGGACATTTCTGAAATCTACTACTTTTTCAACTGTTATTCCATTAATATTCCCAGGAGGTATGGTACAGTTCTGTAGACACAGTGTTAAAATATGAAAGTGAAGGCCTTGTGTAAAAAAGATATTAGAAAAGGGATGCAGGTTAAAAAAGCAAGGACAATAACTTTTATTCTATTCATGTATGAGCAAAACCTTTGGGGAGATCAGAGCAATATAACATGATAACTCAAACAATCAAACACAACCACCAGTTTGGGCTGGTTAAACTTCACAGGGAAAAGAATTATAGAACCCAATTTTATTATCTTATCATATTGTTTTTGTCTATTTTCCCAGCAGTTATCTGACATTATTTGTATTCATAAACCATAGCTTACAACAGTATTTATTAAATTAATGCTTTAGCAATACAATGTTATTGCACCACCTCCTCTCTCAGAGGACCTGAGACTATGTTTCTTCTTTTGACTGACTCTTTTTTCTTCTCCTCTCTCTCACCCTGACTTATGGAAAGACTATTTTGCATTCTTCCCCACTTCATCAAATCTAAAGAATATTCTCCAATTCCAAGTAAATTTCAGTGCACTGCAGGATTTTCTGTTTTTTTTTTTTTTTATGACGAGTGGCAAGCAGTATACATATATACCATATTACCTTTAATGACACTATTATAGCCACTAATTTGTGAACATTGAATTATAACATTTGCTAGAAAATATGTTTATACCAATAATAAGGTGAGTTAGGTATATTCCTTAATATGCAATTGCAAAGTCACATGGTTATATAACTGCATGTGGTCATATAGCATAGATTCTGCATTTATAATTGATAATTTTTCTTACATTTTAACAGGCTTCTATTAAAACTCAGCTTTAATGAAATTTTTTATAATAGGTGGTATATAAAAACCTTTTAAAAATTTTGCCTGATTGCTAATTTTTCTTAATTATTTATAGAATATTAATTTTATAAAATCAAGGAATATTGTTTGATCTGAATTTATCAGAAGTTTTACAGTTTAACACACATGCTATGGTATTTCAACATATATTTTCACTGAAATCTTTATTATAAGATACTATTTGAAGAAAAATAGAGCAAAATTTTCTATTATTAATCAGGTGTCAAAAATTCCCTTTGAATGTTTTCAGTTCTGTTTAAAAGTTCTTTGATTCTTGACTTCATAAATACATTTTATATGCTTGAAAATTCCTTTATAATTTTTATAATTATTCACATTTATTTATATTCTTATTTGCCAAAATAAAGATTATAACATCTGGCTCAATGGAGAAAATTTTAAAATTTTCTACCAAGTTGTTGTCTAAGAAAAAGTTGCCCACTTTCACCATTGATACTCAATATAGTCTTTTCGTTCCAGTTAGGGAACAAAGAGATAGTAAGGACATTCATTTTAAAAAAAGAAGAGAAATTATCATATTTGCAAACAGCAAGAAACTATAATTAGAAACACTGTAGGATTGATATATTTTAAAAAGAACCATAAACAGTAGATTTATTGTAAACTAGAAAATTAACAGGCTAGATTCTATTGAATTTATATACAGAAATAATATTATCAATAAAAAATTTAATTTGCAAGTTCATCTCAAAAAATCAAGTGTCTGAGAAATGATTTAATAAAAGGAGTGAAAAGTTTATGTAAGAAAACTATATTTCAAGTCTAAAAGTAATCAAAGAAGACATAAGAAAATGGAGAATTATGCCCTGCTCATATTGGAAATACTAACATTTTAAATATAATAGTCCTACTCAAATCAATATACTTATTTAATGTAGTTCTAAAATTTTTTGTAGAATTTTAAAGCTATAGACAAAATGTACATAAAATTTATTTTAAATAATAAAAGTCACTTTAGAGTAAAAAAAGTCCTAGACAGAAGGTGATAGGTTTTTCTTTACCAAACTATAATGTATATTATAATACCATAGTAATCAAGACTATGTGGTATCATGAAATGGAAAGAATCAGAACAATGAAATGTAATATAGAATTATAAGTAACATTTCAAGTGTATGGTCATTTAATATTTAATAAAGGATCTAGTACTATGAAGTGATATATAAAAAAACTCTTTAGCAAATAATGTTTGAAAAGTTTGTAAATCAGATGTAAAACAATTACCTTGGATTTTTTTCTCATACCATAGATAATATTTAATTTGAAATAATTAATGACCTCAATAATGGAAAATACCCATTAAGCTTACTGAACAAAATATACATGGATTGATTCATAACATTGAGTATTGACACCCGATTGCCCAAGCAAAGAGAAGCAAAGATACACAAATGGAACTAAGTCAAATTAAGAATCTTCTGTATAAAAAAAAAAAAATTTTGCCAGAATATAAAGATATCACACAGATTGGAAGTAAGTATTTTTTCAATATTGTTCTTATTACAAAGTGGTAGTATTCAAAACATATAAAGTATATATTATGTATAAAATACATATAATATATAAACATATATGATATATAAAGTATTCAAGATATAGAAAGCTTTGTAAATGTTATAAAGTACAACAGCATCAAAAATAGGAAGAAGAAATGAAGATAAACTGTGTCAAAAAATTTGAATTAGAAGTCTTTCACAATTATATTTAAGGTCACATAGTCACAGTGAATTAGGGCAATTCCCACCACCAGTGTTGACCACTCTCTGCCACTCAACGTGTAGCCCTTTGGACTGCTAGTTGGGTCTCTTAATTCTATTGTCATTGAATTTGTGTTGGGTATTTAGGTCTGATCATTTTTTATTTCCATTTAATGCTCATGATACTGCTCTGCCCTGGTACTAGCCACTTTTTTTTCCTCTCAATTTGCAGGAAGACATAGAAATATGAGGCAAAATAAGACGATTCATGTTGTATGGTTCTGTTGAAAGAAAGAAAGAAAGAAAGAAAGAAAGAAAGAAAGAAAGAAAGAAAGAAAGAAAGAAAGAAAGAAAGAAAGAAAGAAAGAAAGAAAGAAAGAAAGAAAGAAAGAAAGAAAGAAAGAAAGAAAGAAAGAAAGAAAGAAAGAAAGAAAGAAAGAAAGAAAGAAAGAAAGAAAGAGAGAAAGAGAGAAAGAGAGAGAGAAGAGAAAGAGAGAAAGAGAGAAAGAGAGAGAGAGAGAGAGAAAGAGAGAAGAGAGAGAGAGAGAAAGAGAGAGAGAGAGAGAAGAAAGAAAGAAAGAAAGAAAGAAAGAAAGAAAGAAAGAAAGAAAGAAAGAAAGAAAGAAGAGAGAAAGAGAGAGAAAGAGAGAGAAAGAGAGAGAGAGAAAGAGAGAGAGAGAGAGAGAAGAAAGAAAGAAAGAAAGAAAGAAAGAAAGAAAGAAAGAAAGAAAGAAAGAAAGAAAGAGAGAGAGAAAGAAAGAGAGAGAGAAAGAGAGAAAGAAAGAGAGTTGGAGCCCCTGTCTAGAAGCTATAATTATAAATTTTAAAGAAAAACAAATGAAAAAGAAAGAAAAAAAGGGGGGCACTGGTGTGGCAAATTTGTTTTTGTTGTTGTAGTTATTGTTGTCCATTTGTTTTGCAAAGGCACAGTAAGTAATGGGAAATTTAGAAAGGAAATTCTCTTGGCCTAAGAGATACAGGCTATTTCCACCATTTAATTTTACTGTCATGAGACCAACTAGAGGCTTCAGAAATATTCATTGTCGACCCACAAGGTCTATCTTTATGGAATTTGAACAATTCTTAACAAACTAAGAATAGAGCTTCCAAATAATACAGAATTTCACTTCTGGGTATCTATTCCAAATGCAAAAAAGAAGAGACATTTGTGTTCTATCTTCATTTCAGCATTATTTAGATAGTTAAAATCTAGAAACAATCCAAGTATTCACAAACAGATAATTGGATAAAGAAACTGTTGTATATATAATGGGATAGTAGCCTATTAAAATGATGTGACTATATAACTTGTGATATATGGAAGGAATTGGAGAGTAAAATGCTAAGTGAAGTTAGCCAGAAGAAAAGGACAGATACCAAATTTTCTCTTTCCTGGATGGAAAGAGTACAGTGAGGAATAACAGTAGGACCCAAATTACTGGTCTACTGAACTAGGCTTATCAAGGCATTGAAGTGTATGTATGGGGTGTTTAAGTAGTGCGGAGAATAATGAGGGCTATCAGACAAGATTGGTAGATAAGGGATACTCTGGGAGTGGAATGCTGTATTTTTGGAATGTTGAAATGTTGGAATGTCACATACCTATAATTGGCAGTATTGTAAAATGATAAATAATGGAGATAAAATAAAAATGTAAATAAAACTTTACACAGAATACTAAGCCTAGTATTTATTTCAGTCTATAATATCATAGAAAGAAGTTAAAAATCATTTGTGATCACTCAAGTGTATACTCTTTAAAACCATAATTAATTATCTCATTAATTTATTGTACTAAATGTGAAAATTTATTGCACAGTCTGTGGCAGAGTCTTTGTGGCCATTAATGTACAATGATTTTTTTTTAAAGTAAAACCTAACATAATATCTATGATATGAACTGGACATAGGGACTAACTTAGAAGGAGAACAATATGTCACAAGCAAAGATGTATGACATTTAAATGCAATTTATAAAAAACATAAAGACTTCCATTTTGTCCCTTCTGTGATACTGGAGAAAGCAATATTTATGTTATAAGACCTTTTCATAAATAGACCAAGGTATGAGGGATGCAACTAAGGCTTTTCTTCAAAAGAAAAGCATGAGCAATTTGGGAATAGTAGTAAACTGCAATATCTCAACAGAATATAGAAAAAATAATTTCAAATGCTGGAATTTATACTTTACAATTAATAGGTATATTTTAATGTATATTTATAATTATAATAAAGCATATCATGCAATACAATGTAATAAATGTTATTTTAATAAAACTATTGTAAAAATAAAGGTACCTCAAATTTTACTTACCTTACACTTTTTCTTCCTATTGCTTTTAGTTTCTTCAGTAATTATTAGCAAATTTCTAAGTATTTTTCCTTTCTTCCCTTTCATATTTTCCTCTTTTTTTCTCTTCCTTTTACCTTTTCTTTTTATCAACTCAATATCTTCCAAGTCAGATTAGAAATCTTTTTGTTTTTGTAAATAAACATATATAATTTGTGTGTATATTCTATGATCTCTATTAAAACTGCTCATTTGTTAAAGCATATACCAACTTCGGAGAACAATAGCAAAGAGCTAATAAGGCTGTATTAATATACATCGATAGAGGACTGATTTCATACAAACTTCATATTGTTCAAAATCTGTTTCACTTTTTTAAATTGTTACTTCTTTTAATGTTTAATCTTTTTCTGTAATGTCAAAACTTATTCATGTGAATATCTTCCATAATGTTGACCAAGGTAAAAAAGTTTTCTTACGTCATATTAAACTATAAATATTTTCACTATGCTAATTATATTTATAATTATTTTATATTTTTATTTTGTTATTTAGGAAATTATTTTATGTTACTTTTCATTACTTAATTGAAATAGTCTATTTTATTTTACTTTAGAATGTTAGATACCACTAATTATTTTAAAGCAATATTTTATACTGCACTGTCAAATTATTTGCAGTGTTTAAATGTCAAATTGTGTTATTTTTATTTAGATGTATAACAGAAATAAAAAATTTAAATGTATGCAATATCTATAAAGAGGAACATTGATACCTATGTATATGATTATTTGAGTTTTAGCTTTCTTTTAACCTGTGCATAGTTTGGCATTTCACTAAGACTCTCTTAATCCTTGGCAACTCGAAATGGGCTGTGGTATAGCTTTGTCTGTTGACTTTATGCTTATTTAAGAAAGTGATTGAAATATACTGTCATTTAGGGTCAGGTCTTTTCTAATTAAGCAGAAACATCTGGTCTCTCTCAAGAGTCTATGTTAAATGGTTTATTATTAATTTTGTATGTTAATGATTTGGAAACCTTTAATTTTATGAATCTAGAATCTAGTAGGCTTATAACTTTTGCCAGTGACCCACATTACAGTAAAAATATCTATGAACTTTTTTTCCATAGCACATAGATGTGATGCAAATATAATTTGAATTTGCCTACCAGGTATATTAAATTATTTAAGTGAACATTTTTATTGATAGTATAGTAGTTGTGTAATTTGAGACACTAATGCAAGAGTAGTTATTTTATCAACTTAATAGTTGTTATTTGGAACATAAGTTTAAAAAGATATATGACAAATTATTACCTCTGGATGGCTTTGGTTTTCAGAATATTTAAAAATGGTGCAAGATCAACATTGGAAGCCTCTTCAAAATTAGTAGTTTAGGAATATATACTAATGGGTTAGAATATTTTTAATCTTTAAAAGCAAAATCAAAATAAAAATGATCAAACTAAACAATAATTTGGGCTTTTAAAATGCTTATTCTTAATATATTTTACATGCCTTTGAATTTTTATGTTAGCTTTTTTATATGTTAGAACATTCCAAGATCACCTTGAAAATAGGATGCAGATGCATGAATTTTGAATATTTATATATTACTCTCATATAATTTGAATGCTGATTAATGATATTATAGTAGTCATTTAACATTGTCTCTTTATAAATCATCCACATGGTCAAATGTTACTTTACTAAAATAATTTTTTCTGAGTTTTCTTATAAATAGCTCCTTTTAATTGTGATTTATCATGTGTTGAAATTTCAAGTTGCCTTAAGTTCAAGAACATGGATATTTCACATTCATTAAGTGGCATCTGGCTAAGTCAATATGCCTCTTACTTTTTATCATTAGATTTTTCTCTAATACATAGAGACAATAAATGTTAGTAAGTATAATACAGCAGTTACTAAGGAGAAATTAAATAATCTTATATTATTAAATTCTAATTTTCTGATAGATGTGCCAATATAGAATATGGAAAAAAGCTAAGAAATAATGTGTACTCTTCTCTATAAATGTATCATACATCATGTATAATGACAACGGATATTAATTTTCAGCCTTAAATTAAATGCAGAACTTGGCACATTATGTTCTGCATATTTTACTCTTAAAATTGATAATCTAGCCTATTAAGAGTATAATAAGTAAACTTTTGCTTTTAAAAATCTAATTCAAATATTTGTATTTACTACTATTAGTTATTTATTCATATGACTATGGCAACTCATGATAAACTCATAACATTGTCATATAGCCCTAACTTTTTAGAATTATCCTCTTAAATATTTGAGGGGAAAAGTCAGAATGTTACATCCTCATAGAGCTCTTATGGATAAAATAATTTCAATGTAACATGCAAAGTCAATAACATAGCAATTATAAACGTAAGTTTAAGTGTTTCTCAGTATAAGTTTTTATGTTATGTGTGATAATTAGAGAAGATATAGAAATATTGTTTTAAAAAATGACTTAGAAAAGCTAAAGTATTAAAGTATTATTTGGGAGGATAAAGTCATTGAAGAAGCCAGATAGTACAGCAGGTAACGTATAGCCACTTGGCATATAGCTAACCTAGGTTAGATTCCTTGCATTCCATATCATCTGACTATTGCTAGTTGTGTCCCCAAAACAAATAAAAATTATATTAGAGCTGAAATATAAAAGAAAAGAGGAAGCAACAAGACATATAGCATTTTAAAAGACTGTTTTATTTAGCTAAAAACTGTTCCAACAAATAAAATATTTGAGCTATCTTAGATATTTTTGAATGTAGTTTAAGTATCACATTTTAGAATTTTCCCTTTAACAAGTGTCTGGGGATGACAATGAAATTTAAGATATTTAACTATTGATGCACTTTTTTTTCTAGTTACTGGTAAAAAATGGTAATACTCTTCTCATCATAATAGCATTAAAATTTGTGTTAACTGTTCCGTCCAGGTTATATCGGAGGAAGCTAGCTTTTCAACCAAGGATCCAGCAAGAGTGTAAAGTTGCTGGTAATATCTCTCTCTCTCTCTCTCTCTCTCTCTCTCTCTCTCTCTCTCTCTCTCTCTCTCTCTCTCTCTCTCTATAGGATTATTATTTCAGTAGTATTTATCCCTGAAATTTACAAAATTGGTACATCAATTTTCTTCTGAACTTAGGAATTTTAAAACTTAGTTGAGGGTTTTAAGACTACAATGTCATAGTTATATGGTCATAGTCAATCTATTTGCCTGAAGTTCATTCAACTTTCAGGGAGATGATACTCAGCAACCCTAGGTTACTGCTTTTCACACTATATTTCTTCATTATATATTGCCCAGAATATTAGTTTTGCATATTTTATCAACATCACTAGCCATTTATTCATCTCCCCATGTTTTCTTCCAAGCAACTTCAACACAAAATAATAAAGAAAAATAGAATAAAAATAAGAAGGGAGGGGGCCAGAGTGACACTGGAATAGGGCATTTGTTCGATCTCTCAAAGTCCCATATGGTCCCCCAAGCCAGAAGCGATTTCTGAGCGCGTAGCCAGAAATAACCCCTAAGCGTCACCAGGTGTGGCCCCAAACCAAAAAATAAAAAAATAAAAATAAAGAAGGAAAACAAATTGAGGTCACATTGTGGAACAAGTTAAATTCATATAAAGGCCTTGTACTCTAATCTGTAAAAGACAAAAAGGCAGTGACATGGTTTGGGAGAATTATGAAAGAGAACTAGAAATATGGATAAAAGTAATAGTAAGTGAAAGCTGTTATACCAAAATTTTTCCCTAAGCAATATTTTAACATACAAATTTCTCAGTTTTAATGGATTTGCATATAATTAGCACATCCTTTCAATATTAAAGACATTGAAAATTTAAATAAGTACTTCCATACTGTGAAAAAATAGACATAATTATCTCATTTTAGAAAGTTTCTTCAATGCTAAAATTAATCAATAATCCTCTATGCAGTTTTGATTGCTTGTCATTGAATAACAAATATAGAAAATGGAACACAAAAATAAAAAAAATATTTGTTGCATGTTTCATTTAATAGACTAAAATTGCTTTTTTCTTATATTTAGTGGTATTTCCTTATTTTTCTTAGTTTGATAAGTAATCTGTGTTTTGTCAGTCATTCACATTTTCCATTAGATTAGTTTGTTGGTTTCTGAGGGAGGCTGATAAAAAGAGCATTTTCTTCTGCATTTAAGTGGTAACCCAATTGAGAAATGAGTGAAAATGTGGAGAGTTAAACACATGAAAATATCATCTTTGCTACTGAAAATATTTATATGATAGAATACAGCTTATATTTATGGTCTTGTGTATTTGTGAATGTCACAAAAATTAAGCAATCAGGATGATCTAGTCATCAGCAATCTGGAAGACCATAGATTAATGTTAAGCTTACTCATGATTGAGAAAATTTAGCATGCAGACTATTTGCAGCTAGGAGAGAACTATTAAAATACTAAGAAAATAAATATGCAATTTCAAGTGCTTTTTTACCCTAAATTCTGCATGTGGCCATATTACCCTCTTAAAGGTTTGTCTGCTGTAGTCAGAAGTTATGTTACCAAGAGTGGGTTCAAGAAAAAAAACATGGGGATAGCAGAGTAAAGTATCCATCCACTAACTAAGGTAAACCAATTCTAGGAAGTATCAAGTTAATTATAATTTGTTATTACCACTCATCTATAATTAGAATGTTGTGATTTGAACATAAGAGAATATCATAATATTAGAATAGGCCAAAATTTTTGAGACTATTCTTTTGGCTTCTAGGAAAACTAAAATAGTCTGAGGCTTGCAGTTTAAAGAATGGAACAAATCTTTGTGAGAAGCCACATTGCTAATTTCTTTTGGCTTTGAATAGTCCAAGACTGAAGCTTGCACATACCTTTCTCTGAGAGTATAGACCTAGAACCCTAATTAGGTTTTAATTGGAATGTACTGGTCAGGGAACGCTCCTCACCTAGCAGGCACCTTTCTCCCAATTGTTTGACAAAAGGCAAAGTCATTTCTCTCCTCATTACCATATTTAAAATTTATCTCTAATAATATTTATCTACCAGTCACTGTATGTGAAAATTTCCACAATATGAATGCTACCATATATAAAATGGTATAAATATAACTATTTATAAATATGCATGATTTTTTTCAATACCCATGCAGACACACTAACACACATAAACATGCACACACACAAAGAGGAAAATATAGTTATGTAACTTTAAATCTATTTGGCATAAAATGAGACCATTTTTCTTCTCTTTAAAGCTTGGTTGGTAGAAAAACAAACCACAAATTGCTTCCTTGATAGCTCATGACCCTTACTATTCACTATTCAGTGTTACAGTGTTTATCAACATTATATAAATTGGGATTCCTTGAGTAAATATTGAGGAACAACTTCAGAAACATATATCAGTGATAAAAACAAATTTATATTATTTTAACACTTCTGCACATTTTTCATTTGACCTTTGAACTGTTCCCATTAATGTGTTGTTCAAACTGGCAGAATTGAAGAATAAAAACAAAGGAATTACGTTTGTTAATGAAGAAGGTTTTACATGTACTATACGGCTTACAAAGTTTTTTAAAGATAAATAGTTCATAGCTAATAAAGAAATAACAAAGAAACTTTTCAGGTATTTCTCATTATATCTAGTTCCTCACAGAATTGTGTATGTTCATAACTATAAGCTCCAATGTCTTTATAGTTTTTAAATATTTAGTCATCCTTGCAATTGTCCTTTTTTAGCATTAATGCAACCACCTGGTGGCACTGTTGATTAAACTTGGGGAAAAAAATCTAAATTTTAGTAAGTTATTTTAAGGAACATTTTTCATATTAACATCGTAAATTATACATGATTCCTATTGCTATTGCATTATTTGAGTATATCAGTGCTGAATAGCTATTGCTTGAAAAGTGCATTGAAAATTATTTGCAAAAATGTTCAATGTGAAAAAGATGCTATTGAATATTTAATACATGCAAAATTCAACGACTTCCAAATGGATGTGTCCAATATTAGAAAATGAATTGAAGTAAAAAAAAATAAGTTTACTTTTATTTCTACCCTAAATATGAAAAATGTGAGAATTATTTAATAATATACTAAGACCAAAATCTGACTAATTTTTATTATACTGTAAATTATTAACAAGATTATCTCTATTCTCTGAAATACCTGCATTTTCAACTTGATCTAAAATAGGTCATTTATCCATACTATTTTATTTTATTTACAACTTATTTGTATTCTTGCTGTGTATTTAAAGGATTGTGATAAACTACACATGCACTTAATCTTCTACCTCATAAATTATGAAAACAAAGATAATGTTAGATTAGTGCACGATACATTTATAAACCTCAAAAAAATTTCAATCCAACAGTATTTTTAGAAAACTGAGACAGAATATCAATTTACTGAGAAATATAACAACCCATTTGAGAGATCAAATGGAAAATTAATTTAATAAATAGAAGAAACACTAATATGAGTTGGAAGTATTTGAATTTTTAAAGAAAAGATACAGCCATATTACTAGTAGAAGATTAAAATCTGCATTCATGTTACCATGTTATTATATATCAATATTTTAACTTGAAAACTAAAATTTTAAACACTGTATTTTAAGGGTTATTTAAATAAATTATCCCCTTATATCAATTTAAGAGAATAAATATAGATCATTCAAATGATGACCACATTGATATATTAAGAATTATATTTAAAATGTGTGCATAAATTATAAAATATTATGTATTAATTTATTGCATGTACATATGTCAGTGTATTTATAAATATCATTAATTTTGAAACATATACATTATGTAATAATACTTGGGGTTTAGGAAGTGAGTGATAGTTTTTGTAATCAGGAGCCGAACACTGAGTGCCCTGTAGATATATTCTGTGATTTTTTATGGGGATCATATACTATTATTTATAATTAGCATAAAGAATAGATCTTTCCTGAGGTGCAATGAAAATGTGTTATCAATAATCTGTGAAATTTATAAATATGTGAAAAAGCCTATCAAGGATAAGACAAATAGTAGGAACTTTTCTTTGCATGGAACCAAATAAAGTTTGATTCCCAGCCTTCCATGTTTTCCTCATCTCAGGTAAAAGTGATTCCTGAGATCCCAGACAGGACATTTGGTGTCCCCCAAACAAAACAAAACAAAAAACAATAAAAACAGTAAATTAGAAAAAAATCAGGTGAAAATACTTTGCTTATCTCATAAAAAGAGAATATTTTTTTGTATGCTATTATAGAGTTTTAGCATAGCTCGTAATAGTGAGAATTACACATTTAGTTTAATTTGTGTGGTCTTTGAAAGGCCTACAAAACCTCTAAAAATATAAAGATAGAAAAGTAATTTGTACTATAATTATTGATTTTGTAAAAATTCTTACAATGTTGTTTCAAAGAAAAATGTATGAGACTAAGGAAACCTAGAATCCTAATCAGAATGTCTGAAATCCCCTACCAAAGAAGTTCAAGCATACATAGTACACCACATCAAATAGGCCAGAACTAAAATTAGACAAATTTTTAAAACAATTCTTTTTTTTTGGGGGGGGGGAAGGTTTTTTGTTTTTTTTTTTTGTTTGTTTGTTTCTTTGTTTTGGTGAGGGTACACTCGATTACTCTCAGGGGTTATTTCTGGGCATGAGTTCAGAAATCGCTCCTGGCTTGGGGGACCATATTGGATGCCGGGATCAAACCCAGCAATGTCCTGGGTCAGCTGTGTGCAAGGCAAATGTCTTACCACTGTGCTATCACTCTGGCCCCAAGTTTTAAACACACTTCTATTTCTTCTTATAGTTCACAAACATACATATTTGGTAGATATTTTAAAAATAGTAAGTTTAGAGACAAAAATTATGATTTCTAACAGCATAAAGAAAGCAAATGTAAAAACTATGCACTTGAACTTAGCCCCCAAGGCACCTAGGTTTCAAGCACCACAAGGAACAGTCTCCACAACAACTTAAAACTTTAAGTAAAGTTATTACTCTAGTTTTATTTTGTGCTTCATCAGAAGATTATTTCTTGAGATACAGAACTTATAGTTTGTTCCTCTCTGACATTCATTGGACAATGCTGTTTGTCTTTTTTGTATGATTATATGGCTGTTCCTTAGGAAGACATGTCTGCATTTTAAGGAATAACATTTTCTTTATCATGTCTTTTGGAATACCAAGCATACTACTTAGGAACTATAGAGATTGGTTAAAAGGTCTCTGGTTTGCATTCAGAAACACCACCTGATTCCAAATCTTCCCAAATCACTTAAAAAACAAATTAACATATTAAGTAAAAACAAAAGAAAATAAAACATGTCTGTTATAGAATTCAATCAGAACACATAGTAATGGTAAATGAAGACTTTGGAGAAAAACAGAAAATCTATTTCAATAATATCAATGAACATGGAATGAAAACAAAGGTAATTCAAAAATTTGTGCATTACATTTTTTTCAGGGTAATTTAAAACATCTATTGAATACTATCTTTATCCAAGGGTTAATGTGCTAAGTCTGCTTAGTGAAAACTTAAGTTATTAAAATTGCAATACAAGATTTTTTTTTCTGATAATGCATTTCTTTTTTTTTTTTAATATTTTTTTTTAATTTTTATTTTTTTATTTAAACACCCAGACACAAAAGTGAAAAGAGCTGGATGTTCCAGCTCACCATAGGAAGCTCACCACAAAGAGTGATGAGTTTAGTTAGAGCAATACAAGATTTTTTAACTGCTGTTGTTGGTATTGATGGTGGTGTTGTTGTTTTGGGCACACGGGAAATGTTCAGGTTTATTTATGGCTCTGCATTCAGAAATTGTATGTGGTGAGCTTGGGGAACCATATGGATTCTGGAGGATGAATCTGTGTTAGGTGTATGCAAAGAAAACTCCTTATGTACTGTACTGTCTCTTTGGTTCTAAATATCTTGTTATTTACCTTTACATATTTTCTGCTATAAAAGCAAAACTTCAGTATTGTTCAATGTCTGAAAATGCAATTACTAGAAATATCTTCATTACTAACATGATCTTTCTCTTGATTTTTACCTTCCTTTTGATAGTGTCTATAACTAATCTAAAATTATTCAACTTAATATAGGGAGATAGTGTGCTTTTGTCTATCTCCAAAATATTAATATACAAGTTTAATACACCAAATAACCTAATATACTGTATTAGAATTTCAAAATACAACTTATAAAAAGAAATTGTTGTACATTATTCATTTAATTAAATTTTATTTAAATAGTTTTATAGTATTGAAATTTAGATTGTTAAAAAATTAATAGGCCTTATAATATATAAGCTCACTTAATTGAAGATTTCTTAATTGCTCCTGCTTCTTGGTACTTTATATTCCAGATTAATCAGAAAGAAACATAGAATGAGTCATATCTCCTGATTTTTTAATTGAAATAGGCTATCAAATTAGTCATAAAGTCTTCTACATATTGCTCTTGTATATATATTCTGCTGTCCACATAGAAGTATATTCAGTTAAATTTAAATAGAACTTTCTTTTATTCATTAAACCTTATTTTTCTTACTTCAAACATTTTCCCCTCTCAATTGCTTCATGGTATAATGCCTTATTTTTCTTTTTTTCCATTGAAATCAACGAGTGTAGGAGACAATAACTGGTTCTGAATCTTACTTAATTTTGGGAAAAAATGCCCTTGACTAGATCTGATGATAATATGATGCTTGAAAATGGATAAAATGCTCTGCCAACTTTCTCTTTTTACAAAGAAGTCTTAGTTTCCTAAATTATCTACTATTCAAATTTCCCTTGACAAATGTTACAGAAGTAAGCAGCAAAAGAATATAATCTGACTGAGAAAGAAATCCAAATCTGTAAGCAGGGTATATTGAGCCTTCCATTCTGTCTAGCAAACTCTTTCAGCATAATTTATTGAAATTGTAATTTTCCAAATTTAACTTTTCACCTTTATAAGATGTATGATGTTATCATTTTAAGTAACATCATTTTTTAATGAGTTTACAATGAATTTAGTAAATATTGCCAGATAAACATGGATTGATAACAACAAAAGAACCCTCTGTTGGAGTATTTAATTGAATCTCTCTACAGTTCTTGTTTGGCCTTTTAATTCACATACATTATTTATTATCTACTCTGTTCCAGTCACATTTTTAATTGTTGGGGAAATAGTTCTGTTATTTGCACTTGAACAAAAGAGAAGTACATGACTTTTATATATCATTCCTGTGGTTAGATTTGACATCCTATATGCATTATCATCTCAATCTCAATGAGGGTAATAGTTTGTTCTTTTAGAAATTTATGGTATGTATAGCTTGAGCCAAGGAAATCCTATAACTCAAATAGCTCTTAAATATTAATCCCAAACCAAAGCCAATGTATTCAGTAGTGAAATTCATGAAACTTTTTATTTTCCCAGATAGTTTGACTTTAAGTTAATGTTCAGGCAAGAAATGCTGTGGTTTAATGGATATCAAGCCCCTCAAGCAATTCTGACCCAGGAGATTTCTCCGTGGAAGAGTACTGCAGCTGCGACTTTATTAAATTAAACATAGTTCATGGCAATTAGCCATGGAAGTTTTCTTCAGGCCACTCTTCTGATCAACGAGAAACATGACATCAGAGGTTAGAATTCTACCAATAGAACTGCCACTTCACTGCTAGGTTTCTTCTTTTATAGTTTTACCTCCTAGCAAATAATTCTGCTTACTTCCTTTAAGATACACTTCCAGGATTTGAGGATTTATTGTTTTTACTACTCATAACTCTGTATTACCACTTTTTAAATGATCTCATTTATTTTCCAGCAAAAATCTTATTTCTCATAATAATATGCTCCCACTTAATATAATGTGAATTTAAAACTTGTAGACAGTAGTTTTATTTATTATCTACAAAAATTGTTTGCAACAATGTTAATGTTAATAGATTTAGGTATATAGTTACTGTATCTCCCCACCACCAAACTACAAGAGAACTTCCAACAATGTTATTATGTAATTTGCAGTCAGCTTTCCAGTTCTCTGCCCCTAATATCCTCAATCTGTTCTCCCCACTTCTGACTTATTTACTTCACAATGTTATCCTCCAATTCTCTTAACATTGCAGAGAACTAAAAATATTCTCTTTTCTTATCTACATATATATAGTATTTCATTATGTATATTTACCACAGCTTCTTTGCTCTTTTATCTACAGGACATTTGAGTTGTGCCCATGCCTTGGCTATTGAATATAGTTGTTCCATTGAGCATAAGTATGCACATATATTTTAAAATTAATTCTTTGTATATTGGATATAGATGCTAAGAATAAATATTGTGTCATGGGAAACTCTATTCTTTTTATTTTTATAAATGACAACATAGATGCTGATATTCTAATATTCCTACAGCAACTAAAGTTTCATTCTCCTCCCATATTATTACCAATATTATGGTTTTTAGGATTCCTGTTGGGCTCTAAAGCTAGAAAGGCAAGATTATTAGAGTTATTTGGAGATTAATGAAAACACAGGTGTTAGTATAGTCTCTAAACTGAAGTAGGCTTACTTCCTAAAATTTCTGTAGAAAACACATGCATGAATGTTTATAAAACTAAAGATAAGTACAGATTTTGAATAGCATTAACAACTTTTTTTTTCAGGCCACACCCGTTTGATGCTCAGGGTTTACTCCTGGCTAAGCGCTCAGAAATTGCCCCTGGCTTGGACCATATGGGACGCTGGGGGATCGATCGTGATCTTTTCTTGGCTAGTGCTTGCAAGGCAGACACCTTACCTCTAGGCCACCTAGCCGGCCCCGCATTAACAACTTTTAACTTGTGGGGTTGGGGAAGAGAGAGAGAGAGTAGAGAAAAAATGCACTTGACTTGCCCAAAAGCTACCTGAGTTCTATCTCTGGCATCCTGTATGGTCCCTAGAGCACCATGATGGGGAGATTCTTGAGTTCAGAGCCATGATTAAGCCCTGAGAACTGCTGGGTATGAGAACTCAAAACAAAACAAAAGTGTCTTGGAGCCAGAATGATAATACAATGAGTAGGGAACTTGCCTTGCAAAAATCAGATAGAGGTTTAATCCCTAACATCCAATATGGTCTCATGAGCTCGTCCAAGATTGATTCTGTATCACAGAGTCAGGAGTACCCCACAGCACTTCCAAGTAGGGCCTAAAATAAGTAATTACCTTATAAGCCATATTATAAATTCCATTAGAGTAATGATGCACAGATACTTTTGGGGGGGGGCACACCCAGTGACACTCAGAGGTTACTCCTGGCTATGCACTGAGAAAACACTCGTGGCTTGGGGGGACCATATGGGATGCCAGGGATCAAACCATTGTCCATCCTATGCTAGCACATGCAAGGCAAAGACCCTACCGCTTGCACCACCGCTCAGGACCCAACACTTTTATTTTTATAAATTGTCTTCCTTTGTATTATTGTGCATTTTTAAAATTTTTCATTTTAAACTATTAAAAGAAATTATTTTGTTACATTAATAATTATAAAATTATAGTACAAAGTTTCCATAAAATTTTTACCTAATGTCCTTTATTGTTAATATCTTGCACCAACATAGAGACATTTTAAAATTATCTTTCATTACTGACACATTATTTTTTTTAACATAGGGACCTGATTTATAATAGTGAATGTATTATTGCACCACATTCTCACTAAATGCTAAATTATTATTAAGACAATTTTATCCTTGATCCAAATTCCTGTTTTTTACATATTTTATTTTTTTTCTATTGTGGAATTCCACTAAGATATACTATTATACTTAGTTTTTACTTTTCTGTCAGTCCTGCTTGGATATGATAGTTTCAAAGACTTCCCAAGTTTCGCTGATAGATTCTATTTTGAAGAGGAGACTAAGGTATCTAGTTGATTCTCTCAAATGAATGATTTTGCCTTTTCATTATCAAACTATGTTTATGGTTTTTGGAGGATAACAAATATCAAACTATTGTATTGTAGTATATTATAGTATATATCAAGGGCATACAATATAATAATTATATTTACATTATGTCAATATATTTATTAATATTACATTAATGTTAATACATTCATAATAATATATAGTATTATTATTGATAATTGACTGAAGCTAGTTTGACAATGATCAGTAAAAGTGGACTTCACTTTCTTCAGGACTTTGTACCTATATAAGTTATTTAAAATTATTCATGGGACATTTATTGTCTAAATTTTATTTACTTAATCCTTTATTTATCTCAATATGTACTAAACAATATTTTATAAAGTTAAGGTTACAATTTTAAGTATATTGTGTGGCCTAAACTATTTTATCAGGAGCCATTGTGCATATGTGCATAAGCAAGGACAGGGGTGCATGAGCAAGGACATTGGGCCCAGGAATTACTCCCTCATCACTGCGGAGAGTAAGGCAGGGCAGGGATTATCTCTGGGATCAGATCCCAGATGGATGGTTACCTCTCCTTTCTCCACTTTAAACCCTGGGACCCTCAAAGTGGATAGGAGACATGCTGGAGTTTAAGTGAAGTTTGAGGGGTTGGGTTCCTGAATGCACCATAATTACTGTATGATATTTTAAAAAGTCTAAATGGAAAAAGAACACTTTCAGCCATAGTTGTGCCTTCTTGTTTCTTTAGCATTTGCAGACACTATAAGTCTACTTTAAGTTACATACTTTTGTACTAATCCTATATTAATTATTTCTCCAAAAATACCAGTTCCTTTTATTGTAGAATACCAATAGATATCAAGATCAAACATTAATTATAGCTTTTACTACTATTATATAATTTATATTATACTTTCTCAGTATACAAAGGAAATACATGTGTGTAAATTTATAATAGTATTTTATCAAGTATATAATATGCTAAGTATAAGCTAATTATAAATTCATGCTCATATCTTCAATGCTAATCCAATAGGCCACACATAGACTATGTCATTGCCACACTAAGTAACGACCACACAGATAGTGAGAAAACTGATACTATCCTTCAAGGAACCATTTACATAATGGTATAAGTGTGATTATTGTGTTTAGTGATGGTAACACTAAAATTTACCTTCATGAAATTAATATTTACCCTGGTACTTTAAAAAAATGGGAGATGCACATTGTGATTATCAAGTCTTATTCCTAGCTCTGCACTCAAGGATCTATCCTGGAGGTACTGGAGATACTGGTAGAAGCATATGTTATGGAACCACTTAAATCCAGTTAGCTATGAGTGCAGGCAGGTAAGAGCCCAACCTTTGTAATGCTTCTTCAATCCCTGTAATTTTAAAAGATCAGTGACAGCATGTTATGTTTTTCTACATCTTCTTAAGTTTTAAAGCCTGATTAGACCTTTAATAGTATGCTACATTTTTTTTTTCCTCTCTGGAAATTTTTGTCTTTTAAAGGCCATTCTCATTTAATGTGAGACAATGGAAAAATGCTATAGAAAAATTAAAAAAAAAAGTAGTACAGAGGAAAAATAAAGGAGTCTTGAGACCCTCTGCTATTTCGCCCTTCGGTTGATTTTTTTCCTTGCTAGAGTCTTTTCCCCACCCGGCCCTTGTCCATTGTTAGAGTCTTAGGAAACCAGTTCTACTCAATTATTGGAGCATGTTCAAAGAACATTAATTTTATACTATCTCATGTTTTCATCCTTATTGAGTCCAAAATACATATTAATTTACATGTCCCAAAGTTGTCAATATCTTGATAAAGAAACTTTAAAAATCAAGTTATAATCAGATACCTGAGCATTCCAGATTCCAGATACCTAATCCCATGGTCACAACTTATGTGTTAGCTATCACCATCACTAGTCAATATCACTTTCTGATGATAGCACACATAGACCTAATAGATTATCTAGTTACTTGGAGTCCCTCTCTTTTCCCTTCTACTTTAATTATAATATATTAGATAAGATAAGTTGAAATTAGATAAGGATTTTGTAATTGATGAGATCTGAGATGCATAAAACAGAAAATTATCTACTATGTTGTCTAAAAAGATTCTGTTGAGTTGCAGGAAGAAAATAGAAGGAATTTTTAAAGCTTTAACTTTCTTAGAAAATATATAAGCAATCTTGAATAAGAACTTGGTAGAAATGTAGATGTAAGAATGATACTTATGCGTTGTCAGTGAGAAACATGAGAAACATATTATTATAAATGGGAGTGGGAAGACAGTAATTGTTATTACTGGCAAAGAAATTGGCAGAATTATTTTTCTGTCTTGAAATTTTTTGAAAAGTAGAACTTGAAAGTAATCAAATTAGATATTTAGCTGAGGAAATTTCTGTGTAACTTGTTAAAGGAGTGAGTGGCCTGATTTCATTTGAATGACTATAATAAAATGTGAACAGAGATATGCTCTGAAGGTTAATCAAACGAGAAACTCTTAAAGATTTGGAAAATATTTGTCCAGATTGAAAAAAAAGACTTGGAAAGGTTATCCTGTTAGTAGACACACATTTACATCTGAAGACATAATTTAATATGTAAATTGATGACTAGACAGCCCCCATTATATTAGAGAGGTCGTAAACTACAACCTCCAATATAATTCAAGACAGCAAATTTATGAATCAATTAAAAAGGGTGGAAGGAGGTACTGCTTAGATATAAATGCACACTTAAATGACAGTTACAGAATTGTGCATGTGCTCCTCATTGAATTAGGCATAAGATTAGGTGATTATAATGTTGATTTGATTTGCTCAATTTGTGTTCTGAAAGACAAGGCACAAATTAAGATATAAAGAAAATTATACAGGGCACAAGAAGTCTTTTCAAAGAAGTCTATCATCATAGTTCTTATTCAGATAAAGAGCCTGCTTTTAGTCTATCATATCAAATTATTTTTAAAAACCACTAATAATGTGCTTTCAATCAGCAGTAGCTACTTTTTGCTTCGCACCATTGTTCTTGGACACATTAAATATTTGACAATATATGTTTCTTATCTGAGATATCTTTAGCATTGGCTTAAAGAAAACAAAATCATCTATTTTCAGTGAGCTTGATAATTGAATCTAAATTATGTAGATATAAAAGAGTAGCATGGGCTTCATCACCTCAATGGGGTTAAGTGTCTTTTTCCAATATATCCAGAGAAGGAGTTTCTATTGTCATCTTACTATGGAGTATTTTGGTTCTTAAGATAAATGGTTATCTTTACATTGAAATACATGTTATTTTTAAGGTAATAACAGTGAGTGCTCTATCTGTAAGTTTGAAATGAGTTCATGCCCCATCTATACTTCACCCTTTCCAAACAAAAAAAAAATAGAAGAACATTATTTGTGACACACTATTTGAGGTAAGTTTATCAGTGAACTTTTCCTCTATGAAATAATTGTCTTTTTAAAACAAGAAAGCAGTCATGTGTGTGTTTGGGCTGGAACTAGAGAATTTGGTAATATATTTCAAATAATCTTGGAGCTGCAATGGTCCTACAGCAGCAGGGTACACAGGATTATATCCCTGGCATTCCATAAGGTCCCATAATACCATCAGGAGTGATCCTTGAGTATAGAGCCAAAAGAAAAGCCTGAGTGTTGCTAAGTTTGGCCCAAACACAATAAAAGAAAAATTTCAAGTACTCAGAACCAATACAGGCCATCAAATACTGTCAGGGACTCATGAAGGGAAGATTCAAAATTCCTTCATTGACAATACATTTGCAATATACCCCAAAGCTAGATAATTTAGAAAAACCCTACATATCATATTGCATAATGAAGGAAGGGGTAACCTTGATTCAGAATTGCATAGCAATTATGCAACTTTCATTTTCTTTATGGACTATGATCCAATCTTGGGAAATCACCTATAGACCCTTACTATTTTAGGGATTCATTCCATTGGGAGCATCTGTATTCCAACTTGTGATATTTTATTATTATTATTATTATTATTATTATTATTATTATTGTTATTATTAATTATTTTGCTTAAGGATACTATCTTCTCTGGAGGACTCCCTATTCACACTGTAGCATGCTATGCTCCTCTCTTTGCATCTCTTTCTGTCTCTGTCTTGGTCTCTCTGTCTCTCTTTCTGTCCATTTTTTGTAATTCTATTGTGAGGATTGACATAAGCCTGGTAAACCAAAAGAGGATAGCATATTAACACTCATTTATGCCTACATTCTCGCCGTTCTATTATTCTCCATGTAACCAGTACCTACTAATTATTGTCAGAATAAAAATAATGTAATTCCCTACCTCTCCTATTGGTTCTTTCCTGTCCTTAATGAAGAATAAACATACCTTTGCTTCTTATGTTTTAAATAATTTCCTGATATAAATCATCAAAACAGAATTTACTAAAATTACATTATTATTTAGTAACCTGTCTAATGTTTTGAATACTCTTTTTTTGTTTTTTGGGTTTTTTTTGTGTGTTCCTTTTTGAATACTCTTTTAACTTAAGAATCTAGAGGAGAGTGGGAGTGATGGTACTGCAGTATGGTGTCTGCCTTGCATTTGGCTGATCCAGGATAGATGGCAATTCGACCTACCACCCCCTCCCCGGCATCCCACATGGTCCCCCAAGCTAGCAGCGATTTCTAAGGGCATAGCCAAAAGTAACCCCTGAGCATCACCGGGTGTGGCCCAAAATCCAAAAAAAAAATAAATAAAAGGATCTAGAGGACTAGAAATTGTACAGGGTTCTGGAAGATATAATAGAATAGATTAGGAATTAGGACATGAGAAATTTCAGGAAAGTATTTGTTAAAATCTTATTGGGCTTCTTTAGTTTACTCAGTGCTCTGTTTTCAAATAGATAGTAAAGGAGGAAAACCAGGAATGCATTGACTGAGAATTGTAAAAGTTAAAAAAAATAACTCTAGGACAAAAGAAAGTATGAAATGATTAGACCATAACATCATGGTGAACTTTCACTGTTTCTGCAATAAAACAAATTCTTAATAAATATATTTAATGGCAATAAAAAGGTTTTTATTGTTATAAGATCAAGTTTTCTGCCAAGATTAGAAATATATTAGTCAAGATCCAGGAAAGATCATTTGAGTATGTGGCATTAAAGTAAAGAGTTTAGTCTTAGAAAGAAAAGTGGAGTGTTAATGGACTTGAGATATTATGAAGCTGAAATGTAGGATGTTTGCCTTGCACAGTCATCTAGGATTCAATATCTGACACTCCCACTCCCTAGAGCCTGCCACGAGATATTTTTGAGTGCAAAGTCAGGAGTAATCCCCTAACACCTTCAGTTGTGGAGCCAAAAGAGAAACAAAAAGTGGATAGTAATTCTAAAACAGATGGATAGTTGAAACTCTCAACAGAAATTTCAGCTTAAAGGAATGAGATTTATATAGATTTATAGAGATTGAAACAATTTATGATGTAATAATTATGACCTAACCTGGATGTTCTTCCTGATAAAGTTAAACAGTCAGAATGTTTTTCCAATTTGGTCATTCCAGGGTCTCAATGGCTGTATTTTAGTTACTGTTAAGTGAAAAAGTAAAGGTAGAATTAAATAATAGCTGAACAAACAAAGGCATAAAATATTTAGAAATAGAGATTGATAGAATTCTATTGATCAACATTGACATCAAGTAAAATGAAATCATTTTCTTTTTCTTTTTTATTTATAACCTTCATGGTTTTTGCTCTTTGTACATTACTTTGTTGTTAACTTTTTATAACAATTTTATATAATTGGAAAGATAATGATTTCCATAAAAATCTATTATCATGAGCATAAAGAATAACTTGCTTTAAAATTTCTTACTGACAAAGAATTGGATACTGGTGAAGTTATCGGTGTTGAAATATATGCCTAAATTCAACCCTGGCAAAATTTTTAAATTTTCTATAAATAAATTTAAAATTCATAAAAAATAATTCTAACTAAGACACAATTTTTACTGCAAAATAATTGTGAAAATAATTAAAAATCAGAAAGAGATAATTTCGGAAGTATGGTGTTTGCATTTCATGAGACCAACCTAGATCCAGTCCCTGGCATACTATATGGTCCCTTTAGCAACAACTTAGAGTAATTCCTGAGAGCAGAGTCAGAGATAAACTCTGAGTATCATTAAACAAATAATAATAAATAAAATGTATAAAAAGTAATAGAATCCACATTAACAGTAAGTACAAAAGAATGTAACTAAATTGCTCTTTTAATCTGTGACTTGAAACAGTTCCTAAAATATTTGATATAATTAATATATGATCAATTCACTATACCAATATATTTCACTTAATTATCTGTAAATTATTGGTTACTGTGTCCAAATAGCCATATACACAAAACTTCTTGTAACAGAAATATAATACAAATATCTTACATCATATACTTTTAGAAATGAGTATCATCTTAAAAATGTTTTAAAATAGGGCCAGAGTGACAGAACAGTGGTAGGGCATTTACCTAGCATGCGGCCGACCTAGGACAAACCCAGGCTTCCACCCTGGCATCTTATATATCCACCAAGCCTGCCAGGAAATGTTTTAAAATGTCAAAAGTAATCTGTGGTAAATAACTTATATGCATTTTCTTCAGCTTGCATACTTATAAAATATGTGAAAATGTGATATAAATATGTGACTTAAAATTACAAATTATTAAAATTAATAGTTATGTCTTGCCAGATATTTTAACTATTTTTCTTTTTTATGAAATAATCAGCAAAATTGACACTAATGACTGACATTTTTTACTTTGTATTGATTTTCATGCATTATTTATTCTTCATTGTGGTTATCTTCATAACCTTTATATACAGTACCAATTTTTTCATATTTACCAAAGCTTAACAAATTGCACATGACAAAAATATATTTTAATTTCTCAAACAAAATTAGAAATTGTCCTTTGGTTAATACAACTTCCAATAGTTGCACAGTTTGCTCGCCACATGGAAGACATATTAACTCCTGACACTGATTATTAAAGCACATATTACATCTGATTACATTTAATTATTTAGAACCTCTGTAGCATGTAATAAGATAACTTCCAATATAATTAGAGAGACAACAGCATCTAAAGCAAACTATTTATAGAATTTCAACAGCGATGACAAAATACTATAAACTTTTTCTCACTTTGAGGGAACATATTTCTAACAAAAATTTTAATAACCTAATATAATTAGCATTTAAGTGAGTGGCTATTTTACTTTTGTGAAATAGAAATGTAAAATAATCCTATTCTTTATAAAGAATAAAAATAATAAGATTTTTCTAAATATTTTTGCTACAGAATTTTAACATATTTGATATGACTCATCATGACAAGTGGCTTCAAAATGCTAGTTCATCTAAATGCAGTTCATCTCCTGGATAGCATAATGTACGTTTTGTTTAATTTTATTATTGATTTTATTATTAAACATTGTAATTTAAAAAGTTGCTTATAATTCAATTGTTTCTGGCATCCTATGTTCCAACACCAATTTCTACCACCAGTGTAAGAGTCCTTTCATCTTTTTCCTACCATGCCTCGCATTCCATTAATTCATTTAATATTAATTCACTTCGTATTACTTCTTACAAACTAAATAGTAAAGGAATTATCAAAACATTCACTGAGAAAATTTGTGAAAACTGTTTTCTCTTACAATGCGGTCACTAAATTATTGTCATTGAACATTTACTAAGCTGTTTCTTGCTTGTTGAACATTCTGTTCTACTGGTTTTATTTGTTTAGCTTACGGGGCTTCTGTGATAGTTTCATATCTAATTTGATGCATTCCTACTGAGATGTCAGTATTGAAAAATTTGAGGTATCATTCAAGAAAATTCTGGATCTGTGCAAACAAGCTTGATGAGTTGACATGGTAGTGGGCTATAGCTTTGACTTCTAGGATTTCTGGAAGTATAAGGGGTAGTGAGTGGTAGCCTGCTGTTCCTGACTCAGAAAAAACATTTCTAAGCCACAAAAATATGCAGCTTTTGTCCATTAAGTGTCGCTGAAAAAGTCAGTGGAAAATTAAGTTGGGTAATTGGTGTGATAGTAGTGAGTTGTATGTGTAGTTGCCAACTATTTGTCACCGCAGGGGAATTTCTCTGAGGAGCCCCAGATTTATTATATGTGAGACCCATGCAACTTTTGGGTTCTTTGGTTTGGTGTGCTTCTCTATCAAGAGTAAAAAGAGTGTATGGAGCTGACATGGCAGAGGCTATCATAATAAACAGTTCTTAAATCTATGTTTGTTATTGTGAATTATTATTCATTTTTATTTTATTAATGCTCAATTTATTAAGCCTGATACAACATGCATCTCTGAAGTAAAATACAAACACTAAATAAAAACTATATGTTAGATATAATATTGAATATTATAATGTAAATAAGTTTTATTTTTATAGGTTGAGAGAAAGTTCTGAGTATAAAATTTATTGTATTGATTCATTATTTTCTGTTCATGCAACACTGTGGGCAGAAAAGTAATCTCTCAGTATTTCATCATCAATCTACATTATATATGACATAATATAAATTGAATAATGATATTACTTTATGCCTTTAATTTAACTTTTGTTTGGTTGTTTATTTTTTTTGTATCATACCCACTAATGCTACAGCCTAATTTCTCACTGTATTCTAAGGACTTACTTATGATAGTACTCAGCAGACTATATGGGATGCCAGAGATCAAACCCTGGTATACCATATGCAAGACAAGTTTCTAATCACTCTACTATCAATGAGCCCAATTTTGTATATAATTCTATATAGTTCCTTAAATTCCACTGTCTTGCAAATGTCTTGACTGACTTTAATATAAATGCTGCCAAAGTGAATACTCCATTGTTACTCTAAATGCATTTTTAGTCTCAACCTTTCCATTGAATTGCAAAAAGCAACTTGATCTTATATTTTATAAACTTTGGGGATTAATTTTCAAGATAGAATCCAACTTTGTAAAAACAAAATATGCTTATGGACATTAATTTCTTGTATTCAGTAAGCAGTTAGACGATAGCACTTAAAATAAATTTGATTTTATCATCTAAATTTTGTCATTCATTTCGCTACAAGTTTTTCTGGAGAAAGAACACATCCATCTCATGTGTGTAAGCTTCTTGGCAACTTCCGTCTACAGATTTTAATCAATGGAAACCAGATTATAATTTCTGTCTTTTCAATACAAATATGCCATTTAACATGCTGTTTCGTGTTGCTTCACCATAACAGTAAAATTACCCTCATTTGAAAAACACTTTTAAAATATGTTTATGGATATCTCACAGGAACAGACATTTGGCAAATAGAGGCATGAAAGTGTAGAAATTATGAATTGTTTTTGAAATAATATAGCTGGAATACAACTATTTTAAAGAGCCCAGCATCATCACTTTGCATGTATTAAATATTAGCAAGTAAAAATATATTTTGGTTCTGTTTGGCTGGTTTGGAAAAGTAAGTTTTGATAAATCTTTCGAGGTCGGATTTAAAAGTAAAACATAGGCACTGATTTTTTTAAGCAAAAACAGTCAGATGATTTTGCAGACCTGATAATTCATTTAGAGGCAAGATTTTTTATGAGCAGTTTAATTATCGGGAGGAACTTTAATGAACAGGTATTGACTAGACACTTTATAGCAATTCTAGAAACATTGTATCATATGTCCTTATTCTGTTCTACATTACATTGCACTATTATTATAAACACTTCAATTAAATTTGACTAGTGCTGTTAGATTAGCAGCAAATGTTATATTATGCCATTAGTCAATTGTAGACGGTATTTATTTTTGAATTAAAGTGTGTTGCCGCATAATCTTCTACTCCTGCCTTTCTCTTCATGTGACTTTTTAGAGATTCCAGATTAAAACTTGTTTTAATCATTATGAACCTTTCCAATAAAACACTGGAATAGCTCTGAAGCGATGTCAATACAGCAGTTAAGAACCTAAGGAAAATTTTAAAATGACCTTTTTTTGTCTAGTTTTCCCCTCAATCAGTATAAGTTACACTTGAAAATCATTAATATGGTTAATTTTAAGTGTTATAGAGCTGTATTTCTCTTTTTAAGAATAAAAATGTGTCATTTTTAAAAGATGACTATTCAACTTTCCACATGGACATAAAAGTGCAGTTTCTGATTTATTGAACATCGTAACTCAATAATACAAATAAAAGAATTTTATCTTCTTTTTAATTTATTATTTCCACAAATGTATTTTGAACCTTAAAATGGTGCTCCTATAAATCTATCATTAAGTTAATATGTTTTATTGAAGGTGAAATAGAAAAGGTGATTATCTAATGATAATCTAATAAGTCTTTACTTACTTTTGAATCCAGACAACTGTCATCACATTATGCCAGCTTTTAGATGTCATCTCTTCTTGCAATGAATAAAATTTGCTGCACATGTAAATAAAATAATTCTAAATAAGTTCTTATATTAGGTTTTAAAAAATATAAGCAAATAAATGTCCAGATACTCCAATTTTATTTTCAGTATGATTCTACCATAGACTGTTAATAATGAACTGTTTCATTACCCCCATTTTTTAAAAAAAATGTAACTGTATTAAATAAAACTAAAAATATTGCAACATTTTTTAAACTTTTTTTAGTTGAAATGATCTAAACTCTCAAATGGTGCTCTTTCACAATATACTCAGACAAACATGTCTGCACAAACAAATGGGGCCTTGATCTCCTGGTATTGTATCTAGGCCAGACAAGGTTAAAGGACTAGTAAGTCACTTAACTCTAGTTTGTCCTAACTGTTTTCTATTTAATTTTATTCAGACCTTTCAACTATGTTATTGATGCAAATCATTAGACAGATTTTTGCTTCAGCTCTAATGATTTTTGTGTACAAGATGGCCTTTTCACTCCTGCCATTTTAATCTTCTGATTTTCATACCACTACTCATAAGGTTATTCCCGTCATTGATAAGGTCTCATTAATAATGCCCCATAACCATTTCTTGCGAAGCTTCCACAGAACTCACTGTAGGTGCAGTCAATTACTCATCGACTAAAAAGTGGAATAACATTGTGTTATGTTCTGATAGTTGCCTTTTTCTAAGTCTGTAAAGTTATTTTCAAGGGCAAGTTCATTTATTGTTGTTTTGAAAGCTTAAAATCTTGCATCACACACTGAGTTGCAAAGATTGTCTTCATCTAAAATTATATGTCAGGGGATATTTTATATAAATTGAACTACCGTATATACTCGAGTAGAAGGCAAAAATATCCGGCACAAAATCCGCTGCATCAGCATTGAATCAAATTCAAGTAATCTCCGTCTTCTGCCTTCCGCTGGAGGGGGTGGTGGTTCAGCTCAGTCCACACATCGGGGCTGAGCTGAAGAAACAGGCGGCTGAATTGAACTGAACTGAACAGAACTATTTAACCCACAATATTCTGTGTATTGTATGAGATGGACAGCAGTGATGATGATATCTGTGATCTCAGTGTTGATGACAATGTCTATGCTGATACATCAGATACAGCTGAAGTTCTGTTTGGAAATACAGATGATGAGGAGAAATCCAGTTTTGAATGATTTTAACCTTTGTGATTTAGCTTGATTACCTGTTAAGCTATAGTTTTCTGCACTTATTTAAAGTTTTAAAGTTACTGTTGCTAGTTTATAGGTTGTCTTTAGCAATAAATATTGAAAAACATTTAACCTACTGGATTCCTCAATATTGTAATTGTTTGGGGTATATTTTAATTTTTGAAATTTACCAGTGGCTGCTGCATTTTCCACCTCAGCTTATACTCGAGGCATTAACTTTTTCCAGGTTTTAGGGTAAAATTGAGGAGGGGGGTCGGCTTATGCTTGGGTTGGCTTATCTTGACTGTATACATTATTTATTCATTAAATGTTAGAGAAAAAATTGAATGTAATTATTTTGTGTAAGATTTAGGACATTGATTTTAAATGCTATTATGTCTGGTTTTAGTGACAAGTCAACATATTGGTTAAGAATTGTTATATTAATTAAAAAAATTCTTTCTATCACATATAAATTACAACATGTTAGCATCATTTCTTCTTTTGATTATTGTTACTTTTCTTTTGTAATTGGTTGGCACTTAATATTGATATTAATTCAACTATGTTGGAATTTATCATTGACTTCAGTAAATATTATCTAGTTTGAAAAATTTCTTCTCACCAAATTTATATAAGGGATTTATTCATCTTTAGTTATTGAATATTTATCATTGAAAATTTAAATAATACTGTACTTATCTCTATTTTGTTGGCAGTACAGTTACAAATTATAGTTTAGGCTCAATATACATTTCCTTTTAGTTGTATATTTTAACTATTCTTTTGTAAACCTCTAGTGCCTATAGAGAAGGTTACCATTTATATCAAAGAGTTAATCTATTTTGCTTAGTGCAACTTTGATTTCAAGCAGCAAGCTTCTTATTGGTGAAATTCAATGTTAAATAGTTTGAGCATAACCTTGAAGTGAAATCTTTTCTTTCCTTGTACTCAATTACCCTTTTTGAGCTTTTCATAAAGCAAGGATCTGTGCAAAGCTGCACTGCCAGTGCAGCCAAGACCAAAGTGATAGAAATAAGAAATGCTCTGGGGAATACTGCAAATGCAATTTCTGCTTCTTTCTTGGAAGTTGAGAACCAGAAACAGTCTTATTGAAACCCTTTGCTTTCTGGATGATCCATTTACTTTGTGATAAGCACTGCCATGCAGTTAATATTATTTCTCAGAAGCAGACCTTTTCATAGTGTTAACTATGTGTAAAATAATCTTACCTTTCTTTCTTATTTGACATATATTCCAAATTTATGTTCAACCTACCATGTACTTCCTCTAAACAGCTTGATCTTCCGTTTAGTATTTGCTATGTCATTACTTTAAAATGATAAATGATTAAAATATTTTATGGTATATATTTAATACATGTTTATGATTTTTAATATTTTGACAAACTTTTAATTTTTGAAAAATTATTCTTAAATCTATACATTTTCACAATATTAAGTGACTTAACGATTGTATGCTTTTATTTATAGTCTTTTTCAAATACATCCATTCTGCTTTGTCATGTAATATTCTTATCCATAGGGATAAAATACTCATCTCTATCTTGAAATGATCAGTTTTCTTTTTTTCTTTATTTAAACATCTTGATTACAAATATGATTGTGATTAGATTTCAGTCATGTAAAGAACCCCCCCCTGCACCAGTGCAACATTCCCACCACCAATGTCCCAAATCTCCCTCCACCCCAACTGACCCCCACCTGTACCCCACCCCCACCTGTACTCCAGCCTGTCTGGAGTACATTCATCCCTCATTCATTCTCATAATTATGGTAGTTCTCTGTGTAGTTATTTCTATAACTGCACTCACCACTTTTTCAGTGAGCTTCATGAAGTGAGGTGGAAGTTCCAGCCCTCCTCTGATTGAAATGATCAGTTTTTTTTATATAGTCTGAACTTTCATCATTTCCTTAATTGTAATATATCAACACTTTTGTCACATAATGCAATTTGGGAATTTTCTATAATGTGGAATAAGTGATTATTGTACTGTTTTGCATGCTTGAAGATACAATTGTTATGGCAAATAGTAACCTTTTCTGTGTTCTTCTGGACTGTCTGTAAGATTATAGCATTACCCATTAGAGCTTTTAGGTATTACAGTTCTTTGGTAATCATATTGTAATATATATTTCTCTGTTAGCTATAATGAATGAAAAACAGGAATTACTCTTTTCTTCATAAAAGCATTTATTTTAACACAAACCTCAACCACCAAAATTCCCTTAATTTTATATTAAGGGAATGGCCCATTTTTATATTTATTACATATTCACATTCTAAGTTGTTACTGCTTCCTGTTTGATTGAACCATGAGATCTCCCAACTGGAGCAAGCTATGTGATTCTACATGCGAAGGAGTCTGCAGGGTAGTTTTGGGATGAGCAATATATCATATATGTCCTTATGTGGGTATTTAGGATGATATAACCCCAACTCAATGGAAATCTATAGGATGTTTAGTCAAATAACAATGAAAGTTACTGGGCATAAAATGATCTATCAAAATTCTAAGCCCATCTCTTCTTTCTAGTTTCTCCTTGCCCAATTTCGCCTTACCACTATCCAAATTATTTATTTTATATATTACATTTTAATAAGATATTGATTTAATAATATTTATTACACTTAATAAGACTAGTCAATTGAAATATTGTACCATGCACAAAAATTGTACTTAAATATATAATTAGATGAAATACAGGAGGTAATTAAGATTAGCATTAATTGTTATGTTTGGATGTGATATTGGCATCAGGTAAATTAAATAACTAGTTAGATTTCTGCAGACCTAACATTTTTTCTTGTTTTGTTATGCTGAAGAAACAGAGAACTCAATGGAAATAGTGTAGTGAAATTTCAACATGCTGATAAATTCAGAGTTGATTTGAAAAATATTTATTTATTACTGTATAAATTGATGGTTAATACTCTGAATTTTAATAACAGAACATAGTAAATCTTTTTTTGTGGGGGACCATACCTGGTGATGCTCGGGGGTTGCTTCTGGCTATACACTCAGAAATCTTTCCTGGCGTGGGGGGACTATATGGGATGCTGAGGGATTGAACTTAGGTCCGTCCTAGGCTAACATTCGCAAGGCTGCACCATCGCCTCAGCCCAGAATTCTTATAAAAATAGTATAATTGATTTTTCCTTCACTAGCATAGAAAAATTAGTGCCATATATTCTGGTGTTTATACATTCAAAATTTAATTCTATGACTCACTTGCTTTATTCGGAATAGAATTTGCTGTCTTTATTCTTCCTTTCATATCTTTATCTTTGATATGTAGCTTTAGTATTCCAACTCGTCCTTAATCTTAAAATCTTTATCTATTCCAGATAGCAACTCTGAGTCAGTTGATTATTTTCTTATGTTATATATAACAAGCCCTGTAAAAAGCTTCCACTGATTAATCACTGCACAGAATATTTTCACAAGCATCACAGTTCATCTATTCTCTGACAATTTTACTGAATTAACAATGGTTAGCTAAATTCAGTAATGACTTTTTATGTGGAAGCAAACTAAGTTCCCTAGTGGAAGAAAGAAATAAAGAATAAATACTAACAATTAAGGGAAGCATTTTTATACCTGCTTTTTTGTTCATGGTATTATGAATATATGTATAATTTACACAGCACTGTGACTAACACCAATATGTTCTCAATGAGAGAAATTGAAAGAACCTTGCTATTATATTGAATTTCTACTCTGTCTCAAGGATCTAAAAATCTATTAAGGATACAAAGGAATGTATATATTTACTAAAGTTAAATATATTGTTTTAAAACTCAACAAGTATAATATAAAGATAAATCATATAAGCCAGTGGATGGTCTTATAAATTGTTACTGATGCCATTATAGAGTGATATCCATAAGAATATGAAAACATATAGAGTTGCAGACTTGAATGGAAGACAGGAGACAATAGAGTCATACTGAAAAATGATTTTAATTCCAGTTTAAGTGTATATTTTAACTAATACATTATTAGGTAATGGAAAAAACATAGGCTATATTTTAAAGGAAAAATACATAAAGGAAAACAAAAGATAAGCAAATGAGTTGTTAAGATGCTGATATTTACAGCTTTGGAGAGAGAGATTTCAGAACCAAGGAATAGCATCTTAATTTTTACATTGAAAATATAAGGAGCATGATTATCAAACAATGTTCTTTCTCGGTTATTGTATAAAGTTAGTTCCAATAGCATAATGATATAATGGAACCTTGGCTGCAGCTCAAATTTGCTATTTAAAATTCAGTTGAAAAAAATATTGGTCTTCTTTTGGCATGGTCAGGTATATCATAAGCCTTGCATTGTAGCTGATAGAGTATGATAGGTAAGTGACTTGATTAACTACCTGAAGCTCCCTAGTGAATTGACTGCCTTACAACTTGGTTGGAACAATTTTTCATGAAGTTTTTCTTGTGGCCAATTCTCTCTTAAACAAATTGGCCCTTACCTCTTAAGCTGTTCCCCATGAGAATTCTAATGTTGCTTTTGATAATGCTTTTTTAAATTTCCTTTGATGTCTCCTATACATTCTCTTTTTCTTTCCTGAGAGCTTTTAGTTGTAAACATGCATATGTTTAAATATTTAAAAATAGAAATTGTTTACATAATTCAATATTTCTTTCTCTATCTTTTTTCAGAGATAAGAGAGGCCTAATATTTTAAGAAGAAACCTGTGAATAGAGTATGGCATTAACTTTATATTAATTTTGATTTCCTCTTCATGTTGCTTATAAACTCAAGAGCATAAGGGGCCAGTAGAATGGTGATGAAATAGAACTTTCTATTTACATACTATTTACATAGTGTTACAGTTTATAATCATATAATTAACTTTTAATTGCAGCATATTTTTTATTTTAAATAATTTTATTGTTTTTTTAAATATAGTTTTTACTTAACATGATAATAGTGGGGTTACAGTCATAAACAGAACACCCCCCTTCACCAGTGTAGCATTAGCCCCTCCCCCATCCCATCCCCTGCCTGTATTCGAGACAGGCATTCTATTACAGTTGTTTGTTTATAATAAAGTTCAACAAATTGTATTTTTTCCTTAAAAGATAAGAGTAGAAAAACAACCAAGATACCCTTCAACAGGCGAATGGCTAAAGAACCTGTGGTACATATACACAATGGAATATTATGCAGCTGTCAGGAGAGATGAAGTCATAAAATTTTCCTATACATAGATGTACATGGAATCTACTATGCTGAGTGAAATATGTCAGAGAGAAAGAGAAAAAAAATGCAGAATAGTCTCACTCATCTATGGGTTTCAGGAAAATTGAAAGACATTCTTGCAATAACAATTTTCAGACACAAAAGAGAGAAGGGCTGAAGTTACAGCTCACCTCATGAAGCTCACCACAAACAGGGATGAGTTTAGTTAGAGAAATAACTACAATTCAAACTATCCTAATAATGAGAATGTATGAAGGAAATAGAAAGCCTGTCTAGAGTACAGGCAGGAGCAGGGAAACTTGGGACATTGGTGATGGGAATGTTGCATTGGTGATGGGTGGTCTTCTTTACATGACTGAAACCCAAACAACACAATCATGTATGCAATCAAGGTGTTTAAATAAAAACATATTTAAGAAAGGAAGAAAGGAAGAAAGAAAGAAAGAAAGAAAGAAAGAAAGAAAGAAAGAAAGAAAGAAAGAAAGAAAGAAAGAAAGAAAGAAAGAAAGAAAGAAAGAAAGAAAGAAAGAAAGAAAGAAAGAAAGAAAGAAAGAAAGAAAAAAGAAAGAAAGAAAAAAGAAAGAAAGAGAAAGAAAGAAGAAGGAAGAAAGAAGAAAGAAAGAAAGAAAGAAAGAAAGAAAGAAAGAAAGAAAGAAAGAAAGAAAGAAAGAAAGAAAGAAAGAAAGAAAGAAAGAAAGAAAGAAAGAAAGAAAGAAAGAAAGAAAGAAAGAAAGAAAGAAAGAAAGATAAAAAATAGTAAAGGTGTGTTAGTGGCAATTGCCATAGTTTGCATAGGTCCAGAAAAATGGGGAAAATAAAAAAAAAATCATGACCTGATTACAAAAAGGCCTTACCCCAGAAGTTTATTATCATAAGACTTGCTCTGGGTTCCAGGCATACCAGTCTGTTCAACCTGAGTCATTCTCTGTGGTCCTGGTGAAACTTTTTCACACTTTAGCTATTGTTGGTATTAGATTCTTATATTTAAAGACTATGGATTCTGTGCATTTCTTATATTGATGTCAGGCTGATGTGGAACATCCTCTAGTTTCGGCATACCATTAAATGCGAGCGATCTGCCCTCCATGCAGGCTGCTGCTGAGTCGTCTGGGTGTTGGAAGCACTCTTTGGAGTAAGTCAATGCCAAAGCAGTGGTAGGTCTTCCCTGGTAGAGGCTTGGACCCTGGTAATGTTATAGACAATTGTGGTTGTTTTCTTAGATGGTATCCATTGTTTAGGTGTGTGTGGGTGATGCCCATTCTACTGAGGCCTAAGCCAAATCATTATGCCAATGTTCAGAGTAAAAGGCTTAATTACATTACCAAATTTGTGTTCCCATCTCTATTAGATAAGAACTTGTTTGCATATGTATTATTTTCCCATATTAATGTGCCTATGCAAAAGAGAAGCAATGCCACAAGATATTGTAGGTGCATCTGGGGGCCGGCGAATAAAGTGCAACATTCCCCGTAACTTGGTTCAAACATGAAATCTATACAGAAATACTCTTCTACCAGTATTACTTATAAAACAGATCTCAAAGGGGGAAAATCAAAAAAGTCAAATAACAAAGCCAGTGGATGTTCGAAAAGTTATAGATGTTAAGGGAATACATCTGAGATATTCAAAATAGATACATGTGTCCCTTTTATGTTTTAGAAATAGTCAAGAGGGAGGGTGTTGTTTCCTATACACCACTTTGGTCTGCGATTTGGACAAGCGAAGAACACATGGAGCCATGTTTTCCCCTTGTTGCCTGCTGAAGCTTCCAACTCCCCTAGAGGCGTTTGCTTTCTAATTGTTGGAAATTGGAAGTTGGAAGTTCACCAGTCCCCTCCAAGCCCCTTGCAGGAACAAGGAAACCTGGGGTCTCTTTTAAATTGCACTTCACCAGAACCCACTTGCTGGGACCCTGAGCAGGTGTCCAGGAATAACCCTGGGACCGGGAGGAAGGAGAGAGAAGGCTGTGAGGGGCAGCTGAGGCTGCATCTTCCCCTTATCATGGCCAAAAAGCCTACAGCGTGGAACCTTGCCATGGCGTGTTGTCTGCTGAAGCTTCAGACTCCACCCAAAAAATACTATGAAAGATATGTAATTCACCTTGGCCAAAACAAAAATCATTAGTACACAAAAATGGTTAAATGTGGGTGCTGGAGACGTGTTTACATCCCTAAGCAAAACCTTAGCAGGTCAGATAAACTCTCACTGGGAATAAGCAGGAACACGAATTGGATGAATATGAAATATGAGATAATGATATCACTCGCAATATGTGTGGGGTTAACACATCTCTGGCAAGAGTGCAACAAATTTTAATCTTAGGCAAGGGAGTATATAAAGGGAGAAAGAGACAGTTGTAACATGGAAAGAATGCAATGTACATTGTTTGATTTCAGAACAAATACACATAGCTTAGGGTGTTTAGTAACCTAGAATAGAATAGGCTTCAGTTAGAGGATAAAAGGAAGACAAAATTCTTACATATCAAAGAAGTGCCTGGCCCTAGGTGTTATTACTGATGTAAATTAAGGGATAGCAGGAACCCTGGTTTACTCCTGATAACAAATATTCTTAACCTGAGGGAAATAGTATTCTAGCTAGGGGCTAAGACCCACTTCCTATGATCTGGTAATAGAAAGAGAATAACACTAAAGAAAGGGATACAATAATTATACCTAATGAAATAATCCAATTTTACACTGAACAAACCTGTTTTCAAGCAGGTATTCAAAGTGACAGGGAGAGTTCCCAAGACAGAAATCATTTTGCTTTGAAGCTCAAAAGCAGGGAGAGAAGACCATTGTCTTGAAGATGTTATGTTTTGACTTGGCCTTCAGAAATGAGAAGGCTGACAGAAAGAGAGAGCTGGCTGGACTTTAAGTTGCAAATATGCTAAGCCAGCAGGGAACTTTTAACAGCTTGCTTTGGTACTGAAATTCCTTTAATGACTGCAAGATAGCTAAAGCCGAATTTCTGTAGTGGCAAAAGAGACAAAATTCAAATAAATAATAGTAAAGAGAAAATGTAATATCACAGCCATGTTAGAATTATAGCCAATAATCCATGCAAAGGGTCAATAATTGACTTCTCTGAACGGGCCTTTTGGCAGATAATTCTTGGAAGGAAAATTGACACTGTACCAGGAAGGCAAAAACCACATCTGGTGCATGCTTTCTTATGTGTAGTGTAACATGTGGGGTAACAGGAGATGGGAGTGAGGGAGTAAAGGAATAAAACGAACTCCCAGATGGCTTTCAGATTATGACAAGCAGATGAAACACGATTATATCCAAATATTTGTCAATATGTTCTGCTCAGGGGCTAATGCCCCCTTGTGGTTTCACAATGGACAGGTTTAATAAGGAAACGTTCCTGGTAAGTCCTAAAACCAGAACCTATTGTGCTGATATCCCCACCTCACTGACTTGCCAAGAATATGGCCAGGAGAAGCCCTGGAGTTCCGGAGGAAGGAGGTAGAGGGGAGCTGGGGTGACCCATGTCCTGCACCCCTTCCTAGGCCTGGTTAAAGAGGCCTTTGTCATGGCAGAGGGCTGCCAAACCCCATCAGATAAGGGGCTAATCTCCAAAATATACAAGGCACTGACAGAACTTTACAAGAAAAAATCATCAAATCCCATCAAAAAATGGGGAGAAGAAATGAACAGACACTTTGACAAAGAAGAAATACAAATGGCCAAAAGACACATGAAAAAATGCTCCACATCACTAATCATCAGGGAGATGCAAATCAAAAACCACCTCACACCACCTCACACCACAGAGAATGGCACACATCACAAAGAATGAGAATAAACAGTGTTGGCGGGGATGTGGAGAGAAAGGAACTCTTATCCACTGCTGGTGGGAATGCTGTCTAGTTCAACCTTTATGGAAAGCGATATGGAGATTCCTCCAAAAACTGGAAATCGAGCTCCCATACAATCCAGCTATACCACTCCTAGGAATATACCCTAGGAACACAAAAATACAATACAAAAACCCCTTCCTTACACCTATATTCATTGCAGCACTATTTACCATAGCAAGACTCTGGAAACAACCAAGATGCCCTTCAACAGATGAATGGCTAAAGAAACTGTGGTACATATACACAATGGAATATTATGCAGCTGTCAGGAGAGATGAAGTTATGAAATTTTCCTATACATGGATGTACACGGAATCTATTATGCTGAGTGAAATAAGTCAGATAGAGAGAGAGAGAGAAAAATGCAGAATGGTCTCACTCATCTATGGGTTTTAAGAAAAATGAAAGACATTTTTGCAATAATAATTTTCAGACACAAAAGAGAAAAGAGCTGGAAGTTCCAGCTCACCTCAGGAAGCTCACCACAAAGAGTGATGAGTTTAGTTAGAGAAATAACTACATTTTGAACTCTCCTAATAATGAGAATATATGAGGGAAATGGAGAGCCCATTTAGAGTACAGGCGGGGGTCGGGTGGGGAGCAGGGAGACTTGGGACATTGGTGATGGAAATGTTGCACTGGTGATGGGTGGTGTTCTTTACATGACTGAAACCCAAACACAATCATGTGTGTAATCAAGGTGTTTAAATAAAATATAAAAAAATTAAAAAAAATGATGCCATACCATGTAATATTGGGACCTCAGGTTCTCTCTTGGCAGATATAAACATAGTCAGACAGTTCTCAGATTACTAAATTCTTGAGGAAGACCAGACCCATAAAGAACACCCACTTGCACACACCACACATGTTCTATGCCTACCTTTTTTTTTTAATTATTGGGCCACACCTGGCGATGCTTAAAGGTTACTCCTGAATATGCCCTCAAAAATCTCTCCTGGCTCGGGGGACCATATGGGACATTGGGGGATCGAACCGAGGTCCGTCTTGGGTTAGCTGCATGCAAGGCAAATGCTCTGACCCCTGGAGACCATTTGTTATCAGGAGTTAAATTTATGTCTTACACATTTTAAGTATTTTAAAAATCGTGTAACAGAACATTTGAAATTAAGCTGTCCTGTTTGACCATAACCTAGAATCAGCTAAATATTGACTAAATTTAAATTAACCCTTAGCTATCACTAGCCTCTAGCCTCTCTTGACCTCAAAATCTATGACCAAACTATTCTAGCTTTAATTAGTAAATTTGTGAACTATTCATTTTGGGTTTGTTTCCTTCTCTATATGTTTTCTGCTCTATATATTGCTTACAATATCACCTCATACCCAAATATATGAGTTATTTTAAAATTCTTCTCTGTAGGTTATTACTTCATGAAGATTCATCTCTTTACCTTTTCTGTCTTTTAATCTTTTGTCCTTTAGTGATTCAAATCTCATTAAGATTTTTTTTTTTTTGGTTTTTGGGTCACACGTGGCTGTGCTCAGGGGTTACTCCTGGCTCTATGCTCAGAAATCACTCCTGGTAGGATTGGGGGACCATATGGAATGCTGAGATTTGAACCATCGTCCTTCTGCATGCAAGGAAAATGCACTACCTCCATGCAATCTCTCTGGCCTTTTTTTTTTAATCTTTATAGTCAGTGGTATTCGTGGCTTGCTGTTAGTACTTACTTTAGTAATGGATTGAGGATTTGTTTTATCTGACTTTCCCAAGGATTGGCAAATTGAGATAGATAGATAGATGATAGATAGATAGATAGATAGATAGATAGATAGATAGATAGATAGATAGATAGATAGATAGATAGATAGATGATAGATAGGTGATAAATAGATAGATATATAGGTGATAGATAGATAAAGATATCATATATAATAAGTTTTATATATTAATAGAAAGTTATAAAATGTCAAATATTTTTAATATATTTAGTTATATATTTCTGATTACAAATTTTTGGATATTATGTTTATTAAATGATTCAGCATTGTATTTGTTTTTTTTTTTCCCTTGGGACACACCTGGTGGGGCTTTGGGATTTCTCCTGGCTGTTTGCTCAAAAATAGCCCCTGTTAGACTCAGGAAACCACGTGGAATGCTGGGATTCCAACCACCATCAGTCCTGGGTTGCCTGAGTGCAAGGCAAGAGTCCTACCGCTGTGCTATCACTCCACCCCGACAGTTATGTGATTATTATAAGATCTCTATTTTATAGTTTAATGACACTTTCAGAAAGCTGAAAAAATAGGAGAATTGACAGTAAAGTTCATATTAATCTATGTCAGTTCAGTAGAAATAGATCTACCCCTATGAGTTTTGTACTAGTCAGGTATACTTATTGGCTGGATTAAAGCCTTTCACATTATTGTGGGCAACTGTTCTTAAGTTTATTGACCAATATTTTTATCTTATCCAAAAATGTCTTTCCTAGAATACCAGTTGACCAAATGTCTCAACATCTTATGGCCCAATCAATTTAATATATAAAATTAAGCACTCTTTTTTATTCTGATTAAGTAGGTTTTTCTCTGTTCAATTTCTCTTCTACCTTACCTCTTATCTTTATCTTTTATCTTTTTCTTTAAAATAATCACAAAAATTTCCCTTTATATTCATTAAACATATTCATGTAGAGTTTTGCTACATATAAAAATTAGAAAATGAATTACCAATCTTAAATTTGAAACTTTTCCACCTTTATAAAAGAGTTTATATAGTTTTGGTGAACTATATTCATGAGAATATTATTGATTGTAATGCCATAACTTCACTTTAATAATAGATATTGTATAATGTATTGACCTTTGAGACATATTGCAGAATAACTATATGTTTTTATCCTCTATATTTTTTCAATGATGATATCATGTGCTCATATGTCTTGTTAGACAGCTTGAGTGGGACTTAATCTCCCACTTTGTGAATCGAAGTTCAGCAATATCATTTAGTTGGAATATATTATTCAAGGAGAAAAATCGTGTAATAGAACATTTGAAATTAAACTATCCTATTTGAACATAACCTAGAATCAGCTAAATATTGACTAAATTTAATTTAACCCTTAGCTTATCACTAGCCTCTAGCCTCTCGACCTCAAAATCTATGACCAAACTATTCTAGCTTTAATTAGTAAATTTGTGAACTGTTCATTTGGAGTTTGTTTTCTTCACAGCACATTTTCTTGTTTCTGTATGAAAAGGACATTAGGGTCACTCTCAACTGTATCCAAGGCTTACACCTGTTTCTATGTTCATGGATCCCTTTTGGTGAAGTTCAGGGGCAATATGTGTTTGGACCAAACCTGGATTACTCAGGTACATGTCAAGCATTTTACCTATTGTACTGTCTCTCGAACCATGTCCAACATTTTTATTGTCACAGCTAATTTATATATTCAGTCTTAATTATTGGTTCACACCAGGCATACACAAAAAAGTTAATGAAATATAGTTTTCTTTATAATTTCTTCTATATCCTCATGTCTGACTATTATAAAATAAAAATAATCTTAAAATAAACAGGTCATATTTTAATCATTAAAATCATTAAAATTTGTCATAAAATAAATGTGACATTACATTAGATTTGAAATAATTATGGCATTCCATGGAGTATTTTTGGACAGAAACTATTAGTCCACTTTTTTTTTATGAGAGGAGACACAGGAATGGGAAGGGTCAAATGCAACACTGTTCATATATTACCCCTGGTGTCAACAGAGGGAGAAATTATAAATATAAATATAAATAGAGTGTAAATATAATGCCAGGGATCAAACCATGCTTGACTGCTTCCAGTGCAAGAGTCTTACATCTATAATATATCTCAGGATTCCATCTACTACAAAATTTGACAATCCACAAGCAAGACATACACTTTATAGTAGAAATTTTCACCTCTGTATAATATGCTATTTTTAGTACTTGAACCAATTTTATAATTAGATTGTTTTGGTTTTAAAACTGAACTAATTTATTATGTTTATTTATTTTTTAATTATACATTTTAGTAGGAGAGATGATATTACAGTATGTAATGAACTTTTCTTTCAAACTTCTGACCAGGGATTCAGTCCCCTGCACCCCATATGATCTCCCAAGAATGTCAGGAATGATCTAGAAGCATAACGCTAGAAGTAAGCACTGAAGATAATAGCTCAAAAAAAGAATAAAGAATAAAGGGACAAAATTATAGATATGAGCCAAAATATTAAACATATCAAGGTAGAGTTTCTGGACTTGTAGACTGAATGATAAATATAGTAAAATTTTAAGAAATATCCAAAGAAAAACAATGCATTATTAATGATCAATTACATTAAGTATTCAAATAAAGAAAAAATTTTCTATTTGACTGTAACTATTCTTGGCTTTACTTGATAGCAATGTGTTTTTTGATCTTTATTTTACTGTGCATAAATTGGAATATATACCACAAAAATTTTTTCTATTTTTTTGTTTGTTTGAGTTTTTTTTGTTTTGTTTTGTTTTATTTTCAGCCACACCCATTTGATGCTCAGGGGTTACGCCTGGCTAAGCGCTCAGAAATTGCCCCTGGCTTGGGGGGACAGTATGGGACGCTGGAGGAGCAAACCGTGGTCCTTCCTTGGCTAGCACTTGCAAGGCAGACACCTTTCCTCTAGTGCCACCTCATCTGCCCAGATTTTCTTAAAGTAAATGAACTTCTCTTTTTTTGACTATTATTGTACTTTCCAATTCTCTTAAGCAGAACAAATATGCTTTGGAGTTTTGCATAAAACAATTTTAAGAAATGTATCTTATTATGACCCTTCAACCTGAAGTATAGCTTTAAGACTTTTTTTTAATATTTAGATCCAGGATGGGTACACAGAGTTTTTCTCTGGTAAAAATTTAAATTATGTGGTGAGAAATGATAGTTTATAAAATAATTCTGAGTATTAAATTAAAATGTTTATAAGAAAAGTTTTCATTGTTTGAAAAATTAAAGAGGTGAAAATAAATAAAATTCTTCAAATAGTGTTAATACTTTGTTGTATTTGTCTTTATTATCTTTAACTCAATAACTTTTTAGGTTTGAATATAACCTAAACCTAGTTACATTTGATATATAATAAAAATATCTTTCATTTGCTGTAAAAGTATGAATGTAGTGTTCTTATCTAGATTATGTGATGTGTCAACAGGTATCATCATGTGTGTTTTGATATTTTTTAAAATATATTTTCTAATTACTTGCTATAAATTACCAGTTCTAGGTAGCCACATAGTTTTCTAGACTCCAGTTATCATTGTTCTTCTCTTCATTTAGTATCATTTGAAAAATGATGTAGACAAGATATATATATATATATATATATATATATAAACACAATGTATAATATATAATAATACATAATATATATATAACCCAATATATCATTTGGCTGGGGCTACTTTCTATAGTGCATGGGGTACCATGTATCCCTAGGTATTGAACTTTGTACTCTCACATAAAACACATGTACTCCATCTTTTTAAACCATTCCCCCTACCCACTCTGTTGGTTCAGGTTCCAAATCCATATCACAGCCTTGAAAAGAAGGCATTGTTTCATCATTTTTCCCATATTCTATAAGTTAAATAAGATAGCACTCAGAGTAACTTCCCCAAATTACACAGTTGTATGTACAGTACAAAGATCCTACATCATTGATATCTGGAAATAAATTTTGAACAAAAGTTTTATTTAAGGGATAATGAAATACTAGAACATCATAGTTTAGATTAGAAAAAAATATTAAATGCAAATTAACAACTCCAATCCAATGCACTGGAGAAGTAAAAGTCTGTTTATTTTTCTCTTTTATTTTAGATTTGAGTTATTTTATTTTGTTTTACTACTTTCCTATGAAATTTTTCTTTCATTGACAGGCCATCTATGTTCTACAAAACAAATTCAAGTTGGTGCGATGACAAAGATGTCAGCTACCTCTCCTTCCCTGAAGTTATAACAAAAATACAGAAACAAAACAACCATAATACTTATTAAAAAAAAGGCAGAATAACAGCTTTTTTTCATAAATTAAAGTGATAGAACAATTTGGAAAGAGAAGTAAAATATGTGACATTAAGCTTCTGGAAATCTGCCAGGAAACTATAATTTCAGAATCAGACTTATTAATTCATTTACTATTCTGTGATTGAAGGGTTTATCCTTATCAGGTACCCTGGTGCTGGAAATTTTTTGAGAGGAGAAGCACTCACTACCACGTGTGGAAAATGAATGGGAGTATCTTCTTCTGGAAACTAGTAAGACCATTGTGAGCAGAAACATATGCTAAGATGGTGAAACAGAGATTATACATAAATGTGAGTCTACCAAGACCTTCAGTTGGTGAGTTTAAAGTCCTGTGGAAAGAATAAGAAGGAAAGATATCTTTCCAAGAAGAAGAAACAGCAACAAAATATGTGTTGTTACTTTCACTGTGACTAAGTGAGGCCATCAAAGGTAAATACATGCCAAACTGCTATATTATAAAAATTAACTACATTTTTTTGTTGTTGTTGCTGCTATTATACTTGTTTGGGGGCCATGCAATTTAGGTTTACTCCTGGATTTCTGCTTGGAGATCAGTTCAAGGAATGCTCATGCGAGCATCTGGTGTTCTGGAGATCAATCCCAGGTCAGCCATGTGCAGGGAAAAATGCCCTACCCAATGTGAAATTGCTTTGGGCAAAAGAGTGACAACTCTTTACAGATGACTTCTGCTTTATTATACTCATTGGCTAATTTCCTGTGTCTGTTATTCAGATTATATCCATCTCAACTGTTTCGTAACTCTTGTCCAAGCCTAAATGAATCTCCCACACTTTAGAAGATGGGATCAATGATTCCTCAAAAGCTGTGTTATAGTCATTGGGAATAGACACCAAGGGCAAATAGGTCCCTCCCAGGAATAACATGATGCAAGAATGCTGAGAGAGTTCTGGAAGAGAAGATATCAAAAACTGATCCTGAGAAATTCGAACCTCTCATTCATCTGTCACATCTATTGGGATGATGTTAAATAATTGTTTCTGCCACACTTCTGGACAACTTAGGTTGGAGACAAGCTGTACTTAGAGTTAGACTTAGCAAAGGGTGCGTGTGAGCCTCTATGTTAAACTCTTTTTAATATCATTGTTGTTGTTTTTGTTTTTGGGTCACACCCTGCAGCGCTCAGGTTTCTCCTGACTCTATGATCAGAAATTGCTCCTGGCAGGCTCGGAGGACCATATGGGAAGCCAGGATTCGAACCACTGTCCTTCTGCATGCAAGGCAAATGCTTTACCTCCATGCTATCTCTCTAGTCCCAATGTTAAACTCTTGCTGAGGAAATGGTCCCAGAATATAAGGTGGTTGCAGAACTTTTTCCTTAGTTCAGAAGCTAAAGCTTAAAAAAAAGTTTGAGCTCTTGGTGTTCTCTAGCAGCACTACTTTACTCTCTAATATTCCTCATGCACTAACCTGTGTTTGCAAAGAGATTCTTGTCATTTAAACAAGTGTGGACATTTCAATCTACATAGAAATACACATAAACATTCAGCACAAATAGTCCTAGGTTGTAGTTATATCCTATAACCTATAATTTTAAAATAAAGTCAATTATTCAATGTGAACAAATTTTAAGTCCATATAAATTGCAGTGTGACACCAACAAAGAAATTTAAAAAATAAGAATATATACTCCAATGATGGAAAACCTCATACATATAGGAGAAAGCTAAAACAAAAATTGGCAATTTACTAAAAATAACCTCTGTGTATGTCTTAAAATTATTCAGTGCAGTTAAAAGACAATTATTGAACAAAATAAGAACAGTATAGATACACATATGTAAAAATAGTCATCATAAATAATAGGAAAATGAAACACTGGAGATAAAATAAATACAACCAAGAAACTTGAAATAGAGATAAGGAGAAAAGCTAAATGTAATGTAAGAAAGAAAGAACTAAGGAAAGAAAGAAAGAAAGAACTAGTCAGGTTTTATCTCTGATATACTGTAGTCCCCTAAGTACTGGCAGGAGTAATTTCTAAGTGCAGTGACAAGAATAACCAATGAGCATGACTGCATATGTCAAAAAATCACATTTACTCAAAATTCTTTATACATATATTGTATGTATCACATATAAATTTATATATAAATTGTATAATATATAAATATACACATAATCTATATAAATTATATTGTATAAATTATAAATAAATCTTAGAGTTTCTAGCAAACATTTTGAACATTAGTATTACGAAAAATATAGTTGAGTTCTTGTAAGTAAAATCAGTAAAATACTTTTATCTGAAATTTTGTATATTTATGTGAAGAGCTTACAAGGCAGGAAAAAATACCCAAAGGCATAAAAATTAAATATTTCATATTTTCAAAGAACATAATAGAATCATCTAACCATATAAAAATTGAAGTAAAATATCAAACCTCAAGGTGTATTTTGTAGTTACACAACCAAGAAATGGAAGTGGTAAAATGTATGTTTATTTTTAAAGTTTGACTAAGAATATGGAAGTCAAAAATAAACTTCATTGAGGCACATTGAAATTGTTGGTACCTGCATTTACCATAATTTCAAGCATGACTTTTTTCAATTATGAAAAGTAGGAATATAACATTCTAATTACCTCAATTCATAAAACTAGTTAATATGTTGCTAATTTTCAATAAAAAAATTTCAGAACAAACTCAATGTAAAGATATTATAGATGTTGGAATTCACAGGTATCAAGTTTACTTATTTACTAAATGCAAACTCCTAATAATTGCATCAAAGTCAATGAATCAAGACAAGTTAATGATGTAAACAGATATAAACTCTATAACAATATACAAGCCATATGAAAGAATCAATGGTTTATTAAAGTAGCAAAATATACAAGATAAATTAATTTGATTTTTAAAATAATTTTTTAATTTTGATAAATTAAGAAAAGCCAAAGCAAGTAGTGTGAGTTTGATTATCAGATAGGCAATAAAACTTTTCAAATGCTAGAATATAACATACACACAAAAATATTTTTGCTTTTTTTTTGCTTGTTTTTTCGGCCACACCCGTTTTATACTCAGGGGTTACTCCTGGCTAAGCGCTCAGAAATTGTCCCTGGCTTGGGGGGACCATATGGAATGCCAGGGGATTGAACCTCGGTCCTTCCTTGGCTAGCGCTTGCTAGCCTCACTGGCCCCTACTTTTGCACTTTTTAAAATACAAAACCATTTCAGTTAAGATATGTGCATCATTTAAAAATTCAACTTATATAGGAATTCTAGAAAAATAAATCAGAAGAAAATATATTTGAAGCAATGATGTTGAACATTTTCAAAAATTAATAACCAATCAGATACTGCAAGTGGCTTAGAAAACACTGAGTAGAATTAGCATTCTTTATAATACAAAATTTTAAATTATATATATTAATTTATCATAAAAAACAGCAGGAAAACAGTATAAAGATAATTTTTGTTTATTGTTTTTGGGCCATACCCAGCAGTGCTCAGGGGTTACTCCTGGCTCTGCTCTCAGAAATCGCCCCTGGCATGTTCAGGGGACAATATGGAATTCCATTAATCAAACCTGGGTCCTGCCTAGCTTGGCCACTTGCAAAGCTAACACCCTACCACTGAGCTATTGCTTCTGCCCCAAAAGATGATTTTCATTGTAAAAATTAAATAAAATTCAGCTTAATTACATCATTAATCAACAACAACAAACAGTTTTTACATTGTGGTTGAAGTCTTTGACTACCTGTCTTCAAACTACTATTATATTCCTTAAAATATAGTCAATTTTCTGTGCATAAAACTTTGCTTTCCTGGTATGTGAAACCTCTCCATCCTGGTCAGAGATAACAGCAGATGATGGGAGTCAACATTTTTTTGGACAATTATAGGTTCAAAGGCAAACCCTTGATACTTTCTCAATCCATCTAAATGATGATAAAATTAAGATAAAACAAATTATTGGTTTTAGCACACAGACTGTTTTATGTTAATTTACATAATTTGATTCCTTTAGTGTATTTTTATATTTTTTGGTTTTGATCATTTTCTTTTGCAAACTCCCAGTCTCCATGCTATCTCTCCGGTCCATCTTTTAAAAACATACCTTATTTAAACATTATAGATTACAATTTTTATAACACATTTCTGTTTTGGCGTTAAATATTTCAATACCAGTCCCACCACCATTGTAACATTCCATCCATCATTAATTTTCACAGCTCCCTACCCTGCCCCAAGACTATTAATAACAGGTATGAATAATTTACTTAATAATGGATATTGCAGGTAAATGGTAATAAATGTATTGAAAATGTTTTTCATTAAAACAAAAAATATGAAAATTGGTCAGAAATCAAAATGAGGTGATTAAGACATCGTCTGAAGGTCTCAAGCTATCTTTTGGTAGCTGATAATTCTGTTATTAATTTTGATTGTTGAGTTTAGGTAATTTCTATAATAAATTTACATGTGAAAATAGCTCACTGTGAACATAAGTTCAAGGGTGCTTTTTTCCTGGTTGCCAGTATTAAAAATAATATTTTAACAGAAAATGGTAAAGGAAGTGAGGGTGGTTTAAAAATAAACACGATTTTGGAGCAAAAGTAGTTATTTATATTCTGAAACATCAAATGAAAATGAAAGCAAAGTTAACTTGCTACAATTTTGAAATCATGTGTAAATCCTCAGAGTAATAGGTTTGCCAACCACCACTAATAGCAACATTTTTAGATGCATTAATCTAGAATTCTATATACTGCAAAATAATCTTTTAATAATAAAAAATCAATATAGGTATATAAAGATGAAGATAGCATATAAGTCAGAGCCAAAGAAACAGTGCATGTTGCAAGAAATAGTAAAGGATATTAAAAACATTGAAAATTATACAGATGAATATTGAATATAACTAGAGAAAAATCATGCCTTTGGAAAGTTAGCAAACTATTATAAGACTACACGTATTTTAGTGCACTGTTGACCTAAATATAGGTAAATGTTAATGTAAATTATAGTCTCATTTTAATGATAATTAAATATTAATTAGTAAAAAATTAAATCATTGCATACATAAAAAATTTTAGGGAAATAAAACTTTTATAGGATATCTGCCACCAGGTATGACACCAAAACCAGAAAGGAAAAAAATCACCTGTTCTATTTTGAGATGATTTATAGTATCTGAACTCAAATTTAGGTTATTTATTGACTCTAAAGAAAATTTATCCTAGGGGCTGGAGAGATAGCATGGAGGTAGTGCATTTGCCTTGCATGCATAAGGATGGTGGTTCGAATCCCAGCATCCCATATGGTCCCCCGGGCCTGCCAGGCACTATCTCGGAGCATAGAGGCAGGCGTAACTGCTGAGTGCCACCAGGTGTGACATAACCTCCCAAAAAAAGAAAATTTATTCTGAACTTTAGGGAATTTATAAAAGAAGAATAGTGGGTATTCAATGAGAAAGATATTATGACATGACCTATTAAACAAAAAGACCTAAAATATTTTGATACATTTAGAACAATGGTCCTCAAATTACGACCCATGGGCCACATATTGTATTTATTCCCATTTTGTTTCTTCACTTCTAAATAAGATATATGCAGTGTGCATAGAAATTTGTTCATAATTTTTGTTTTTACTATAATCTGGCCCTCCAACAGTCTGAAGGACAGTGTACTGGCCCCCTGTTTAAAAAGTTTGAGGACCCCTGATTTAGAAAAAGATAATATTGTAGAAAATTGTAGCTTTAACTTTTCTTTTGGGAGAAGAGTATTTCTATTCACCTGGTGGTACTTACTGGCTTCTACCATATCACTGACATGGTAAAAATACCTACAGTGCTCTAGAGACTATGTGCTATTTTGGGAATCAAACATGGGCATCCTGTTGTGATGCAATACATTGAGCTATCTCTGACCAACAAGTTGTATTTTGATCCAATTATGCCAAAAATACAATAAGAAAAAAGAGTCTGGATAGTCTATTAATAAAAACTGATGAAAAACTTGGTAAAAATTAAAATATTCTTAAAGTCAAAGCTAACAGACTAATCATAAAAGCAAGAAAAAATTGTACTATACCAATGCAAAAACTCTAGAGATTCTATATTAACTTCAGAAATGCTATAGACATGTTGCATTGCTAAGCAGAACTTTCGTGGGGTCCAGAAAACCTTTCACAGGGAGAGAAGCGGGAACACTAGTGGACGAATATAAAATATGAAAATAAAATAAATGAGACCACACAAAATGTATTGTATGGGGACCCTCGTCCAAGGAACGAGAGACAAATTTACTTTTCAGCTCATGACATTTATAAGCACAAACTCTGGTATGCAAGGTGTCCACAAAGAGCAGGAGAGCAGTACAGTGGGGAATCAGGCCTTAAATTTACATATTAAAAGACCTTTATTTAGGTGAGAAAGAACTCTGCTGGAGGGCAGTGAAACCAGAGCTAGAGATGTTTTTGGCTTAGCAAAAAGCAGGTTTGTCAAGAAACCAGGAGGAGAGAGACAGAGATATTTATGATGTTTATGTAGTTGCAGGAAAATAGATTTTAGGGGGGATGGAAATAATTGTTTATCATCATAGAGCTAGACTCAGAAAAACAAGCTGCTGGCGCCAGCTTATACGAACTAGCCAGCAGGGAACTTTTGGCGGGTTTTTGGTACTGACATTTCTTTGTAGGAAAGCTGAGGCTGGATTTCTATAGTGTCCAAATAAAGAAAAAATATAATGTTACAGCCATGTTGGAATTACTGCCAATGGTCAAATGATCGATTTCACTAAGCGAGCTCTTTGGCAAATAATTCTTTGGGACGAAGGCTCTGCCCCAGGAAGGCAAAAAGCCATGTCTGGTGCATGCCCCAATTAGTGGGGGGTAACAAGATAAGGCAGATTTTGGGGAAAAAAATTATGTTAGAGGGGTATTAAACCATGATAAAGTGGTCAGTTCTTTAAGAATATATAAGAGTCCTAAGGGTCTATGTACTTGACTAAAGGGTGTCAAAATACATGAGGAAAAATGATAAAATTGCAAGAAAAAAAGGCAGACCCATTGTTTTTGTTTGAGACAGATATTAAATCTCAATAATTGATAGATTAAGTTAGTAGAAAGTTAGTAAAGGGATAGTTGACGTAACAGCATCATCAATCAACATCAGCTATTTGACATTGATAGACTACTTTCTTCAACAACTGTATAATAAGCATTTTGCCACCCTCCCAAGAAAGATTATCCAAGACAGACCATGTTTTTGTAGTGTAAAATGTTTCATATAATTTAAAAGAAAAAAATCTATGCAAAGCATGTTCTAAGAACTTAATGGAATTATAATAAAATAGACTTAAATTATAGATATACGGGTAGAATAGCCTCAACTATTTGAAAATTAAAGATAAACTTTTAAATTTCAAATGCCATTTCAAATGCTATTTCAATAAAAGCCTTTAGGAGAAATAAGTCAGGGTCAGGGCAAAAACACAACTCAACCGTTGATCTCATTTTTATATTTGGAAGGTCCTTGTTTAATTCCTGGCACCATATATGGTCTTTCAAGAACCATCAAGAGAAATTCTAGAACATAAGACTATTTCCAAGGATTCCACCCACCCACCTCCTATGCCAAATAAAGCAAAAGAGAGAGACAGACAGACAGACAAAGAATGAGAGGTAAATCAATAATATTTAAACTAGTTAAAAATAAAAATGATTCATCATATTTATGGGCTACACTGAAAGCAGTGGTTGGAGGTAAGCTCAGTTATTAATGAATATAGCTTAAAAATAAAGGATCTAAACATTAATTACCTAAGATTTTATTCTGAGAAAATAAGGAAATAAGAGTAAATAAATTGGAGCCAGAATAAAGCACAGTGAATAGGATGTTGGTTTAGCACACTACCAATCTTGATTCAATCCCCAGCATCCTATATAGTCCTCTGAACCTTTCTGGAGTGATTTCTGAGAGCAAAGCCAGGAATAAACACTGAGCACCATTAGGTTTGGCCCCAAGGCCAATATATATATATATATATATATATATATATATATATATATATATATCTATATATCTATATATAGATATATAGATATATATATATATATATATATATATATATATATATATATATATATATATATATAAAGAGTAAATAACATAGTTTGGGGAAGAGCTGAAAAAAATTAAAAAAGAAAGCAAGAACACAATCATATCATGCTTAAAGAAACAGGAAGTACAAAAATCTGAAAATGCTTTAGTAGTAGAAAATGCAGTCTATTTGATTTTCTAGGACCTCGTTTTAGACCAAACTGCATATATCCACTTGAATTCTCCAATATTCTCTTAATATGTATTAAAGCTGATTTGTACTACTTGTAAACAACTGGTAATATAATTAAGATACACACGAAAAAGACATTAGGCAATTATCATGAATGTCATCTTAATTTTTTTCTACAACCACATTTGTCATTCAACATTCAATGTTATAATTTTAATTAAATAATTATATTTTGGGTTTTGGGTTCATATGCCATTTCTACTAAATAAGTTATTTATATAAAAAAAGCGTGGTTTAATTTTACTTTGAAGAGACTATTCTGGGGAAACATTAACTAATATAATAATATTGAGAAAAATAATTAAATGAAATTGCAATAGTTGATATTAAAGAACTTTTTTAATACAAACTTTGCAACTCTGAATTGTTTCAATATATTTCTTGGTACCAATAATATTTTGTTTTGTATTTTATCACTTGTAATGCCATGTATTTATACAAATGACTGAATATATCAGTACTCTCAGATATAATTTAAATATTTTCTACCTCTGTTTTTTTATAGTTTATATTCTTTGTGCCCTCTGAAATTCTAAAGATGAAATTTCTGAATACAATCTTGGAATGCTTTTTCATTATCATTGTGAAAGGCAAATGCAGAGTACAATACCTGCTAAGGACAAAACATATATCTTGAAATAACACCTTTGAGTAAATGTACAGAGATTTCAGAACCTTAAAAGTCATTAGCATGATAGATATTCTTGATTACTTTTGTTTAAAATGGCTTTCAGAGCATCCCACTTAGTGTTTTGGCCAACTCTTTTGATTAGCTTGGAGTTAATCAGTTCTATCTTCATTCTTTTGCTAAGGTAAATGTGTTTTGAAGTTCTTTTATATAAAGGACATTGGTATCAATGGCAGTTCATTTTCTCTTGGGATGCCCTTGCAATTTTGCTGTGCTAAATGCTTCCACTAAGCACTTAGTGAAGGCTGAGGTCACCTCTCTTGCTAAAGAAGAAAAATTGCAACCCTTTAACTCAAAGTTTTCCAAAGTGCAGTCTAAATTGTAATTAAAGGCTGGAATTAATATTTTAAATGGCATAGAAATTTTACCAGCATTATTTATGACTACTGTTTAGTATGGTCTGTGTTAATATGAAAATATATTATGATCCAAGAGACATTAATTCTATTCTGCATGCTATGTGTTTTACCAAATATAGTGATACAATAAGACAAACCATATTTCAGGTTCTGTAAAAATGGGTAAAATATATTTTATTAGAGTAATGCCAAAGTCATTGCTCCATTATGAGGATTTAAAGCAATTGAAAATTTACTACTAATAAGAATAACTCAGTCATTAATATGTAGGACATCAGAGAAGCCAACATAAATATTTAAAGTGTTCCTTACATGTTATGAACTCCATGTACTACTTGTATTTTATAACTAGGTATTCTATAACTGAATTTACAAATTTATTCCCTTATGGCTTTTTTCATTATGGTAATCACATTTTATTTCTAAAATAAAAATTAAAAGAACTTATTTTTGATAATACTGTGAAATAACTTATAGAATCTATAAAATTAACTCCAATTACCTTCTCTTTAAATCTTTACACAGATAAACAATAGATAAATTATGAACTTATGATATAAAATATTTATAGGAAAAAGATTTGCTAGGATTAATTTTTAAACTCAATAAAATTATTTCACATTAAGCATATATATTTAAAAAAACTTTATCACTAAGTGATATTCTAACCCTCTTCACTGTCAAAGGTAAACTTTCTGTAGGAAGATAATCCTCCCAACCTCTTGTTCTAATAGATGGCCTCAATCTGTGCTACCTTCCCCAGTAAACCTGAGTTGGTTGGTCTCTTTTCCTCTTTCATATTCTAATGCTAAAACTTTTCTGCTGCATAATCCTACAAAATATAATCCTCAAACATTAGCCTAGGGGTTTGTATTTCAGACCAACAAGAAGAGGGAGAAAAATGGTAGAGTCACTTGCACAGCTTCACAAAATGAGCCTGTGAACTGCTGCATTTTACACTTTGGGTTTCTTACTTGGGAATAGACCCACTCAATTTAGGGGCTAATAGTTTTCAAGGGTCGGCCTGGGGAGTTCTTACTGCTTTCTTGTCATAAGTACCAGGGATGCTAATGAGCATGCTCTCTGTGCACGGCTTCCCGAGTCAGACCTAGCTTGTTTTCATAGCCTGAAACTTAACTGACTTTTAACTTTTAAGTTTGCCCATTGACTGAATGCATAGTGAAACCTACATACAGTCCATAGTAAAATGACATCTATGATTGTTATTATCAGTATAATGACATCTACATTTTTATGCAGTGGTTATAACAAAAATTATATCTCTTCAAAAATCAAAACCATGGCTAGTGTGATAGATAGTACAGTGAGTAGGGTGCATGCAAATCTCTTGGTCTTTTTGGATTCAATTTTCACCATTACATGGTCCCACATGCCCTTCCCTGAGATCTGAGAAATGTACAAGTCCTGAGCACTGCTGAGTGGCCAGGAATTCAAAACTTAAAAAAAAATAAATAAGAAGAAAAAATTATTAATAAATATTATTCTTCCTATATGCATATTAACTATCTCATTTGGTCAGAGTAAATTACAGTGAGGATATCATTGTCCTCATAAAGGTGATATAAATTTAAAGCATACATATTAGTTATTAATGATACAAACCTGAAGCTTTTATAACTTTATGAACAAATTTTACTTAAATGGGAAAATAATTAAAAATAGGATACTGCTTACTTGCTAAAATCAACTATAAAGTTGTATTTCCCAATTAAACTAAATATTTACTTAGGATCTCTCTGAAACTATTGTAAATTTATTCCCTTGATTCTGACTGTTATTTAACCCATTAGGCTATAAAATCATTAGGTCTGGCTGTAAATAAAAACCAATAGAGCATATCTTTTTCAGTTTGGTGATGCTAATTGGAATGCTAATGAAAAAAGAAAATTATATGTGCAGTTATTCAACTTGATATATTTAAATTTTTTCACCCTGTGTCCTAAAAAAAAGAAAAGGAAAAGAAAAAGAGGGAAAGCTGCAGGATTAAGTTTTGAAAATATTTAAACAAGCATTAAAATAATTGTGATGAGATTCCTCAATGTGCATCAAAGCATTTTTCTGGGCCACACCCTGTGATGCTCAGGACTCAGGGATCAATTTTGGCAAGGCTCAGTAGATCATATTCAGTACTGGGCTTGACCGCAGTAAACTACCTTAAGGAAACTACCTTAACTACCTGTACTATCACCAGCCCTAAAGTGTTCTTGAAAGGGCCTGTGTTCTTTAGACAGGGATGTAAGTTAAGTAGTGGCATATATGTGTAAATATCTGGGCATAGTACCTGGCATTAAATACCATTACCACAACCACTAGAGTGAGCCTGGTGTCCCAAAATATGACCAATCTCATTCACCAAACAGATTTTTTAAAAAGCATATGTGATGGGACGGGAGAGATAGCACAGCATAAGGGCGTTTGCCTTGTACGCAGTCAACATGAGACAGACCTGGATTCAATTCTCAGCGTTTCATATGGTCCCCAAGCCTTCCCAAAGGATTTCTGAGCACACAGCCAGGAGTAAACCTGAGTGTGTACCCGCACCCCCACAAATGATAAAATAATAAAATAAAAAGCATATTTACTTACATATTTTTACATTGTGAATCTTATATGTCAAAGCAACAACTAAGTGCAAAACTTTAAGTAGATTGGGGCCGTAGAGAGAGCACAGTGGTAGGGCATTTGCCTCGCAAGCAGCTGACCCAGGATGAGTAGCAGTTCAAATCCCTGCACTCCCTATGGTCCCAAGAGCCTGCCAGGAGCAATTTCTGAGCACAGAATCAAAAATAACCCCTGAGCCCCAGGTGTGACCCAAAAACCAACCAAACAACCAACCAAACAAACAAACAAAAAATTTAAGTAGATTAAGAAAGTAAGAAAAAATATGTTTGCTCTTATATTTTAGATTTTAGAATTAATTTGCATTCCTTTGTCTTTTGATTAGATTTAGAGAAGAAAGCCTAATACTCCCATCCTCATAAAGTATCATAAGCATGTCACATGTACTATGTAATAAATATGTCTTTATTATTTATTTGTGGCTGCTTACCAATTGGTGCTCAGAGCTACTTCCTGGTATTCCTCGTAGTGTAAAGTGAACCATGTCATGTGAAGGCTACAATGAAAGTAAAAGCACCTTAATTCCAGGATTATTTTACCAAATCTCAAATTAAACATTATTTGAAATAAAGAAGCCAGCATGAATTTAAGAGGAGCACAAAGTGAAAATGCACTTCCCTTGTTCCCTGCACACATGGTCCCATAAGACTGCCAGAAGTGATCCCTTAATGTAAAGATAGGAGTATACACTGAGCACTGCAGGGTGTAGTCCCCAAACAAACAAAATAAGGTCTAGAGCATTAATATAGTGAATAGGCCACCATCACATATGGCACCACTTGCACTGCCAGGAATAATTCCTGAACACAGTTCCTGGAGTAATACCTTAGTGTCCCTGGGTGTAGGCCAAAAAGACAAAAAAATAATATCAGAAATACATATATTTATATTAGATTATAATCCATAAATACTATGATGAAGACAAAGGCAGAAATATCCAAGATATAGGGGCAGAATAATAGTATAGTGTAAAGCAGGTAGGGCAAATGCCTTGCATGTGACTGAGCCAAGTTTGATCCCTGGAATCTCATCAAACTCCTACTCCCCAGGAGTGATTCCTGAGCGCAGAGCCAGAAAATAACTCCTGGGCACTGCCTGATGTAGGCAAAAACTCTCCATGTGTAATTCAGAGATGTCTCCAATAGTTTTATTCCATTAGTAAAGAAAACACAGAGGAAAGAAATTATGTTAAACAAAAAAAGTTGTTTGCATGTTTGCATAATGAAAGAAACTTGAGTTTAAGAAAAAAGACACTTATTGAATGGGAGAAACATTTTGATTGGAACCAAGAACTCATATCTAGGCTATATAAGTCGCACATAAATCTCAAAAGCATGGGGTCAAAGAGCAAGTACAGAGAGTAGGTTGCATGCCTTGCTTGCACCTAACCTGAATTCAAGCTCCAATCTCTCATTTGGTCCTCCAAAGTCACCAATAGTGATTTGATAGTGCAAAACCAGAAGTAAGTCCTGAGCACTGACCACTGTGTGTAGAACAAGAGTTTACTCCTTGCTCTGCATTCAGAGATCAATCACTCTTGTTGCACTGAGGGGGACATTAGGTGGTACCTAACAGATGGTTATGTGATCTTTTGAAGGAAGTGTCTATTCATTATTCTTCAAAAGGTCACATAACCATCTGTTAGGCATCTGAAAACGTGTTCATCATAACTTATTATCCTGACATATAATAAACATTTTAAACCACTGTTTAAAATTGTGATTTAAAAAGTGAAACAGGGACCTGAGTCATACAAGAGGGCTCTAGGTTTTTTTTTTGTTTTTTTTTTTTTTTTTGGCTTTTTAACTAGGTGTGTTGATCTCTGAATGCAGAGCAAGGAGTAAACTCTGAGCACTGTCAGGTGTATTCCACCAAAATAACAATGATCAAACTTCAATAAAATTTCTTTTATGCCTGGAAAAAACCCTCCTATAACACTATAAAATGGTCACATCAAATTAATTAATTTTTTGAAGTGAAGTAATTAAAATTCATGAACATTTCTTTAAATAGAGTACTCTCTGTTGCCACTACAATTTTGGACATCAGCATTTACATACTTTTTACATAAAAGTTACTTTGTCACTTTTATAGATTTTATTAAATTATTCTACTATACTTCATAGAAAAAATGAAAGTGTTGGCAGTCATCACATGAATCATTTTATTGTTTAACCCACTCTACTTTTCATCTTCCATTACTTTTATAAGTAAGTTATTTTTCAGCATATATATTTTCCTGATTTGACTATGCACACTATTATTGAAAGAGTTAAGAAGATGCAAGTAATTAACATGATTCAGAATGCAGCAAAACTATTTGAGAGGATTTTTAAGGAGAAAATATTTTTGGCTCCTTGAAAAAAATTTTCTAAGAAACAAAGATATGATAATTTGTACACAAATTATTTAAAATATATTTTTTTAAGTTTTGAGTAATATATTCATGAATTTAGCTCATTTATATGTAAAACAAAATAAAGACTCAAAATTAAGATTCTATGTTATTATTTAACAGCTTGATGGAAATAGTTTTTAGTTTTATTGATCTTTGGGTTATTTTTTATTCATTTCATAAAGTATAAAATTCTCTAAATCTAATAAAATGGAGATAGAAAAGGAAAAAAGAAACCTTTTAAATAAATAGATTTAGAAAAGAAATGTAATATAGAGGTAAAAATTTTTATTTGCCTTTCATGCTTCTGATTTTGATCCTATCCTCAGTATTACATTTTAAGCTTTTTTTACTTAGCTACCTCAGTGTATCTTATATATTTTAGAAAATTGGTTCTGTAGCAATTCATTTAACTATTGTTTGTTTGAAAAGTATATTTTTATTTATTCATTACATTTTTACTCATTTATAAATAGATTACATAAATAAAATATTCATTTAAATATAGGGGGGCGCAGAGCGATGGAGCAAAGTGGTAAGGCATCTGCCTTGTGCGAACTAGCCTAGGACTGGCCGCAGTTCGATCCCAGGAGTCCCATATGGTTCCCCAAGCCAACAGCAATTTCTGAGAGCATAGCCAGAATAACCCTTGAGTGTCACAGGTCTGGCAAAACAAAAACAAAAACAAAAACAAACAAACAAAAACTTTGAAGAAGTCATTCTGTAGCAATTTATTTAAATATTGATTACCTGGAAATTTTTTATTCATACCTAAATTCTGAGATTTAATTTAGCTGGGTAAAGTAGATCTGTCAGAATGTCTTTATTTGGGTCTTTGCTTTTGGATTTTTTGTTGGGAAATCGGTTAATAATCCTACAAGAACTCCTTTATAGTTTCTCTTTACTTTTCTATAGGTGTTTATAGGATTATCTCTTTATTTTCAATTTTTGTTGTTTTACATTACTCAACTATTTCATTTGTTTGGGGTGTTTTTGGTTTTATATATTTTATTTATTTTTATGAGAAAGAAAATGTTTTGACCATAAAGGTCAACTCATCTATATATTGTGCCAGCTTGGTAAAATTTTAGCTATTTTTTTAATATAAATTATCCTCTTTCCTTATCTTTTTAGAAAGAACACGATTTGATTTCATTCCACAAGATGGTTTCTCATATAATTTTTGCATTTATTTTACTAGTTTCTTCAAATGGCTTCTACTTTTACTGCCAAGCTCATTGAATTTTTTCCCTTCTTTTGGTTGTTAAACCTCTTTCTTGCATATTTTAATTCACTTACTGTGTCATTTTTTATATGAGCTTGATTTAGACATTTCTCAAACTTCCTTTCTAAACATATCTTTTGATGATTTTGTACACGGCTGCCTCATTTCAGTGACTTGCCTCATATCATTAGGACTGTGCTTCGAAGTCTTCCGTATAATTTGCATAGCACTGTTGTCTTAGTTCATTCCAGAATGTTTTTTTCTCTTTTTTTTTTTTTTTTTAATGTGGAAGAGTTCTTCAGTCTCCCCTTGATAGTTGCCACTGTATACTTTTCTGAACAGGTGCAGGAGCCTGCTGTGAGTAGTCCTAGGTGTAACCTAAGGTTTGACTTAGAAAGATTTGATGGGTAATGCTGTATCAAATATTGGCAGTGAGCTGGCATTCAGGGCTCCCTGGGCTTCTTGGCCACCAAGCTCCAAAGGTCATAGAAACACTAATGAAGACTGGGAGATAAAGTTAGTTTGTGGGTTAACACCTTAATTTCAACTGAAGCTGATAAGAAGCAGAGTCTGGTTAGCCATGATCAGCAAGTGAACTAAACAGGTAATGGAGTTCCCTGGATAACTTCTTACAATTAAGTAGTTATTAAGTAGGTATTAACCCTGTCGAAGACTAAGGGGTTCTTGCTATTTTCTGGACTGTTACTCACTAACTGTCAGAACTGAGCAGAACTCTATCTACCAGGAGAACATTGTCTTGATAATTACTTCTGCACAGACTAGCAAACTTACATATTTGCTATTTTTGGGAGAAATTGTTCACAAGAGTGGCTTTCCACATTAGTTACCATAGGGAGTGAGATCAAATATTGAGTCCATTAGCCCTGCTATTAGTAATTTTGTAAGTTGTCACCAAGATGGTGACTTCTGGTATCTTCAATTTGTGTTTACCAATATTGTCAGCATAAGGTAGTGAATGTAGGAGCTTTGGGACCTGGAAGATCAGCTTCAACATATGTCTCCCTTTATTAAACTTGTTTCTACAACTTAGAACTCTCTTCCTAATATAGCATGTTTCCCTGGAGCATTGTTTTTTCTTGGCAAGTCTGTCTTACTTATCACTAATATAATTTGTCCAGAAGCTTTCTTTTTGTCCCTTTGTCATCTGGGTTTGGAGATCTGTTTCTGTGTAAATTGTTTCATTTTTAAATATAATTTACTCTTACTATGGGAGGAAGTAAACACAATTCTTTCCCATTCACCAAATTATCTTAGCTTTAAATGACAGTTTGGAATAATAAATTAGCATTTGTAAATGCTACTTATTTTATAAGAAATCACCTAGTTATAGTTAATTCTAATAAAACACTAATCATTCTGGTATTCTTATAAACTTGTTTTCACTTATAAGTTACAATTTAAGGTGCTGGAGTGATAGCACAGTGGTAAGGCATTTGCCTTGCATACGGCCTACTTGGGAAGGACCTGGGTTAGATCCCTGGCATTCCAGATTGTCCTCCAGGCCTGTCATGAATGATTTCTAAATGCAAAGCCAGGAGTAACTCTTGAGTGTTGCCAGGTGTGTCCCAGAAACAATAAAATTTACAATTTAATAAATGATGAAAAATATTTATTAAATTCAAAAATTCAATATTGTCATGTCTAGCTTGTTGATGTTTTATAATCTTTTGTGTATAATATGGGTATGTTATATCATTATTTTTACTATATATTTATTGATACGTACCAAATGCAAGTGATATAAATTAAGAAATAATTTTTGATTTGTTTTATTTTGAGGGGCATCACTAGTGGTGCTCAGAGGTTATTCCTGGCTATGCACTCAGAATTTGCTCTTGCCTTAGGAGACCCTATGGGACCATCCTGCATTGGTCGCATGCAAGGCAAACACCCTACTACTGTGCTATTGCTTCTGATCCCAAATTAAGAAATAATTTTAAATTTGTGAAATTTAGAATGTTGAGCCAAAGCAAAACAAGACAAAATAAAGTAGAAAAAAATTAAAAAACGAATTGCCAAAAACGTGTAAAATTTGACTCCTAGGTAATACAAAAACTGAAACAACCTCTGCATAAGTCAGACCTCTCTTGACAATATTGGCACAACAATCTTTTTTTCTTTTTAGATTTAACTTTATTCTTTTATTGTTTTGGTTTGGTTTTTGGGCTACACCCGGTAACACTTAGGAGTTACTCCTGGCTCTGTGCTCAGAAATCACTCCTGGCTTGGGGGACCATGTGGGACACTGGGGTTTGAACCACAGTCCATCCTAAGTTAGGACATGCAAGGCAAACACCCTACTACTTGGGCCACAGCTCCAGCCCCTATTATATTCTTTTCTGTCCATCCATAACAGAGTACTTTCATGGTTTACTCCTGGTTCTGCTCTCAGGGATCATGCCTGATGATTTGGAGACCTTCTGGGATGCCCATATAGAGGCCATATGAGATTGAACTCAGGTTGGCAGCATGTAAATATGTGCCCTCTCTATTGTACCATGTTTCTTCCTACCATGAAAATCATATTAATAAATACCTCTCATTTGTGCAGTGACCATTAACCTTAAATAATATATATTTAAAATATAATATTTGGAAAGAATTACACATTTCTTCAACTTACATCCATGTTTAATAATTCAAAGTATCAAAATAATATATCAAAATATTTGATATATTCTATTAAAATTTATATACCTTTAAAACTTTTACAGGTATCAATAATCCAAACTGCTCTCCAAAAACAAAAGAACCATTGCATTTGTTTCTTGTAGTCCACAATATTAGTTAGAAATTGCTTCAAAAAGTAAATTAAATAACAGAGTAAGAAGTAGTTTTTGCATATTGACACACACAAATGGCCATGTACTAAGTTTAATATAAAAAACTGGTTGATAGGGAATGCCACTCTCCTTATTGATGAACATAAATTTTTCGTATACTGATGTAAAACTTATATTCTAGAAGCAAAAAGCTTGGTATTATAAGCTCTTAAAATAAAAGTAACTTAAACCCAACTTCAGGGAATTCCCCCATTAGGTATATAATTAGAATGCCTGTGAAATAAAACATACTCCACCCCCTCCAAAAAAAACAACAACAACCTTAGTCTTCATTTTTGTTTCTGACTTTATGTAAATCCCTGGTGATATTGACACTCCCTAGTAAAAATCAATTTTTCTCTAAATATGCACAATGTTTTACAGAATAGAGAAAAATAATCTCATCTACCAAACATAGATGACCATTTAAAATTCTTTTCTATCCCAGTGATAAACTGGGATCATTCATCTAACTCTATTGTATTTTGTTCTCCAAAATGCTGGTTACAATTTACTTCAGAAAGACATGAAGGACTTTTCTTCACAATAACCACAGTGAGAAGGAATTGTGCCTTTTATCTGTCTATTTTTTGCAAGATAAATGGAGCAGGTGTAGAGGAATTAATGAAGCAACTGCCAAATTGCAGGGGTCATTGGTGTGTTGAAAGCTATAAATTAGCCAGGTCTTGTGGGAAATTACCCTCTACCTCTATTGAGATTCTGCCATTTCCAAATTCAAGTTCAAGACAAGGGAAAAAGCAACTTGAAAGTGGAAAAAGAAAGTGCTAGATAACTTTTATTTTTTGGAGTAATTCTATTATAAAAAACACATGAAAATAATTACATATAAGGTAAGAGCTAGTAATATAAATTTCTTCAATATTTAATATATTAAATAAAAATAAAATGATTATTATAGCCATAATTCTATTGGTAAGAACTGCTTTAAAGTACCAATTATGCTAAAAACTGGGTGTAAAACAATATTTTTATTTTAATTCTGTGGTGTTTTATAGTTAATAGGAACAAGTGCAAGATCAGGTATTTAAGGAATTTAAATATAAATATGAAATTTTAAAATGTGTTTCTCTCACTTTCTGACTCAGAATGCACATTTTTTTTATTCTTTTAACCCAGTAAATTTTTTAATAATTTTATCTGTGAATTTTCTCCCTACCCATTTTTTCCCAAAATTTGAGCCTTATCATTCATTAACAATCTATTAACAAATTCTGCTAATCTAGTTGTCATGTTCATCAACTGATCATTCTTTTTGTTTTATTTTTTTGAGCTACTTTGAACTCTGCTATAAAATAGAAAGTAATACTCTTAGCAAACTGCCCACTTATAGTCACTGAAATTCACTTTTTCACGGAATTTACTTTAGGATCATTTTTCAAGGTCAGCACAGATGGATTGTTCTGCTTCTCAATTTTAGACACCATCAACACATGATTAGGTTCAAATCAGTATTCACTTCTCAACTATGAGACCCTGGAATAGTACAGACTTTTGCAGATATAAGTAAATATCTATAAAAATATATTGACCATTAGCTATATCACATAATAGCAGTTATATAGAAGGTCTTTCTCACAGACTTAACAAAATAGTCCTGTGAGGGAGGCACTGCATTCTATGTAGTTTTCCCAATGATGCCAGTATACAAAAAAGCTCCACTGGGACTACTTTCTAAAGCTTAATGAAACACAAATAAAGTGCTTTGTTTTAAAACATATTTTGAGATAATAGCACAAAAATAAATAGGGGTATAAGCTGGAAAATTTTTTGAAATAGTGCTTTAAATATTATTAATATGTTTAGTTAAAAGTACAAAGTAGCAAAACAAATTTAATAAACTTCTAAAGAAAATAAATATGACTTACTTATTCAACAAGTACTTGTAAATTAAGAGTATTCTAATTTGCATACATTTCTTTCCTTACTGGTACCTAAAAGTTATTGTGCTATAGATAAAAGAGTACATGATTCATATCTGAGATTCTGGCCAACATAATAAACATTTTATTTATAGTTTCAGTTTAAATGAATATGGATCTTTCTAAAATAATTAAAAATAAAGTAGTTTTCTATTGAAGTTACATTAGAAATATGAATTTTTCTGGGGATAAAAAGTAAGAAATAAATTATTTGAATTTCCCATGATTAAACTGAAAATTTTTTCTTTATGCTCAATCAAATCCAGAGTTGTCTTTCCATAGGGCAAAACATAATTTAAATAAGGTATATAAATATTTTCTAAAAATAGTTCTATTTTGATCAAATAAGTATTTAATGTTTATCAATTTTTCACTGATATGCATGTCATAATTGTCAGCTCACTATATCTTTATTATTTTTTTCCACTTGAAGTCATGTTGAGTGGTGCTTAAAATTTACTCCCAGCTCCACGTGAAGGAGTCACTTGTGGTTGTGTTAGGTGACTGTGTGGATTTTAATTCAATTTGGTTTTCTTGCATAGAAAGAACGTGATCTAGCCCTTTTAACCATGACTCTGATACACACATCACAATTTATTTTTTTCTTCAAATTTTTGGGCTATGCCCAATGATATCTAGTATTATTTCTGACATTGAACTTACGGAGTGCTTTTAGATTATATATATAGTACAGGGGTTTAAACTCTGGTTGATGATGTTTTTTTATTAATAATTTGTATTTTGACCAAAGTGGATTACAAATCTTTCACAGTAGTATTTTAGCACATAGTGACATTGAATCAAGGGCATTCCCACCACCAATGTTGTCTTCCTTCCATGTTTAAAGCAAGTTTGTCACTAAACTATTTTTCCAGCCACAGAATGTCTTATTTGTGTATTAAAGACACAGATTTGTGCACACTGAGATATATGATGCCTAATTTCACTGTTTATTTCAATCAGTAATATATTATATTAGTATAATATATTATAATAGCTATATATTCTCAACTTATAAATTAAATTTTCACAGAAAAATTCATTGTGTGTGTTATTTGGGGTTATAAGTTATATGTTGCTATTGTTAGAAGTTAGTGTAATAAATGTGGAAAATAAAATAAAATGTTTTATTGTCAAATAATTTTACCAGTAAAATGCTTTTAGAGGCCCAAGAGAGAAAATAGTGATTAGGTCCTGTTTGGCATATGACCCACCTGGGTTTAATTAACAGTCCTTCCTATGGTTCCCCCAATCTTTACTAATAGATATCCTTAAAGAAAGAGTGAGAAGTAGGCCTCCAGCACATCTGGGTGTTAGCCAGAAAAATGAATTTTTAATTACTCCTTATATTTATATGTAACAAATAATTAAAAGTTCTTTAATTGAATCACCATGAGATACACTATTATAGTTGTTTATAACTGAGTTTCTTTCATACAATGCCTAATACTCTTCACCAGCACATTTCAGTAACTGATATGCCAAGTTTCCTTTCTGCTCTTCTTCATGCCTTCCTCTGTGGCATTTTTCTTCTTACTCTCTTTCTCTCTGTGTCTCTCTCATACTCACTCCTCACTCACTCACTCTTTCTCTCTCTTTCTCTCTCTCACTGCAGTTTGAAATGTTATTAAGGGATTGAAGAAGTATCATGTCTGTCACTTTATCATCTTTGAGAACCCAGTTCTTGTCCAGAGTGCTGATTTCCAACATCATTGTCATAAAGGTCCCTTCTCTGCCCAAATTGCACACCCTGCTGAGTGTGGCAAGCTTCTTACCATGGATTTGTCATCCTGGCCTTTGCCTCTTGTGTCCTTAGATATTAATACCATTCTCTCTCTCTTTCTATCTCTCTTTATATATACATATATATATACAGTTTAATGTATATATATATATATATATATATGTACCACAATGTATGCAATCATTTATTTCTATATCTTTCCGACACTTTTCACTCAGTATATATTCACTCACACTTTTCACTTTCCATATACATGTATAAGCCAATTTCACTATTTCATTTTTTTTTCAGAAAGCTGTGTAATATTCCATAAAGTATATATAGTTTCTTTATGCACTCATCTGTTCTCAGGCACTTGGGTTTTTTCCCAGATTCTGACTATTATGAATAGTGCTGCAAGAACATAGGAATGTAGAGGACACCCATTATGGTTTTTGGCCCCAAGGTCATATTCCTAAGAGTGATATCATTGGGTCATATGAGAGTTAAATTTCTATTTTTTAGAAAAATATCCATATTGTCTTTCCAAAAGACTGGGCCAATGGACATTCTCAGAAGTGTTAGCATAAATTTTTAAGCTTTGTCCATCATATTAATTTACTATTATCATTTATGTCCATCATTTCAACTCATTAATTCTCTCATTTAATATATTTGGTCCTTTAATATATACATTGTCTTCATTCTGTTTTGATCCCTTATATTATCATTATAAAACTCAATTACTATATAAAAATGCTCAGCCATAAACCATCATTTTTATATTATAATCCTGGCAAACTTTAATGGAATGCATGTCCACAGTAGAACATCCATATGTGGGTGGTTATGAGAGAAAAATTATCCTAAATTACTTGCTTTGATAATCTAGCATGGGTGATTCTGTTGCATGTCAATTTTATTTAAGCTGTGATCTTAGTATATTGTTAATAATGCTAATGGCTAGATAGGGCTAGATGAACTCTTTTGAGTCATAGTAAATTTTAGCTATATGATACATCTATTATTTTTTTAACTTTGGAACTCACCCAGCAGTGTTCAGGGATATTTTTGACCCCGATGATGAGGGTCAGTCCTGTAGGTGTTTATAGAATCACATGATAGTGCATATGGAATTGGAGTATACTCCTATATGTTAAGCATCCACTCAGCCCCCTAATTCACATCTCTTGCCCTACTTGTCCCAGTTTTAGCCAGTCTAACTACTTAGAAATTATAGACCAATACAAATGGTTATATTATTATTGCAAGATGTCCTTCATTAATAATCATTAAAGAGTTAAAAATTAAAATTAATTTGTACTATCTATAATACATGAGGCCACAGGTGAAATCACAAGCAAAAACAAAGAGGGAGGGATCATGTGATAGAAGAGGAAAGAAATGAAGACTGAGAGAGAAATGAGGAAAAAAAGATTAAAATGGAAAATACAAACCAGGAATCTGGTATCTGCTATAAAAGACTAAAGATAGATGTCCAGGGATTTCAAGCACTTTAACTTTACATGTGACTTTAATTCATTAAGCTGAGATGTAAATGGTTAAAAATAAATATGAGAAGCAAAATAAAATAAACAAGGCAGACCAAACTGATAGTTACCTCAATTATTATCCAGTATTTATAAACAGAGTAACTTCTGTAGAGGCAGTCTATCTGACTCATATAAGCTTTGGCTGATAACATGTATAATATAAATATATATACCTATATAAATATATATCATATAATGTATATAGCACATCTGCATAGCTATGAAAGTTAGGCATCTTTGACATAAATGTTATGTTAATATGGATTCCAAACTTATGTCTAACTCTTATGTAAAAAAGTCAACACTACAACCTTGAACATAATTTTTGCAATTTATTTTACTTATTTATGTTCCTAAGATATTCCTGCTCCGATATAAATACCTCTTTTTGAGAACTTGTTCTTAATGTTAAACATTTTTTTCATTTTACTTTAAAAGTCAAAATAATGAACAAGTTACACGTGATCTAGCTTATTAACTTTCCTAAATTACACACATCACTTTTATGTCCCCTTATTTTTCTCACTCAAATAGTGGATTACATCCTTAGCCCTTTTCCTTTTCAATATTCAGTGCCCATCTGTGATGTTTAAGTATTTTTAAGTATCATTTAAAAATAATGATACTGGCTGGCTACTCCCCAATTTTGTAAGTTGCCTAGTTTTTCTCCTTACTTTCAAATACTCACGTTCAAATCCTTTCTTTAGATCTCTACTCAGACATCTAAATTTTTCTACAAATTTACATGTCCAAAATAGACCAATTTCCCTGTACATACCAGATCCATCTGCATCATTTTCTTATTAAGCTTCATTTTCATTCAGTCATTTAGGCTGTAACAGACAAACTTTTTCTTCCATTTCCAGAGAATATGTCCCAATTTTCCATCATAGATAAGACCACATTGCTAAATCTAGCATGAAAATGTGTGCATGAATTATGTATACAATGCATGTAATTTATATAGGTCCTAGACTGAATAATTACTCATTATAATCTGATAAATACCTTCTCCTGTGGAATTGGGTTGTCAAGAAAAGAGTTAGACATTTTCCAAAATTTTCATAAAAAATCTTTTTTCAATATTTTGATGATTAGAGTTAAGACCAATTGAGGCTACATGGGTCTTGAGTGAACTTATCACCTTTCCTTAAAGAATGATGTCATGTAGTTTTAGGCTTATCTCCTGATTCATTGTTTTTTAAAGTATTCAGACTTAAATTCATTACCATTACAGCTGTCCCTGTATACAGGGTTTTAACTAAAAACTTTTTATCTATCTGCACAAATATGACTATGTTGGTTTTTCTTTATTTTCCTTTTGTTCATTTTGCTTTCTTATGCCATTTTCCCCTTGAGCAATTTCTTCTCTGAGGTAAGGGTAATTTGACCTCTTTACATTTCTGTTACTTCATCTACTTATTTTCCTGTTTTCATTACCTATAACCACTTATTTGCTATACCACCTATTCTTACCTAAGTTCTTATGTCATTATATATATTACATTTCTGCAAGTTTTGTATTTTATCTTTTACAATTAGAATATAAAGACTCTTGGTGCTGGAGTGGCAATGCAGAAAATAGGGAATTTGCCTTGCATATGCTAACGTAGGACTAACCACTTATTTGCTATGCCACCTATTCTTACCTAAGTTCTTATGTCATTATATATATTACATTTCTGCAAGTTTTGTATTTTATCTTTTACAATTAGAATATAAAGACTCTCAGTGCTGGAGTGGCGATGCAGAAAGTAGGGATTTTGCCTTGCATATGCTAACGTAGGACGGACTGCGGTGTGATCCCCCCTGAGCTTCACCAGGTGTGGTCCAAAAAATAATAATAAAAATAAGAATGTAAAGCTTATTATCTGGGTTAATAATTTACTCTCGGATAAACTGTGAGTGCTGCCTGTGTGTGTTTGTCTCCTGTCCTGTCTCCTAAACCTCTTGGGAGTGGGCCTAAAAGGGCCCAGAAAATTCGCTCTCCTAGAGGCTCATTTAAGGGGCCAGAACACCAAGGGACTACTTTCTAAAGTGAAAACTGGCTATAAACAGTACTTTACAGAAGGCAGGTCCCCTGTTTGTGACGTCAGGCTGGGAAAATCTACACCGGCCCAGTGGGGTCCAACTGTGAGAAACTGTGAGTGCTGCCTGTGGGTGTTTGTCTCCTGTCCTGTCTCCTAAACCTCTTGGGAGTGGGCCAAAAAGGGCCCAAAAAATTCGCTCTCCCAGAGGCTCCAGAAAAGCATGGCAACTCCGCTTTGCTATGCTGCCATGCGCTTTTTCTAATGAAAGAATGCCACTGCAACAAGAAGAAAAAAATTACACTAAGAACTGAGCTGGATCCCTGAAGCCCAGCATCTCTCCCAGAACTGTCTTCTCTGCTGCGTTCTCAACCTAAGACTTGATCCTGTGTGAGGCTTCATCCATGAAGGGCTCCGTGGAGGTAAGTTGACTCACCCAAAAAGGGCAGAGACAGAGAAGTGTTGCCACACACATCATTTAGCCAATGAATACCACAACAACACGTAGAAAAAAACCCACAATACAAATGTGACAATGGGGAAACAATGCAGGCCAGCATCAGACATAGAAAATGAAGATGACAATTCTGATGACCAGAAAACAGCCAACCAACTAATCAATTTCTCAGATAAGCCATTTAGACAATAAATATGGAAGATACTCAAAGAACTCAAAGAAATCGTGGATCGAGTTAAACAGAACACTAATTAGAACCAAGAAATTTGAAGACAGAAATCGCAAAACTCCAAACTGAAATAGCAAATCAAATAACAGGCCTGAAAAACTCAGTAAACGAATTGAATGGCAAAATGTATATGCTATCCAACAGGCTAACAGAAGCTGAAAATAAAATTGGTGCTGTGGAAATGAGATAAATAACAACTATACAGCAGGAGAGATTGGAAAAAAAAACTTAAAGAAAATGAACAGACAATGGAAAAATTAGTCAAAGAATGGGAACAGATGAAAATAGAAGTCTATGATAAGCTCAACAGAAACAACTTAAGAATCATTGGAGTCCCAGAGACCCAGGAAAAAAATTTCCAGGAAGAATCAATGGTCAAGAACATCATTAAAGAGAAACTTCCAGAGCTAAAGAACATATGCAATCAAATCCTGCATGTCCGAAGAGTACCAATTAAAAGAGACCCCAGAAAAACTACCCCAAGACACACTTAGTCACAATGATGAACGCCACAGATAGAGACAGAATTCTGAAAACAGCAAGATCAAAAAGGGAAATTACAATCAAGGGAACATCCTTGAGATTTACAGCAGACCTGTCATCAGAAACACTCAAAGCCAGAAAGCAGTGGTGGGTCATAGTGACAAAACTCAATAAAATAAATGCTTTACCTAGAATACTATGCCCAGCAAAACTCAATTTCAGGTTTGACGAAAAAAAAATACAAGGTTTCACAGACAAACAACGGCTCAGAAAACTTACAGACTCAAAAACAGTCAAGAGAAAAACTGAAAGACCTAATTTAATACACACCAAATTTCGATATAAAGATGGCATTAAATTGCAGGACAATTCTTTCTCTAAATGTCAATGGACTAAATGCACCAGTTAAGAGACATAGAGTGGCTAAATGGATCAAAAAACTCAATCCAATCTTCTGCTGACTACAGGAAACCCACCTGAATAGTCAGAACAAACATAGACTCAAAATAAAAGACTGTAGAAAAATTATCCAAGCAAACAACACCCATAAAAACAGCTGGAGTGGCCATACTAAACTTTATACTCAGAAAAGTTGTAAGAGACAAAGATGGACATTTCGTATTAATCAAGGTATATGTACAGCAGGAAGAAATCACTCTCATGAACATATATGCACCAAATGAGGGGCCAGCAAAATATTTAATAGAATTGTTTACAAATTTAAAAAACAATATCAATAAAAACAAAAATAATTGTGGGGGACCTCAACACGGCTTTGTCAACCAGACTGAAACCCAAAAAATATACTAGACATGGGAAGACAAATGAAAGACAGAGGCCTAGTAGATATATATATAGGACACTTCATCCCCCGAAACCTGGATACACATTTTTCTCCAATGTACATGGGACATTCTCCAGGATAGACTACGTGCTGGCACATAAAACATACGTACATAATATCAAGAAGATAGAAATTTTATAGGCTACTTTTGCTGACCACAAGGCTCCGAAATTATATGTGAATTCCAAAGGGATGTGGAAGAAAAATTTTAACACTTGGAAGTTAAACAGCCTCATACTGAATAACCAGTGGGTCCAAGATGAAATCTAAGAGAAAATCAAAACTTTCCTGGAAACAAATTATAATAAAGACACAAACTATCAGAAATTATGGGACACAGCAAAAGCAGTAGTGAGAGGAAAAATTATAGTTTTGCAAGCACACATCAGGAAGGAAGAATGGGCCTACCTGAATAGCTTAATGACACAGCTCATAGAATTAGAAAGTGCTCAACAAAAGGACACAAAATTATGGAGACAGAAAGAAATAACAAAGCTGAGAGCAGAATCAAAACAACTATTAGGTACCACCTCACACCACAGTGATTGGCACACATGACAAAGAATGAGTACAAGCAGTGTTGGCGGGGATGTGGAGAGAAAGAAACTCTTATCCACTGCTGGTGGGAATGCTGTCTAGTTCAACCTTTATGGAAAGCGATATGGAGATTCTTCCAAAAACTGGAAATCAAACTCCCATATGATCCAGCTATACCACTCCTGGAATATAGCCTAGGAACACAAAAATACAATACAAAAATCTCTTTCTTACACCTCTATTCATTGAAGCACTATTTATCATAGCAAGACTCTGGAAACAACCAAGATGCTCTTCTACAGACGAATGGCTAAAGAAACTGTGGTACATATACACAATGGAATATTATGCAGCTGTCAGGAGAGATAAATTCATGAAATTTTCCTATACATGGATGTACATGGAATCTATTATTCTGAGTGAAATAAGTCAGAGAGAGAGAGAGACACACACAGAATGGTCTCACTTATCTATGGGTTTTAAGAAAAATGACATTCTTGCAATAATAATTTTCAGACACAAAAGAGAGAAGGGCTGAAGTTACAGCTCACCTCATGAAGCTCACCACAAACAGGGATGAGTTATTAGAGAAATAACTACTTTTTAACTATTCTAATAATGAGAACGTATGAGGGTTATAGAAAGCCTGTCTAGAGTACAGGCGGGGGTTGGGTGGGGAGGAGGGAGATTTGGGTCATTGGTGATGGGAATGTTGCACTGGTGATGGGTGGTGTTCTTTACGTGAATGAAACCCAAACACAATCATGTATGTATTCAAGGTGTTTAAATAAAATATAAAAAACAAGGAGAGAAGGAATATAAAATACTTAAAAATGAATCTTTAAAATTATATGTTACATATTAAAAGAAATATCATTAAAATTGTTACTTAAAAGTCATATATTTTCAGGTTATTAAAACCATGTGATATTCAAATGTTTTAATGCAAAGAAATTGATTTATTATGGAACAGGCAAAAATATTTAAATTTGGGAGTTGGAGCTATAGGACAGGAGTTAAAGCATTAGACTTTTACATGACCAATTCCTGGGAGAGTATGGTCCTCCAAGCGCTGCCTGGACTGATTCCTTAGCATTGCTAGGTGTGTTTTCCTGAAGATAAAAATGTTGTATTAAAAAATAAGAATAAGAGAAATTTTCAACAATACATTTAGTTTATATAAAGCAGATGTTTTATATGACATCTATACAACACATATGTTTTATATAAGGGAAACTTCTAAATACCACATCTATGTTTATATAAAAATTTCATAGCATTAAAATATTGATAAGGGCTTTGAAGAGAGAGTATAACAGTTAAGGCTTTTAACCTGCACATGACTGAGCCAGGTTCAATTGCAACACCCCATACTTGCCAAGGAGTGATTTTTGACCACAGATCCATGAGTAAGCCCTGAGCTCCACCAGTATGTAGCCACCTCAGATGTGGCCCAAAAACAAATTAAAAAAAAATTTAAGTACTCATAGGGAATCAATTAAGTTCAGTAATGATTAAAATAATTATTTGATTCATCTTTACTATTAGATTAATCACCAGAGAAGAATAAAATGTTGAGTACTGAAACCAGCAAATGTCTAGAATTCTCTCCTCACAATAACAAAAAAAAATAATTTACTCTCAGTGCCATAAAAATTATAAATATCCATTTAAGAACTAAAATTTGCAAAAAAAAAAACCTTTAGCAATTTTTTCAGTTTTAGAAATCAATGCACAGTATAAAATGACTTTTTGTTTTGTTTTGTTTTAATTTTGTATTGCTTTGTTACTTAAAGTCTCACAAAGCTGGTATTGTGGATCTATAGAGCTGATTTAACTTTTGGAACCTCTTGGCGTAGCTCTACTTCCAAACTTATTCAGATACAGTTATCAGATTTCAGTTTCATGCAATTTTCAAAATGAGATCCTTTAAATTTATAAATTTTCAGCTGAGAAGTTTTTTGTGGGGGGCGGGGTTTGGGACCACACTCCTGGCAGTGGCTCTCAGGGGTTCTGCACTCAGAAATTGTTCGTGGCAGGCTCAGAGTACCATATGGGATGCCAGTGATTGAACCTGAGTTGATCCTGGGTTAGCCACATGCAAAACAAATGTCCTTCAGCTGTGCTATTGATTCGGCCCCAGTTATTTATGCTTCTAGTAATCATGCATATATTTTGGCTTACATATATGTATATGTACATGCAGATATTAAATAGCCCTAAAAGTTGGTGGATTTTACATCGTTCTTCTAATTTTCTGATATCTAGTGTTAACTTCTGTTACTCATTTCCAACAAAGGAAAAAGTTTTTTATTTTAGTATTTACTTGAGCCCACTGATCCAGGAAAATATTCCTATTTTTAAGTCTATAACCAGTTCATATCTGTAAAGTCCCATTAGACTTGTAATTTAAGGTATTAAGAATTTATAGGGTTTTGGTTCTGAACATATTTAAGGAGCATTCTTTCTACCACATGACTTATGAAAGCTTACACATTTGAAGAATGCACATGCTTTTTCTTGTCTTTTTGCATTTCTGGTTTAGATTTAATATGAAGTGATGTATATATAAAATTTTTGAATAGTCAACACTTGAAAGATGCTTAGCTTAGTATTGAAATTTCAAATTAACATATTTTGGCACTGCTAAAAATAACACTGCAAATTAAGCTACTATATTTTTATAACTTACTGCACAGATATTTTAGATTTTTCTCAGTTCTAGCATTTGTCTTAGAAGCTCTAAGAATTATAACCACTAAATTTAATGCTTGGCATTATTACTAAAGAATGTATAATCTACTAAAAGGCACAAAAGTCTGAAATAGCCATAAAATTATAGTGATATAATATAGAATGGAAAGATTTATTCATTTCCAATATTATAAGATCCTGCAGATGCAATGTGGGAAGAACTAGGAAAAGTCTCACCAAGAAATGTGAATTGAACTAATTAAATAGTTTAAATAATGTCTGATGCACTGGAAAACATTTGTGAGTAGAACAGAATATGGCAAAGATATGAAAGATTACATTAATAAGAACAAATAGGATCTAAACTTTTTGAAAACAATAAAATGAAAATAAATAGGGAGAAAATCCTAGAAATATTAATATTTTTAAATTTTCATATATTAATATTTTGGGGGGTCTGGGCCACACTCAGTGATGCTCAGGGATGACACCTGTCTATGGACTCAGAAATCTCTCCTGACTTGGGGGACCATAAGGGATGCATGGGGATTGAACCTCTGTCCTTCCTAGGTTAGCTGTGTACAAGGCAAATGCTTTACCAGTATGCCACCAACTCTGGCCCTGATTTTTCAAAATTTTTGAAAACAATGAATCGAAGGAACACAGGAAGATAATCCTGGAAATATTAATAACCTGGATATATTGATCATCTAAAAAGTCCAACAATCTTCAGTGGACAATAAATGGAAAACAAAAATGGTTGAAATGAGGTTCAAAATGGTTCAAATATAAATATACAAACAGTAATAGAACTCTATCATTGATGACCAATATCATAGAGAAAATGAAAGTCAATAGATCAGCTTGATATATCAGAAGATTCATGCTGGTTGCCATTGATGTTCAAGAAAAACTTATCAACAGCAAAACATTAATGGCATCTAAAGCAATGTAAACATTATGGCATACAGACAAAGACTTTTATTTATATTCCCTTATTTCTTTGGGTAAGTAAGATTTAAGATTTCCTGAACATGGTTCTCATTTACTCTGTTCCCCTCCACATCTGTTGATTATGGGGCTTACCTCAGTGACAATAGATGGTAGAGTAGTCAGTGATCTCAACCACATTTCCTCAACAAATAGCAGTGTTGTTTTATATCTGATTTTTATAGATTCTTTTAATAAAAGATGAGACAATGACACAAAAGTGAATCTCAGAAAAATTTGGGGATAAAGATTTAGGAAAGCATGAAATTTATCCAATTGTAGATTTTTCTGGTAAAAATTCTAAAATCATAATTCAAATGCATGTGATTTTACAGCTTTCTTATGGTTGTTTATTTCTCTTTAATAAAATTTATGGCACATTATTGAATGATATAATTTTTTATTGGCAAGTTGAGAATGCAAATGTTCCTATTAATTCAGTGCAGTTTGAAATGATGCTAAATATCCCACAAGTATTCTTCTACAATTATATTTCTTGTAATGAATGAAACTTCGTTAGTAACATGCAGTTCTTCTAGCATCATGTTAATATATTTATGATCACCTAATATTACCACCCATTATTTTGCTAATATACTTAAAATTTATTCCAAAAATTATTTTTTCTCTAGCAGTATAATTAACAGGTAGACCTGTTGTGCTCAGGGATCTTACTTCTGGCTCTGTATTTCTCCATGCTTATGCTTCATTGGGCTTGAGAAGCATGTGTTATAATTGAGACATAGCCCAGGTCATATACATACAAGGCAATCTTCTTAAATGCTCTATTATGACTTTAACCCATTCCTCAAAATATTTTAATATAGGTTAAAAAATAGCAAGACTATCAATTAATTTAATCCTTTTATGGTCATTATTTTTTATACATTGATAAATCTTTCTTCAGTGCTTTTTTTCTAATATAATTCTGCAATAGTTCTCCCATTGGTCATTATAGATAGTATAATCCTTGTAATTTATAGATTGATTTTTTAATAGTGAAAGTATGTTTAATGAACTTGGCCGAACTGTCATGTTCTAACAGTGTGGATATTAAGATGGTCAGAACTCGCAGTGTATAGGAGAAATCAGGGTTATTCTGGAGATACTCAAGGGAATGCTGTGTAGGCTGTAGCCCAGGACACATAAACAACAGTAACAACAACAAGATGTCTTATTGCAGAAGTCCTACTTGGACAACAGAGACTGAGCAGAACCTTCGGATCCATAATATCCTAGGCTTCGACTTATGGACTGAACAAAAACAGGGAGCAAGTGTTACAGAAGACTGAATACAACAACAACAATGGATAGGAACCTCTAGAACCTAGAGACTCTATTCTAGACCCTGACCTATAACCTGAGCAAATACCAAGATCTCTAGCTACAGTGGCTTGATTTTCTCACACACAACCGAAAGGAAACTTTCCTGGCATCACAAAAAAGCCTTTGGGATGGGTTAATGAATATTTAGGGAGCCCGGGGTTGATCCCATGATGGTATGCTTCAAGGACAGAGAAACCCTTAATATCTTAGGCCACAGGAATTCCCTTTCTTCCCCAATGTTTACTGTGCTTATGAAAAAAAAAATGAGGGGAGCGCCAAACCCTGCCACTCCAGCACCCACAATTTTTCTTGTTTGGTTTTGATTTGTTAGTTTTTGACTTTATTTTCCTTCTCTTTTTTCTTCCACTTTTCTCTTTCTTTTTCACTTTTGTAGTTATTATTTAGAGATTTATTTTTATTTTTATTTGCCGGATCCATTTTTTCCTTTTTTCTTTCATTTTTCTTTTCTTTTTTTTTTCTCTCTTTTTTCTTTCTTTGGTAGTTGTCACCAATTTTTTTCTCCCTTTTTTCTTATCCTTTTTATCTCCAATGACGATGGAATGGATGCTCAATCTACAACAAGCTGTAAAGTGGAGACCAGTTGCATTAGCATTCTGGGGGGTAAATGAGGGAGATATGGGATGCATACTGGGAACAGGGGCAGAGGGAGGACAGCACTGGTGGTGGGAATGCCCCTCATTCATTGTCACTATGTACCATAAATGATGCAGTGAAAGTTTTGTAATGCACTTTGGTCACAAAAAAAAAAAAATAAAATAAAATAAAATAAAAATTCAAAAAAATAAAAAAAGAAAGCAAACACAGGGCTTTAAACATGCACAGAATGTATCCTACCCCTTGAATTATATGATGGGTTCTTTAATAGTGTCTTTTTAGACAATTAGATTTTTAATATTTTAAATATTTTTAGTTATTGATGTCCATTAGTAGTCATAAAGCACATCTAGAATTAATGTTTTTTCTACTTTTTTTTTTTTTTTGGCTGTGCAGATCAGGGAATGGAGTTTATGAAGTCTTTCTTTGTGGTTCTGGCAGTTATGCTTCTTCAATGTCATTTTTTTGTTTTTTATGTGTTCTAGGTGTTTCAGAATAGTGCTACCATTCTGTGTTTTTCTTTTGTCTTCTGACTTACTTCGTTTAACATAACATGATCTAGGTCCATCCACGTTGCTGCAAAGTCTGTGATTGTACATTTCTAACTGCCATGTAATATTCCATTGTATATATGTACCACATCTTAATGATCCATTCATCTGTTGTTGGACATCGAGGTTGGTTCCAAGATTTGGCTATTATACTGAGTGCTGCAATAAATAGTGGGGTGCATATGTATTTTGGAATGAATGTCCTTCCATCTTGGGGATATATGCCTAAGAGAGCAATTGCTGGGTCAAATGGCAGCTCAATTCTAAGTTCTTTGAGCACTCTCCAGACTTTTCTCCATAGATGTTGGACCAAGGGGCATTCCCACCAGCAATGAATGAGAGTTCCTTTCATACCACATCCTCTCCAACAAAGGTTGTTCCCATTATTTTTGATGTGAGCCAACCTCACTGGTGTGAGGTGGTATCTCATTGTTGTCTTGATTTGGATCTCCCTGATGATGAGCGAAGGTGAGCATGTTTTCATGTGTTTGTTGGCCATCCTTCTCTCTTCCTCAGAGAAATGTCTATTCATTTCGTCTCCCCATTTTTTTATGGCTTCGTTTGGTTTTGAAGGGCTCAGGTTTCTGAGCGCTTTGTATGTTCTAGATATCAGCCCTTTATCTGATATATCAAGTGAAAAGATTTTTTCCCATTCTGTTAGCTGTCTTCTTGCATTAAGTAGGGTTTCTTTTGCCATGCAGAAGCTTTTTAGTTTGATATAGTCCCATTTGTTTATAGTTGATGCTAACGTTTTTGCCATTGGTGCTCCATTCTCAAAGACCCTTTTGATATAAAGGTCTTCGAGTGTTCTGCCTATTTTATTCTCGATAAACTTTATAGATTCAGGTCTGATTTCCAGATCTTTGATCCATTTTGAGTTGACTTTTGTATAAGGAGTGAGATATGGGTCGATTTTCACTTTCGTGCATATGAGTTTCCAGTTGTACCAACACCATTTGTTGAATAGGCTTTCTTTGTTCCATTTCATATTCTTGCCTCTTTTATCAAATATTAGTTGGCTATATATCTGGGGGTTTATGTCTGGGAATTCTGTTCTAATCCACTGGTCTGAGGTCCTGTCTCTGTTCCAGTACTATGCAATGAAGTTGAGGAGAGAGAGATTAAAAATACAATTCCGGAGCAGGATTTTTAGCAGCACGGGCGGGCAGCTGGCAGACCTCCGCATGTGCCAGCGGCCTTTTGGCCTGGCCTAGGGTGGGGGGCCCGGACCTGGGTCACCCGACCCCCCTTTCCCCCTTTCCTCCGGATCTCCAGGTGGGTTTCTGGGAGGAGCTGATGGGGCACCCTGGGTTTTCCCCACTCCCAGGCCGGGTCTGGGGACCGGCCTAGGTTGGGCTTAAATCCCTGCCCTTCGGGCTTGGGAGGGTCTCTCTCCCTTCCTGGAGCAGGATTTTTAGCAGCACGGGCGGGCAGCTGGCAGACCTCCGCATGTGCCAGCGGCCTTTTGGCCTGGCCTAGGGTGGGGGGCCCGGACCTGGGTCACCCGACCCCCCTTTCCCCCTTTCCTCCGGATCTCCAGGTGGGTTTCTGGGAGGAGCTGATGGGGCACCCTGGGTTTTCCCCACTCCCAGGCCGGCTCCAGAGGTTGGCTTAGGGGGTGGCGTTTGATCTGGGGGGTGGCAGATAATTGCTCAGCTATACTCAGGCTGTCACTGGCAATTTCATACCAGTCTACTTTTTGAAACCGCGCGGGGGCTAACGCCCCCGCGCGATCATATGCTCCTCCCAACCATCAGTATCCCAGATTTACCCTTCTTAACTTCAGTAACACACAGCTTTAATATCTGACCAAAGACATACAGTAGATCTTCCAAATCCCAGAACTATTTAGAAGGACACAAATCGAACACATATTGAACACATATATCTTTTGAATATTTTATGATTATTTTCTTTAACTGCTGTAACTCTCTATATATTCTTCTACCATGATGTTTCTATCCACTTTTCATCTTGTCTTTTCTCTGTAAGCTATTCAGTAAGGATTGTTGGTGGAACTGTCCCTCAGTTTGATGCCTATGATTGAACTATGTCATGGAAATTGCTGGTCTTGTTCCTATTGCTTCCAGATGCACCAATAACGCTTCATGGCATTGATCCTTGTTTGCATAGACACATTAAAATGGGAAAACACTATACAGACAGATTAGTTATTATCTAATAAATCTCATTACAATGTACCTTACACCCTGAATATTGATATAATGACCTGGCACAGGCCTCAGATGAATGGGCATTCTCCATTCACGCTGGAACCAGGCAAGCTATCTATGAAAGATCCAAGGTCTTTTATAGCAACAGTTGGAAGCAGTCCTCTACCAGGAAAGACACCACCAAGGGTGTGACATCGACCTCCTTAAAAGACACTTCCGTTTATACTGAGAAGATGTGACAACATCAATGACCTGTGAGAAGACATGACAACAACAATGACCTGCTCTACAGGACATGGTTCTCTCTATTGCCCCTTAAGTGTGAGGTGAAATGAGAGGATGCTCTGTACCATCCTGACTGCAATATGGGATATGCAGACTCCAGGATCTTTCATACAGAAGCATGATACCAACAACAGAGACTATGTGAGGAATGGAGGTGTATTGCCACTACAGACGATGACTTGAATTGGACAAACTAGTTTGCCTGGAGCCTAGATTCAGTCCTGTGCCAGAACACTTCAGGGGTAGGGTCTCCATGTATTTAGACCATAATTTGTCTTTCCATGTCCCTTATGTTTTGGTGGGCCTATGCAAACAAATGCCACTTTAATATCGTTTTTTACTATGTTCCCTTGACTCCAATCCTTAAGAAAAACAACCCATTAAAACTTTTGAGGTTAACTTAAACTAGTAAGTATGTGCATGGAACTAGATAAATGTACTTTGCCCTCAATGTTTAAAGAGTTACATAAGTCTAATATCTTTAGATTATATGGTGTGCTGCTAAGAAACAATATGTACTACAACTGAGGATTTGAGGGACAAAGTAATTGTATTGTACATGGGTTCAGTTTTGTTTTTCTTAATGCTCTTTGGCTGAAAGTTCAAGGCTGGGATATCATCGAAGGGACTACTGAGAATCCTGTTTATGGGTGATTGGGCTTCCACTGTAACTTTACACTGTCCTCTTTCTTTGCATCTTTGTTGTCATAATTAAAATAATAAAAACAAAAAAATACAATTCCATTTAAGATAGTATCAAAAATATCAAATACCTAGGAATCAACCTTACAAGAGAAGTGAAAGATCTATACCAGGGAAACTTCAAAACACTTCAGAAAGAAATTGAAGACGATCTAAAGAAATGGAAGAACATCCCATCCTCATGGATAGGTAGAATTAACTTAGTCAAAATGACTATTTTACCCAAACTGCTATATAGATTTAATGCAATCCCTATCCAAATCCAGACACAATTCTTTAAAGAAAGAGAACAATCAATTATAAAATTCATTTGGAACCATAAAAGACCCAGGATAGCTAAACACATTCTGAAAAATGAGAAGTTGGGAGGTATCTCCTTACCTAACTTGAAACTATACTATAAAGCCATAGTAATAAAAACAGCATGTTTTTTCTACTTTTAATTTGAAAATTTACACTTCTATCTAGGGCTTCTCTTCCAGACCAATTTTATATTTTAATAAATAGTAAAACATATTAGTATAATTTCTAAACTATGCATTTAAATGTCTACAAATTAAGCTACAAGTCTGTGTTCTTTAAAAATTGTAGATGTAACTTTTAAAAATGTATATCTTTTCCCTTTTGTCTAACATTGCAATGGTCTTAGAAATACATAAATTTAAGGTGTGACTATAGAACATTTACTTTCAATTTCCAATGTCATCCTAATTTACTTAATTTATTTATGAAACTCTTCAATATAATTTTATAAAAAGCTCTATATTTTATTTAAATGTTGCTGTTATTTTAATAAATATAAAATATTCATTTAAATAAAGAAAAATTTAAATTTATAATAAATACTTAAAATGCAAAATTATAACTGGCATGTTGCAAATACAAAAAAAGTCTTATCAGGAGGAATTTGTCACCCATTCAATCCTGGAAACTATTTAAACCAAGAGTTTCCCTATTATTTTTTGTTTGTCAATTATTATAATTATTTTTTGTTTGTCAATTATATTTTGTTTGTCAATTTTATATATATATATGTATATATATGTATATATATATGTATATATATGTATATATATGTATATATATGTATATATGTATATATGTGTATATATATATATATATATATATATATATATATATATATATATATATATATATATATATATATATATATATATATGGGTACTTTCAGGTTCTGGTGCATTGACAGATGTCTTGGCAGAAATTTTAAAATAAAATTATAGGAAGTTCTCCAGGGAAAGTTATGCAGCTCACAACTGACAGAACTTGTGGTGATAGAACAATACTTTTATTTTCAGACATTGCCTATGCAAACAGCATAGATATGTACTTTTCTGTATGCAGGCCTCTTGTTTTGGAATCTACTTCACTGTCAACTATCATACCTACCTTCTAATCTATACAATATATAAATATCCCTTTCTTTTCTTCCTAAACCACAAAGCATTGGTTGTTTAAGAGTTTTAGTTCTAAAGTGATGAGACATGAAAACAATATTCATATGTCTTTATAGCCTCCTATGTTTTATTCTCAGAAGGTTGTTTTTGTTTAACCATAAACAATTATTTCTATTCTACTTCAAACTTAAGTTACTCTCTCTTTAAAACATGTGATTATTTCTGTTTTGATAAAATGTTATACTTATTATTTCAAATATTCCTACCTTTCTTATATAAACTTCTGCCTGTAAATGATTGATGATTTACCATATGCAGTTTCTGTGTGATATGTGAAACAATTTAATAATCAAGACTAGTCTGTGTTCCATTTTCAGAGAAGATAAAAATTGATTAGTTCCTTGTATAGACTGGCATAAAAATAGCCTAAGTGAGTATTTTACAAACAATGGTGTAAGCTTTATGATCTAGTGATTTTACATGGTCATTTAACTCATGGTACTGTTTTGTAGAATTATATCTGAAACACAGGTACAAAATTTCTTTAGGATGAAATCAAATACATTAGCATTTTTGCAGATTCAGCAAAACTGTTAGCATTTACCAGTCAGAGCTTACAAGCTGCATAGAGCTATTTCATATTTTGGAGGGTTTCCAATATAGCTACTTACCTAAATGACATTTGAGGTGGAGGCACTTAATGAGGTACATGCAATACAGTATTTAACTCATGACATTCACCAGGCAGAAATACTTTATTAGCTGATTCTATTCTATGAATATAAATTGATTTTTCTCTCAAATTAAGAAAATTGGCTCTTCAACTATACTTAAAGACAGTGTTAACTTGGTCCATCTAGCAAATTAGAGTAGGTTTCCTTACATAATTGACAGCATAAAAGTGAGAGGGTACTTAAGTGTAGTGCTCTTTGTCCCTAGGTATCATGTTTATTGATTGCTCTACATTTAGGTCAGAAAGGAAGGTCTTACCTTAGAATTTGTAGAGACCCTGGAGTTTAATCACTTTGCTATGGAGCTTTTGATAGTTCTTTTAGGTTTGACAAATGAATATTTTAAACTTGAGGGAGTTCATACTAAGAGAGTAGGAACTTAATTTGTTTTTCTTTCCAGTTTCTTTTTCTGAAAGATTCACTTTTTAATCCACAACTTACTAGCACTATTTAAAGAAATGAATAAGTTAGACAAAAGTTAAAAAATGTACAGAGATAGAATAATAAAGGTAAAGGAAGGAAAATATAGATCATTAGAGGGAGAAATAGAGAAGCAGAAAAAAGTAAAAGAAGAAAAAGGAGAAGAAGAAGAAGAAGAAGAAGAAGAAGAAGAAGAAGAAGAAGAAGAAGAAGAAGAAGAAGAAGAAGAAGAAGAAGAAGAAGAAGAAGAAGAAGAAGAAGAAGAAGAAGAAGAAACAAGGAAGAAGAGAAGGAGAAAGAGAAGGAAGAGGAGAAAAAGAGGAGGAGGGGAGGAAGAGGTGGAGGTGAAGAAGGAAGAGGAGGAGAAGATGATTATGAATATGAATAAAAAGAAAATATATCTAGTGCAATGGGACCCTATACCCTGAACATTGACATAGTGACCTGGCACAGACCTCAGAAGAATGGGCATTCTTCATTCAACCCGGAATCAGGGAAGCCATCTATGAAACATCCAAAGTTGTCTATAACATCACCTGGAAGCAATCCTCTACCAGGGAAGACCCAGCCATTGCTCTGACATCGATCTACTCAAGAGAGTCTCCCTTAACACTGAGAAGACTTAACAACAACAATGACCTGCTTACTGAACAGGACTTTCTGCATTGCCCTTTAATTGTGAGTGGAAATTAGAGGACATTCGCACCATCCTCATTTCAATGTAGGCTATACAGATTCTAGGATCTTAAATACAGAAACATGATACCAACAACAGAGACTGTGTGAAAAATAAAACTAGTGGCACTACAGACAATGACCTGTATTGGACAAACTAGTTTGCCTGGAGCCTAGAGTTGGTCTTATGCCAGGAAACTTAAGGGGTAGGGTTTCCTTGTATTTAGGCCAAGGCTTTTCCTTCCCACGTCCCCCATATTTTTGTGGGCCTATGCAAATGATAATTGCCACTCTAACACAGATTTTACTGTGCTCCTTTGACTCTAAACCTTAAAAAAACCCACTTAAACTTTTGAGGTTAACTTAAACTAATATGCATGTGCATGGAAATGTAAAAAACTACTATACCTTCAAGTTTAAGGAGTTACATAAATTTTATGGCTTTAGATTGCTTGGTGTACTGCTAAGAAATGTTATAATGTACTACCATCTGGGGACTTGAGGGACAAAGTAATTGTACATGTGTTCGGTTTTATTTTTCTTAATGTTCTTTGACTGTAAGTTCAAAAATTAAGGTGTCAGGAGGAGGGTATCTTCTGAGAACTCTGTTTTTGGGTGATTGTCCTTTCACTGTAACTTTACCTTATCCTCTTCCTTTGCATCATTGTTCACATAATTAAAAATAAATTTAAAAAATTAAAAAAAATAAAATATAAAGAGAGAGGCTAATTGAGAGACTGAAATTCAAAATCAGGAGAAAGGAGGAGGGAGATTAAGAAAAAGAGCCATTAAATGCAGATAACTAAAATTATACAATGCAAACTTGCAAACAATGGGTCTGCAATAAAAATATCTAAATATTGCAATTAAATATAATGCATTAATAAAATTAATTTATTTGAATACCAGGTATAAATATAATATATGCTATATTATGTATATTATAAATAAGTAAATGTTATATATTATATATCCCTAATTTTTTTAAACTTTTGTTTGTTTGTGTAAAATTTACTAGGTTAAACTATTCAGAAAGAAAACAATCTAATTTGGTAGAGCATACACCTAGTTCCTGAAGTTAAAAAAATACTGAGGAATATAATGAAAGTATATAATATGGCATTGCTAGTTTATCATTTGTGAGTTGGAGAATAAATTACTTTTAAGATCATACTTTAAACTTTACACATAAAATTTAAATGTATGTATATATATCATAGTGATAAATGATTATAATTTATAAGTGGAATTAAATGAATAGGAATGATGCTTTTGTATATATTTATATCATAGTGATAAAGAATTATAATTTATAACTGGAATTAAATAAATAGAATTAAATAGAATAGAGATCATGCTTTTAAAAATACTTTAAAGATTATATTTTTCAGTTTTTCTCTACAGAATTTTTTGTTACAATGCTGATGGTTATCCTGGAAAGGGAAAATTAAACAAAAAATGCCTTTCAACATGTGAAGAGCTGCCTTTGAAGAGAAAGATTGAGTTATTATACAAATGTTAAAGTGAAAAGCCCAAATGGATGGAAATTACAGGTAATTTTGGTCTAGTGCAACAATAGTTCCCATGAAGTCAAACATTCAAAATAGTATAACTATTAGGATATAACGTCCTACACAACATATATATATATATTGAGATTAATATAAAATGATTGGTGTTATAAAACTATTTCTCAATTAGATTGAATAACTTATCATGTTTTTCCCTAAAAATTTTAATAATCCTTAAAATTATTACAAAGACTCATTTTAATGCCATGAATAGCTATTAAGTAATTTATTTTTGATACTATATTCACAAGTATAAGAATCTAAGTTCTATTAAAAAGGCAAGTGTATTTATTAAAAGCACAAGGTATTTACAAATTAAGAAAATTTTGAAGCAGTAATAATAAAAATATTTAAAGGAAATAAATTTTGGACATAATTACAAAATACTTTCAAAGTTGAATTATAATATAATCTGATTATGGGAACTATTATAATAAAGGATAAAGTAAAAGACAGTAAAATAATATGTTAAAATTTTACAAGAGTTTGTTTAATATAATTTCAATTATTCTTAAGTAAAATATGTCCTAAATTAAAAATTGCTTTTCTTTGTTAGAAACTTTCATGGTGTATTTTGAATACAGTTCAGCATGCTCAAATTTATAGTATTTTAAAAAATAAACTTGGAGAAGCATTTAGAATGAGTACATAGAGACAAATGGGAGATAAATACCACATTATGAGTGCTAACTACACTTATACTCAAATGTCCCTGAGCATACTTAGATACTTTAACAGGGAGCATTTGACTTAGATACTTCAACAGGAAGCTTTTGGCTATATGTAGCAGAATGTAAAAATTCAAAATACTTATGAAAGAATAACACTCTTTGTTAGTCATAACAAAAGTTTCTATTTTTGCCATTTGACTTGTAAATTATCATAAATGTATTTCCTTTTTTCAGAATATCATTTTCAGTACATTGGTTTGATCTTCAGGCAATTTTCCTTTGCTGCTGCAAAATGCTATAGCAAGAAATGTTGTCTGGATGAAAATAAATAATTTGGTTTTTGTGCATTATTTAAGTGTATAACCTATTTTTTCTGATGAGACACCACCATATAAAGATACCTATCACACTGAATTTTTTTCAGAAATTAAAAACATGTTCTTTCATAAATTTATTACCTAAGCAAGTGGTGCTCTGTTATCAACTTAAATAATGAAGATTTTCCCTAAAATCATCTATGTAGTGTAAACACTAGAATTAAATTAGGGATTTGCACGTAAGATGAAAGGGGATGGTTGTCATAGAAAAAATATGTAATGATAATTCATTTCTAAATAATGGATAACATCATTTATGTATCTCTTTTACCATCTAATTCTCAAATATTTTCTTGAAATAAAAATACAAAAATTAAGAAACAGAAATACTTCTAACTTATTACTTTATAAATAAACAATTATTTGGCTTGGCAATGAAAACCAAAATAAAAAGATTATAATGTGCTCATGATCCTTCCACTTTTTAAATGTAAGGTGGTTAAATCCATATATATTGAGTTATCTGTATACATGAATATAAACACATGGTTAATATTTACTTGTTCAACAATTAGTCATGTACTTTATCACTTTATGTTTGGCATTTGAGCTTTGAAGAAATATAAATGATAATTGTAAGTAGTGCAGTATTTAATTATAAGATATTTTAGGAGTACCAGAGCCTGACCATTTGTTTTTCAACTTATTACATATTTTTTTAGTCCTGTGTCAGTTATACATCGGTACCATTAATGAATTATTTTCTTCTTTTTTTTCTTTTCTTTTCTTTGCTTTTCTTTTTGTGGGTGTAGACCCTAAGACCCACCCATTTCTGGGAGGGGTCTTGGGAACCGGATAGTAGATGTAACCTTACCTACGAGACCCTCCCATTCCTGGGAGGGGTCTTGGAAAAGGTAGATAAGGCTTGGACCAAGGGAATTCGGGCCTTTTGGCTCTTTGCCCTTTTTGCGCTGCTGTGCGTTCTGGCTTCTGGGTTTTCGTGTTCTGGTCTTTGACCAGCATGGAGCCCAAAGGGAAGATGGCTAACAGAAAATAAGATGCAGGGCTAGCAAAATATTGCTGTGCTTGAAAGGTTATGAATAGGCCACACACACGTGGTGGCTAGGACTTGAATAAAGCTGATGGTTCCTGATGCCTGCCTGTGAGTGAGTCTTGATTACGACGATCACCTGGGCCTGGGACCTGCCGGGGTTGCGAGGCCACGTGGCCTGGGATGGCAAAGAGAAATCCACCTCCATCCATCTCCATCCAGCCCCATCCTTAATTATTTAACACTACACTTTTTATCATCCTTTTCCTTCTCTACTTTTCCTTTTACTCTTTAGTCATTTTATTTTTTAGTGTTATGCAGATGGCACTATTTTGTGCATACATCATTACAGCACCACACCCTTCACTATTTTCTACTTCTACTGTCCCAGGAAACCTCTCAAAAATCCTCCCATATGTTCCTCAGAACTCTTAATCAGTTCCCCCAGTTTTTTTTAATTTGTTTTGCCTTTTTTTTTCTTTTAAACATTGTTCTTTCCTTACTATGCAGCTTTACTTCCCACAGATTATATAATTCAGTCTATATCTATTTCTCTTTTGGGCTGGCTCACTGCCATAAAAACCTACCATATTATTCATGTTCTTCATGGGCCAATCTAAAGCCCCTCCAACCAGTGTAGCATTGCCTTATACTACATCATAAGATAAGCATTGAAAGATAATGGCTCTGAAATCATTGCAGTCAAATCCAGAAGAGCCTAGCTGTGGGTGGCAAAGAGCAAGGCCACCTTTCATGAAACCAAAAGAAACCTAAAGTCACCGCACTCCACCACCTCTGCAGGCCAAACTGTACAGTGCCCAGGAGTGCCCCATTGCCCAGGACCTTCTTATCTTTCCCAACTGACCTCCAAGATCTTGGGAATATCTCCCATCTGGCCTGCTGTTTGTTTGTTTGTTTTGGTTTTTGGGGCCACACCCTGTGACACTGTCTGTCTGTCTGTCTGTCTGTCTGTCTGTCTGTCTGTCTATCTATCTATCTATCTATCTATCTATCTATCTATCTATCTATCTATCTATCTATCTATCTATCTATCTAACTATACTTAATTGAGAAACTTTCTGTTTCCCATTCTCCCCAAGTTTCTCTTATGATGCTGTTTTCTTTTTTTTTTTTTTTAGGTTATGCTTTAATCATGTGCTTTATATGTTTTAGATATCAGTCCTTTGTGAGAAGAGTAGGGATGGGCCAATTTTTTCTTTTAGTCAGTGAGTGTAAATATTTTTCTTAGTCTGTGAGTGTCTTTTTATTTTGGTCATTGTTTGTGCTGTGTGTGTGTGTGTGTGTGTGCGTGCATGTGCATGTATGTGTGTGTGGCTGAAGATTCTTAATTTGAAACCAATTATTTAACTTCACTTCCATTTGTTTGGCTTGTGACATTGACTCAGTGAAAATGTCTGTAATTTCAATATCATGAAGTATATGTCTGTTTTTCTCAAGATGATTTGTGGATTCACATCACATAACAAAGTCAAATCCAGTTGAATCAAATTTATAAATCAACATTAGTGTTTACTTTCTTAAATATATGATCCACAAAATTAGGTAATGCATTTTTATTAATTAGGGAATCTAATGTACTAACATAATTAAGAAAGTTGAAAACATAATACTCTTAATTTTTTGTTGCTCAAGTGATTCATACTAATTTACTACAACAAAGTATAATCCGTAAAATATACATGAAAGAATACACAGTTATGATCTAAAAACTACAGAGAACAGACTTTCAAAATCATGGTTTTGGAGTAATTATCTTCTCTGATGTTTGCAATAAAAGCATAAATTCCAGGTTTCTTGTCTTGTTGGCTTAAAATTCTTTCATATAGTCTTTCTTCCCTGTATGATGCATTTTCTTTAATGTACTTCATTTTTTCCTCTTTATTAGGTCACAATTGTATTTAAATGTATTTTATGTTGGCATTAGTATTATCACTTTTGATTTCTCCATTTCATGTGCTCGTCTTTCTTGTTTATTTATCACATTGTGTATTTATTTATTTATTTTATTTCTCTTTTATTTTTTCTGATTGGCTGTAGAAGTTACTTTCTGCTATACTATGATTTAAAATAATGTTTTAGTTTCTTTTTACTTTACCCTTTGTTATATCTTTATATATATATTATTTAAACACCTTGATTACATACATGATTGTGTTTGGGTTTCAGTCATGTAAAGAACACTACCCATCACCAGTGCAACATTCCCATCACCAATGTCCCAAATCTCCCTCCTCCCTACCAACTCCTGCCTGTACTCTAGACAGGCTTTCTATTTCCCTCACCCTTTGTTATATCTTTAAGATAATTTCAGAAGAAATTATTTTGATCATGAATAAGTATTGGCTTATTAGAATATTTTGTATTTTTGAATCTCATTCATGGTCTGATCATTTCTAACTCTAGTCAATTAATAATATTTTTATATTGAGGTATTCTAATAATGAAAATATTCTTACATTCCATGGCAAATGCTTTTCATTTTATATTTTTTTTTCAGAGTGAGGTTGGTTACATCCCATCTGTGATCATTTCTAATATGGGGATCAAACCCAGGTTAGATATGTACAAAGCAAAGCCCCACCCAATGTATTATCTCTTCCACCCTGAATATCTTTCAGTTTTATTTCTGTTTTTACTGGGGGCCACAACTTTTTTGATCAAGATTTATTCTAGCTTACTGTTCACAGATTATTATCCTTCAGATACAGAGCTAATATCTAAGATTTGCAAGATACAACAACAACAAAACAAATAATCCAACAACATGATTCAAAAGTAAGTTACCCTAAAAGACATATGAATTTATGAAAAATTGCTTATCATGACATATGGTTAGGAACTAGAAACAACAATTACATAAATTTTATATCATTAAGAATCTCATGTATCATAAAGTATAGCAAATATCAGCTGGTTTGTAATGAAAAACTCTCATTCAGTGTTGAAGTGAAGTGTAGTTGAAGGGGAATCAGAATCTAATGGAAAGCAATATAGCTATTTCACAAGTAAGAATTTATTTTTACATCTGACCCACCAGCACTACTTCCTGACATCTATCTCAAATCAAAAAACACAGTACACACACACACACACACACACACACACACAGGACCATTTGCACCCCAATGTTCAATAAGTGCTTAGAATACTAGTTAAAATATGGAAACAAATCAAATGCTCAGTTATGGCTGGATTGATCAAGAAATTATGCTGTATATGCTGAGTGAAATGAATCAGAGGAAGAAAGACAAAGAATAATCACACTTGTAGAATAAAAAGAGACAGAGAGAAAAAGAGAGACAGAGGAGAATAATAAGCAAAGACAATAATAACAAAGGTCAGTAAAACTGACCCTTAGTAAAAAGCTTGACACAATGGGGAAAGGGTGGTTAAGACAGAAAAGAGATTTGCCTGACAAAAGTGGGAAGGAATCACTGTGGATAAGAACTGGGTTCTGAAAGGAGATAAAGAGATATACATGATACTTTTTCAGTAGTATTACTGCAAACCACAGAGCTTTTAAATAAGAAAAGTGCAATAGATTCAGAAAGGGGAGTGGCAGGAGAATTGTGGAAAAGGATCTTGGGAAATTGGTGAAGGAAAGTGGACACTTTCAAAGGGATACATGCTTGAACATTTTAAGACTGAATCAGAAACAATTTTATATCTCACAGTGATTTAATACTTTCTTTAATAAAATGAAAATTGTGGTGTATGCATATAGTAAATTACCATGCAACCATTTTTTAAAAGAAGACAAAATCATGCAATTAGCCATAACACGAGTAGAACTAGTGCCCATCATATTAACTGAAGTTAGTCCAAAAAAAGAAATAGAGAAAAAATATTACTCACATGTGGAACTGAAAGACAGAAGGTGAAGAAAGTGGTGGGATTGATAGTTTGTTGGTGGGCCCCTTTGAGAGCTTGGTGGAGGGAAGTGGATGGTATGTGTTGAAAATGATGTCTGAATGAAATTACTGGTAAAAATATTATAATAATATATTAATCAAAAATATTTTAGTCATAAGACATAGAAACATAATTTCTTTTAGATTTAAATCAGAAAAATGCAGGATTCTTTCATTTTATTCTTGGAATAAACTGAAAAATTAAAATATGTTTAAAATGTATAATTAATTGTTTTAGTAGTGATAGATATGTGAATTGTGGTATTATTTTTAAAAATGTCATTTTAATAGGATACTTACGACATAGTATTTATTACCTTAAGGTCATTTATCTTTTTCTTTATATGGTTCTGAAATAAAGAAAACATACTTTAAAGATAAATGTGATAACATTAATATTCTTTATAGAGTATGTATATTATTTTAATAATTGATACAGTTAATTAGATGATTGAGTTAGCTGTACAGCTTTTTAAGCTCTGTTATTTTACTTATTAAAAATTAAAAATATGATCCTGGGGAAATACTGCTGTGTGTATTCTAACATGTGACCAACCAGGTTCTATCCTTGATATCCTTTATAATCCCCAGAGTATTGCATAGATTAATTCCTAAGGGAAGAGACAGGAGTCATCTCTGAGCACCACTAGGTGTGACTCTAAAAAAAGAACAAAACAAACATTAATTTTTATGAACTGACCATACTTACATATGAAAATTGTCACTCTGTAAAATGTAAGTACCAGACATTTTCAGAACTGAAGTACAGAAAAAAAAGTATATTTTATTTATCTTGACAAATAAATATATACATTTTAAAGCCTAATGAACAATGTTAAAATAGAGAATAATATAAGTTTAAGTATTCCCAAAAATATCTCTCTTTTGATTATATGAAGTTTTAATATGTTTAATGAGTTTTAGTAATACTCATATTTAAGATTATCTTTTATATTTAATTGCTTTCTTTTTATATTTTATTTAATTTGTCATCTAAGCATAAAATATTGATATCCTTGGAATAATTAGTGGCTATAATCAAGAAACACAAAGAGTTTAAATACTTTAGGGCTTAAAAAATTTTAAATAGGGGGCAGAGTGGTAGCATAGTAATAGTATAAGTATAAGTAATAATAATAACCTTGCTGAAGCGGGTTCTACCCCCCGGCATCTTATATGGTCCCCTGAGCCAGGAGCAATTTCTGAGCACAGAGCCAGAAGTAACCTTTCAGCGCCTCTGTTTCTTGTCCCCCAAAACAAACAAACAAAAACCAAAAAACAGTTGTAAACAATATTGACATGTTTTAAAAATTAATATACTCCAAAACTAAATTTTAAAATTATAAATTTGCATAAAGTTACCAAATAATTATTAACTAAAATTGAGTTGAAATTATACATTCTATGATTTTTTTGTATTTTACTATGAAGCATTTTTTCATAAAGCCATGAAATATTCAACTACATTGTTGATTATTCTAACCTTAATAATTGAATATTATCTACTTAAATATGTACAAATTTCTATTAAAACATTGTATGTTAATATAATAAAACATAAATATTAGAAAGAAATAAACGTTTTATACAAAAATTGTTTCTTTCCTTTTTTTTTTTTTTTTTTTGGTTTTTGAGTCACACCCAGCAGCGCTCATGAGTTACTCCTGGCTCTAAGTTCAGAAAATACTCCTAGCAGGCTTGGGGGACCATATGGGATGCCAAGATTTGAACCGCCATCCTTCTGCATGCAAGGCAAATGCCTTACCTCCAAAATTGTTTATTTCTTAATTAAATTTTCCTCAATACATTCTCAAACAACATACTGAGTTTGTTGGCAATTTAACTTCATAATTATGGGTATTTTAAATGGCATCAGTTTGTACTAAAAAGTTCCAACTGGATGAAGAGAAAATGGAAAATAAATGAATGCTCACATTTCTAGACTATCATGGTAATTCCATTTTAATTGCACATAAAAACAGAAGTTAGAATTCAACCAATGTCAAATATCATTTGTAATCTGTTATATAAACCCATCTTTCACTCTTTCATACACACAAATATATATAATTATGATTTCACTCAAGAAATGCTGTTTATATTATACTCTCAATTTTTGCCACTTCAATTTGCAGTATTTTTTCTGACTACAGGATAATTTTTTCTTGTACTTGAATATTTATATATATATATATATTTTAATTCTATTTTAAATAATGCATATGCATACTGAGTTGTTTTTATTTATGTAGTTTAGTATTTCTTAGCTCTTGCAAGCACCAAAAATAAAGTAGGAAAGCTATATCATTTTACATGCAATAGTTCGCTACATCTTCTCATTACCTCACTTTGCTTTCTGACTATCAATATATATTTATCAGAGTGTCAGAATAGCCTTAAATTTAAGAATGCTTGTGATTAGTGTGCAATATGCCCAATGCTTTCTGCTTTCCTTTGATCAGTCTATTCAACCTTGATGCAACTATTGTTGAAGAATCCATCAACTTCCTCAATATCAAAAAAATATCATTGTAGAATAATTTTATGAAAACCCAAGTTATAAGATTCAGTTTATAAATTAAATAGAAATTTAATAACTATAGAGTAACCACAAGGTATGAAGGTAATATTGACTAATTGTATATGTGAGAAAAATATTTTGATAAAATTATTAAGTGTGTGATAAAAATAAGTACCATTAACAAAAACTCCAAAAGTTAGTACATTTTGAGAAATATTTGAAATATTTTTTTTCTAATAGAGATGATCAAATACTGTGTCATGTCAAATGAGCTAAGCCTACAAATAGGTTTGGGTATGCTATAAAGATGACATACTAATTGTTTTTGTTTGTTTGTTTTTTGGGCCATACCCACTGACACTCAGGATTTACTCCTGAGTATCCACTCGGAAATCTTTCCTGGCACCAAGGACCTTATGGGACGTCCAGGGATTGATGAAAACCAGGTCTGTCCTGGGTCAGCTCCTTGCAAGACAAAGGCCCTACCACTGTGCTATCGTTCTGGTCCAGATGTACTAATTCTTTTTTTTTCTTTTTTTGGGGGGTAGGGGTCACTTCCAGCTGCGCTCAGGGCTATTAATACTGGCTCTGTGCTCATAAATCGCCATTGGCTTAGAGAAGTATATGGGATATCAGGGATCAAACTTGTGTCTGTCCTGAATCGAATATGTACAAGGCAAATGCCCTACCTCTGTGCTACCACTCTAGCACACTAATTCTTTTAATGATAAAATAAATCAAAACATTTTGAAACAAACTTCAATGCTTAATTGAGTAGAAATTTTGGAAATTAAAATATAATATCAAAGATATGTGTTCTTAATTTTGGTAAAAATGAGGACTTTGCATTAAATCTAGTAATATATATGTATATGTATATATATATATATATTTCCTCATTGAACTGAGTTATCTTCAGAAATCTGTAATCAGTTTTATGTCTTTATAAAGTCAGCAAAATCATAAGATCTGTAACATACTATATAGTCAGTCAATAGAAAAGGATGAATTATTATAGAACAGAAAAGGGTGATACAATAGTTCAAAAGATTAAGAAATATACAGAAAATTAAAAAAAAACCTGTAAAATTTGTTTTGGTGGAATATTAAAAGCTAAAGTTGAAACTAGTGATGTGGGAGGACCTGAATGTCACCAGGTGTGGTCCAAAAAAAAAAAAAAACAAAAAAAATAAAGTGATTTGATTTGACCCATATAAAAAAAGTATATAAATTTAAAAATTATTACACACTAAATGAGTTAGCACTACTACATGTTAATAATATAGTCAATCATGTACCAGGATATTTTCAACACTTTAAGATATATAATATTTATAATAAATCTAAAGTGTATTTAAAGTACTTTGTTTAATTTCTGGCTAACTAGTCTGCAATTAGGAGTATAATATAAACAGCATTTCTTGAGTGCAGTCATAATTATATATTTTGTGTGTATGAAAGAGTGAAAGATGGGTTTATATAACAAATTACAAACAATATTTGACATTGGTTGAATTCTATCTTCTGTTTTTATATGTCATCTTGGAGGAGTTATGTTTGCAGTTTAAAGGGAGAGAAAATATTTCTCATATATGAAGTCTTGGGCTTGATCTTGATTACTCCACCTTGCACTAAAAAATACCATTTTGAATAGATATTAAAACAACATAATAAAGATTATGATTTCTACTCATTTATAATTGAAAATATCATCTTAAATAAGATAATGAGACAGAATGTTAAACCTCAAATACAGTAGCACTAAGTAGTATATTATATATATAGTATATATATACTATATATATACTATATATATAGTATAGTATATATATTATATATAGCACTAAGTAGTATATATATTGGCTTTATGCTCAAAAATCACTCCTGGCAGGCACTGGGGACCATATGGGACTCCGGGATTCGAATCAACCACCTTAGGTCTTGGATCAGCTGCCTGCAAGGCAAATGCTGCTGTGCTATCTCTCCGGCCCATAAGTGGATCTTGTATTTTGTGTATCCTTAAGGGAAGAAATAAAAGCTTTATTCAGATTGTTATATTTATATCAAATTATAATATAATTATAGTTTTAAAACACGTAGTTTGTTTTTAAAGAATTATAGAAAAGTGGTAGAAGACAATAATAATCAGTTCCTTCATTGAACACAAAATCTTTGTGAAACAAACCAAACATTTTATAAAATTGTGCATATGCTTTCTGGCAAGCAGTGTGAGAAGCTTGTGATGATGAAAACATTAAAAACAATAGAAATGCAATTGTCTGCCATTGTAGATATGCATTTAGCTTTTGAGGCTTATTGCACTGGCCCATTACAAAATAAGACAAGTTCATATACTTTACTGTTTCTTTGTGAAAAGAAATTAAATCTGCAATAAAACACACAACTATTCATATCTATATAATAGATTTAAGAGTACAGTCCAAAGAAATGAATCTAATATAAACAGGCATGCTACATTTATTTTTTTATTTTTTTTTTTTGGTTTTTGGGTCACACCCGGCGGTGCTCAGGGGTTACTCCTGGCTGTCTGCTCAGAAATAGCTCCTGGCAGGCTCGGGGGACCATATGGGACACCGGGATTCGAACCAACCACCTTTGGTCCTGGATCGGCTGCTTGCAAGGCAAACACCGCTGTGCTATCTCTCCGGGCCCGGCATGCTACATTTAAACTGACGTGCTTTGAATTAATATTTACTATAAATTTCAGGTTTTCTATCTAAATGAACATCAAGGAATCTCAATTTTTGCTACGTGATTATCATAATTTACAAAAACATACAAGATTTCAAAATAGCTATATAGCTACACAAGCAAAACTGTAAAATTATTTTGTATATAAACACAAAAAGAAGTTTTATCAATGATGTTGTACAATAAAAGCAAAAATCCCCTGGAAAAGATTAACACTTGCCAAATTTAGGACAATTTCAATGTTAAGATAAATAATGTAACAATTTAAAACAGACTGACATAAGGGAGACAATGTATCCATGAAGATATAAACAATTACATAGAACTTTAAAACTTCTTTGAGAAAACATTTACAGTTTCTATTTTTTCATGAAAATAATTACTTGCAAAAGTGAAACTAGCAATTTCACTCTGAAATAAAAATCACCTTAATCCAACATTTTATGTGAACACCATCAACAATAAAGTAGATTAAAATTATATGGCACCTGTCAGCATAGATTAAGAGAATGCAATAGCATTTCTCTTCTGTTTTATTATGTATGCAAAGGAACACAGCCTGTACTGCAGAAACTGCTTCTGTGTGAGTATTAGTTAAGGAATCTCCTTTAAGTTATTAACTCTAAGAAAAAATAAATTATTGCCTGACCCCATTAATACTATAATAGCATGATGTTTTGATTTCAACCCTTACATAGGCAGGATATGCACCCTTTCGTTATAATGTAGTTATTCCGTCAATGTATCTCATAAGGATTTACAAAAGTGAAATGTTGCAGGCAGAAGACAATGAGAACTTGGTAGTGCGTGTTAGGGAGAACAGTGTTGGAAAACTAATCACCCTGAAGCTGTGGAAGCATTTGATACCAAAAATAAATAAGTAAATAAAAAAAGAGAGAAAACCTGCAGAAGAAAGGGGGCCTAGACCATTTGGGAAGAGAGACTCAAATGAACAAAGGCCATGCAATGAACAAGAAGAGTCCATCACTTCTCTGACTTGCCCCTTTTCCTCCCCATCTTGGGATATGAATTTTCAAAATTCAAAGCCCATTTACCCATTTTGGGGAAATAACCCCCCTGCATATTCCTCCTTTATTTCCCCCATAAACATTATTATCTTAAAAAATAGAGGGAAGACCATTTTTACTTTATTAAACTAAATTAGAATATATAAAATAACCAATATTTCATTATTATGAAATAATAAATCAATGTTATGAAAATAAATATTACTAAATTTTCAAATTTTGAGAGAAGTTAAATATTAAGTATGATATGATAATTTTTTGACTTGATGAATGTATTTATTGTGGCATTTATAGCAAGACACTTAACCAGCAATTAAACTGCCTTGAGTAGTATTGGTAAACAATGGAGTAAAAGGAAAATACTAAATAACATTTACTTGAGTGCACAGAGTATATTTCAGAAAAAATATTCTACACCCTGGAATTCATTTGGCTAAAGTTATTCATTTTTCATTTTATGTAAACTTTAAGTGAAACTGAGTATCTGGTTTCATTAAACAGTATTTTCCTATAAAGAGTAGGCTTTAGAGTAAGCATTGTCAGTTATGAAAAATAATTTAAATATGTTTTTTGCCAAAATAACAAGGAATTGACTGAATTTGGCTAATTATCAAAGACATATAAATATAAGTATTAGTATACAAATGTTTTAGTATACAAAGCAATATTTATTATTCAAACAAAACAATAATCAATGCTATTATAGCTTGTTCCATTTTATGTTTATGGCTTTGTGCTGCCTCACTTAAGACAAACATCACTTTTTGGTCACTGTAACCTATTAAAAGTATAACTATAGTTTGTTTTCTCAGAGTCCATGTCTTTTTAAATAAAGTGTCAATTATTTCCATAATAATATACTCAGTAAATACAGAAAGATCTCATTTTCTTACTACATTACAAGAAAGTTTATTTTTTTATTTTTTATTTTTTATTTATAATATTTTTATTTAAGCATCTTGATTACAAATATAATTGTGATTAGGTTTCAGTCATGTAAAGAACACCTCCCTTCACCAGTGCAACATTCCCACCACCAATGTCCCAAATCTCCCTCCATCCCACCCCACCCCTACCTGTACTCTATACCAGCTTTCCAGTTCCCTCATTCATTCACATGGTTATGGTAGTTCTCAGTGTAGTTATTTCTATAACTGCACTCACTACTCTTTGTGGTGTGCTTCCTGAAGTGAGCTGGAAGTTCCAGCCCTCCTCTCATTGTCTCAGGATTGTTGCAAAAATGACTTTTATTTTTCTTAAATTCCATAGATGAGTGAGACTATTCTGTGTCTCTCTCTCCCTCTGACTTATTTCACTCAGCATGATAGATTCCATGTACATTCATGTATAGAAAAATTTCATGACTTCATCTCTCCTGACAGCAGCATAATATTCCATTGTGTATATGTACCACTGTTTCTTTAGCCATTCGTCTGTTGAAGGGCATCTTGGTTGTTTCCAGAGCCTGGTTATTGTGAATAGTGCTGCAATAAATATAGGTGTGAGGAAGGGGTTTTTGTATTGTATTCTTGTGTTCCTAGGGTATATCCCCAGGAGTGGAATTGCTGGGTCGAATAGGATCTCAATTTCCAGTTTTTGGAGGAATCTCCATATCGCTTTCCAAAAGGTTGGACTAGATGGCATTCCCACCAGCAGTGGATAAGAGTTCCTTCTTCTCCACATCCCCACTGATTGTTCTCGTTCTTTGTGATGTGTGCCAATCTCTGTGGTGTGAAATGGTATCTCATCGCTGTTTTGATTTGCATCTCCCTGATGATTAGTGATAAGGAGTGTTTTTTCATGTGCCTTTTGGCCATTTGTATTTCTTTTTTATCAAAGTGTCTGTTCATTTCTTTTCTCCATTTTTTGATGGGATTAGATGTGTTTTGTTTTTTTTTTTCTGGTAAAGTTCTGTCAGTGCCCTGTATATTTTGGATATTAACTCCTTATCTGATTGGTATTGGGTGAATAGTTTCTCCCACTCAGTGGGTGGCTCTTGTATCCTGGACACTATTTCTTTTGAGGTGCAGAAGCTTATCAGCTTAATGTATTCCCATCTGTTTATCTCTGCTTCCACTTGTTTGGAAAGTGCAGTTTCCTCCTTGAAGATTCCTTTAGTCTCAATGTCATGGAGTGTTTTATCTAATTGTTGTTCTATATACCTTATGGTATCAGGTATGATATCAAGGTCTTTAATCCATTTGGATTTTACCTTTGTACATGGTGTTAACTGGGGGTCTACATTAGCATTTTTGCAAGTGGCTAACCAGTTCTGCCAGCACCACTTGTTGAAGAGGTTGCCCTGCTCCACTTAGGATTTCTTGCTCCTTTGTCAAAAATTAGGTGATTGTATGTCTGCGGAACATTTTCTGAGAACTCAAGCCTATTCCATTGATCTGACGGTCTGTCATTATTCCAATACCATGCTGTTTTGATAACTATTGCTTTGTAGTACAGTTTAAAGTTGGGGAAAGTAATGCCTCCCATACTCCTTTTCTCTAGCAGTGCTTTAGCTATTCGAGGGTGTTTATTGTTTTAGATGAACTTCATAAGTGTTTGATCCACTTCTTTGAAGAATATCACGATGTCTTTAGAGGGATCAACTTAAATCTGTATAATGCTTTGGGAAGTATTGCCATTTTAATGATGTTAATCCTGCCAATCCATGATCAGGGTATGTGTTTCCATTTCCATGTTTCCATTCTTATTTCTTGGAGCAGGGCTTTATAATTTTCTTTGTATAGTTACTTCACGTCTTTGGTCAAGTTTACTCCAAGATATTTGAGTTTGTGTGGCACTAATGTGAATGGGATTGCCTTTTTTTTTTTTTTTTTTTGGTTTTTGGGCCAAACCCGGCGGTGCTCAGGGGTTACTCCTGGCTGTCTGCTCAGAAATAGCTCCTGGCAGGCTCGGGGGACCATATGGGACACCGGGATTCTAACCAAGCACCTTTGGTTCTGGATCGGCTGCTTGCAAGGCCAACGCCGCTGTGCTATCTCTCCGGGCCCGGGATTGCCTTTTTAACGTCCATCTCTTCCCTATCACTATTGGTGTATAAAAAGGTCATTGATTTCTGTGTGTTAATTTTGTAACCTGCCAACTTCTATATGCCTCTATTGTTTCTAGAAGCTTTTTGGTAGAGTCTTTAGGGTTTTCTAAGTAGAGTATCATGTCATTTGCAAACAGCAAGAGCTTTATTTCTTCGAGGAAAGGATTTTTGTATTTTATTCTTGTATTAGTATTTTAAAAAATACTAAAGATCTACAGAGCTGTAGTATGTTACTGTTACTTTTTATTTAATGATCCTGTTAATAAATATTTATAGTGTATATCTTAAATATTCTTGATTTTCAAAACTCATACTAATCTACTTAAGGAAATTATTTACAAATACTTCAAAGAAACATACTTTTATTTAATGCACTTTTATTTATACATAAATATATGTCATTTATGAAAGAAGCAGAAATACCAAAGCATTTGGTATGAAAAGAATCTGCAAGATTTTAAAGCTTAATAATTGAGGAGCTTAACGGAAAACCTAAGAATCTTAGACAAGTCAATCTGCCATTGTTTTCGAGTCTGGGACTATGCATGTGAACACTGAATTGAAAACCTTTGAAAGTCAAAGACAGTAATAGAATAAATTTAAAAAAGATGAAATTTAATAGAACAGACCATGCTTGAAACCACATTTAACACAAATTGATCTATGTTAGCCAAACATACATTTTATCCAATTTTTATCGTATCTCTTTTGGAAGAAAAGATAATTTGTGTCATAGACAGTTATCTTACATACTATGTCCTGAATGCAATGAGAAATCATGAGTCGAAGAGAGATGACTTAGAGGTCCCAATAATAGTTGGTAAAGCACTTGCCTTGAGTGCAGCCAGCCCAGGTTCAATCCTTTACATCCCATATGGTCCCCCAAGCATTTTTCATGAATAATTTTTAAGTGCAGAGTTATATGTAACCTGTGAGCAAAGATAAGTACCTCTTTCCCAAAAAAAAAAAAAAAAAGATAAACTATGGATTAGAAGATAGTAGACCTAAAGTATCTGTATAGAATTAAATCTGTATCTGTATTTTATATTATTATTATTATTATTATTTTGGTGACTTTGGGGGGTTACTTTTGGCTATGCCCTCAGAAATCACTCCTGGCTTGGGGGACCATATGAGATGCCGGGTGATCGAACCTCTGTCTGTCCAAGGCTAGCACATCAAGGCAGATGTTTTACCACTTGTGCCACCACTCCAGCCCCTGTATTTTATATTATTAAAATAAACACAATGTATACATATTTAAGTAAATAAATATAGATAAAATGACAAGTAAAAAACAGACTGAATCTTGAAGAACCAGAGGTTAGTTAACACCTGGGATAATGAATCTCTAAAAATTTTGAATTAATTACAAGAAAATATAAATTTGCAAAATAGCATTGCAGACTATGAATGGGTGCAAATTTTTGTTGTTGTTGCTTTTGGGCCACACCCAGTGACGCTCAGGGCTTATTTCTGGCTATGTACTCAGAAATCGCTTCTGGCTTGGGGGACCATATGGGATGCTGGAGGGTTGAACCGCTATTTGTCCTAGGCTAGAATGCACAAGGCAGATGCCTTACCACTTGCACCACTGCTCTGGCCCCAACAGGTGCACATTTTAAATGATATAATGTATATACAATAGCTGTACAAAAAGACAAGATAAAGTGAATATAGAATAAAGCACTACTAAGGAGAAAATAATAATAGTTAAACTAGTAAACTCATCAAACTACAGTCAAGAAACCTGTAGAACAACTATTTAAAAAAAAGTTTTTTGTTTGTTTTTTGGGCCACACCCTGGGACGCTTAGAAGCTATTTCTGGCTATGCACTCAGAAATCCAGAAATTGCTCCTGGCTTGGGGGACCATATGGGACCCCAGGGATCAAAGAGAGGTCTGTCCTGGTCAGCCACATGCAAGGCAAATGCCCTTACAGCTGTGCTATAGCTCCAGCTCCATATTTAAAAAATATTTTATGTAATAACTTCTAATCATAAGTATTTTGCATATTTATTTGCAATAAAATAATTTTTACAAATAATAACTAAAATTAGATGTAAATAAATTTAAAATATATGACAGTAAATTTATAAATATTTAACACTAAATAATCACACCATGTAATTTATTTACATTCATATTTCATTTTAGACTTTTTGTAACCAAAATGTCTTTTATTGAGTTTAAGATGCATAACATATTTTTTATAAAATTCATGGAGAACAGTTTTTACTTAGAGACTTACAAACACTGAAAGTAATTAAATATTCATTGTAATAAGTAAGTTTAAGATTTTATAATTTTATTCGTATGTACATATTTAAAGCTAAAATTTGTCATAGACATTGTAAGGTATGCACATTTTTTTATAAAATAGATACTCTTATTTAAACAGATAATAGTCTGAGGACATGGGCTAGATGTTCTTAATTCTCTGAAAAGGAATACCACTAAGGAAAGACCTCTGCTACAGCTCCCAGAGAAAACATCACAGGGACTTCTATATTAGTTGTCCAAAACCCCTTTGAAATATAAAAGCCCAGACTGGATAAACTAGCATAGATAGGGTAAAAAAAAAAGAAGGAAAGAAAAGAAAAATATACTGTTTAGAGACTGGAGCGGTGGCAGAGTAGAAGGGAGTTTGCCTTGCATGTGGCTGACCTAGGTTGGACCATGTTAGATCACCTGGCGTCCCATGTGGTTCCCTAAGCCAGGAGAGATTGCTGAGTGCATAGCAAAGAGTAACACCTGAGCATCACTGGGTGTGGCCCAAAAATGTTAAGTCACATGTGAAGTCACATGTCTCATTCTATATATAATATAATATGTACTTAAATTAAACCAAAAAAAAAACCTGTTTAATGTCTGTCCTTCCTCTTTCTTTGTTTACTAGTTCTAAACAGTAAATATTTTATATTCCATGCTTTGTTGAAGGAAACAGAACACTACTAGATTCATGTGTAGTGAAAAACATCTTATACTATATATATATATATATATATATATATATATATATATATATATATATATATATATATATATATATACAGTTTCTCAATCTATGGAAAACCATTTAGAGGAGCTCTTTTGACAGGGAGGGGAATGAATAGCAGAATGTTTGTCATATCCCTGACTCCTCCATTTATGCCCTAATATCATATGCATTCCCTGTTCCATCTTTTATATTGTCACATTCACTAACTCCACAGTGCCAAATGCCATTTAGAATTTTTTAAGCAGAATTTGAGAAGTAACAGCATTAAGCGTAAGGATCTGCTAAACTTAAATATGCTGATATTATGTAAAGAGTTTATAATATGTACTAACAAAGTCCTTAATCACTGGTGCTCTTTGCCTATTCACTACTTTTATTATTCACAATTCTTCCTTCACCTTTAACTAGTATTAGTGAGAATCAATTTACTGAGTACAGTAGGTAGAAAACTTGTCTTACGTGGTTGATCTGGATTTATTCTCTGGCACCCCATATGGTTCTCTAGGCTGCAAAAAGGAATTTGTGAGCTGAGTAAGCCATTAATATCACTTTATGTGGCCCCAAATCCAAAGGAAATTAAATATATAAAATTATTAGAAATTCATATTCAAATTAAACCTATATTCTTTGACAATACATAATACTGTAGTTAGTAAAAATATGTGTTCTCCTACTAACAATTATACTTCACTGTAGACTATATCTTAAGAAACTAGTAAAAGAAGCTAACTGTTATGAGCTATTATTGCTTTGTTTTGGCATTTTTTGTTACCATCTAGGCTGATACTTGGGAGCTATTGCTGACTGCTTTTGTAGTGCTTGGGAAACCATGTAAATGCCAGGAATACAACGCAGGAATTCATGAATGTAGAACAAATCAAGTGCTCAGTCTTTCAGTATTTATTTTTTCTAACTCTGGAAGCATGGCACAGTTTCACCAAAACTAATAAATAAAATGACTGATGTATATGATGACAGTTAACAGAAGAGATAAAATTGACTACCTATCACCTTCTTTATTTTAAAAATATATGCAATGCTATAGCATAACAAGTAAACCACACATTATTTTTACCATAACTATGAATATGGGCATATATACTTGTAAATGTTTAACAATGAATTAAGAATGTAGATACAGTCTTTTCAGAGTAAGATTTGTTTATCTTGTAACAAACCAATAAAGCAGGATGAGATAAACTTTTTCTGTGAAGTTATGTATAAAATATTTTAAGATTTACACATATCCATCCTGTTGAAATTACTCAAAATGAATATTTTAGCAGAAACTCACAAACATCCCCTAAGCAGATGGTGTAGGTGTGTTGCAGTATAAGGTAGTAAGGTTGATTAGTCCTTTGAGCAAAATTGCAACATATTATTGTGCTCATGTTTTTTGATAATATTTTCCAAAATTGTTGACCCAGTCAACATTCCCAGCACCAGTGGATTTTTGCCTCCCATATCCATTTTAGCACAGGTTATTTTCCTTTGCTTTGATTTTTTTTCAGTTTCTCTGATGTGAGATAAATTATTGTTATTTTTATTTGCCTTTCTATAATAAATTGATTAACTAAAATACATTTTTCAATTAATAGAAATATTAATTAAATTAATGAATTAAAATGTTCCCTTTTCCTATATTATGAGTGAAATCACATGTCTCATTCTATATATAATATATACTTAAATTAAAAAATTAATTTTTATTATATTTTATAAATATTGGTATGAAGTCATTATCCATTTTTGTATGAACTTTTACACAGCCAATTATCAAATGAAAACATTTATGACAAAATAATGTCATATTTGTTAGGTTAGGAATATGTGTGCTAAGAAATAGTCATAAATTAATGACTATCTATAGAATGTACTATAAATTACTCTGAATAAAATTAAGAGAAGAAGTATATAGGTTACTAAAATATTTGTTATTTGTTGCTGTTTCATAAACATGAAATTTGAGAAATGATTTGCTGATAGTCAAATATCTTTTGGTGATGAGTTACAGTTATTTCAGGACTCAGTTAAAATGAATACATTTTTTCATTATATACCCCAAAAAGGAGACAGGAACTACAACCCCATAAAAGAAAGTTATTTTTCATGAATATTGCTCTACTGTAACAGCAAAATAATATATTCACAAAAAGCATTTTACATTACAAAATATATTCATTTCTTTGTAACTTGAAATACAAATATTGATTTGCTTTTTTTTTTACTTTTACTAAATCTATTGAGAGATTGAAACATATATCTCTTTTATGTATGAGTTGAATATACTTCCCCATTAAAAATAGAATCATTTATGTTAGCTGAGCAAATAAAAGACAAAACTTCTGAAAAATTTAAAGACTGTAAGTTATATTTGTTATCTTTCCCATTCCCTGAAGCATTCATTACAGATTACTATCCACTCCCTTTTCTGATATCATATGCAATTTATCTTTCTTTTATTATTTTAGACTTACAGTCTAATAGCTCTGAAATATATCTATTTTGAAAACCACTTAAAAGTTTTAAAACTATATATTTATATTTCTTCTCTTTTCTCCATCGAATGTTATTATACTAAAGGTCCACATATAGTGACTGAATTTATTTATGCCCACAATTGAAAAAAAACACAACTTTTCAGTATTAAACTTCATTGTATTGGCTATCACTCAAATCGCTCAGTTTTCACTGTATTAAATAATGTTTCTCATTATTCATGTGTACTTATGCATAATACATATATTTGTAACTTTACTATTTTAAAATTGCTTGCAATTTTAGAAATCTAAAGTTTATTATAATTGCTTTCTTTCAACAGAGCAATCTCTGTTTTGAAATTAAATTGCTGACAACTCTACATGCATTCCTAGCAAGTGCAAGATCCTAAGTTAGAGTCTCAGCACCAATTTTTCTCCTAAGCACTGCTGCCTATAGCCTTGAGAGAAGTAGAAAGCCTGTCTCGAGTACAAGTGTGGGGGGTGGGGAAGAGGGAGATCTGGAAAATTGGTGGTGGGAATGTTGCACTGGTGAAGGGGGGTGTTCTTTACATGACTGTAATCATACAACTATAATCATGTTTGTAATCACGGTGTTTAAATAAAGATAATTATAAAAAATAAAGTAACAGTAAAACAGCAAAAAAAATTATAATTATAAGGTATATCTCATGTCCTATAGTTTAATAACCTTAAATAATATGCTACATAAAATGCTAAGCCCATAAAAATTCCTTAGAGTAAAATGTGGTTTTGATTTTGTTGTATATTTTATCATTTGCTCTATAATCTTGCTGACATTAAGAGATACTAACCCCATAAAATAAGTAACTGTACAAGCCATTTCTTTGTTAAAAAAAGAGCTACAGGGATAATATAGTCAGTGCTTTGGATAAAAAAAAAAAAAGAAATTCAAGGTTAATCATTGAAATTAATCTCCATCCTGCACTAATAATTAAACATTTCTAGGAGTGCCTTACTGACTCCCAAAAATTTGACTGAAGGTTTTCCTTATAAAAATGTAAAAAATATATATATAAGGTTCAAAATTACCAAAATGATCAAATTATATAATTTTATGTGTATTTTCAGAGCCATGTTTAAACAAAATGATGTCTCTAGTTTTATTGCCCACCAATAATTATTTAATGTGTTTCATAAAAATTATTTGATGTGTTTCATAAAAATTCAGAATATCTACTCTCACTGTTACACAATTAACTGAACCTAATAATTTCATAAATCCTATAAATGAATGATTCCAAAAGTTTGTACCACAAATTATTATTTATTATTTTGTCAAAATCAGTTAATATTTATCTAATATTATATGCAAATTTGAAGGTGTATTAGACATTGTATTCATTTTATATTTATTTATCAGAAGTTTATATGTTTATCAATTAAAATTTATCAGTTATTTATCAGAAATTCATCTTAAGAAATTCAGTAGATGATCTATAATAATATTCTTAGACAGTTCCAACAGACCTTCATTTGTTTTTATCATTTGAACTGAACAATTCAGAGTGAGTTTTTAAATTTTTCAGACCAGAGATTCAAATTCAAGGTAAAAGTAGTGAAATTGAGGATGTCAGAAATCTCTTCACAACCTTAACTGTATACAAGGAATTAGGGCCCGGAGAGATAGCACAGTGGCGTTTGCCTTGCAAGCAGCCAATCTAGGACCAAAGGTGGTTGGTTCGAATCCCGGTGTCCCATATGGTCCCCCGTGCCTGCCAGGAGCTATTTCTGAGTGGACAGCCAGGAGTAAGCCCTGAGCACTGCTGGGTGTGGTCCAAAAACCAAAAACCAAAAAAAAAAAAAAAAAAAAAAAACCAAAAAAAAAAAAAAAACAAAGAAATTGGAAATACTGGAATGATATATTATAATATAAATATTAATTTATATTATACTTATATAATAGTATGGATATTATAATTATATTACAATATATTAATATATAATATAATATAATAATATAATATGTAAATAGTTATATTTTAAAACATTATGTTTGTAATCAAGACAAAAACTTGATATTAAAAACTAATACAAATTAAAGACTAAAAAGACTTGACTACGGGCCTGGATAGAAGCACAGCGGCGTTTGCCTTGCAAGCAGCCGATCCATGACCAAAGGTGGTTGGTTCGAATCCCGGTGTCCCATATGGTCCCCCATGCCTGCCAGGAGCTATTTCTGAGCAGACAGCCAGGAGTAACTCCTGAGCACCGCCAGGTGTGGCCCAAAAACCAAAAAAAAAAAAAAAAAGACTTGGCTACTATAAGACTAGAGATACTACACAAAGGAAGACATTTTAATATTGTGGTTTTATCAGTCCATCTGTTTATTCCCTGAATCACATTAGGTTGTTCATAAGATGTAGAAAGACAACTAAGAAGGCTGGAGGACATGTTTATCATGTGGATACCTGAATATATTCCCTGCACTCTGTTGTTTTTGTTAATTCTGAAGGGCATGCACAGTAGTACTAGAAAAATGGCATGGGTAGTAATTCTGAGTGCTAGTTTTCTGATTCTGGAAATTGTTCTAGGTATTATATATCCTAGAGAATTGTTAATTGAACTCTACCATTTGATAAGTATCACCAGCCTGTATAATATTTGAATTTTAGTATTGGCAGTTTATCTTTAAATTATTGCCTTTAAAGTACATTTTGTGTTCTAAATTTTAGAAAGACCATTTCATGCTGTGGTTAATTTTGCTTTGGTATACCACTTAGTTTGAACCAAACAGCCTTAGAACTTATAGAAATGCATTAAAGTGGCTTTTTTATTGTTATCTTTTTTTTCAAGAAAGTCTTGAGAACTGCTTTTTTATTACTTGGATGCACTTTGTATTTTAGGGAGGTAAAGAAGTAAATAGAAGTTCTCAGTTTCCCTGCCAAACTTTAGATATTATTTTAAATCTGTGGAGACTTTCAATAATAGCATGAAAATGAAAATGTTTCAATATAGCAACGTGAATGCAATAAATGGTACTGGAAATAGATATTTCAAATTGTCTTCTATACTCAGAGGAGTAAAATTCTCTCCAATAGGACTTTACACAAACAAAATTCTTTTACAGTTTTTATATATTTAGCCAAAATAGAAAACTTGCTAAACCATTGGAGAGTAATAGAATGAATAATTAAGTGACCTATTTGGCCCAAATAATTAAATAACAAATTCAACTTATGTATTAAGTTCTCAAGAGCTTAAAGTCTCAAAAAATTACACATAACTTTCAAGTTTTTACATATACATCTATGACAAGCTTCAAATCAATCATGTATACTCAGTGGGTGATAGTATACATGGTTATGAAAAGAACAAATCTACAGAGTTTAAAAATAATAAAATTAAATTTAGTTTTTATTTCCCCAAAAAGAATTATGAGAATCTAAACCACATATAAAAATTTTATTTACTCAATTGAAAGATATAGAACAAAAACTTTTCTTGGAGGTTTTTAAAAATAATTAAAAGCAATTTTATAGTAGTTCATATTTTGTACCAAATGCATTCTCAGTCATTTTGAAAACATACTTGAAATATCAAGTCTTTCTAAATGATCTGAAATTGATTCAATTATCAAGTTATCTTGGAATTATGTAATTAATGTAATTTTCCACATAATTCATGATATTAATTTGATTTGCTAATTATAAAAAAATTATTGGGGCCAGTGACATAGTAAAGGGTATTTTCCTTGCATACAGCTGACTTCAGAACAATTCTGGCACTGATATGGCTCCCTGACCACCATCAAGAGAGATCTATGAGCATAGACCTAGGAGTAAGCCCATAGCATCTCTGGACCCCAGAAAACAATAAATAAAATAATGAATAAATATGGGGCCGGAGCAATAGCACAGCAGTAGGGCGTTTGCCTTGCACGCAGCCAATCGATGGACCTTTGTTTGATCCTCTGGTGTCCCGTATGGTCCCCCATGCCAAGAGCGATTTCTGAGCTCATAGCCATGAGTAACCCCTGATCGTCACAGGGTGTTCCCACCAAAAATAAAAATGAATAAATAACTTAGAATAACTATAATAAAAATAATGTGATTGATAAAATATATTAAACACTGACAAAATTCTTTTAAATGAAAACAATTGGGTGTTTTCAATGTATATAGTAATTAAAAAGAAAGAACCATAAACATACAAGAAACCATCAGTAAGGGCATCTATTATTTAAGTGACTTTACCAATTTTGTATATCTTATCTTCATACATGAAGAAATAAATAAGTATTTCTCAGCACTTAGAATATTTATTTTTAATGTTAACCAAACTTATAAGAAAGTCAATTAAAAATAATTTATAATTTATTTAGGTCAATTTAAAAATTATTACTATAGGGACTAGAGATATAGTACAAGTGGGAAAGTCACTTGTCTTGAATAATGTCAACATAGATTCACCCCCAGGTCCCCATATGGTCCAGTCAATGCATTAGGTATTCAAAGCCTTAGTGCAGAGCCATAAGTTAGCCTTGCACTGTTTTTTGAGCGTGGCTCAAAAATATTTTTAGAAAAAAAAATCGTTATTGTAGGGAGTAAATAGAATCTAAACTTCATATGAGTGAAACATTATCTTTCTGTCTCTCTCTCAAAAAAGAAAAGGAAAAAAATTTAAAAAAAAAATATAGCACTATAAAATGAGATTCTAAGAGTGTTGAGACCACCCCAGGCACAATGTTTGTAACCTCTTAGTCAGATGGGTCTGATGAAGCAGGATAGCAGTGAAGAAATAATACAACAAGCAGCTAGGAAAAGATTCACTGGAGTCAGTCTGCTTTTTGCCTCATGGCCTCTCTGCCATGTGTTCCTTCTGTTCCCACCAAAAGCCAGCACTCCTTTCTTTATTCAAACCAATTCCCCATACCAGGAGGGGGAAGCTCACAAGAAACAAAAAAACTCTCTGGTATGTGTTTACATATCTAAGGAAGTGGTTACTGGGCAGAAGAACTTGGGAAACACTTTCATTTAGGGTTATAGCTACTCTCACCTTACATTTCCACCCTTTCTGTTTAAAATAAAACACAAAAGAAAACATGAAAAATGTTACAAAAGTTGTGTTCTACTTTTCTCTGCCAATGGCAGGAACTCCAGATCAGAATTTAAAGCATCAAAGTTTAAATTGAATACATTATTCTTAAAACAATAAGCCTTTTCCATATCTTATACATATCATACATGTTTCATAGATTTCTCTGAATATAAACATTAGAACCTATGTACATATACACTTAACTTGGAAAAATTTTTTTTATGGAACGCTTCACGAATTTGTGCATCATCCTTGCGCAGGGACCATGCTAATCTTCTCTGTATCGTTCCAATTTTAGTATATGTGCTGCCGAAGAGAGCACAACTTGGAAATTCTTAAACATTTTTACAATTTTTACCATTTTACAATTTACAATGTAAAATTTTACAATTTTTACAATTTATTATGAGAACATAATAAATTATGAGAACATCCTAGTTACCTTCCATAAACTTCTCTAAACAAAATCACAAGAACCTTTCTGCAAATATATATAGTTTGCTAAACATTCTTATAATTAACACTGCAATAAGGGTCTATAATATCCAAGTACTTTTCCATCTACTTCTGTGCACAAAGACATTAGGATATTTTTGCAGATATACTTTGAGAACTAATTGACATATAACATACAATAAAACATATAACAATTGAGAAACATTCACAAGAATAGCTGAAAAATTTTAAAACTCTCACATTATGCATTTCCCTGTGCAAACTAGTATTAAAGCACTAAGGTTGGCTACGAAAATTTTTCTTTGCAGTAGGGCATAAAACAAAACAAAAAAATCCATGCTGATAAATACAGTTTTAACAACATTATAGGGTCAAGAAATTAACCTAAAACAAGATAATTTTTTGAAGATAATCCAGGTGCAGGAGGGTTCTGAAAAACAGCTTCTCCTTAGTTGAGCTTCATCTGTGCTTGGATTCTCCATCTTTGTAAAAGCCCACAAGAGAGTACTTTTGTACTCTCCCCCTTTGTTAGGCTGCTGAGGTTGTCTGAGATGGAAAGGTTTTTGAATCCTGAGCTGGAATCTGAGTTGAGGGATCCACTCATCTTCCTGCTGTTGACCACTCTTCAATGGAGCTTTCTCTTTGGCTTCTACACCATCACAAGATGCTTCAGGTTTGCTGGCGGAGGTCCTAGCACAAAGCACCTTTGGTAAAATATAGGCCTTGAGCCTAAGCCTCTAGATGGCTTCTCAGATTTTTCAGCACTCTCCTCTTCACTGCCCGCTTCTTTCCTGCCTGAAGGGGCCTCTGCCATGTTCAGAACAGATGCCATGGACTCTGCGCTTTCAGTCCAGTTCAAGGTGGCTGTGAGCGTGATTAGCCACCAGAGGGTCAAGACACTCACCATCATTGGGATCATCTCAGATCTCTGGGTCCTGTGTCACTGTTCAGGCACCAGTTGTAAAATAAAATTCCAAGAGTGGTGAGATCGCCCCAGGCACCATATTTCTGACCCCTTAGGTGGACGGATCTGATGAAACAGGGTAGCAGTGAAGAAATAATACACCAAGTAATCAGGAAAAGATTCATTTTATTGTTTTCTATTTTCTTTTTTTTTTTTTTTTTTTTTTTTTTTTGGTTTTTGGGCCACACCCGTTTGATGCTCAGGGGTTACTCCTGGCTATGCGCTCAGAAGTCGCCCCTGGCTTGGGGGAACCATATGGGACGCCGGGGGATCGAACCGCTGTCCGTTCCTTGGCTAGCGCTTGTAAGGCAGGCACCTTACCTCCAGCGCCACCGCCCGGCCCCTGTTTTCTATTTTCTATATGACCTCTGTCATGTGCTCCCTCTGCCCCTGCCAAAAACCAGAACTCCTTTCTTTATTCAAACCAATTTTGCACACAAGGTGGGGGAAGCTTAAGAGAAACAAAAGAACTCTCTTGTGGGCTTTTACATATTAAAGGAAGAAGTTACTGGGGGAGGTTGGGAGAACAGCTTTTTGGGGGGATTATAGCTAGTCTTAATCTACACGCTTGCCATTATCTTGGAATTGTACTTTCCAGAATTACGGGCAAATACATTTCTGCTATGTAAGCCTCCTAGTGTATGACTTATGATAAAAGCACTCCAATGTGGGTGCCCCTATCTGCAGGGACACCAATTAAGATGTGGTTATTCTTTCTTGGAGGGAGATTGCACAAACACAAAGACACAAAGACAGACATAGAGACAGACAGACAAAGACAGACACAGAGACAGTGGGAAAAGGATTCCAGCCAAATCCGAATCCAGTTCCAATTTATTGAAACTCAAGGCCCGGCTTACATATTTTTTGTGGGCATATCTATAGAACAGGACAGATTGTTCAAGTAACAGGACCCATTAGCAAATGAATTGGAATGTGCAGATAATGAGATCTGTCTCTATCAGGTCAGGATGTACTGATAATGGAATCTATATCCGGCAGGTGGGATATACAAATAAGGTGGCCTTAAATGTTTACATTTAATTCTCGAGACTACCTGCTTTGAGCAAAGTCACAAGGTTTTAATATTCTGCCTGTTCTAAGGGGCTCCCTACACTCCAAGATTAAACTGAGTCCTAATATGGTCATGACCTAACATAAGAAATCTAATAATTTATGAAAATACATTCCTATCAATTGAGGGTTTTTTTTAAACATATAAAAGGGTAAATATCTTTTTACTATATTGCATGCTGCTAAAGTCTAGACTTTATCTTATTATTACTTTGGTCTTGAAATAAAATTAGGCAATGCTTAGGGGTCATTTCCATGTTTTTTGGGTAATTCTGCTGGGTATAGCATCCAACCCAGGTCTCAAGCACCAAAATATTGAGTCCTTTTGAATTTATCTTTTATAACCAGCTTTTTACTTTAAACAAACCGGTTGTTCTTGTTGTTGTTATTGTTATTTTTCAGTTACAGTGAAATTACAAAACTATTCATGGTTGTATTTTAAGTATTCAGCACTGATCTCTTCTCGAGCATCCACTTCCTTTTACCAATGTTCCACTACTCCCATTTGTCTTCTACTCACCAATCTGCTTCTACAAGAAAAATTCTATTTTAATTTTATTTTTTATTAAGTTTTTAAACGGTGGTTCATACTACTATTTATACTACTATTGCTCACATTCATAGATACCACCTCCACCTCCTCCTCCTGATAGAGCATTTCCTTACACCATGGTCATTGCCTCCTCCTCCCTGTCCTATTCCCCATACTTCATAGGTCCATATTTCCTATGAAATACAAGTTCTTTCTTTTCACTGTCTTTGATCATTGCTATTATACAACTGTTTCTTCATACTCTGAATATGAGATAGTTCATTCTGTCATTCTGTATTGGTCTCCCTTCTCTGATTAGCTTCACTAGTCATGACATACTCTAGGTTTCATCATATAGCAGTAAATTGCATGACTTTATCTTCTCTTGGAACTGAGTAATGTTTCTCTATGTATATGGACCATTTTTATCCAGTCATTTATTCTTGAACATGTGAGATGTTTTCATGTTTTGGCTATTGTAGGTAATGCTATGATGAATATAAATATACATATTTGTTGCTCTGCTTTTATTTTGTTTAGCTATATTGGGATATATTTTAAAAGTTGAGTTTTTGAGTCAAATGGAATCTCAATTTCTAGATTATTAAAAATAACATATTGTTTTCCAGAAAGAGTGGATCAGTTGATATTTCCACCAGCAGTGAAGTTGAGTCCGTTTCTCACAACATCCAATCCATTCCTGTAGTGTTTGTTCTTTTTGATGTACGCAAGTATCTGTGATGTTGGTGATATCTCATTGTTTAATTTGCATCTCTCTGATAATTAATGACATAGCACATATCTTCTTATGCCTTTGAGGATGTTTTTCTTCTTGCCAATTTTTTATGAGTTGGATGTTTTTGTTTGTATAAAGTCCTACCTATGCCTTATAACTCTTTGCTATTAAGAGATTATCAGATGACTGGTAGTTAAATAATCTCTCTTAATATTGGTCTGTATTTGTACCTTGGTAATTGTCAAAAACATTAATCTTAAAGTCTGTAATTAAATGCACATAAATATTGCCATCTTAGATTGGTTGTTCATTTAACTAAACTAAAAGATCCCTAGAAAATGGGTAATTATTAATTTGGGGATTGTATCTAAACCAGGGGTCTCAAACTCACAGCCTGTGGGCCGTTTGGGGCCCTCCATACAACATTTTGTGGCCCTGCCCTAGAGGAATCTTTTTGTTTTGTTTTAGTTGTTTGAGTCACACCCTCCCAATGTTCAAGGCTTACTACTGATTTTGCACTGAAGGATCATCCCGACTTTGCCTCCTGCGGCCCCCAGGTAAATTAAGTTTGAAACCCCTGAATGATTCTAAACTGATTCTGAAAGAAATAAGCATATAAATAAGTCTATGGATTTAAATATTTTGATTTATTCAAATATTAACCTGACCAATGTAGGCAGATATCAGGCTTCCTTTTCAGGGCTTGAATGTAATAAAAATATCAGAATTGGTAAATTTTCTTCTTTTCAGAATGTGGTTATTCTTTCTTTATTGCCCTTATTAATAAGCATCATTGATTCTTAAAACATTCAGGCTTAGCATTACTCATCTAAATCTCCCTTATAATCCAGAAATGAATAATGATCCAGCCTAAATACCAAATCCAAAGTTAATGACAACAAAATCAAGATCCATGCAAGTTATATACAAAGGGGACCAGTTACACTAGCAGCCCAAGGGGCAAAGGGGGGAAGTATGGGATGCATGCTGGGAACAGGGGAGAAGGGAGGTCAAAACTGGTGATGGGGAATCTTCCTAATTCACTGTCACTATGTACCTTAAATATAACTGTGATAGAGTTGTAATTCACATGGGTCTCAATAAAAATTATTTAAAAAAAAGGAAAAAGGGGAGAAACTGAATCATGCTATTATTTCCTTGATTCTTCCATTTGCAAATGAATAACAATGAAAATTTAGTTCTATTTTGAGCAGAAAGGGAACGTATCAATTTTGTGAACTAATTTTTAGTAAAACTCTTTGTGTCTATATGTAGACAAATAGATTTTGTTGTTATTGATAACTGATTAATATGCCAAGATAAATATACCAATTATCTAATTGTCAGAGCCAGAAAGATAGCAGAGCAGTAGGGCATATGCATTGTAAGCAGCAGATCCAGAATGGATGGTGGTTTGAATACTGGCATCCCATATGGTCCTCTGTGCCTGCCAGGAGCAATTTCTGAGCACAGAGCCAGGAGTAACCCCTGAGCTGCCAGGTGTGTCCCCAAAACCAAAATATATATATGTATATATATATGATCTTAGATTCTTAAATAAAAGTGTAATTATCAATATTATACCATAAATGTAGGGAATATTAGTAAACTATTAATATCAATTGACTAGATAAAATTAATTTGCAATTGTAAACATGACTATATAATTTATTTAAAAGTAATGTTATTTCTTTTTTTAATGTTTAGAAAGTTTAATATTAAATCTTTAACTAACTATCAACTTAATTGGTTACAAGAAAAGAATCATCTTGGTATTGTGTAGAAGACTTAGAGGCTTATATAGACATAGAGGCTTATATAGGGTAACTGTAAATATACACAGTGTCTCACTTAATGCTTTAATTAGTTACATTTTATTATTAACTTGGTTTCTTTTTAAACACAGATAATGATAACAAAGCAACCGCCACCCTTACAATGACATTTTCTTGTTAGAATTCTAGATTTTTCCTTATGAAGTCTGTCACCAAAGAGATATGTGCCCAGAGAGGTCAGTACTCATAGAATGTACAAGACTCAAACTCCTATCGGATTCATTAATGAATTGTCAAGACACATCCAAGATGAATTTGTATTAATTCATTCCTCAGACTTTCACATAACAAGATTACATACTTCTCAAAATAAAAGATCAGCTAGTTCTAGGATTTTATTTCATGATCTTTTCTTTGGGACAGCAACTATTTTAAGAAGAAGAAGAAATATAAGAGAAAAAAAATCAAACATAAGAAATAAATTTTCACAAGGAGAACCTATATTTCTCCAGACAGAGATAAGCAGTAGAGAAAATGAATGTTTATTAAAGGGAAAATGCACAACCAATAAAGGGAATTTCACATATAAGATGAAGTGCCCCGTTTGCTTCAGGTAGCTGGGTATTTTTTTGTCACTCAGGGATAACTCCTGGCTATACGCTCAGAAATTGCTCCTAGCTTGGGGGACCATATAGGACACCTGGGATTGAAAGCAGGTCTGTCCTGGATCAGCCACTTGCAGGGCAAACACTTTACCACTGTGCTATTGCTCCATCTCTTCCTGTTTTGTTTTGTTTTTTAAGCTACTTTAGTTCTGACTATTGAAAAACTAAATGTACTCATTGTTGCTAGGGGAGTTATTAAGGAAAAGACAGAGTTTTGGAGGTCCCTTCATTCTCTGAGTCTAGGGTATAAATAATGTCTATTAGATGTGTTTGAGTTCAACATATGTCTGGTGTAGGGATTAAGGTTCTTTTATGATTGTATCTTTTATCTCTAAATATTTTTTGGTTTAATGGTTACTCACAGGGGACCCTATCTAATGCTCCCACCTCAAATTTAACTTTGCATGGTTGAATATTTTTGTTTATTTTTGTTTTTGTTTTTGTTTGTTTTGTTTTGGGGGGAGGGTGTTAGATCAAGCAGTGCTTTGCACTCAGGAATAATTCATGACAGTGCTAGGGGACCATATGGGATGTTTGGGATTGAAATGGTTGGTCAAGTGCAAGGCAAATGCCCCACCCATTGTGAATTTGCTCTGCCTTCTCAAAGTTAATTTTCTCCTCATATCATGTAACTATGGTGAAAATACTGCTCTAACTATTTCACTATTATTGGTGCCTCTGATTCTCTACTTTTCAGGTTTGGTTGGTAATATTGCAGTGATAACTTTAACCAGTGAAATTTGGAAACTAATTTGGCTGATGTTGCCCAGTGTTTGAGTCCCAAAGATAACATGATTTTAGCTAACTTGCTTAGTCAGTTTGGCTTTGCCTTGGGTGCATGTAAAAAGCTTTCCAAGAAGACATAAGGCATGTCCCAGTTTATTCATGAAGCTTATAAATTTATACAGAGTCTGAGAAATGCTTTACTTTTCTATTTTTCTGATTATTTTTAGTCCCTTTATTTTCTCCTACTAATGATAGCCAGAATACCTTCCAGAAAAGAGTTCCTAAAGTGCAGTGTTATGTTTCAATTTGTCTTAGAATGCCAAAAAAGTTGGAACTTTGAACTCCAAAAGAAATTCAGTATGCCTTTTTCTTTTCTTCTTGTGTCCCCTTAAGATATTTTTGGTCAAAAGCACACAAAAGTGGTTAAAGTGTTTCTTTAAAAACACACAATTCTTTCAATTATTCATTATTTATTGTCATAAGAGACACTAGCATTAATGAGAGAAAAGTTTTAATACTTCTGAATAGAACTATTTTAAATCTATTTTAACAGATACTGTGCTACTGGTTCAATTTAACTAGGAGGAGTATGTATACTTTTTAAGAGAGTACTTCTGAAAACACTAAATTTATTTACTTTTCATAATCGTCTTCATACACAACTTGACTTTTGGTAAGGTTATTTTTTATTATTATCTTTATTTAAACACCTTGATTACAAATATGATTGTAGTTGTGTTTCAGTCATGCAAGAATAATGTTAATTGCTCCTCCAATTTTATCTAAACTTCTTCATAAATTAAGATTCTATTATTTACTTTTTTTGCTGTTTTTTATATCAGAGCATAACACCATATACAGAAAAAATGGTAATGTTCAATAAGTTGTTCCCACTTAAATATATGTTGTTAAAAACTAAGCAATAGACCAAAAATGGAGTCATGCTAAGTCACACCAACTACCTTACATAATTATGTAATTACCTACCTAATTGTACTTTTAACCTTTAGAAAGTGTAGATTTTTAACCTTCTCAGTCTGAAGCCACTTGATAAATAAGAGTGAGGTAACCTGCATTAAATCTAAGCCCTTTTTGAAAAAGAAATGGGAATTTCCTGAAATGATTGTTCTTTCTTTTTGCTAATAATCTTATTCCACACTCTTTTTAGTTTTTATAGCTCCTTGCAGAGTTGTTTACTAGCAGCTGCAATGTTCGTGATTAATTATTTTTTTAAATAAAGCCAACTATATGTAGGGTTCTGGTGCCAGCCCCCCCCCCCCAGGCTGATGCAAGGGTGGATAAGGGTCTCTTCCAGCCCATAGCCTTAGAGGCTAGACTCGGGAAAAGAAGAGAAGACTGTGAACCACAGACTGTTCACTGTGAATCATCGTCAGAGCAATGAACTTCATTTATTGTAGGTATGGACAAGATTTTAAGGGCAAACTTTAGGTGGTAAACAATGTGGGTAATACATCTTAGGCATCACAGCAACATAATGGTATGTGAAGACAACAGTCACAATGTACATGGCATCATTATTTTGGATGGAATGGGAAGATAGCAGTTACAGTACCATGGCATCATTAAATCAGGAAGTATGTAAAGATAGCATAGCATTGCTCATGGCATCATTAAATTAGAAATAATGTAAACAAAGCCATTGCAATGCTTATGTCACTATTAGCTAGATAGTTTGTCCTAGATGACTTTCTCCTTTGCTCATCCTGCACTCATAGCTGCAGGGGACACAAGTCTCTAAACAGAAACTTTCTTTTATATTCAAGGCAGCTTGCAGAAATCTCCTTATATCCTGCTTCTCTCCCCACAAGGTGGAATCCCTCTCTTCTCAACCGCTTTGTAACAGAAAGCTAGGAGTTAGTCTCCAAGAGACTCTAAACATCCAGCTCCTAATTTAAAACTTCCCACATGCATAACTGTGAGCAAAATATATGGTTTACATCCTGCTGTGTAGTCTTTCTTCTTAATGCCACTCGATTAGAAGCAGAGATCTATACCACTTTTAGGAACTCAGTGTAGCTGTTGGACATAAAGAAAAAGATACATATAAATGTTTCTGGAAATATTTTATAAATTAACTATTATTAATATCATTATTAATATTATTATCAGCACAGGATAGACTAAAGAGAAATGAGAGGAGAAAAAAATGTCCATTTAATAAGTTTTGTGGGGCGTGTTTGGGCCACATCCAGCAGTGCTTATGGGTTTCTCCGGGTTTTGTGCATATAAACTACTCCTGGCAGGCTGACAGCTCACATGGGATGTAGGGAGCTAAGTTGGGTCAGCTGATTGCAAGGCAAATGCCCTCCAGTTGTGTGAAACCCCTAACCCCTGATAATAGTTTTGATAAAAATATTTGATGGAATGGAAACAGCATAAAAAATTTCAAAAAGCTAAAATTATCTTCACTTAAATGAATATCTTTCTCATCAGTAATGCAATATGATTTAAGGTAGACCCTATATTTTATTTTATTTTTCAATTTTTTTATTGTGACTGAAGTTCATTACACAGAATTATTTATGATACATAGTGACAATGAATGAAGGGCATTCCCACCACCAATGTTGTCCTCCCGACACACTTGTTCCCAGCATGATTCCCACATCTCACACCTTTACCCCCCAGAATCCTAGTGCAAATGGTCTCCGCCTTACAGCTTGTTATAGGTTGGGTATCTATTCTGTTTGGTGTTCCAGTCTGGTCATTTTTTATTTACACTACATGTTCATATGACTGGTCCTGGTATCATTCCTTTCCCCCCTCAATTTATGAGGCTAAATGATTCAAATTATGCTATTCTGTTGGAGATAAAAAGGTTAAGGAAAAGAGGAGAAAAAATTTGGTATCAACTACTAAAAAAATATCACCGAATAATATCCATAAAAGTGGAAAAGAAAGAAAAAAGTGGAGAAAAAAAGAGGAAAAATAATAACAAAAAATAAAACAAAACCAAAAAAAGTGCTGCAGTGGCAGGGTTTATGTTACCCCACCTTTTTTTTTTTTTTGTATAGGCACAGCAAGTATTGGGGAAGGAAGGAAATTCCCGTGGCCTAAGAGATTCAGGGTTTCTCCACTCTTGAAGCATAGTGTCATGGGAACAACCACTGGCTCTATACCTTCTCATTGCCATATCCCAGGGTTTTTTTTTTTTTTGTGTGTGTGTGTATGTGTGGTGTCAGGAACCTTTCTTCTCTGTTGTGGATGAGAAAATAAGGTCACTATATCAAGCAATCTTGGTATTTGCACAGGTCCTAGGACAGGGCCTAGGATAGAGTCTTTAAGGTTCTAGAGGTACTGTTCCTCCATTGTTGGTGTGTTCAGTTTTCTGTATCATGTGCTCTGTGTTTTTGTTCGTTCCCTAAGCTGAAGTCTAGGAAATTATGGTTCCAATGGTTCTGCTCAGTCTCTGTTGTCAGAATTGGGCCTCTGTGCTAAGAAGTCTTGATTTTTGTAAAAGACCTAGGGTAGGGTTTTGAAGGTAGACCCTATATTTTATTATTAAAATTAATATTTATCGAAGGAAACCCTGAGCTCCTGGAAAAGGCCAGAGTGAGTGCAGGAGGTCACCGACTAGGGAAGGTGGAAAGCTCCCATTCTAGGGAACCTTGAGCTTCTGGAACAGGCCAGAGTGGGTGCAGGAGGTCACCAACTGGAGCAGGTGGAAAGCGGCCATTCAAGGGAACCTGGCACTCACGGAACAGCCCAGAGTGAGTGCAGGAGGTCACCGATTGGGTGGAAAGCGGCCATTCTATGGAAACTTGAACACCCAGTTGCCGACTGGAGTGGGTGGAAAGCAGCCATTCAAGGGAACCTTGAGCTCTCGGGATAGGCCAGAGAGTGAACCTGCACTGTCTGTCTGAAGGGAGTGGTGATTGGTCAGGCTAGACTGAGGATGTGGGAAAGTCCAAAACTCAGCGACATCACCCAACATCTTCACGTAGAGCCACATCCGGAGAAGAGACCCAGCCCCACACCACAGGTGGCAAAAGCGGGCTGAAACCTGAAGGCATTGCACTCCAAGATAAGACAATAAATGCAAAGAAAGATGGGTAAACCAAGAAAAACATTAACAACAGGGAGATGGAGAGAAATTAGAACAAGTTCCCAAGTTCACCAAAACGCCCACACCCAAGAGAGGAAGACCCAAAAACAGCCATGAAAATAGAATTCCAAGTCATGCTAGAAGAAATGAAAAACACACTGGCCAGAGATTACAATAAATCAATAGATGAACAAATAAACCAATTTAAACAAGAACTCCTACAAAATATGAAAGAATCCATACAAACATAATTAAAAGAAATTTGTAAAACTGTAGAAAGCCAGAAGAGCAGAATCGCACAGCTCGAGAATCACATAGAACAACTCAAAGATAAACTGCAATCAAAAGACAACAAAGAAGCCAACAAAGAAATAGAAGGTAGAGCACTGGAATTAAAAGTCCAGTATTTACTGAACAAAGACAAAAGAAACAATCTAATAATTGTAGGTATACCAGAAGGGGAGGAAACAGGGAAAGGGGAAGAACAATTAGTCAGGGAGATAGTAGAGAAATTTTTCCCACCCTCTAGAAAGACACATCTGAGCAAATCCAGGAGGTTCAAAGAGTCCCCAACAAAATAGATCCTAACAAACCAACTCCAAGACACATAGTATTTCAAATGTTAAGAAACAAAGAGAAAGGCAACCTACTTAAAGCAATAAGGGAGGAAAAAACCCTCACATACAAAGGAAGGAACATTAGAGTCAAACCAGATCTCCTATATAAAATACTTCAAGCAAGAAGACAGTGGAATGACATATTTAAACAACTGAATGAAAGAAATTTTCAACCTAGAGTCCACTATCCAGCAAAATTTTCATTCATATGGGAGGGAAGACTAAAATTATTCTCAAACAAAAATGAACTTGCAGTATTTGCGCAAACAAAACCAACCCTAAATGACCTACTTAGAGATGAATTATAAAATCCAAACCCCCAATTGTAACAACCACCCTAAACAACACAACTGCACAACAGCCCTCTTTGTCAATAATCTCCTTAAATGGTAATGGACTAAACTCTCCCATTAAAAGACACATAATAGAGAACTGAATTAGAAAATATAAACCAGGTTTTTGCTGCCTACAAGAAACACACCTACAAGTACAATATAGGCACAGGCTTAGATTAAAGGACAGAAATCAATTATCCAGGCCAATGGAAATAAAAAACAAAGCAGAGATGGCCATTCCTATATCAGAACAAATCGCATTCAACCTCAGAAAAGTGATCAGAGACAAAGAGGGTCACTACTTACTGATCAGGGGAACACTAGACCAATAAGTGCTAAAACTGGTTAACATCTACGCACCTAATGCAGAGCCAGCAAAATATGTACAGCAATTGCTTGCAAAACTGGAGAAACACATGAAGGGAAATGTGATAGTAGTAGGAGACCTTAATACTCCACTATCACCACTGGACAGATCCATCAGTCAGAAAACTAACAAAGAAATAAGAGCCCTAAATAAAATATTAGAAAAACTAGGGCTAATAAACTTATATAGGGCCCTCTACCCCAGAAAGCAGAATACACTTTCTTCTCAAGTCCACATGGAACCTTCTCCAGAATAGACTATGACTTAGGATACAAATCTAACCTGTATAAAATCACAAATCATGAAGGTAAGGATCATTAGAAGCACCCTGTCAGATCACTATGCAACAGAAGTCAAAATTGACTCTAAAAAGAAAGAATGGAGAAAATCCAACATCTGGAGATTAAACAACATGCTGCTCAAAAACAGCTGGATCAAAAAATATTAAGGAAGAAATAAAAAGATTACTTGAGACAAACGACAATTAAGAAACAACTTGTCAAAACTTGTGGGTCACAGTTAAAGCAGTAATCAGGGGGAAACATAGCAAAACAATCCTATGTCAGGAAAGAGAAAAAAGACAAAATTAGCACCTTAAAGGACCATTTTAAGGAGCTGGAACAACAGCAACAAAGAAACCCAAACACAACAAGAAGACATGAAGTAATAAAAACCAGAGCAGAAATAAAAAAAAAAAACATAGAAATTAAGAAAGCAATACAGAAAATCAATGAGATGAAGAGTTAGTTTTTTGAAAGAATACACAAGATAGACAAACCACTGGCAAGATTCACCAAAAATAAGAGGGAAAACACCCAAATAAGCAGGATCACAAATGAAAGGGGAAAGATTACAACAGAACCCCAAGAAATTCAACACATCATGAGGACATATTATGAATAACTATACTCAGTTAGGCTAGAGAACCCAGAAGAATTTGATAGATTCTTGGAAAAATACCAGCGTCCAAGACTAGAAAAAGAGGATGTAGAAAGCCTAAACAGGCCAATCACCTCAGAGGAAATTGAAACAGTAATTAAGAAACTCTCCAAGAACAATTCTAGGCCCAGATGGTTTTACATATGTATTCTATCAAACATTCCAAGAAGAATTACTTCCACTGATCCACAGGCTCTTCCAACCATTGAAAAGACAGGAATCCTCCCCAATTCCTTTTATGAGGCCAATATCACTCTGATTCCCAAAGAGGGCAAAGATACCACCAAGAAAGAAAACTACAGACCAATCTCACTAATGAACATAGACGAAAAAATACTCAACAAAATCTTAGAGAACCGAATCTAGCACTACATCTAAAAGATTATACAGCATGACCAAGTTGGTTTCATCCAGGGATGCAAGGCTGGTTCAACATATGCAAATCAATCAACATCATATACCACATCAATAATAAAAAAAGACAAAATCTATATAATCAAATCAATCAATGCAGAGAAGGCATTTGCCAAAATACAACACCCATTCATGTTGAAAACACTAAGCAAAATAGGTCTGGAAGGAACCTTTCTCAAGATAGTTACAGTTATCTATGAAAAGCCCACAGCTAACATTATCCATAATGGTGAAAAACTGAAAGCATTCCCACTAAGGCCATAAACTGGGCCAAGGATGTCCACTCTCTCCACTCTTATTCAACATAGTCTTAGAAGTCCTAGCAATAGCAATCAGACAAGAGAAGGAATCAAAAGAATTCAAAAAGGGAAGGAGGAATTAAAACTATCTCTTTTTGCAGATAACATGATGATATACATGAAAAAATCCTAAAGAGTCCACAGGAAGGGGCCGGAGAGATAGCATGGAGATAAGGCGTTTACCTTTCATGCAGAAGGTCATCGGTTCAAATCCCGGCGTCCCATATGGTCCCCCGTGCCTGCCAGGAGCAATTTCTGAGCATGGAGCCAGGAGTAACCCCTGAGCACTGCCGGGTGTGACCCAAAAAACCAAAAAAAAGAAAGAAATTGAAGAGAATCTTGGGAAATGGAAGAACATCCCATGCTCATGGGAAGGTAGAATCAACATAGTCAAAATAACCATCCTACACAAACTGCTATATAGATTTAATGCAATCCCCATCCAAATTCAGATATCATTCTTTAAAGACTTAGAATAATCAATCATAAAATTTATCTGGAATCACAAAAGACCCAGGATAGCCAAACACATACTAAGAAAACAGAAAGCTGGGTGGCATCTCCTTACCTAACCTTAAGCTATACTATAAAGCCATAGTTATCAAAACAGCATGGTACTGGTACAAAGACAGAGCCTCAGACCAGTGGGTTAAAACAGAATTTCCAGACATAAGTCCCAAGGTATACAGTCAACTAATATTTGACAAAAGAGCCAAAAACTGGAAATGGGACTAAGAAAGGCTTTTCAACAAATGGTGTTGGTAAAACTGGAAAACCACATGCAAGAAATTCAAAATTGGGGCCGGGCGGTGGCTCTAAAGGTAAGGTGCCTGCCTTGCCTGCGCTAACCTTGGACAGACCGCGGTTCGATCCCCCGGTGTCCCATATGGTCCCCCAAGCCAGGAGCAACTTCTGAGCACATAGCCAGGAGTAACCCCTGAGCGTTACTGGGTGTGACCCAAAAACAAAAAAAAAAAAAAAAAGAAATTCAAAATTAACCCAAACCTCACTCCTTATACAAAAATCAACTCAAAATGGACCAAAGGCCTCGAAATTAGACCCAAACCTATAAAGTTTATAAAGAATAAAATAGGTAGAACACTTGAAGACCTACATATCAAAAAGGTCTTCAAGAATGGAGCACCAATGGCAAGAACTTTAGCCTCAAATATAAACAAATGGGACTACATCAAACTAAAAAGCTTCTGCATGGCAAAAGACACTCTACTTAACACAAGAAGACAGTTAACTGACTGGGGAAAATCTTTTCACCCATCATATTAGATAAAGGGCTGATATCCAGAATATACAAAACACTCAGAAAGCTGAACCCCCCAAAACCAAATAAAGCCATAAAAAATGGGAAGATGATATGAATAGACACTTCTCTGAGGAAGACCAAAAGATGGCCAACAAACACATGAAAACATGCTCACCTTCACTCATCATTAGGTAAATCCAAAGAAAGACAACAATGAGGTAACCACCTTAAACCAGTGAGGATAGCTCACATCAAAAATAATAGTAACAATCTATGTTGGTGGGGATGCAGCATGAAAGGCACTCTCATCTACAGTTGGTGGGAATGCCCCCTATTCCAACACCTATGGAGAACAATCTGGAGAGTGCTCAAGGAACTGAGAATTGAGCTACCATTTGACCCAGCAATTGCTCTCCTAGGTATCTACTCCCAAGTTGGAAGGACATTCATTGCAAAGTATGTGTGCACCCCACTATTTATCGCAGCACTCAGTATAATAGCCAAGTCTTGGAACCAACCTCGATGTCTAACAACAAATGAATGGATCATTAAGATGTGGTATCTATACACAATGGAATACTACATGGCAGTCAGAAATGATACATCACAGACTTTGCAGCAATGTGGATGGACCTAGAACTTATTATGTTAAATGAAGTAAGCCAGAAGATGAAAGGTAAACACAGAATAATAGCACTATTCTGAAGCACCAAAAACATACACCTTATATACAACTAATACTCAACAATCAAATAACTGGGTTTACCAGGGTAGAAACTCAAAACACTGTAACAGTCAACATATACCGGAGAGCTGTGCCCAAAACACATGAAAGAGGAACAGCACCAGCTCTTGACTACACACTATACCACAAAAAAAAAAAAAAAAAAACAGCAACAGCAGAAACAGCAGCATAGAAAGACTAGGTAAGTTATCAGCACTCTACTGCAAAGGCACATAATAAGCCTTTAGGGATCTTATACAGGATTACAGGTAAAGGATACCATGGGAAATCACTGACTCCAATGGAAGCATTCGATAAAAATATTTTAATGCCTTAATCTTTCTATAATTAAAATAACCTCTCAGCTTTTCTGTCCACAGGCGGTCTTGAATAAAAAGGGTGGACAAACTAAGATTGCATCTCAAGGCTCAATCACACGAGATACCATACCCAGCTTTCACTATGAGAATGTCCCAATAAAATTCTTTAACATACACTTTATCCCTTAGGTAATACCTTCATTTAGGGCTTGAGGCACGTGACCACTCAGACCATGAAGCAGCAACTGTGACCAATAGACTTCTACTACAGGCCCTACTCATCGAACACATTCAAACAAACTAGCATTCCCTAGCTCTTTTCTCTACTCTTCTCACTACTGTTTTTTTCTTTTTCTTTCTTTTTTTATTTTTCTCTCCTTTTCTTTTTTTTCCTTCTTTATTTGAACATCTTCATTACATAAATGATTGTTATTAGGTTTTAGTCATGTAAAGAACACCTCATTCACCAGTGCAACATTCCCACCACCAATGTCCCAAATCCCCCTCCATCCCACCCCACCCCCACCCCCACCTGTACTCCAGACAAGCTTTTCAGTTCCCTCATTCATTAACTTGATTATGGTAGTTCTCTGTGTAGTTATTTCTATAGCTGCACTCACCACTCTTTGTCGTGAGCTTCATGGAGTGAGCTGGTGTTCCAGCCCTCCTCTCATTGTCTCTGAGGATTGTTACAAAAATGACTTATATTTTTCTTAAAACCCACAGATGAGTGAGACTATTCTGCGTCTCTCTCTCTCTCTCTCACTCTGACTTATTTTACTCAGCATGATAGATTCTATGTACATCCATGAATAGGAAAATTTCATGATTTCATCTCTCCTGACGGCTGCATAATATTCCATTGTGTATATGTATCACTGTTTCTTTAGCCATTCCTCTGTTGAAGGGCATCTTGATTGTTTCCAGAGCTTGGCTATTGTGAATAGTGCTGCAATAAATATAGGTGTGAGGAAGGGGGTTTTGTATTGTATTCTTGTGTTCTTAGGGTATATCCCTAGGAGTGGAATGGCTGGGTCGAATGGGAGCTCAATTTTCAGATTTTGGAGGAATCTCCATATCGCTTTCCATAGAGGCTGTACAAGACGGCATTCCCACCAGCAGTGAATAAGAGATTCTTTCTCTCCAAATCCCCTCCAGCACTGTTTGTTGTCATTTTTTTTTTTTTGTGATTTGTGCCAATCTCTGGGGTGTGAGTTGGTATCTCATAATTGTTTTGATTTGCATCTCCCTGGTGATTAGTGACGAGGAGCATTTTTTCATGTGCCTGTTGGCCATTTGTATTTCTTTTTTATCAAAGTGTCTGTTCATTTCTTCTCCCCATTTTTCGATGGGATTAGATGTTTTTTTCTTGTAAATTCTGTCAGTGCCCTATATCTCTTCTTTTCTTTTTAATTTATTTTCTCTTTTCTTTCCTGCCCCTCCCATATACTTTCCCCTTTCACCCCTTTGAAAATTTGACTATCCTTCACCCAGCAGTCCCATCCAGATTCCCCAAATTAAAACTCTTAACCCTCAGTTCCTATTCTATAAGGCATCAAGAATGACCTCCTACCCCAGCGAACCAGTACCCAGCACCCAAGCAAAGGGACAACCAGTCAAACCCACACCTCACCCCCTACAAGAAAAGGCAACCAACTCCCCTACTGACTCATGCTGCGTGGTCCTCCTTACCAACCCTTCCTAATGTGAACTGTTTCTTGAAACCGGACTTAGCTCTACAAGTATCCCCCAATGCATGAACTCTTCCCAAGTCCTCCCTGCCGCAAATCTTATGCCAATGTCATGAAGGTCAGGTTGGGAGATGAAAAGGCACCCAGGAACCCACACACCACAAAAAAACTCAAAAGACAATGGGGAAACCTATACTACCATCATAAGTATAATACCTATATTACACTACCTCTTTACCTGCTTGTCCCCAAATGCAAGATACTTTCTTGCATCACCTTGTTCCTTTAATTATTTTTTACTTCATTTCTTAAAAATCTTTTTCTTGTCATATATATATATATATATATATATATATATATATATATATATATATATATATATATATATATATACATGAGCACATATTTTTTTATTTCTATTTTTAACTTTTTTGGGTGTGTGGCCTGTTTTTGTTTTCTTCTCTCTCCACCCTCAAATGCATTAGCAATATAATGTAGCACCATTTCTCCCTGCAAAGGCACACTAAAAAAAGGGGAAATCTTACGTATAAAAAGGAGCTCTTATTTATTAGGGACAAGAACTCATACTTGTTTACAATACAGGGGTATCTCCCACCTTGAAAATATGTCACGTGGACCCAACTTAGACTCCAGGTGATTAGACACCAACTGTCTAGCCTTGAACCCTGGACCACAGACATAGAAACGACACACTTCTTCACAACAGCCACTGAAAACAAATCCCAACTGGGACATCCTTAATAGTGCTCAGACACCAACAAGTGCCAGCCCTAATATGATACCCTGACAACGAGGAAAATGGGAATAACTTGACCTAAGTGCAAGTTATGCTACCTCACCAGCTAACAATAAGACAAAATCAGAAGATTTGTCACCATTTGGTCTAACCAAATGCCAAGATCGCGATTTATAGATGACTGGCTGACAGAACCATGGCCAGACTGTATGTATCCTGGGGCCAATAAAAAAGCCCCTAGTCTAGGGTGTGAGCTACAACCTGCATAACAACTATGATCCCTAGTTCCAGAGGACTGTCTGAGACTATTGCAATGGAAGGGGACCACTGGAAACATAACGGAAGACACTATTCCCAGGCCCCTTCCTAGGATCAGCGCAAAGACCAGGACCTCAAACCACAGAAAACGGATTAAAATGACACTGAAAGAACAAAACTTCTAGATTCACAAAGAAAAACATAATCATAAGTTAAACTCCTTGACTTGTGTAGATACCGAGACCTCTAAATACAGAGGTCTGATGTTATCACACAGGACAAAGCAGAAGTCTTCCATACACCACAAAATCACCAAGGGGAGAGTAAATGAACCTGAAAGGAGTCTATAGTTAATCCCATGACAATATACTTCAAGGGTGGAGAAACCCTGTATCTCTTAGGCATCTGCAGGAGGAAAAAAAAAGCACAAAACCATTTTTATTATTGTTTACTTATCTATTTTTTGTTGATTTCATTGTTGTGGTTTGGCTATGGATTTGGATGTCTCCATTTATATTTATTTATTTATTTATTTTCTTCTTTTCTTTTCTTATGTGCTCTGCCACATTTTTTTTATCTCAATACCATGGCTTTTATATGGTGCTTACCCTTTTGTTTTGTTTGTTTGTTTGTTTTGGAATGCTTACTGTATATTTTTTATTTATTTATTTATTTTTTTAATTTTTTATTTTAACACCTTGATTACATACATGATTGTGTTTGGGTTTCAGTCATAAAAGGAACACCACCCATCACCAGTGCAACATTCCCATCACCCAAGTCCCAAATCTCCCTCCTCCCCACCCAACCCCCGCCTGTACCCTAAACAGGCTCTACATTTCCCTCATACATTCTCAATATTAGGACAGTTCAAAATGTAGTTATTTCTCTAACTAAACTCATCACTCTTTGTGGTGAGCTTCCTGAGGTGAGCTGGAACTTCCAGCTCTTTTCTCTTTTGTGTCTGAAAATTATTATTACAAGGGTGTCTTTCATTTTTCTTAAAACCCATAGATGAGTGAGACCATTCTGCGTTTTTCTCTCTCTCTCTGACTTATTTCACTCAGCATAATAGATTCCATGTACATCCATGTATAGGAAAATTTCATGACTTCATCTCTCCTGACAGCTGCATAATATTCCATTGTGTATATGTACCACAGTTTCTTTAGCCATTCGTCTGTTGAAGGGCATCTTGGTTGTTTCCAGAGTCTTGCTATGGTAAATAGAGCTGCAATGAATATAGGTGTAAGGAAGGGGTTTTTGTATTGTATTTTTGTGTTCCTAGGGTATATTCCTAGGAGTGGTATAGCTGGATCGTATGGGAGCTCGATTTCCAGTTTTTGGAGGAATCTCCATATCGCTTTCCATAAAGGTTGAACTAGACAGCATTCCCACCAGCAGTGGATAAGAGTTCCTTTCTCTCCACATCCCCGCCAACACTGTTTATTCTCATTCTTTGTGATGTGTGCCATTCTCTGGGGTGTGAGGTGGTATCTCATCGTTGTTTTGATTTGCATCTCCCTGATGATTAGTGATGTGGAACATTTTTTCATGTGTCTTTTGGCCATGCGTATTTCTTCTTTGTCAAAGTGTCTGTTCATTTCTTCTCCCCATTTTTTGATGGGGTTAGATGTTTTTTCTTGTAAAGTTCTGTCAGTGCCTTGTATATTTTGGAGATTAGCCCCTTATCTGATGGGTATTGGGTGAATAGTTTCTCCCACTCAGTGGGTGGCTCTTGTATCCTGGGCACTATTTCCTTTGAGGTGCAGAAGCTTCTCAGCTTAATATATTCCCATCTGTTAATCTCTGCTTTCACTTGCTTGGAGAGTGCAGTTTCCTCCTTGAAGATGCGTGTAATGTCCTGGAGTGTTTTGCCTATGTGCTGTTCTATATATCTTATGGTTTTGGGGCTGATATCGAGGTCTTTAATCCATTTGGATTTTACCTTTGTACATGATGTTAGCTGGGGGTCTAAGTTTAATTTTTTGCAAGTGGCTATCCAATTGTGCCAACACCACTTGTTGAAGAGGCTTTCCCTGCTCCATTTAGGATTTCCTGCTCCTTTATCAAAAATTAGATGGTTGTATCTCTGGGGAACATTTTCTGAGTATTCAAGCCTATTCCACTGATCTGAGGACCTATCCTTATTCCAATACCATGCTGTTTTGATAACTGTTGCTTTGTAGTACAGTTTAAAGTTGGGAAAAGTAATTCCTCCCATATTCTTTTTCCCAATGATTGCTTTAGCTATTCGAGGGTGTTTATTGTTCCAAATGAATTTCAAAAGTGTCTGATCCACTTCTTTGAAGAATGTCATGGGTATCTTTAGAGGGATGGCATTAAATCTGTATAATGCCTTGGGGAGTATTGACATTTTGATGATGTTAATCCTGCCAATCCATGAGCAGGGTATGTGTTTCCATTTCCGTGTGTCCTCTCTTATTTCTTGGAGCAGAGTTTTATAGTTTTCTTTGTATAGGTCCTTCACATATTTAGTCAAGTTGATTCCAAGATATTTGAGTTTGTGTGGTACTATTGTGAATGGGGTTGTTTTCTTAATGTCCATTTCATCCTTATTACTATTGGTATATAGAAAGGCCATTGATTTTTGTGTGTTAATTTTGTAGCCTGCCACCTTGCTATATGAGTCTATTGTTTCTAGAAGCTTTTTGATAGAGTCTTTAGGGTTTTCTAAGTAGAGTATCATGTCATCTGCAAACAGTGAGAGCTTGACTTCTTCCTTTCCTATCTGGATTCCCTTGATATCCTTTTCTTGCCTAATCGCTATAGCAAGTACTTCCAGTGCTATGTTGAATAGGAGTGGTGAGAGAGGACAGCCTTGTCTTGTGCCAGAATTTAGAGGGAAGGCTTTCAGTTTTTCTCCATTGAGGATAATATTTGCCACTGGCTTGTGGTAGATGGCCTTCACTATATTGAGAAAGGTTCCCTCCATTCCCATCTTGCTGAGAGTTTTGATCAAGAATGGGTGTTGGACCTTATCAAATGCTTTCTCTGCATCTATTGATATGATCATGTGGTTTTTATTTTTCTTGTTATTGATGTTGTGTATTATGTTGATAGATTTACGGATGTTAAACCAGCCTTGCATTCCTGGGATGAAACCTACTTGATCGTAGTAGATGATCTTCTTAACGAGGCATTGAATCCTATTTGCCAGGATTTTGTTGAGGATCTTTGCATCTGCATTCATCAGTGATATTGGTCTGTAATTTTCTTTTTTGGTAGCGTCTCTGTCTGGTTTAGGTATCAAGGTGATGTTGGCTTCATAAAAGCTATTTGGAAGTGTTTCTGTTTGTTCAATTTCATGAAAGAGTCTTGCCAAGATTGGCAGTAGTTCCTCTTGGAAAGTTTGATAGAATTCATTAGTGAATCCATCTGGACCTGGGCTTTTGTTTTTCGGCAGACATTTGATTACTGTTTTAATTTCATCAATGGTGATGGGGGTGTTTAGATATGCTACATCCTCTTCCTTCAACCGTGGAAGATTATAAGAGTCCAAGAATTTATCCATTTCTTCCAGGTTCTCATTTTTAGTGGCGTAGAGTTTTTCAAAGTAGTTTCTGATTACCCTTTGAATCTCTGTCATATCAGTAGTGATCTCTCCTTTTTCATTCCTGATACGAGTTATCAAGTTTCTCTCTCTCTCTCTTTCTTTGTTAGGTTTGCCAGTGGTCTATCAATCTTGTTTATTTTTTCAAAGAACCAACTTCTGCTTTCGTTGATCTTTCGGATTGTTTTTTGAGTTTCCACTTTGTTGATTTCTGCTCTCAGCTTTGTTATTTCCTTCTGTCTTCCTATTCTTGGGTCCTTTTGTTGAGCATTTTCTAGTTCTATTAGCTGTGTCATTAAGCTACTCAGGTAAGCTCCTTCTTCCTTCCTGATGTGTGCTTGCAAAGCTATAAATTTTCCTCTCAGTACTGCTTTTGCTGTGTCCCATAAGTTCTGGGAGTTTGTGTCTTTATTGTCATTTGTTTCCAGGAACCTTTTTATTTCCTCCTTGATTTCATCTCGGACCCACTGGTTATTGAGCATGAGGCTGTTTAACTTCCAGGTGTTAAAGTGTTTCTTCTGAGTCCCTTTGGAGTTCACAAATAATTTCAGAGCCTTGTGGTCAGCGAAGGTAGTCTGCAAAATTTCTATCCTCTTGATCTTATGGAGGTATGTTTTATGTGCCAGCATGTAGTCTATCCTGGAGAATGTCCCATGTACATTGGAGAAGAATGTGTATCCAGGTTTCTGGGGATGGAGTGTCCTATATATATCCACTAGGCCTCTTTCTTCCATTTCTCTCCTCAGGTCTAGTATATTCTTGTTGGGTTTCAGTCTGGTTGACCTGTCCAGTGTTGACAAAGCCGTGTTAAGGTCCCCCACAATAATTGTGTTGTTGTTGATATTATTTTTCAGATTTGTCAACAGTTGTATTAAATATTTTGCTGGCCCCTCATTCGGTGCATATATGTTTAGGAGAGTGAATTCTTCCTGCTCTACGTACCCCTTGATTAATATAAAATGTCCGTCTTTGTCCCTTACAACCTTCCTGAGTATAAAGTTTGCATTATCTGATATTAGTATGGCCACTCCAGCTTTTTTATGGGTGTTGTTTGCTTGGATAACTTTTCTCCAGCCTTTTATTTTGAGTCTATGTTTGTTCTGACTATTCAGGTGCGTTTCTTGTAGGCAGCAGAAGGTTGGATTGAGTTTTTTGATCCATTTAGCCACTCTGTGTCTCTTAACTGGTGCATTTAGTCCATTGACGTTGAGAGAAAGAATTGTCCTGGGATTTAACGCCATCTTTATTTCAAAATTTGGTGTGTCTTTTGGGTAGTCTTGTCTTAGATTAGGTCTTTCAGTTTTTCTCTTAAGACTGGTTTTGTGTCTGTGAAGTTTCTGAGCTGTTTTTTGTCTGTGAAACCATGTATTCTTCCATCAAACCGGAAAGTGAGTTTTGCTGGGTATAGTATTCTGGGTGAAGCATTCATTTCATTCAGTCTTGTCACAATATCCCACCACTGCTTTCTGGCATTGAGCGTTTCTGGTGACAGGTCTGCTGTAAATCTCAGGGAAGCTTGCTTGAACATGATTTCCCCTTTTGATCTTGCTGTTTTCAGAATTCTGTCTCTATCTGTGGGATTTGTCATTGTGACTAGGATGTGTCTTGGGGTGGTTTTTCTGGGGTCTCTTTTGGTTGGTACTCTTCGGGCATGCAGGATTTGATCACATATATTCTTTAGCTCTGGAAGTTTCTCTTTAATGATGTTCTTGACCATTGATTCTTCCTGGAAATTTTCTTCCTGGGTCTCTGGGACTCCAATGATTCTTAAGTTGTTTCTGTTGATCTTATCATAGACTTCTATTTTCGTCTGTTCCCATTCTTTGACTAATTTTTCCATTGTCTGCTCATTTGCTTTAAGTTTTTTGTCCAATCTCTCCTGCTGTATGGAATTGTTATGTATCTCATCTTCCACAGCACCAAGTCTATTCTCAGCTTCTGATACCCTGTCCCAGAGCTTATCCATTTTGTCATTCACTTCGTTTACTGACTTTTTCAGTCCTGTTAGTTGACATGTTATTTCAGTTTGGAGTTTTGTCATTTCTGCCTTCATATTTTCTTGGTTCTTATTAGTGTTCTGTTCAACTCGATCCATGGTTTCTTGGAGTCTGTTGAGCACCTTCCATATTGCTAGTCTAAAGTCTTTATCTGAGAGGTTGATTAGTTGTTCAGTCATTATCTGGTCCTCAGAATTGTCATCTTAATTCTCTATGTCTGATGCTGGCCTGCGTTGTTTCCCCATTGTCACACTTGTATTGTGGGTTTTTCTACGTGTTGTAGTGGTATTCATTGTCTATATGATGTAGGCAGCACACTCCTCTGGCTCCTCCCTTTCTGGATGGGCTGACTTGCCTCTAAGGGAGGGGAGTCCTCCGTGGATGAAGCCTCACACTGGGTCAAATCTTAGGCCCGAGCATGCAACAGAGAAGACAGTCCAGAGAGAAATATTTGCTTCTGTGATATAGCGCCGTTCTTAGTGTGATTTTTCCTTCTTGTTGCGATGGAGTTCTTTCCTTAGAAAGAGTGCACGGCCGCGTAGCGAAGCGGAGCGGCCGTGCTCCTCTGAGCCTCTTTTTGCCCCACTCGCAAGAGTTTCACGCAAGAGGACAGTAGACAGACATAGACAGGTCACACTCACAGTCTTTCACAGCTGAGCCCCACTGGGCCGGTGTACTTTCGCGGATTTTCCCCGCCTGGTGTCACACACAGGGAGCCAGCTTTTGCAAAGGTTAGCCGGTTTTTATGCTCTGAAGTCCCTCCCTGAAAATGGCGTCTGGGCGAGCGAGGTTTCTGGAGGCTCTTTTTGCCCCACTCGCAAGAGTTTCACGCAAGAGGACAGTAGACAGACATAGACAGCTCACACTCACAGTCTTTCACAGCTGAGCCCCACTGGGCCGGTGTACTTTCGCGGATTTTCCCCACCTGGTGTCACACACAGGGAGCCAGCTTTTGCAAAGGTTAGCCGGTTTTTATGCTCTGAAGTCCCTCCCAGAAACTGTGCTTTCTTAAGCATTCACCTTCTCATATGGCCAAAATACCAAAGTCAAAGAGTGATGCTGAGGTGAAGGTTGTTCTGACAGTGCACAAACCTGTCTCTAAAGTCTACCTGGAAGCAAATTTGACAGTAGAGGTCAGACCTGGTGTTGCATTAAAAATCCTTACTGTATAATTTGACAGTTCTTTGTGTACTATTGTGGTGTTTCACCTTCTTTTTCCCCTTCTTCTCTCAAACCAAGGATGAAAACCTCTAGAAGGACTCCGCCCATTTCCGGAGTATCTGATTCTTTTTTCTTTTTTTTCTCTAGGTAATTACTTTTCTCTTCTTCAAACAAAACCGCATAACTTGAACTATCTAGTCCCGCCTCCCAATTGGGGGGGGGGATAAGAGAGGTACCAAGACCAAATAGGTGTAAGACCACTAAGTAATAAGCTAGGCACAGAAGGGACCACTTACTCTAGCAGCCCCGGGGTAAGGGAAGAGGATATGGGAAGAAGGATGGGAACAGAAGTGGAGGGAGGACAATTTGGTGATGGGAATTCCCCTGATTTTATGTTAATATGTAATGTACCTAAAATATTATTGACAATTATATGTAAGCCACTATAATTAAAATAAAAATTTTATTTAATAAAAAAGTCATGGGCTAAGGAGCATTCTGTTATTGATAGTGTTTTGACCAAATCATGGGATATGATGGCCTTTTCTTTTTACATTTTTTATTAATAATTTTTATTTTGACCAAAGTGGATTACAGATCGTTCACAGTAGTGTTTTAGGTACATAGTGACATTGAATCAGGGACATGCACACCACCAATATTGTCTTTCCTCCACCTCTGTTCCCAGCATGCATCCCATATCATCTCTCCTTTTCTTTTTAAGACTCAGGTTAATATTGCATATAGTGTATGCCTTAATAGACTGAACAAAAGCAGCAGAAATCAGACATTTATTATTTTTTCTTTTCTTGTCATTTGTGTTTAACTACTGCTCACAAGATATTCTGCTTTTAAGATATTCTTCACCACATGTTCTTAAAATTCAGCTCATTGTACTTTTTCTGGGGGGTGCCACACCCAACAGTGCTCAGGAGTTACCATTGCTCTCCACTCAGAACAGTGCTGGGGCACCAGTTGGGACACCAGGGTTCAAACCCAGATTGGTCATGTGCAACACAAATGCCCTACCAGCTGTGCTATTGCTCTGGTCCCTTATTTTATTTTTTAATATTAAAATTTGTTTCAGTGAATGAGGGAACTGGAAAGCCTGTCTGGAGTACAGGTGGGGGTGGGGTGGGATGGAGGGAGATTTGGGACATTGGTGGTGGGAATGTTGCACTGGTGAAGGGGGTGTTCTTTACATGACTAAAACCTAATCACAATCATATTTGTAATCAAGATGTTTAAATAAAGAAAAAATTAAAAAATGATATTTATCAATTAATTAAAAGTATACCCTTATTAATTATGAAAATAATTTGTCCTATTTGTGGCAATTACCATATTTTCATTGGGTCAAATTTAGTAAATGTCAATGAATTACCCTTTAAATGCCAGTTCCAAGGGTTAGAAAGACAGTACAAGCATTAGGTGTTTGCCTTTTATATTTAAGGACCCTGGTACATCCATGGCACTGCACATTGACTCCCTGATTAGAGAGCCAATGATGGTTCCTGAAAAATATTTGGGGTATTCACAAAACCAAAAATAAATAAATGGTAATTTTCTGTTCGTATCTCCTTTAATATTTGTTTGATGGTATCTATATGTGTTTTTGCAAAGTCATTTTTCATTATTTTCTACTTGCATTCAGTGACACTTCATGTTTCACATGTCTTTATATGTCATATGATATACTTAATATTTAGGTCCAGTAATTTGTAATAAATTTGGCTCAAATATATAAAACTGAATTTAGCATATCAACAATTTCATGAAATTTCTTTAAATCATTGTGTCTAATAACAATGTATTTTGAGTTATCGCTCTTTAAAACTTCTTCAGTGTTTTAATTCAGAAATTGTGATGTGAATTTAACTAACATAAAATCCAGGGCCTTCATTTTAAATCTTGATAAAAAAATCTTGATACCTACATTATACACATCTGAAATGGTATATATATTCCAGCATTCAAATTTGAAAACACTGTGTAAACTCAAAATTTTTCTTCTTTGCAATATATCTCTCATAAAATTTATCTAAGTAAAATATATCTTGCTATTATAATGTATATCTGCTCTGCCAATTTTCTTAATTTTTCTAAAACTGGCAATCTAAAAAGACTATTCTTCTGACTTACAAATAACTACAAAAATGACTCTGACTTGAAGCTACTCATATGATCAAACTATCTTCTTTATCTTCTTTTATCATTGTCTGTTAGTTTCCTAATTTTTATTTATAAAGTGTATTTTTTTTGCATCAACATTTTCTAGGTTTTGTTTGTTTTAGTTTCATACATTGCTATTCTTAGAGTTATTCCTGGCTCTGTGAACATTCATTATTCATGGTGGTGCTCAGAAAACTATTCGTGGTTCTGGAATGAAACATGGGTCACCTGATGGACGACATGCCCAACATTCACAGAATTTTGGTAATGTTCATTTGATATTTAAATTCTAAATTTAATTTTATTTAAAATATGCAAGACAAGCCCAACATTAACATAATTTGGTCATGTTCATTTGAGATTTAAATTTTACATTTAGTATTATTTAAAATAATAAGTAATATCATATAGTCACATCTACCTATTTTCCTGTTATTCTAATAAGATATTCTCTACATTTTGCGGCTATTTTATGGCAAGCTTTTTTCATTTCTGCTTAACTTCTAAAAATGATTGCTGCAGAAATCTCATAATCAACATTTATCTTTTAGTTCTAAGATAAATCTCGTGCTATAATCTATGTCAGTAATGTCTTTTTCTCTAACATTATGTATTTATTGCTACTTAAAACAATGCCATGGCATCATTAAGTCAGGAAGTATGTAAATATAGTGGTTGCAATGCTTATAGTACTATTAGCCTAGACAGGTTGTTTGACCTAAATGACTTTCTCCTTAGCGCATCCTGCACTCATAACAGCAAGGGGACACAGGTTTCTAAACAAAGACTCTTTTATATTCAAGTCCAGCTTTCAGAAATCTCCTTTTTTCCCAGCCTCTCTCCCCACAACTATATCTTTAAGTTTATTCAGATGAATATTGTTTTAAAGTGTTAATTGTAAATTTATATATATATATAATTCTATACTACTATTGAGAGCAAAGGACCTTCAAGTGATTTATTTTTATCATACTTTAATCCATTTTATTCTCCTATGTCTCTGCTTATATATTTTAGCAAAAACATATTAATATAGTCTTTACCATCCTTATTCTTTATTCTAGTAGATTGCTCATTGACTTAATTTACAAACACATTTTATTTTTATAATAATTTTATTGTAATCAAATTGAATTACAAATCTTTCACAGTAATATTTAAGGTACATAATGACAAAGATTTAGGGCCATTCCCCCACCAGTGTTGTCCTCCCTCTAATCCTGTTCACAGCATACATCCCATACCTCCCCCTTAGCCCCTTGGACTGCTAGTTTAAGAGGTCTCATTTGTGTATAGCTTGTTGTAGATTGGGTATCAATTCTGATGTCATTGACTTTGGGTTTGGTGCTCAAGTCTGATCATTTCTTATTTCCACTCAATGTTCATACACTAGTTGTGCCTGGAACAATCCATTTTTCCCCTCCAGTTATAAATAGAAAGTTTCCAAAAAAAAAGAAAAAAAAAGAAAAAAAAAAGAAAAGAAAGTTTCCTGGCACCATAGAAAGACATTGGAGTGCGAGAATGAGCATGTATAGAGCTCATAGTTGCTCCCATGACAGTATGCATCAATGGTGGAGAAACTCTGTACCTACTAGTGCAAGGGAATACCGTCTAACTTCCCCAATACTTAGTGTGCCTATGCAAAACAAAACAAAACAGAAAACATAAAGCCTGCCTTGCCACACCAGCCTTTCTTTTATTTTTTTTTTCTTTTCTTTCTTGTGGTTGTGGTTTTGGTGATAATTTTTTTTTGTTACTGCTGCTATGTCTTTTGTCATTGCTTATTTTGTTTGTTTTTGTTTTTCCTTTATTTCCTTTCTTCTTCGAAATTGATATTTATAGCCTCCAGATGGATTCACTCCAGTGTGTTTTGTTCTTTTATATCTTCTTTCTTTTCTTTTTCCAACAGAACCACAGAATTTGAGAAAAGGCCTAAGCCAAAGAAAAAGTGGAAGAAGATTAAATATTTGATAAAAATAAAAGAAAAAAAGTAGATTTGTTTTCCTAACAGCAGAGACTATTTACACAGTAATTCTTAGTACCTTTGAGAAAAGTTGAAAAGTTTACAAATAAATAACTCTAAGAAATTACTTAAAAAATAAATTAATGGGGCTAAGAAGGTGGCACTAGAGGTAAGGTGTTTGCCTTGCAAGTGTTAGCATAGGATGGACCGTGGTTCGATCCCCCAGTGTCCCATATGTTCCCCCCAAGCCAGGAGAGACTTCTGAGCGCATAGTCAGGAGTAACCCCTGAGCATCAAACTGGTGTGGCCCAAAAACAACAACAAAAAAAAGCTAAACTAATAAGAATAAACACTGTAAACAAAATAGAGCATGGGTAAAACATTGCATGTGTTACTATAAATATGCAGATATCAGAAAATATAAATGGCAGGAAGAAAGGAAGGAAGGAAGGTGAACTGACTAAATGATGTATCAACAAGCTGGTAACAGCTTGTGATCAGATATAAGCTATTGTGATGTTGTGATTGTGGGTTACTGTGATGCTTAATATCATCCAAGAGGCTACTTCTAACTACTGCCTTTCACAGTAAGCCGTTGGAGATGAAAGGATAAGAGACAAAAGTTTGAGCAATATATTCTGCTTTCTATATTTTAACTCGTTTTATTATGTATTGTGACACTGTCAGTTCCTATCATAAATTCTATTTTCCATCCATAGAAGCTGCCATTGAAAAGTTTAGAGCCATCAGAGGTCTATGGTTATTATTTTTATTTCTTGGTTACAGTAAGAAATATTCTGGAATTCTAACAAAGGTACACAAAACTTTATGATAGTGAGTATACAATTAGACAATTGATTGAATCCAGAAGAAAGGAATGCAACTAACAAATACCTTAACTATATTTTAAATTGCATGACCTCTAAGAGCTTCGGAGGCTAATTTTCTACTTCTACCTTCTACTTGATAAAATTAATAAAAGATTCAACAATGCATTTCTCTCTTTTTTAATTTAACAACCATGTGTTATAGAGTTGCAAAGTTATTCATGATTAAGTTTCAAGTGTATAGTGATCCAATAAAATCCTTTCACTAGTATTGACTTCTCTTCACTGATGTGTCTCTTTCCCCTCATGTCTCCACCCTGCCTCTGTGGCAGACATATTTTCCCTCCATCATTGTCCCAGTGTCCAGTTCCCTGAAAAATAGAAAATATAACTGACAACATGTAGACATGCACTCTCTTATATCATAGGACCAAATAATCATGTCTAGAGGTAAGCTTACTGTTGTGCATTAAAAAAACAGTATGATGCCTCAATATTTCTAAATACTCTGTCTATTCATATTGATTCACTGTCATTCTCTCTTCAGTGTGAGAAATTTGCTGCAATTCACAACTTTAGATCCCACTAAACAGAGTAAAAGCAGGAAAATAAGCAAAGGGAATTAAAGAGTTTTCTCTCTATTTGAGATTATTTAATCTGGGAGTACTTTGTTTTCCACAATTCTACTTATTACCCTTTCTCTTACCTTGCCAGTACTGGATCCCAAGTCAACTCCATATCCAATTTCAGACTAATTATGAGACTAAATTTACTATAAAGTCATGTAACTAGCAATACCCTGTGTCCTGTAAAATATATTTTGTTTTTAATCAAATTCAAGAATATTAATTAAAAAAGAAAAAAGGAGCACTTTAGATTGTTTAGAAGCTACTATTATATTTAAGCATTTGAACTTCTAGAGAACTTTGAGTGACAACAAACTGTCAAGGGATTTGAAAGAAGAATGTATTACTTTCTGCAGAAAAGGAATATGTCACACCATGTAGGGTCATATGACAAAGTGCCTTTTTGTTTATGAGAAAGAAGAAGGAATTGAGGTTGGATATATAGAACATTAAATAAAGTACTTGTCTTGCATACTACCAAGCAGGGTTCAATTTCTGGTATTCCATATTATCCAACAAGCACTGACAGAAGCAATTCCTGAGTGTAATGCCAGGAGTTACCCCTCAGCACAGCTATGGTTATCCCTCAGCACATCCAAAAGGAAAAGAAAAAGAAAAAGAAAAAAAGAAGAAAAAAGGGTGTTTGAGAAATGTTTATTTATTTATTTATAGTTACATAGAACAAAGCAACAAGGCAAAGGATAACAATAGAATTTTGGAGTTAAGACACGAAACCCATAATTCACTTGATAATCTTTGTAATTAAGCTTCATCTTAGTTAACATCATATATGCTAATATCTGGCTTCTCTCTGGCAGCAGGCAAGATATCTTTGGTTTTCTTCTTATTCTTTTACAGTCTTCTTTCTCCTTTAAGATTTCCTGATAAGGTATGCATGTCTGAATCCACTATCTATAAAAAGAGGCCCCATCTCCTATTAAATTCCCTATGACCATCATTAGTAGCTACATCAGTCAGTAGCACGTGTTTCATTCTTTCTGGCTCTACCTTCCAGGTATGCAGTATTCTAGGACAATGCAATGGAGGACTTCTCTCTAAACATAACTGAGGAGTCTTAGGCACTAGAGTCATTATTTGTCTGCCATAAAAGGTTCTGTTAACTCATCACTGATAAAATGCCATCACTGGTAAAATGCCATTTTTGTTTTTGTGCAAAGTAGAAAAAGAACAAAGCATGTTCATTCTTGATTTAAATATTAAAAACACATACTTCTGACAATTTGTTTATTATTACAGAATGAATCAATCCCAGACCCTCACCGTTCTAAGTCCTGACAATGTCAAAATATTTTGAAAGACATAAACTAGAGAAATAAGCAAGCAAACAGCATCAGAACAAAATGATTCTAATAATTGAATTATTTTAAAGACACAGCATAATTTCATATGTTTTCTCATTTAATTCTCACACAGTTTTGTTATAAGCACTTTAATTGTGATGTTCATAGCAGTTAATTGTTATGTTGAAAATAAGGAGTTCATAATTGGTGGAGTGTAAATTTTAGGATATTTTTTCTTGATTGTTGAGGTTCTTAAATGCACTCAATTATTTACCTAATAAGAGTTCAATATTTGGGCCGGAGAGATAGCATGGAGGTAAGACATTTGCCTTTCATGCAGGAGGTCATCGGTTCGAATCCTGGAGTCCCATATGGTCCCCCGTGCCTGCCAGGAGCAATTTCTGAGCCTGGTGCCAGAAATAACCCTTGAGCACTTCCGGGTGTGACCCAAAAACCACAAAAAAAAAAAAAGAATTCAATATTTAAGGTAGACACTTCTAAAACTACAGAGAAATAGTTAAACAATGAGGAAAAAAATCCCTCACTATTTTTTTTTCAAGTGAAAAATGTGCTTGGGGTCTAGTGTGATAGCACAGTGGGTAGGGTGTTTGCCTTGCACGTGGTTGACTCCACAACCCTAGTTCAATCCCTGATATCCCATGTGTCCTCTGAAACTATCAGGAGTGATTTCTGTATGCAGAGCCATGAGTAACCCCTGAGCACCATTGGATGTTGTCCAAAAAAACAAATAAAAAGGTTTGGGTCTTAGTCCTTAAAAATAGAGTGTAAAACTCACTTGCAGTTAAGAGAACATAGTTTAAGGCCTTCTAAATTTAATGTTGAATATTTGTCCAATTTGCATTTAAGTCAGATTTGAAATATACACTACGATAAGTGTTATAGAGATTTTTAAATGATGGAAAAGTATAACCAGTACCACTAGATACTAAGAATTTAGATTTCCATGTTCTAAAGAATTATCATAATTGTAACAGAATCATGGTGGAATAAGGGTAGCACACAATTTATTGGTGCTTTTAAACCATAAAATCTGAATAATAATGGATTGATGCATACAGATAGATAATAGATGATTGATAGATAAATTGATAGATAGTGATCATTTTATCAATTAACTAGCTGATTGTGTGCATATGAATGTATCTTGCCCAGATTTTATTTTTATATATACTGTGTATATTAGCTTTGGTATTTTCCTGGAGTTTGAAATCTTTGTGCATTAATAACTAAAACAATACAATTGAAATCATATTAAACTGTTTAAGACTTGCTCTATTTCAAGACTTAGAATTATTTAGAATAGCTTTTAAATATACACAAGCTACTGATTTCACAGATGGAAAGTGCATTTGATTTAGGTGTGAGGATAGGAAAACTACCACTGGAAAAAAAATTAGAACTTGGGTCTACGGCAATAGCACAGTGAGTAGGGTATTTGTCTTGCCTGCCACTGACCCAAGTTCAATCCTTGCGTCCTGTAAGGTCTCCCAAGCCTTCCAGCAGAAATTTCTGAGCTCTGATTGAGAGTAACCCCAAAATGCCATTGGATGTGCCCCCCAAATACAAATAAACAAACAACCAACATATTCAAACTTAAGGAAATATAGTTTGTATTAACAATCTAGTACATTGTAGGGAATCTCTAAAATAACAGCTTTCTGTTTACATCTTTCTGTACAAAGTTAGCTCCTTCATCTTTCTCTTCATAGCAAATTTTTCCTCCACTTTTGATGCATGTTTAAAGTATCATTTCTCTTCTAGTTTATTTATATGCAGTCAAGTCTCTAACATCACTGATACTGTTTTAGAAATAAACACACATACAAAATATGGATCTTTGTATATTTCATTGATGGAAACATTTCCAGCTGTCCAAATATTTTAGAAAAAGAATACTCATATTAAAAGACAGTTTTTATCCAATTGATCTTTTTTTAGTTCTATATTTACTTCTACAGAAATATTTTTTCTTTACATATTCATGCTGATGCATTCAGTTGGACTAAGACTGCTGAAATAATATTAATGGCATAAAAGTATTTATCTTCTCTATATTATCTGTAACTAATAAAGGTAATCTTGAAAATTTAATATAAAAGCAGCCTTCGTTTTGCATGTAAGAGAAATTTAATTCTAAGAATAAATATTAAATTAGCAAATAAATATTTCATTTACAACACTTTTAATAATTTACTCCAAGAAATATTTATGTAAATAGTAACATCAATTGATAAACATTTTTCTATAATGCATATGGAATGCTTAAGGTTAGAACAAGATTGATAATTTTCAGTTACACCTAATTTTTATTTTGGGAGAATACCTACTAATCTTAGCTATTACTCCTGGCTCTTTGTTAGGAATAACTGCTTGAAGGGCTTAGAGGACCATATATATTGCCAACAGCCTGAGTCTACTGCATTTTCAGAGCAAGCACCTTAGGCACTGTTTTAGTTTTTGCCTTATCTTTTTCATATAAGCATATACTATGATATTTAGCATTTAATTACTAATGAGGTAAAACATTTTTCAAAAATCATTATTATATATAATATGATAGACAAATATATATAAATCAGAAATGTACAGCTCGATATATTTCCAAAAGTAAAATATACAACATTAGTGTTAATCAATAAACAAATTTTACCAATGAATTTGATTGAGTTATAGCAGATATATTACCTGATTTATTATACCAAACATATCCTTTCCAATAGTGAGTACTGTTAAATCTCTAAAAGACAATTTTCTTTACATTGGAGGTCAGGGTTTAAGTCTATAAAGTAGAAAAGTAGTCTGGTAGAGAAGAAGATATAATGAGTGAGTGTTATTATATAATAAGTTGGCATCTACAAACTAACACAAGAAACTAAATGAGTTCTTATTATAATAATCTTTATGTTGTAAACATGTTTTTTTCAGGGAAAATCGACACCTTTCTTCTATACACTAGGATTTATGCTGGGGAAACTAATTACTAATATGAATACATGGAAATGGAAACAGTCATTCTTTTTTTTTTTTTTTTTTTTTGGTTTTTGGGCCACACCCGGTGACGCTCAGGGGTTACTGCTGGCTATGCGCTCAGAAGTCGCTCCTGGCTTGGGCACCATATGGGACGCCGAGGAATCGAACCATGGTCCTTCCTAGGCTAGCGCTGGCAAGGCAGGCACCTTACCTCTAGCACCACCACTCCAGCCCGAAATAGTTATTCTTATAGCTCTTTTCAATTCAGTTCAGGTGATCTAGCAGATAATCAACAATATGTGAATTGAAAATGTGCCAGAGAATAAAATAACATGCAGATGACTTCACCAGTATTTCCAGCAATTCACTATTTTTTAGAAATAAGTGATAATTCTAAGAAAAAATGGTTCAATGTTGCTTAATTGATGTTTCATAAAGTGACCATAACCAATATAACCGAAACACCCTGGATAAATTTTCAATTCTTTTTTTTTTTTTTTTTTTTTTGGTTTTTGGGTCACACCCGGTGACGCTCAGGGGTTACTCTTGGCTATGCGCTCAGAAGTCGCTCCTGGCTTGGGGGACCATATGGGACGCCGGGGGATCGAACCGTGGTCCATCCAAGGCTAGCACAGGCAAGGCAGGCACCTTACCTCTAGCGCCACCGCCCGGCCCCTCAATTCTTAATAATTCATGATGTGATTACTATATTCTACATCAATGTCTAATTCCAAATAATTAACATTACCTTATTTTTAAGATATGAAAATGGATTCAGGCTGCTAAATCTATTTCTATTTTCTCTATAGTTTTCTTTGCCCAATGATAGACTAACTTCACTGATTTTAGTTGAAGACAGTTATTTTTTCCCCAAAGAGTTGTCTTGTGTGAAGTTACCACCACAATCAGTTCATCCTTTCATGGTACATAATTTGATTTAGGTCCAGTGTGCATTTATTTTTAATACTGAATCTGTCCTGCATGTCTTTTATCAAACAGGTATATGTATTTCAGTAGAATCATTGACTACTGGAGGATATAACATGGGATAATATGGTATTCATATATGCCATTAAATAGATAATGACAAAAATACATATTTAGATTTCTGAATAATTAATATCTTAATAAATTTTATTACTATTTTATTACTATTCTTATGTATATATATTCTTATGTATATATAGCCATATATATAATTGAAATTTGAAAAAAATTAAGGATTATTAAATTTCCATGTTTACATTGAAACATTTTCCCATTTCATGTTGTGCCTAAATACATGCTTATTAAATAGTTTACCCTTACTGCATAGTATCTTAGCCAAGCTTTGTGCCATGGATATGTAGATCTTTAAGTATATTTTCTATGAACCATTCACTTATCAAACATGTAATAAAAACTTTTGTTCTCATTTCCTAGTCTGCCTATCTATACTCTTAATAGACACACATTAAATTTTGATTTGTATGATACAAAACTCTGAATAAAATATCATATTTAACCGTTAAATCATAATTAATGGGGAAGAAATTAAAAACGCTTAGTTCATTCCAGAGATGTGTCTAGTCGTTTGAGATATCTCTCCAAATGAAGTAATTTTAACTTTGAAAAATCAAACATATGAAAAATAAGTTAATGTAACATTTTAAAATCTAGTATTTTTCATAACCAATTTAAAATATTTTAAATTGTATCTAATATTATTAAGCAATTGTTTTAATATGTGGAGTGAATGTAAACATCTAGATGTTTCAGAAAATATTTTTAAAATTTGATTAGCCTTGTTTTGCATCTTTATAAAATAGATACATTTTTTGTTTGTTTTGTTTTGTTTTGGGGCTACACCCAGAGATTGTCAGGAATAACTCCTGGCTCTACACTCAGGAGTCATTCCTGGTTGTACTTAGGGACATATTGGATGCTGGGGATCATACATGAGTGAGCCATGTGTAAGGCAAATGTAGTATCACTATGGCAACTAAATATAAATATGTTTAAAATGGAACATATTTTTAAAATCACCTTTTACATGGTATTAAAATAAAAAGTACATAGGACATTTACTATTCACAACACACAGTCATTTTATGTTATTGATAATAATAACATTTCAATCTGCATTAGTTTTTTTCTTACTCATGAATTTTCGATTGTTTTCTTTCTTTCCCCTGTCACTTCGTCCTTATTTAGGTAAAAATATCTTAGGATTTTTTTTTCTGGCCTAAAGCAAAATCCATTACTTAAACAAGCTTCATCAGGCACTTAGTGTAAAACTCCATTAGTTTTAGCACAGCACACGGTAATTAGCCCAGGGCACTTTCCTCCAATTCAAAGCTTATGAATTCCATGTGACTTAACTTCTGTATTCTGGAAGCATTGGATACTTTCCCATTCTACTAATAAAATAGGGTTGGCAGTTCATAAAAGCTATAGTTTTCTTTTTATAGTTATTTTTAAATGTAAAGATATACTGTAGCACCTATTTACCATTTCTTTATATTCTAATGTTGTACTTGAGGACAGAAATAAGAATGTTGATGTTTTCTTCTGGCTAAGTTCCTATAAGTTGAGTGTTTTAAATGTGTTTAAAGTATGAGACTAATGCATTCCTCAAGGACTTAATTCCTCTTTAAGATGGTTTATTAGTTTAGACTGAGGATTTTTTTTTTGGAAAAAAAAGTATCCTAAAATAAAACAATACAGCCAAAGGATCTTATCCTATTTAGACCAACTTATGCCAAATTTGTCCACTTAAAGAAAAAATCCACAATGACTTAGAGAGCAAATTTATTTTAAAAGAGTTCGGCAATATAAAGTTTCCCAAAGTATTTATAGTGTGGCTGAGTTATTTTTGATTAAACAAATGTATAGTTTGTTGTCACATTAGGACACAATTTATGTTTATGAAAAACACAATTTGGTTTTATTGTTTCTTCCCAAATTTTTGTTATCTCTATTAAATTATCAGCTGAATATTCTACACAAGTGTTCAGCTGAGTCTGGGCTTTAATTATAGCTTTGTCTAAACATCAAAGATGATCTTAAATTTCAGCAATCACCCTGCCTAACCTCTATGAGATAACTTCAATTCATGAATTTAGAGTCATTCCACCCATATTCTCAGTGTCAATGTAAATATCGAAAAATATATTATGGATTGCAAGTGGCCATCATCTGTTCCTCATTATGCCTATAAAATTGCATAAGAATATCTTTAAAAAAGACTATTTCTTTGTCAGTTCCGGATATTCAAATCATGAGTTTCAAAATTAACAAAAATATTAATAATGAAAATGATGATAACTGAAAAAAATCTATCAGTTACTTAATTTACAATGTAATAAATTGTTTAGGTCAACCCACTAAGTGCTCGGTAGTTGCTCCTGACAGTGCTGAAGAGTGCTCCTATTGGTGCTGGGGCACCATACAGTGCAAATGACTGTTAAACAAAACAAATGTTCCAGATCCTTACAAAGTTATTTACTTTTAACTCAATCACCAAATATCCAGACTGAGTCCTAAGGCAGAGCCTTAGCATGATATTAATATATATTTTACATATCAAAGAAATGAGGTAGTCTCATCCAAAACTGTTCATTTGATGATCTTACATCTACAACAGATATTAAGAACTTATTATATTTCTCTGGATACACATTGAAGAATAAAGCTACTATTTCTTTAACTTGCTTTATTGTCCATACAAGCACACCTTATTTTAAATTTTCATCATATTTCCTAGTGTCATATTCTAATTATTGTAATCCCAAACATTCTTCTTTATATAATACTTTGGAAACATTGAGCAATCAGCAACATTGCTCACACCAAGACTTTTTTCCTTAATCCAATTTCCTGGGTGATATTACAAGACTTGACAAGAAAAATTACAGCAATTTACAGTCACTTGGTAATGGAGTCACTTCACAAGTAATCTTAATTTAGATATGTTAGTAAAAATATTACTAAATGGATCAATTGTAATATAGGCAATCACATCCAGAGATGTAGTCATTTGAAGCAATTTTACCTCTTAAAATAGTAGAAGAAAACAAATGACTCACAGTAGCAAAACCAAATTGAAGGGCACAAGTGAAAGGAAAATGTTATATTGCAAATAAAATGACATTCATAGTTATGATCTAAATTATTTATAATTTAAAATATAATGTAGAAATTTTTCTTATATAAAATCTTTATTTAAGCACCATACTACAAACATGATTGTAGTTGGATTTCAGAACACCCCTCTTCACCAGTGCAACATTCCCACCACCCACTTTCCCTCCTTCTCAACTCCTACCTATATTGGAGACAGATATTTTACTTCTCTCACTCATTAAGATAGTCATGATAGTTGTTAGTGTACTTAGTTCCTAACTGCACCACTACAATTTGTGGTGAGCTTCACATTGTGGGTGGGTCCTTCCAGCTTTTATCTCTATTGTCTCTGGACATTATTTCAATAACGTTCTTAATTTTTCTTAAAACCCATAGATGAGTGAGATTATTCTGTGTCTATCTTTTTTCCTCAGAATTATTTCACTCAGCATAATAGATTCCATGTTCATCCAAGTATAGGAACATTTCATGATGTAATCTCTCCTGATGGCTGCATCTGCATAATATTCCATTGTGTATATGTACCACAGTTTCTTTAGCCATTGTTGAAGGGCATCTAGGTTATTTCCAGAATTTGACTATTATAAATAGCACTGTAATGACTATAGATGTGATAAAGAGATTTTTTAATTGTATTTTTGTATTTCTAGGGTATATTCATAAGAGTAGTACAGCTGGATTATATAGGAGCTCAATTTCCAGATTGTTTTGAGGAATCTCCATATTGTTTTCCATAAAGGTTAGACTAGATGACATTCCTACTAGCAGTGAAGAAGAGTTCCTTTCTCTACACACCCCCACCAGCATTTATTGTTCTTGTTATTTGTGACGTGTGCCAGTATCTGTGGTGTGAAATGGTACATCATCATTGTTTTGATTTGCATCTCCCTGATAATTAGTGATGCGAAGCATTTTTCATGCGTCTTCGGCCATTTCTATTTCTTCTTTGAGAAGTTGTCTGTTCATTTCTTCTCCCCATTTTTTATGGGGTTAGATTTTTTTCTTGTTAAGTTCTGTTAGCCCCTTGTATATTTTCTATATTAGCTCCTTATCTGGTAGGTATTGGGTGAATAGTTTCCTCCATTCTGTGGGTGGCTTCTGTATCCTAGGCACTACTTCCTTTGAGGTGCAAATGCTTCTCAAATTAATATATTTCCATCTGTTTATCTCTGCTTCCACTTGTTTGAAGAGTGCAGTTTTCTCTTAAAGATTCCTTTAGTTTTCGAATCCCGGCAACTCATATGGTCCGCTGAGCCTGCCAGGTGCGATTTCTGAGCATAGAGCCTGGAGTAACCCCTGAGCACTGCAGGATGTGACGCAAAAAAAAAAAAAAAAAGATGCCTTTAGTCTAAATGTCATGGAGTGTTTTACCTACAGTAATACCCATAGTGTTGTTCTATATACCTTATGGTTTCAAGCCTGATATCAAGGTCTTTAATCCATTTGAATTTGACCTTTGTACATGGTGTTAGCTGGGGGTCTGAGTTCACTTTTTTGCAAGTGGCTAACCAGTTGTGCCAATACTAATGCTGAAGAGGTTTTCCTTGCTCCATTTTGGATTTCTTGCCCCTTTATCAAATATTAGTTGATTTTAAGTCTGGGAACATTCTCTAAATACTCAAGTCTATTCCACTGATCTGAGCATCTGTCTTTATTCCAATGTCATTCTGTTTTAATAACTATTACTTTGTAATACAGTTTAAAACTGGGGAAAGTAATGCCTCCCATATTCCTTTTCACCAGAATTGCTTTAACTATTCATGCGTGTCTGTTACAAATGAATTTCAGGAGTGTTTGATCCACTTCTTTGAAGAATGTCATGGATATCTTTAGAGGGATTGCATTAATGTAAAATGTTTGGGGGAGTGTTCATTTTAATGATATTAACCCTGCCAATCCAAGAGCAGGGTATGTGTCTCCATTTTCTTGTGTCCTCTCTTATTTCTTGAAGCAGGCTTTTGTAGTTTTCTTTGTTTAGGTCTTTCACCTCTTTAGTTAAGTTGACCCTAAGATATTTGAGTTTGTGTGGCACTAATGTAAATGGGTTGTTTTTAATGTCCCTTTCTTCTCTATCTTTATTGGTGTATAAGAAGGCCATTGATTTTTGCATGTTAAGTTTGTAGTTTGCCACTTTGCTATATGAATCTATTGTTTCTAGAAGCTTTTTGGCAGTTTGTAGAGTTTTCTAAATATAGTATCATGTCATCTGCAAACAGTGAGTGCTTGACTTCTTCCTTTCCTATTTTTATGCCCTTGATACCTTTTTTTTGACTAATCACTATAGCAAGTACTATATCATATAGGAGTGGTGAGAAAGGGCAGCCTTGTCTTGTAACAGATTTTAGAGGAAAGGCTTTCAACCTATCTCCATTGAGAATAATATTTACCTTCGGCTTGTTGTAGATGAGATTTGACTATATTGATAAAAGTTCCTTTTCTTCCCATCTAATCTAGAAATCTTATTGACAACAACTATATTTATAATAATGAAAATATAACAATTACGATTGTAATGTGTCTAATCAATCTTAAATAAATATTTAAAGAAAACCACAAACTTTGCATTGTATTTTAAAGAAAGGAATTTACCATTGAATGACCTTAATATTTTGGCAGTTTATGGAAACATACTTAATTTATGTACTAGTATATCAACTACAAACAACAATATCCTTAATTATCATGATAGGATATGAGAGTAACTCACTACATTTATATAAGATAATGTGACCCAAAGAGATGAAGCAGTAAAAGGAAACAGAGTTCATAATATTTATACTCTGGCCAATTTTGCTATGGAGAAAACAGAAACAGTGTGGCAGTTTACTCTCTTGGTTTCAGAGAATCCCAAAATAATTTACCTGAGTATTATTATTATTATTATTATTATTATTATTATTATTATTATTATTATTATTATTTTAGGGGGCACAGTCAGTGGCTCTCAGAGGTTACTTCTGGCTCTGCACTCAGAAATCTCTCCTGTCAGGATGGGATACCTGAGTATTATTACAAGGCTCAGGACCCCTCTTAGAAGGAAATTGAGGAAAAAAATTATAGTCATCACAGATCTTGATCTTAAAAATACTAAATACTAAGAAGGCTGCATATATATATACATATACACTACATAGTGTATATATATGCAAATATATACTCCCTCAGCAGTAGTATATCATCAGTAGCAGTTAATCTACTTTGATATCTTTCTTCCATCAACAAAGTAACAAAATATTTTGCTGCTGTGCTTATAGCAGTTAAAAATAACAAATAAAATAAATCCATATAAAAATTGCAAAAAGCTAAAAACAGACTTGCTCTGAAAGAGAAATATGCTAACTTGAAAGATCGATGTAAAATTACCTTAAAAAGCTTATGAGAAATTTGCATTAAAACAAACTTTGACAAAGAGAATTTTGATTTAAGGAGATTTTGATCTAAAATGCAAAAAATGCAATAAAGGATTTAATAAGTTTAAAATTAAAATTAGTACAAGGGCTGGGACAATAGTACAGTGGTAGGGTGTTTACTTTGAACGTAGGTGACCCAGGATAGACCTGGGTTTGACCCCTGGTGACCCATAAGGTCCCCCAAGCCAGAGTAATTTCTGAGCACAGACTTAGAAGTAACCTCTGAAGATCACCAGGTGTGGCCCCAAAATCAAAACTTAAAAAAAAATTAAAATTAGTGCATACAGTAATCCTTTACCAAAGAAATCAAACTTTATTTTGGAAATATGCAACTTCTGTATGAGATAAATTTAATAATCTGTATAATATTTGATTTGAAATGACTGGATTTAGAAGAGATTGAATAGAAAATAAATGTATGCTTTTGAAAATAAAAACTAAAACTAATTCAGATAGATGAAGAAACATACAAAAAAAAATCATAAAAATTGCTATGTATATCTAATTTTATTCTTTCAAAGGAAAGAAGAAAATCAAATGTCCTTAGTAGAGGGCTACTGCTACTAGGGTGGTTGATGTGGCCAAGTAACATTCACTATGTAGAAAAAAAATGGTTTATTTGAACTCAATACTACTTCAAGCATAACAGCAGAAGTGTTATATATCATAAAAGAAAGAAGCAAAATATGAAGAGAGGTAGCATAAATTTATTAAATAATATAATACCTAAGAATATCCCAAACATGTAGAAGATGAATATATAAACATTTTACATAATAACACCTAATATCTGAATGCAGACATCTATATCAACATATAAAGAAACAAGTGCCATATGACAGTTATAAAAAGTATTAAAAATAGCTAGGAAAAGACATCAGGATAATCTTCAGAAATTTTTGAAGAGTTGCTACAGAACATTAGATTAAAATAAAATATTTAAAGTAATCTGAAAAACAGTACCTCACAAAAATACTCTATCCAGTGGTGAACAGATTATATTTATATTATATTCAAACTATTTTAGTATGAAAAAGTCTTTCATTTGTAAAGGCTAAATCATTGCCCTAGATTTGCAAACACAGATATATATATATATATATATATATATATATATATATATATATATATTGCAATTTAAAAATTGCTACAGAAATAAAAACAAATAAGTTAGAGATGCTATCAAAATAATATTGGAGGGGGCCAGAGAGCTAGCATGGAGGTAAGGTGTATGCCTTTCATGCAGAAGGATGGTGATTTGAATTCCAGAATCCCATATGGTCCCCCGAGTCTGCCAGGAGCGATTTCTAAGCGTAGAGTCAGTAGTAACCAGGAGCAAGCCCTGAGTGCTGCCAGGTGTGACAAAAAAAACATAATAATAATAATAATAATAATAATAATAATAATAATAATAATAATAATAATAATAATATTGGAAATTACAAAAACATGTGAAAGAGCTGGAGTTGTAGTGCTAAAATTAAGACTATGATTGTTTCATTTCTGGCATCATCTATGATAAACTCAGCTCTTCCAGGAGTGAGCCCTGAGTCCAGCACCATGATTATCCCCTAAACAACTTTGGATAAGGAAAACAAAGCAAAAGAAAGAACCTTAAAGAAAAATATTTAAAAAGGTGGAGAACATTTAAAGAAAATAGTATCCTGGTACAAGCTAGTGGCATTATAAATTGGTATGACTCTTTTGGCAAATAGTTTGAAGATAAATCAGTAAACTAATAGGAATTTTCTATGAATCAATATTTCACTTTTGACTATTTAGAATATAAAAACAAACTCAAAACACATACTTCAAATGTTGCTTTTTATAACCAACATTTGGAAACATTCTAAATGCCCTTTGGCAGATTAATGAACAAGGAAGATATGGCATATTTATAAAAGGCAATAGCAGTCTGCTATACAAAAACTGTAAAAACTGAAATCTTAACATTTGCAGCAATGTGGACCAGCCTTGAAGAGATTATGTTGAGCAAAATAAAATGGGAAATGGAAAATATCATGATTTACTCATATGAGAAAAAACTATATAAAACAATTTACAAATTATTTCAATGGGAGAAAACAAACTTGATCTTATTTTTAATTTTTTGTTACCAGTACTAAAGTTGAGGGGTCAGAGGACCAAAGCCAAGTTGACTGACTGCTTGGCAAATGCCTTACTTGATGTACCATCTCTTTTGCCCTCTACAAGCTCCTTTTTGTTTCGCTTTGTTTTGTTTTTTTCAGTCACACCTGGCAGAATTTAGGGGTTACTTTTGGCTTTGCATTTAGAATTCACTCTAGGAGGACATTGGGGATCATTGTGGACGCCAGGAGCAAAACCCTAGTTGGTCTCATGAAAAACGTATTTTATCTACATGGTAGTCTCTTTCTGGATTAATTCCTATACAAACTCTTAAATATAAAAACAAAATTAAAAGATGGTAGTTACCAGAAAGAAAGGGTGATATAGGTGGACAAGTAGATAAATGGATTAATTATTTTTGGAAGTTAGAAACCTCAGAGATATGTAATTTTGATGTTGTACATATCTATATCAATTGTGATGCTATAGAACTAGACTTCAAACAAAAAACCTTCCTAGGTGATTATTTTTATTTATAAGTCACTTGTTTAGAATAAATTAGTAATAACAATAACTTTTAATTTTATATAAATTATTTAAAAAATAAAATTTTATTTTATTTTATTTTATTTTTATATATATTTTTTATTTAAACACCTTGATTACATACATGATTGTGTTTGAGTTTCAGTCACGTAAAGAACACCACCCATCACCAGTGCAACATTCCCATAAAATGAAAATTTTAAATAAACAATAAAAATACAAAAATTTTCAGTATGTTTATTTTAGAGACTTACAAACATCTACTCCTGTGATGAGTACCTTCTTCCATGTCTTTTATTCATTTCATTGCTTATACATTCCAAAATTAATCTATTTTACATCAAGAAAAGTAAAAGAACTTTAATAACCACTCAAACTATTCAATCTCCTACGCTTCTACAATTTTCTGAACTCTTCCAGCTACTGAAATTTCACAAGCCACTAAACTTTCATTTTCCTGTACGTGTATGAGCAAAAAAAATTTTTATTGTTTGTTTTTGGTTTTTAGACCAAACTGTGCTCAGATATTGGTTCTAGGGGGCTCAGGGACCAAATGGGATGCAGGGGATTGAATCTGGGTCTGTCCCAGATTGGCCATGTGCAAGGCAAATGCCTTATCTCTATATTATCACTCTGGTCCCAAATTTCTAAAAAGTCATTAAGTTTATTGTCAGAAAATAGGCTTCCTAAGCTCCTCCTTCCTTCCTTCCTTCCTTCCTTCCTTCCTTCCTTCCTTCCTTCCTTCCTTCCTTCCTTCCTTCCTTCCTTCCTTCCTTCCTTCCTTCCTTTAATGCTTGCTTGCTTTTCTTCTTTCTTTTTCTTCTTTTTCTTTCTTTTTCTGTTTTCTTTTTCTTCTTTCTTTCATTTTTCTCTTCCATTCTTCCTTCTTTTCTTCCTTTCTTCTTCATTCTTTCATTTGTCTTCCTTCCTTTCTTTCTTTTTTATTTCCTTCTTTCCTTCTTTCCTTTTCTTTCTTTCTCTTTCTTTCTTTCTTTCTTTCTTTCTTTCTTTCTTTCTTTCTTTCTTTCTTTCTTTCTTTCTTTCTTTCTTTCTTTCTTTCTTTCTTTCTTTCTTTCTTTCTTTCTTTCTTTCTTTCTATCTTTCTTTCTTTCTTCTTTCTTCCTTCCTTCTTTCAAAATCTTTATTTAAGCACCATGATTACAAGTATGATTGTAGCTGGGTTTCACTAAAATTTAGATCAATCTCCAAGCTGAAAATATTGAGGATATTTTTTTTATTGGGCAAAGTAGATTCTGCTTTCTTTCAGCTAGTCCTAGTAGCTTCCATATCTGACCTCCAAGGTCATATAAGCAGGCTGAAGTTCACAGTTTGTAAAGCATTCAAATTTTCTAATACTAACAACCCAATAGGGACAGCAAATTTGATAGGAAAGTTGCATAGAAGCCACCCCCACCCAAACTCAATGTGTGAAAATCATAACTCAGGGAATGCAATTAGCATCAACCTGCTCAGTAAATCCTCAAAAATTTAATAATATAATTGTGAAATATCACAGTAAATTATTAAAATTTTACTTTTATTGATATAAAACTGTGCATTTTTTAATCCATTTGCCATTTTGTTGGATCAAGCATTGTGAATTATTTTTTTATTTTTAATTAAATTTTTTATTTAAGCACCATGATTACAAACATGATTATAGTTGGGTTTCGGTCACAAACAGAGCACCCCTCTTTACCAGTGCAACACTCCCACCCCCTTCCCAACCCCTGCCTGTATTACAGACAGGCATTCTATGACAGGGCTTTTTTTTAAGTTCAGTAGGCTTTTTTTTTCTTTTTTAAAGGCTAAGTGTTAAAAAAAACAAGTAGTAAAGGTGTGAAAGTTGCAATCACCATTGTTTGCAAAGGCCCAACAAATTATGGGGAAAACGGGGAAAAAAAATCCTTGGCCTGATTACAAGAAGGCCTCACCCCAGAAGTTTATTGGCATAAGACAGACTCTGGGCTCCAGGCATACCAGTCTGTTCAAACCCTAAGTCATTCTCCATGATCCCTGTGAGACTTTTTTGCATTTTAGTTGTTGTTGGTGTCAGGTACCTGTATTTAAAGCTTTTGGATTCTGTGCATTTCCTTCATCAAAGTCAGGCTGATGTGGAACATCCTCTAGTTTCACCTCATCATTAGATGCGGAGGGACCTGCCCTGCAAGCAGGTTTTTGCTAGGTCGTCTGGGTGTTGAGAGCATTTTTTTGAATAAGTCAATGCCAGAGCAGCAGTAGGGTCTTCCCTGGTAGAAGTTTGCATCCTGGTAACGTTATAGACAATTGTGGTTGTTTCCATAGTGGTATCCATTGTTCAGGGGTGTATGGGGAATGCCCATTCTTCTGTGGCCTAAGCAAAATCATTATGCCAATGTTCAGGATAGAAGGCCTAACTGCATTACAAAATTTGTGTTCCCATCTCTATTAGATAAGAACTTGTTTGCATATGTAATATTTTTTGATGTGATGTGTTTACTTATAAGGCAAGCTTGAGATGTAGAAAGAAAACTGTTGACATTAGTGTCACACCATTTTGGGATTGGTATTAGAAATTTGTATACCTGAAACAACTACATTATAAACAACTGTGTAAATCATAGTGTTATAACTGCAAACAAAAATAAAATATATAACAATAATGAAAAATAAATGTGTTATTGCACATTTGACTTTAATAATTTTACGTATTATTTTATAGCCTTTAACATACCTTTTCCCACGTTTTATATCTTAATACTGAAATAGTGAAGTTAGTTTTAGCACATCCATGTTAAATACTGACCTACCCTTTACTGTCTTCTTTCATTGTTTAATTTAGAATTCCTTCTGAATATAGATATTCAGTTATGATATAGAAGAAAATCAGGACAAAAAAACTCAAAGAAACTTTAAAAATTGTTCTACTAATTTTTGTATTAATATTTGTCCTAAAATAAATCCTGAGGCATTACAAAAGATAAAGTGATTTTCCAAGGTCAGGGAGCTAGCTAATCCAGGGCAGAGCAAGAAATCATATGCAAATGTTAAATAATGACTAACCTCTTTTGTATTGGAAAAAGAACTGTGTAAATTTTCTAGGCATGCATGGCTGATTTTCAATCCTTTAACTTTGTCATAAAATTCAACAACATTGTCAACATCAAGTTGTTACAGATTTCACACAGCATGTTTATTACAATTCATTAGTAGTTTCTTTCCATTATGAATTTTAAGTATAATTAAACACTGATAGTCATTATCAGGACTGAACACATGGTATGTGCATTTCTGCTGGTAATGTCAGTATCTGAGCTGCACTGATGATTAAAGGGGAAAGAACAAATAAAGTGAAGTGTTGACATCCATGTACTGCTGAAAATATTATATTAGAGAGCTAGCTAGATATCTGAAAGTCACAGACCTAGAATTCTGTTTTTGACTGCAAGGAGCAGCTGGCTTCATAACAGTGGACAAAGAGAATGATGAATGAAATGAGGGTTTGATGTAGAGTGGAATATGGGAAGCAAACATTTTTGTTCTTTCATTGAAGACTTAATTTCCTTCAGTTGTGTAAAGAGAGTAAACAACTATTTCAGAATTCTTTGTCCATTTCCTGGTTCTGTCTCCTAACATACCTTTTTCTCCCCTCTTTTCTCTTATTTATTTTCATGACATTCAGATCCACCACATGGTTCTGTGGACAGCATTCAAGCAGGTGAATTTAGTTAATCTGAAATGCAGCATTTAGAAAAATATTTTAGAAAATGGTAATGAAATTATAATTGTCTTTCCTTTTCACATTTCATTTGTGGAGCAGAAAAGTATCTTTTTACTTATAAACTTAATATATAAATTTAATATATAAAGATAAAAATTATAAATTGTTGACTTATATACTTTAAATATTTTTACCTAAGAAATTACATTTAATGACATGTTCCATGCAAATACATACATATTATTATATGACAATTTTATTAAATCAAGAAAAATTATAGATTTAAGTTCATTAAATTTATTATTGATTTCATAGATTTCATCATTTCATTAGATTTCATCATGAGTATAAACAAAAATGAAGTAAGAAATAGAAAATCTTTATAGATTTGAAAATATTTTCTAATATATAAACAATCCTTATATTAAAAAGCATTTATTTTGCAAAACTATTCTAATTGTTATATGTGCATCCTTGGACTTCACAGTTTTAAATGTTAATTAATATTTTGATTAAAGTATTTTATGTCATAAAAGTAACCATAAGATTTCCGGTCTTCAGAAACTGTTATCAGTTTACTTTAAGCTACATGATATATCATCTTTGTAGTAATATAGTCTTAGTTTGATCACAACATAACATATCTTCAAAAAAGAGAGGCTTTAGAAAGGATTTTAACTGCATGTATTTAAACACTTTCTACAATAAGAGAGCACTTGCCAAGTAATACAAAATGGGAAATTAATGAAAGGATAAATCAGTAAAATACAATTTATATTCCAAACCAATATGATATTTAATTAAGCATAATATCACTTGAACTTAAAATTAAAAAAATTTAATTAGCCAGTGTCTTATATTTTAAACATTCTTAGTAAACTTATATTTAATGACTATTTCAAACCTCATGAAAACACATAATAGAAGTCTCTAACACATTGATGAAAAATAATTGATTCGATCTATACTTATTCAATCTCCTTTCCTAGAGCACATACAACATTTAAATACTATACTCAAATATAATTCAAAAGTGTTTGCTTTAATACCTTAGTATTCCCTGCTCCTTCCATGGGAAAAAAAACGGTAACTGAAATGTGATACGGAAATAATATGCAGGTAAAGAAACTTTAATAACACCTGAGTGTTTAAATAAAACTATATATATAGTAAATATATTTTCATTTTATATAAAATAAAATATACTTGCCAGATTCAAGTATATTTACAATCTTCTTTCCCTCTTCTGCCCCCGGCCTCCAGGCCTTCTGGGTGGCAGCCCAGGCAGCCAGAAATGGTTGGTCCTAACTTGGGGTGTGCTAAGATTTGCTCGGTTGTGCTGTTTGTCACTGGCAATTTCTGACCACTCTGCACTGCATGTATTAAGAGTATTCCTTATCTTTATGTTATGTTTTGCATATCCAGAATGTCCATTTTGTATTCTGCCCTTTCCCTCACCCATACAAAGCTCATTTTTACTCCTTAATTCTCTCACCCCCCCCACCACTAACCCACATTACTCTTCAGTATTGTACAATCCTAATCACAGACCAAATCCATGCATTGTGTGTAACAACCCCAAACTGTTTCAAAAGACATAAAATGGACATGTATTTCTTTAGAATATTTTGTGTTTTTTCTCTGACAATTATATGTCTTACTAAATATTCTCTTATACATGGGCAATTCTAACCACTTTTTATCTTCTCTTTATGAGCTGTTCAACAAGGAATTTTGGTTAAAGAGTCCCCCAGTTTAATGCTTATGATTGAACCATGTCATGAGGATTGTTGGACTTGTTCTTATGGCCCCCATATGCACCAATAATGCCACGTGGCATTGCTCCTTTTTTGCATAGGCACATTAAAATGGGAAAATACTATACATACAAATAAGATCCTATCTAATAGAGATTAGAATACACAAATCTTGTAGTGCAAAGGGACCTTACACTTTGACCATTGACATAATGACCTGGCGCAGGCCTCAGTAGAAAGGGCATTTTCCATTCACCCCTGAACCAGGGAAGCCATCCACGAAATATCCAGATTTGTCTATAACATCACCTGGAAGCAATTCTCTACCACGGAAGACCCTACCACTGCTCAGACATTGACCTGCTCAAAAGAGACTTCCTTTAACACTGAGAAGACTTAACAACAACGACCTGCTTACAGAACAGGGCTTCCTGCATTGCCCTTTAATAGTGAGGTGAAACGGGAGGAAGCTCCACATCCTGACTTCAATGTAGGATATGGAGATTCCAGGATCTTTAATACAGAAACATGATACCAACAACAGAGACTGTGTGAAAAGTGTGTTGGCACTAAAGACAATTTCTTAGATTGGACGATATAAGTTGCCTGGAGCCTAGAGTTGGTCTTATGTCAGAAAACTTAAGGAGAAGGGTCTCTTTGTATTTAGGCCAAGGTTATTCCTTTCCATGCCTCTCATTTTGGTGGGCCTATGCAAATAACAATTGCCACTTTAACACTGTTTTTACTGTGCTCCTTTGACTCTAATCCTTAAAAAAAAACACTTAAAATTTGAGGTTAACTTAAGCTAATATTCATGTACATGGAAATGTATAAAATACTATGCCTCTAATGTTTAAAGAGTTACATAAGTTTTATGGCTTTAGATTGCCTTGTGTGCTGTTAAGAAATATTATAATGTGTTACAATCTGGGGACCTGAGAGACAAAGTAATTGTACATGGATTCTGTTTTATTTATCTTAATGTTCTTTGGCTGAAAGTTCAAAGTTAAGATATCAGCAAGGGGACTTCTAAGAATTATGTAATGGGTGATTGTCCTTCCACTATAACTTTACCTTGTCCTCTTTATTGGGGCCAGAGCATTAGCACAGAGGTGGGACATTTGTTTTGTACTCAGCCTATCTGGTATTCCATAAGGTACCCGAGATTGCCAGGAGAATTTTCTGAGTGCAGAAATAACCTCTGAGTGCTGCCGGGTGTAGCCCCAAAATCAAATACGTTTTGTGAATTTATATTTGAGCCTGATACCACTATTAGCTGTTCAGATCCTCACATTTTATAAGAGGTGTTTGTACTTCCCTAAAATGTGGAAAATGTTCCAATGTTGCCAATTGCAATGGCTCAATTATAAAATTTAAATTAAAAGGTAGTCTATTTTATTTTAATTTTCTCTCATGTTAATTCTGATTTATAATTTTCTTTTATAATTTGTTCAAGTAGCTTTTGTTAAATAACCGTGTAATTATAGTAATCTATCTTCAAACTTTAATAGAAGAATCAGTTTTGTTCTGGAATGCAATTATATGTCAAATTAATGATTAATATATACATAGTATATGCCCATTTTTATAACATAAAATAGAAAGTTTTAATCTAAATATTTTTACTTTAGAAACAAGTTAGAAAAAAACATTTGAAACCACATGGGATGCCAAATCACAGCACAATTTATTTATTTTTTTTCATATTTTTGTTCAGTTTACTTTTGTTTTATTTTTGGGTCTCACCAGATGATGCTCAGGGACTACTCCTGAATATGCTCTTAGAAATTTCTCCTGGCTCTGGGGACAATATGGGATACTGGGGAATCAAACCAAGGTTAATTTTAGGTCATCATATTCAAGGCAAATGCCCTGTAACTTGCACCACCGCTTTGGCCCCTATATTTTAAATTTTATATTAGAGAACATATAGATAAACTGAATAAGAATTATATTTTATTAATTTTGATTAAATAAAAACTTATAAGAATAATTATTTTATTGTTATTAAGATTTTTATTTTACTTTTACTTTTATATTAAAATTAATTAATTAAAAGCAATACAGTTATATGATTAATGTTGAACAAAATTAAAAATATTGATATTCAAAAGCAATTGATATAAAGTACAAACTATATAAACAAAAGAAATAATGAATTGCTCTTTCAAACTTTGTTAACATCTAAAAACTAAACTGATATCTAGTGGTTAGTTGAAAAAATTTCAAGTATTGTTTTCTATTTCCAAAACTGTTACTAACATCTGGGAGCAATTTTAATATCTTTTTATTCTCTTAATAATTGGGTAGAGAAAAAAAGAACTGCTGGTAGAAACATGGAGCAAGTGAATATTTCCAGAATACTGACTATCTAAAAAGAAAAATATAAACAATATTGTATAGAGATTAAGAAAATTCTAATGCCAGAGGAAAAGATAGGATCCATTTTATATTGTCTAGGGAAAATTCTTTGTCTGTGGAAAATTAGAAAAATCCCTTTAGAAATAAAAGAAGCAATAGATTCTAAGAAACCTTGACACAAATTTTGCCATTACTCAGCATGCTTAGGCTACAGAAAAGCAAATAAAAAATTCTACCTATGACAGGCTCATCAAATCACACTGAATATATCTGCATATACATATATATCAAGTAAAAAATCTTACGAATGTTATTCAATTTGATCACAGTTTGATCACAGTAGGAAAAACCAAGCATTCTAAATTACCAAAATATTAAAAAAACATAATATATAAAGCAAATACAATGACATCAATGGTGGATGGGCAGATGAAGGCAGGAATTAAGGTACTTTGTAAATTCTGTTAAATTTAAGGCATTTTGAGATAAACAAATGATCATTTAACTAAACTTAGATGATATCCAAAAGAGAGATTGACACAGAATTGACATTAGACATAAAAGAGAATCATTTTAGAAAACAAAGAAAATCATTATAACAGGATCACTGTAGAAAATTAGATAAGCAGGGTCAATGTAGGAAATAAAATACATGGGAATAAAAGGTGAAGATAATCTTAAAATATTTAAATGAAAAATAAAATTGAAAATAATTTAACAAGTTCAAATTTTTCCAGACAATTTAATATAAAATTTTATGGAACTATAACAGAATTACAAGTACATCTTAACATAACATTTAATACATGCAAAAAGCAAAGTAAATCAGCTAGTCAATTAATTACAATCATCCACTGCAAAACTTGTCCTATACCATTTAAATGACACAATTTTCATCAATGATGTTGCATTTCAACTTCTGGAATTTTTTTAACTGAATCTCAATAATGACTCAAAACAGAGGACCAGAAAAGAAAAAGAAAAAGAAATTAAAAGAAAAAAAAGGGGGGGGGGGAAATAAGAGCAATAGTATATCGGTAGATGTTTGCCTTGCAAGTAGTAGATCTATGTTGGATTCCCAACACCCATATGCTTTCCAAACCATGCTAGGAGTGATTCCTGAGCACAAATCCTGAGCATCAATGGGTGCTACCTCAAAACCAAAAATAAATAAATAAACAAATAAAGAAAAAGAAATAAGAAAACAAAACAAAACAAAATAAAAATAAAAAAGAATGAAACAGGAAAGAAAAAAGATAAGAAACAGAAAAACTGGAAATAAAATGAAAATAAGATGAAATAAATGGAGAGAAAAGAATCTAGTAAAATAAAAGGAAAGAAAATGAAAGAGAATAGAAAAGAGAGCAGACTGATCGTCCAGAAAATTAGTTGCCACTTTAAGTTAACAAGAGAGACCTTGTAAGGAGGAGCCCTTCCTAGAAAGCCACAAAAATAGTTTTCTACATCAATCCATCTGTGAAATTTTGAAAGTTTTTATAGAAGTCTAAGCTGGCTGTCCTTTCTGAATCCTTGAAGCTCTCCTCAGAGCCCTGGGAAGCGAACCCCCAAAAAACTGCATTCTGAAGCTACCCAGCGAGCAAGCGAGTAAGTAAGAAATGGCTGATTGTGGGGACTGCCAGGTGAAGTGCTGATTACTTTACCTGCGAAGTCTCCACCCTGCTGTGCTTCTTCTGAGAAAACTGAGGACCCGAAGGGAGCCCTGTCCTGTGCTTTTCTGTCTTTTCTGAATTCTTGAAGCTCTCTTCAGAGGCCTGGGAAGTGAACCCCCCCCCAAAAAAAAAAAAAAAACTGCATTCTTAAGCTACCCAGCGAGCAAGCGAGTGAGTAAGAAATGGCTGACTGTGGAGACTTCCAGGTGAAGTGATGATTGCTTCACCTGCGAAGTCTCCACCCTGCTGTGCTTCTTCTGAGGAAACTGAGGACCCAAAGGGAGCCCTGTCCTGTGCTTCTCTGACTTTTCTGAATTCTTGAAGCTCTCCTCAGAGGTCTGGGAAGCGGACCTCCAAAAAACTGCATTCTGAAGCTACCCAGTGAGCAAGTGAGTGAGTAAGAAATGGCTGACTTTACAAGCCCAGAAAGGGGAAGCCGCTGAACTCTGCTGGAACTCAGATGCCAGCACCCCTATCTGCCTGTCTTCTGTGCTGTGCTCCATTTCGGCCTGATTTTATCCTGTGTGTGGCTCATCTGCGAATGGCTCGCCTTCCCTGGATCCATCCCTGGAGGTGAGTTTACAAGCCCAGAAAAGGGAAGCCACTGAACTCTGCTGGAACTCAGATGCCAGCACCACTATCTGCCTGTCTTCTATGCTGTGCTCCATTTTTGGCCTGATTTCATCCTGTGTGTGGATGATCTGCAGTTGGCTCACCTTCCCTGAGCCTTCCCTGGAGGTGAACTTACATGCCCAGAAAGAAGAAGCCACTGAACTCTGCTGGAACTCAGATGCCAGCACCCCATCTGCCTGTCTTCTGTGCTGTGCTCCATTTCAGCATGATTTTATCCTGTATGTGGCTCATCTGCGGAAGGCTCACCTTCCCTGAGGCCTTCCCTGGAGGTGAGTTTACAAGCCCAGAAAAGGGAAGCCACTGAACTCTGCTGGAACTCAGATGCCAGCACCACTATCTGCCTGTCTTCTATGCTGTGCTCCATTTTTGGCCTGATTTCATCCTGTGTGTGGATGATCTGCAGTTGGCTCACCTTCCCTGAACCTTCCCTGGAGGTGAGCTTACATGCCCAGAAAGAAGAAGCCACTGAACTCTGCTGGAACTCAGATGCCAGCACCCCTATTTGCCTGTCTTCTGTGCTGTGCTCCATTTTTGGCCTGATTTCATCCTGTGTGTGGCTCATCTGCAGACAACTCACCTTCCCTGGAACCTTCCCTGGAGGTGAGTTTACAAGCCAGAAAGGGTGGAGCTAGAGGAGCATGGACTCTCCGCTTTGCTTCCTGGCCGTGGACATCATTTAGCCAATGAATACAACCACAACACATAGAGAAACCCACAATACAAGTGTAACAATGGGGCAACAATGCAGGCCAGCACCAGACATAGAGAATAATGATGGCAACTCTGATGACTTGAAAATGACCAACCAAATACTCAGTCTCTCAGATAAGGAGTTTAGAGTTGCAATATGGAAGATGTTCAAAGAACTCAAAGAATGTATAGAAGAGAACACTAATAAGAATCAAGAGAATATGAAGATAAAAATCAGAAAACTCCAAACTGAAATTTCAGGTCAAATAACAGGTCTGAAAAACTCAGTATATGAACTGAAGAAAAACCTGGTTGAGCTTTCCCATGGATTAACAGCAGCTGAGGATAGAATTATTATACTGGAAGATGAGATGAATAACATTCAATGCAGCAGAAGAAATTGGAAAAAAGCCTTAAAACAAATGATCAAACAATGAAAAAATTACTCAAAGAACGGGAACAGATGAAAATATGATAAGCTCAACATAAACAACTTAAGAATCATTGGAGACCCAGGAAGAAAATCTCCAGGAATAATCAACGGTCAAGAACATCATTAAAGAGAAACTACCAGAGCTAAAAATTACATGCAATCAAATCCTGCATGCCCAAAGAGTACCAACTAAAAGCGACCCCAGAAAAAACACCCCAAGACACATCCTAGTCACAATGATGAATTCCATAGATAGAGACAGAATTCTGAAAACAGCAAGGTTGAAAAGAGAAATTACATTCAAGAGAACATCCTTGAGATTTACTGCAGACCTGTCACTGGAAACACTCAAGGCCAGAAAGCAGTGGTGGGACATAGTGACAAAACTCAATGAAATAAATGCTTTGCTTAGAATACTGCACCCAGGAAAACTCACTTTCAGGTTTGAAGGAACAATAAATGGTTCCACAGACAAACAACAGCATAGAAACTTTACAGACTCAAAACCATTCTTAAAAGAAAACTGAATGGCCGACATTAAGACAAGAATGACCAACAGACACACCAAACTTCGATATAAAGATAGCATTAAGTCCCAGAATAATTCCTTCTCTCAATGTCAATGGACTAAATGCACCAGTTAAGAGACACAGAGTGGCTAAATGGATCAAAAAACTCAATCTAACCTTCTGCTGCCTACAAGAAACACACCTGAATAGTCAGAACAAACATACACTCAAAATAAAAGGCTGGAGAAAAATCATCCAAGCAAACAACACCCATAAAAAAGCTGGAGTAACCATACTAATATCAGATGATGCAAACTTTATACTTAGGAAAGTTGTAAGGACAAAGATGGACATTTTGTATTAATCAAGGGATACGTACAGCAGGAAGAAATCACTCTCCTAAACATATATGCACCAAATGAGGGGACAGCAAAATATTTAATACATTGTGGACAAATCTGAAAAATAATATCAATAACAACACAATAATTGTGGGAGACCTCAACACGGCATTGTCAACACTTGACAGGTCAACCAGACTGAAACGCAACAAGAATATACTAGACCTGAAAAGAGAAATAGAAGAAAGAGCCCTAGTAGATATATACAGGACACTCCACCCCCAGAAGCCTGGTTACACATTCTTCTCTAATGTACATGGGACATTCTATAGTATAGACTACATGCTAGCATATAAAACATACCTCCATAATATCAAGAGGATAGAAATTTTGAAGGCCACCTTCGCTGATCACAAAACCCTGAAATTATATGTGAACTACAAAGTGACACAAAAGAAAAAATTTTAACACCTGGAAGTTAAACAGCCTCATACTGAATAACAAGTGGGTCTGAGATGAAATCAAAGAGGAAATCAAAACCTTCCTAGAAACAAATGACAATGGAGACACAAACTATCAGAACCTATGGGACACAGCAAAAGTGGTACTGAGAGGAAAATTTATAGCTTTGCAAGCACACATTGGATGAAAGATCTCGATATCATACCTGAATCCATAATATAGAACAACATGTAGGTAAAACTCTCCAGGACATTGAGACTAAATGTCAAAGAGAAAACTGCACTCTCCAAGCAAGTGAAAGCAGAAATTAAAAGATGAGAGTATATTAAACTGAGAAGCTTCTGCACCTCAAAAGAAATAGCACCCAGGATACAAGAGCCACCCACTGAGTGGGAAAAACTATTCACCCAATACCCATCAGATAAAAGGCTAATCTCCAAAATATACAAGGCACTGACAGAAATTTACAAGGAAAAAACATCAAATCCATCAAAAAAAATGGGGAGAAGAAATGGACAGACACTTTGACAAAGAAATACAAATGGCCACTAATCATCAGGAAGATGCAAATCAAAACAACTATGAGGTACCACCTCACACCCCAGAGATTGGCACACATCACAAAGAATGAGAACAAGCAGTGTTGGTGGGGATGTGGAGAGAAAGAAACTCTTATCCACTGCTGGTGGGAATGCCGTCTATTCAACCATTATGGAAAACAATATGGAGATTCCTCCAAAAACTGGAAATCGAGCTCCCATATGTCCCAGCTCTACTACTCTTAGAAATATACCCTAGGAACATAAAAATATAATACAAAAAGCCCTTCCTTACACCTATATTCATTGCAGCAGTATTTATCATATCCAGACTCTGTAAACAGCCAAGATACCCTTCAACAGATGAATAGCTAAAGAAACAGTGGTACATATACACAATGGAATATTATGCAGCTGTCAGGAGAGATGAAGTCATGAAATTTTCCTATACATGGATGTACATGGAATCTATTATGCTGAGTGAAATAAGTCAGAGAGAGAGAGAGAAAGATGCAGAATGGTCTCACTCATCTATGGGTTTTAAGAAAAATGAAAGACATTCTTGCAATAATAACTTCCAGACACAAAAGAGAAAAGTGCTGGAAGTTACAGCTCACCTCATGAAGCTCACCACAAACAGGGATGAGTTTATTTAGAGAAATAACTACGTTTTGTACTATCCTAATAATGAGAATGTACGAGGGAAATAGAAAGCCTTTCTAGAGTATAGGCGGGGGTGGAGTGGGGAGGAGGAAAATTTGGGACATAGGTGATGGGAATGTTGCACTGGTGATGGGTGGTGTTCTTTACATGACTGAAACCCAAACACAATCATGTGTGTAATAAATTTGTTTAAATAAAAAAATAAAAGATAAGACATAAAAAATAAAACAGAAAAATAAAAGTCTAAGCTGGCTTCAATCACATGAGCCATTCAGATCTTTTTCAAATAACTACTCCAAGAATTGTTGAGTCAGTTCTGAAAGCAAAAAGGGCAAAAACATTTCAAAAAATGAAAATCAGACTGTGTCCAACACACTGATTCTTAATTTCCTCACCATTCCCCCTCCCCTATAAAAAAGAGAAGAATTTATAGAGGTTAAATTTTAGCAGATTTAAAAATAAATATGGCAATATGGTTGGAGAAATAGTATTTTGGTCAGGGCTCTTGCCTTGCGTGCTTTTGACCTGGGTTCAATACCCAGCACCCTTGAACCCCATGAAGACTTATCACTGAATTCATAGACATTAATAATCCTGAGCACCAATTCATAGACATTAATAATCCTGGCCCCACCCAGAAGTAACATACCAAAGAAAGACAAAAATAAATAAATGTGACCTAAGACTTATTACCATCTTTCAAAGCCCCAATAAATGAATATTCACAAAATTTTGAAGAGTTAAAAGAAAAACATAGATTGCCAATATAGTGACGATTAGTACCACATAATAGATGACTACATAAATTAATAGCATAAAATAACACATATTTATGTTTCAAATTCAGCATATCAATAAATGTATGGATTAACATATTTTCTATTTAGAATTTATTCTAAATAGAATTCTATTTAGAATCTAAATTCTATTTAGAATTTAGAATTGACCTTAAGACAATTTCAAACCTATATGGTTTTGGCAAGACTCATATATGGTTCAACAATAGCACTGAGTTTTTCTCTGACACTGAAGGATCCATCTTCTAACATCACATATATTTTTCCAGTCTTATAGCTTGGTTGATCGGAATATCATTGCTTATATGTTAAAGTAGAAAAGCAGAAGAGATGTCACAGTCTTTCATGGAATAATTGTAGAAGTTAAATTAATTCACTTTTTGTTTTAGTTTCTGTTTATGGACCACATCTAATGACATTCAGAGTTACTCCTGTGCTCAGAAATCGTTCTTGCCTATGGGACCATATGGGATGCCAGGGATTGAACCTAGGTCCATCCTGAGTCAGCCGCTTATAGGGCTGCTATCACTCTGCCCTGCTATCACTCCAGCCCCTTAATTCACTTTTTATATGTTTTATTTCTCTATATCAACTCATAGATTCTGTCTATGGACAAAGTATTCAAAAGTAGTCAAAAGAGAATAGTAAAATGTGTGACCTTGTATACAGAGCCTTCTCTAATCAGTTTATGTTATATTCAAAATTCCATTGAAATCTGGTAAAATGCTATATAATAGAATTGAAGCCTTACTATAGTCCTGGATGGAAACCCTGAAGTTGATTCTTCACAATATTATCTTTAAGCAATACAAGATGATCATCTAAGTCAAGAACAACAAAAACAAATTATGCCCACTATAGATATTATAATGGATGAAAAAATAGAAGAAATTTTTGAAACCTAGAGAAAGGACACAATACATATTATTTTAGTTTGAATTACATAAAGCTAAATCCTAAGTACAAAAGAAAACCATAAATAAAATGAAATAATTTATTAGATTATAGGACATACAATGCAATAATTTGAAGAATTAAACTTCTAAGAATATTAAAACAAACTTGCTAAAAGTATAAAAATATTTAAATTTTTACTTTATTGTTTTACTTATTTTATTAAAACAAACTTGCTAAAAGTATAAAAATATTTAAATTTTTACTTTATTGTTTTACTTATTTTATTTATTTTACTTATTCTTTTTAATTGTACCACATTACTTTTAAATTTCTTTATGTTTTTTTTCTTACTGTGTATTTTTGTTGTCACATGCTTTGCTGTCACACATCTAAAGGTAAAATAGTATTACAGCATAGTTTGTTTATCCTGTCAAAATATTTAAGTATCATATAGGACACAAATTTATTCTAAAAATTATATATGATATTTTATATTATACATGGGGTTATAGAAATTATAAAATATGTTAGAATAAAATATTTCATGTAGAATTTCCAGATCTACAGGGAAAACTGCAACACAATTATAAAAAGAATTATAAATTCTTATATTATATTATTATAAAATAATTATAAATTATAGTTGCAGTTCATGTGACAGAAATTTATCTTAAAAGTAGTTTAGGGAAAGTGCCTATTTAAAATTTTCCTTTCTAAATTTATAATTTTGTTTATATATTTTTTCATAGTCATGTCATTGTGCTTAAGTGTTCATGTTGTAAACATTTCAATGTGTGGATATCTTTATATTGCAGTTATAAAAAATGTGGGAATATAAAACTTAATAATGTTGCAATATCCTTTGAACTGCACTTGACATATTTAAAGGAGTGATTTATATAATTTACTATGTCATTAAACACTATGGAATTCAAAACTATCAAAAAATTAAAGCATTAAGCCTATAATTATGTTATCGAAGACAATTCAGTATGCATCTTACCTTGATCAATGGAAGAAAGGAACATATTCTATATAAAATTAAAACAATTGCTTAATTTTTCATCAAATATGATTTTCAGTTATATCTCAAGTGTTTCTGAATTACAGCTTGCATATTTTCCACTTATAAAAATTTATAGGTAGAAATTTGAACAAATTTTTTCTGTGTAAAAAGATCATAATTAATTAACTCAGTAACCTGAAGTAAATTCATGTAAAAGACGACAAATCAATTCTCCCTGTTTGATTTCTCCTTAGTGATGATTCTAAAACAAAATCAACAGTTCTTTCTCCTTTACCATCACTAGGAAAGGGGAATAATATCTTATGCTTATTACTAAATACAACTGGATGACATTCTTTCTAAAACCTCCACATAACCATGACTATTTGAAATTTTGAAGCAAATAAAGTCATCTTCATTAAGTCCCTCCTGTTAGATAATATTTACCTAATCACAGACACATCTTGATACTTTCTCATTGGATGTATCTAGACTTGATAGCTACAATGAGCAGGTTTTTTTATTCTACAAATATGATAAAAATTTCAGAGTCAGGATATAAAAAAACTGATGACAAAACTTTGATTTGGCAAACCATATAATATTTTTCTATTATTTTCTTGATTGCACTTTAAACTTCTAGAGAGTAGGCATATCTATTTTACAAAGATCCCTTATTTATACTAAGCAACATCTACTTTACAGAAGGATGATTTTCATCTCTTGATTACTTCTCAAATTTGCTTCAATTAACTTTGTGGATACTTAGATTCATGACAGAATTTTAAGCATCTACCCATACATTAATTTCTGGATTCTAATTTTATCATAGAAATAATACAAATTTTGTTTTACATTTTCAAAAAAGGCTCCAATATTATTGTAAAAACAAATGCGAAATAAAAAAATGCCTGGCAAAGTCACTTTAAGGGAACCAAAAGAATCCATCATTAGAACTATAGAGCTAAAATTTCTATCAGAACTACTTTATGATATTTATCTTGTAGAGCTCTCATTGAACAGATGAAGTATTATGAATGAAATTTACCAATAATTTATTCTAAGAAACAGATCTTTCTTTACCCTCTTCTAAGACCTGTTGTCTTTTTCTCTCTAAAGGCTGAATCATTGGTTGAATCATATCTATTTTCTCAGATCGAATAAAAAATTAGATTCCATTATCCCAGATACATTGGGGAAAATTTCTTTTTTTTTAATGTAATTTTTATTTTGATCATAGTGGCTTACATATTGTTGACAATAATATTTTAGGTATATATTTACATAAAATCAGGGGGGATTCCCATCCCTAAATTGTCCTCCCTACACCTCCGTTTTTGTCCTACCTCCCATTTCCTCTTCCCTCTCCCCCAGGGCGTCTAGAATATGTGGTCCCCTCTGTATCTAACCTACTACTTAGTAGTCTTGCATTGGGGAAAATTTCTAATCACCACATCTTAGACATAAAAGTCCTTAGACTACAGGATTTCTGCATAACCTAACATATTCACACATAAGTCCTGATTATAATGCTTAGCTGTTGCATTTTCTCTATTTTTAAGTAAATAATTCAGGTTTGCATTTCTTTCTGTGATTGTATATACTCAGAATTTCTTTCTTATGAGAATCTCTACCAAAGCATAAAATCTTCATAAGATTTATGATGCACTACATAGGAGCAGGGTAAGATTGGCAGAAAAAAAAAGAAAAAAGAAAAAAGAAAAGAAAAAAATTAACATCACTTCTTGTTCTTTCAATAAAGGGGAAAATTAATACTCTACATAAATTTTTAAAAAATAATTTTAGGTTAATTTTATTTTTGAGCTACAATAAAACTGTTTAGTTCTTAACATCTGATGTGGATTAAGTAAATTAAGTAGCTACTCTTAATTAGGCAATACTATCTATTATTTTTGTCATTTTTGAAAAGACAAAAGAATATTAAAATTTTAAGGAAATTTTTGTTGTTAAGTACTGTCAGTACCTTGTACATCTTAGATGTTAGTCCTTTATCTATGGCATTGGGTGAATATTTTTTTCTATTCTGTAGGTGGTCTTTGTATCCTAGTCACTATTTTCTTTGAGGTTCTCAGTTTAATGTAGTCTCATTTGTTTATTTTTGCTTCCACTAGTTTGGACAGTGTTTTTTCCTCCTTAAAATGCCTTTAGTCACAATGCGACTACCTATATATTTTTCTATATACCTTATGTTTTTGAGTTGGATATCTAGATCTTTAATCCAGTTTGGTTTTGACCCCACCAATAAATGGGGAGAAGAAATCACTTCCTCTAAGAAGAAATTAGATGGCCAAAAGGCACATGAAAAAGTGTTCCACATCACTAATCATCAGGGAGGTGCAAATCAAAACAATAATGAGATACCACAAAGACTGGGACACATCACAAAGAACAAGAACAATCGGTGCTGGCAGGGATGTGGAGAGAAAGAAACTCTCATTCAATCTTGTCTAGTCCAGCCTTTGTGGAAAATAATATGGAGATTCCTAAAAAAAACTGGAAATTGAGCTCCCATAAGATCCAGCTATACCACTTCTAGGGATATACCCTAGTAACACAAATACAATGCAAAAATGCCTTGTGCATGCTGTGTTCATTGCAGCTCTATTTGCAATAGCCGAAATCTGGAAACAATCCAGATTCCCAACAACAGATGAGTAGCTAAAGGAACTGTGATACATATACACCATGGAATACTAAACAGCTGTCAGAAAACATGAAGTAATTAAATTTTCCTATAAATGGATTGACATAAAAATTATTAAGCTAAGTGAAATGAGTCAGAGGGATAGATAACACAGAATAGTCTCAGTCAACTATAGGGTTTAAGAAAAATAAAAGATAGTATGTTTATTATAACCAGAGACAATAGAGATGATGTTTGAAAGGACCAGCCCATGATATAAAGTTTACCACAAAGATTGGAGAGTGCAGTTAGAGAAATAACTACAAAAACAACTATCATGATAAAGGTAGTGAGTTATAGAAATAGAATGCCTGTCTTAAAGACAGGTATTGGGGTTTGGAAGGAAGAATATAGGGGGAATTGTTGGTGGGATGTTGCACTGGCTAAAGGGGGATGTTATTTTTATAACTGAAACCCAATTACAAATATGTTTGTAATCATGGTGCTTAAACAAATATATAAATAAACAGAAGCAAAAGCTAAATAAAATTATAAGAAAGGTCAGTTTATTCATACTGGAAAATATGTAATCTTAAGAAATAATGAAAAAGGGGCTGGTGATGTGGCGCTAGAGGTAAAGTGTATGTCTTGCAAGCACTAGACAAGGAAGGACTACAGTTCAATCCCCCAGTGTCCCATATGTTTCCCCCAAGCCAGGGGCAATTTCTGAGTGCTTAGCCAGGAGTATCCCTGAGCATCAAACTGGTATGTCCCATAAAACAAAAACAAACAAACAAAAAGAAATAATAAAAAAGGCTAGACTAATATCAAGGGTTTAAACCTCTTACCCTGTCTACAGTCAACTATGTTTCAAATTGTTAATTACCACTAGGAGTAATACTTGAGTAGAAACTAGACTGAAGTAAGCCCTCTACACTGTCCAGAATAGCACAGTGTTCTTCTCATTAATAAGTGAATAAATGAATAAAAATTAAAATTAAAAAGGAAAATTGAAATAGATATGTATTTGGGTTTGTTCAGCACTAAAGAAATAAAAACTGATTATTCTATTATATAGTTGTGAGATTCTCTGGAATCAATCAATATCCACACTCATTGGATCCTTAACTGAATTAGTCAGAATGTCACCAGAACAAATCTAAAGCTCCAAAGCATAATGTAAGAACATCATCTAGTAGACTGTGTGATTGCAGATTATTTAAACCATCATCTCTAAAGTCTACAAATTTTGTTAAAATTTTCACCAAAAAAAATATCTACCCAAAATATTAATTTTAGCATATTTTAAGAGTAACAATACCAGGCTTCTGTTGATGATGCTCAGGACCTGAAGCTGCCTGGCGAGCTAGCAAGTGAGTGAAAAAGAACTGGCTGGCTGTGGGGATTGCCAGGCAGAGTGCTGATCACTTCGAAGAGGAAATCAAAACTTTTCTAGAAACAAATGATAATGAAGACACAAACTACCAGAATCTATGGTACACAGCAAAAGTGGTCCTGAGAGGAAAATTTATAGCTTTACTAAGCACACATCAGGAAGGAAGTAGGGGCATACTTGAATAACTTAAAGACACAGCTCATAAAATAAGAAAATGACCAACAAAAGGAACCAAAAGTAGGGAGACAGAAGGAAATAACAAAGCTGAAAGCAGAACTCAATGTAGTGCAAACCCAAAAAACAGTCCAAAAGATCAACAAAAGCAGAAGTTGGTTTTTTGAAAAAATATACAGGATTGATAGACTATTGGCAAAACTCACAAAGAGAGAGAGAGAGAGAGAGAGAGAAAGAGAGAGAGAGAGAGAGAGAGAAACCTGATAGCCCGTATTAGAAATGAAAAGGAGTAGATCACAAAAGATATTGCAGAGATCCTAAAGGTAGTCCGAGACTGCTGTGAGAAACTTTATGCTACTAAACATGAGAACCAATAAGAAATGGATAAATTCTTGGACACTTATAACCTTCCATGGTTAAGTAAGGAGGATGTAGCATATCTAAACACCCCCATCAATATGGAGGAAATTGAAACTGTAATCAAACATCTGCCCAAAAAAAATAGCCCAGGCCCAGATGGATTTACTAATGAATTCTTTCAAACCTTTCAAGAGGAGCTACTTTTAGTTCACTCTTCTATGAAATTGAGAAAACGGGAACACTCCGAAACAGCTTTTATGAAGCCAACATCACCTGATACCAAAACCAGACAGAGATGCTGCCAAAAAAGAAAATTATAGACCAATATCTCTGATGAATGCTGATGCAAAGATCTCCAACAAAATACTGGCATATAGGATCCAATGCATCATCAAGAAGATCATTCACTACGACCAAGTAGGTTTCTTCTCAGGAATACAAGGATGGTTTAAAATCCATAAATATTTCGACATAATACAAAACATCAACAACAAGAAAAATAAAAATCACATGATCATATTAACAGACACAGAGAAAGCATTTGATAAGTTCCAACACCCATTCTTGATCAAAACTCTCAGCAAGATGGGAATGAAAGGAACCTTTCTCAATCTAGTTGAAGCCATCTACCACAAGCCAATGGCAAATACTATCCTCAAAAGAAAAAGTAAAAGCCTTTCCTCTAAATTCTGGTACAAGACAAGTCTGTCCTCTCTCGTCACTCCTCTTCAACATAGTACTGGAATTACTTACTATAGTGATCACGCAAGAAAATGATATCAAGGGAATCCAGATTGGAAAGGAAGAAGTCAAGCTCTAACTGTTTGCAGATGACATGATATTCTACTTAGAAAACCCTAAAGACTCTACCAAAAAGCTTCTAGAAACAATAGATTCATATTGTAAGGTCGCAGGCTACAGAATTAGCACACAGAAATCAATGGACTTTTTATACACCAATAATGATAAGGAAGAAATGGACATTTAGAAGGCAATCCCATTCACATTAGTGTCACAGAAACTCAAATATCTTGGAGTCAAATTGACCAAAGATGTGAAAGACCTATACGAAGAAAACTACAAAACCCTGCTCCAAGGAATAACAGAAGACACACCGAAATGAAAACACCTACCCTGCTCATGGATTGGCAGGATTAACATAATTAAAATGGCAATAATCCCCAAAGCATTATACAGATTTAATGTGATACTTCTAAAGACACTCATGATTTTTTTCAAAGAAGTGGATAAAAAAACTTATGAAATTCATCTGAAATAATAAACACCATCAAAAAGCTAAAGCACTCCTAGGGAAAATAAATATAGGAGTCATTACTTTCTCCAACTTTAAACTGTACTACAAAGCAATAGTTATCAAACCACATGGTATTGAAATAAAGACAGACCCACAGATCAGTGAAATAGGTTTAAGTTCTCAAAAAATGTTCCCCAGACATACGAACACCTTATTTTTGACAAAGGAGTAAAAAATCCTAAATTGAACAGGGAAAACCTCTTCAACAAATGGTGCTGGCATAACTGGTGAGCCACTTGCAAAAAAGCGAACATATACCCCCTGTTAACATCATGTATAAAGGTAAAATCCAAATGAATTAAAGACCTTTATATCAGACCTGATACCATACGGTATATAGAACAACATGTAGGTAAAATATTCTATGACATTTAGACTAAAGACTTCTTCAGGGAAGAAACTGTACTTTCCAAACAAGTGGAAACAGAGATAAACAAATGGGAATACATGAAGCTGAGAAGCTTCTGCACCTCAAAAGAAATAGTGCCCAGGACACAAGAGCCACCCACCATGTGGGAGAAACTGTTTACCCAATACCCATCAGATAAGGGGCTAATATCCAAAATATACAGGAATCTGACAGATCTTTACAAGAAAAAAAAAAACATCTAATTCCATCAAAAAATGGGGAGAAGAAATGAACAGACACTTTGATAAAAAATAAATACAAATGGCCAAAAGGCACATGAAAAAATACTCTTCATCACTACTCATCAGGAGACGCAAATCAAAACAATGAGATACCATCTCACAACACAGAGATTGGCACACATCACAAAGAATGAGAACAATCAGTGTGGCAGGGATGTGGAGAGAAAGGAACTCTTATCCACTGCTGGTGGGAATGCCATCTAGTCCAACCTCTATGGAAAGTGATATAGAGATTCCTCCAAAAATTGGAAATGGAGCTTCCATTCAACCCAGCTATTCCACTCCTACAGATATACCCTAGGAACACAAGAATAAGAATAAAATACAAAAATCCCTTTTTTACACCTATATTTATTGCAGCACTTTTCACAGTAGCCAGTCTCTAGAAACAACCAAGATGCCCTTCAACAGATGAATGGCTAAAGAATCTGTGATACATATGCACAGTGGAATATTATGCAGCTCTCAGAAGAGATGAAGTCATAAAATTTTCCTATACATGGATGTACATAGAATCTATCATGCTGAGTGAAATAAGTCAGAGGGAGAGAGATAGACTCAGAAGAGTCTCACTCATCTATGGGTTTTAAGAAAAATAAAAGTCACTTTACAAAAATCCTCAGAGACAATGAGAGGAGGGCTGGAACTTCCAGCTCACTTCAAGAATCTCACTACAAAGAGTGGTGAGTGCAGTTATAGAAATAACTACACTGAGAAATACTATAACTATATAAATGAATGAGGGAACTAGAAAACCTGTCTAGATTACAGGTGGGGGGGGTGGGATGGAGAGATATTTGGACATTGGTGGTGGGAATGTTGCACTTGTGAAGGGGGGTGTTCTTTACCTGACTGAAAACTAATCACAATCATATTTGTAATCAAGATGTTTAAATAAAGACACTAATAAAAAAGAGAAACTATACCAATTTGTCAATATCTTAATTGACTTTGATTTCCTTTTAGTAAGGATTTCTAGACTTGACTAAAAATGTTCTTTAATGGATATATATTAGGAATATTTTTGGAAAAATCTATGCTGGCCCAGTGTGGCCCAACTGTGAGAAACTGTGAGTGCTCTCTGTGTGTGTTTGTCTTCTGTCCTGTCTCCTAAACCTCTTGTGAGTGGGCCGAAAAGGGCCCCAAAAAATTTGCTTTCCCACAGGCTCATTCAAGTGTCCGGAATGCCACGGGACTGCTTCCTAAAGTGAAAACTGGCTATAAGCAGTACTTCACAGAAGGCAGGTCCTCTGTTTGTGACGTCAGGCTGGGAAAATCTATGCCGGACCAGTAGGGCCCGACTGTGAGAAACTGTGAGTGCTGCCTGTGTGTTTTTGTCTCCTGTCCTGTCTCCTGAACCTCTTGGAAGTGGGCCAAAAACGGCCCAGAAAATTCGCTCTCCCAGAGGCTCCAGAAGAGCACAACTGCTCTGCTTCACTATGCAGCCGTATGCTCTTTCTAAGGAAAGAATGCCACAGCAACAAGAAGAAAAAAAATCACACTGAGAACTGAGCTGGATCACTGAAGCCTAGCATCTCTCTCCAGAATGTCTTCTTTGCTGTGAGCTCCCACCTAAGATTTGTTCCTGTGTGAGGCTTCATCCACTGAGGGCTCCCCTTCCTTGGAGGCAAGTTGACCCACCCAAAAAGGGCAGAGCCAGAGGAGCATGGCCACGCACATCATTTAGCCAATAAATACCACCAAAATACATAGAAAAACCCACAATACAAGTGTGACAATGGGAAAGCAATGCAGGCCAGCATCAGACATAGAGAATGAAGATGACAGTTCTGATGACCAGAAAACGGCCAACCAAATAAGCAATCTCTCAGATAAGGAGTTTAGACAAGAAATATGTAAGAGGCTCTAAGAACTCAAAGAAACTATGAATTGAGTTAAACAGAACACTAATAAGAATCAAGAAAATATAAAGACAGAAATTACAAAACTCCAAACTGAAATAACAGGTCAAATAACAGGCCTGAAAAACTCAGTAAATGAATTGAATGGCAAAATGGATACGCTCTCCAACAGGCTAACAGAAGCTGAGAATACAATTGGTGCTGTGGAAGATGAGACAAATAACTCCATACAGTGGGAGATATTGGAAAAAAAAAAACTTAAAGCAAATGAACAGACAATGGAAAAATTAGTCAAAGAATGGGAACAGATAAAAATAGAAGTCTATGATAAGCTTAACGAAAACAACTTAAGAATCATTGAAGTCCCAGAGACCCAGGAAGAAAATTTCCAAGAAGAATCAACGATCAAGAACATCATTAAAGAGAAACTTCCAGAGCTAAAGAATATATGTGATTAAATCCTGCATGCCCAAAGAGTACCAACCAAAAGAGACCCCAGAAACAATACCCAAGACACATTCTAGTCACAACGACGAATCCCACAGATAGAGACAGAATTCTGAAAGCAGCAAGATCTAAAAGGGAAATTACATTCAAGGGAACATCCTTGAGATTTACAGTAGACCTGTCACCAGAAACAATTCAAGGCCAGAAAGCAGTAGTGGGACATAGTGACAAAACTCAATGAAATAAATGCTTTGCCTAGAATACTGTACCCAGCAAAACTCACTTTCAGGTTTGAAGGAAAAATACATGTTTTCACAGACAAACAACAGCTCAGAAACCTTATAGACTCAAAACCAGTTTTAAAAGAAAAACTGAAAGACCTAATTTAAGACAAGACTGACCAAAAGACACACCAAATTTCGATATAAAGATGGCATTAAATTTCAGGACAATTCTTTCTCTCAATGTCAATGGACTAAATGCACCAGTTAAGAGACTCAAAATGGCTAAATTGATCAAAAAGCTCAATCCAACCTTCTGTTGCCTACAAGGAATTTTTTCTCAGAACATTTGTAAAACAAGTTTCTTCCATTAGTTTTGTCTTTGTGAAACACCAAGTTATAATAACAAATTTTGGAGTAAAGATCTTAATTATTAACTGGAAGTAAAGCATATAAATCATTTGCATAGTTTCATAACTGGATTAATTTTTGACTTCAAAAAAGTCTAACTGACAAAGTAGAGTTAATGCTTAATGTTCCTGCATCAGTATGAACTTTCATGATTGTCCTTTAATGAGAAAAAAATGTTCCATTTGAATTTAAATATAAATGGAAATTTTCTGCTTTTCACATTCAAAGAAATTTTATTTTATTATTCATTATGTCCTCATTTTCCAGACTTATTCAAGATAACTGATTCTTTTCAATATTCTTTGAGTTTATAGGATCTACTGTCTTTCTTTATCAAGAAAGTCCCTGTTCTGATATTCAAGGACAGAGTAAAATCTACTTATTTTGTTATGCCAAGGGTCATTTTGTGTTTCATGTTTCTTTTGGGTTTTTTTGCTTTTTTTTTTTTTTTTCCTCAAAATATTCAGCCAGAGGTTGAAAACCCAGCAGTGGCAGTTTTTGTTGCACTTTTGTTTGGCTGTTAAATCCTCCATAGCAATACAAATATTACTTATAAAATATGAAAGGAGAGTCGTGACATCTTGTCAAGATATATCTTCTGACTTGTATTTAGCCACTTCTTAAAGTCCATGTTTTATTTAGAAGATGGTGCTTACATATGCCAGCTGCTATATTGCTGTAAGCCATTTTTATTGGAATAGAACATAACCTGTTCATTTCTGTTTTCTTTATGTATGTCTGCTTCTCCATAAAAGAGAAGAATGTAGTGCTTGAACACAAATTATGTCCCATAATTTTAACATTATTTATTAGCTGGACATTAGCAGGAAAACAATTACTGGCTTATTGGACTAGATTAAAGTTTAAACTGATTTTACTTGATTCTTTGAATTTTGTGATACTCCCTAAAAAAAAAAAAAAAAAAAAAAAAAAAAAAAAAAAAACAGTAACTAACATCTATAACATTTCTAAATTAGATTATTTTCATTTTCTCTACAGTAGAAGGATAAAAGTTCTGTGAATATTTTACCAGATTTTTCCTGTTCACTTAATTTGTTTGTATCCAAGGTCCCTGCTGACCTACCAACTAATAGCTACTGAATGGAGGAACTTATTATTATAGCCCTAAAAATAATTTCTGAGGGACTTTTACTGTCCTGATAAAATTTTGCTGCACTAGGTAATTAAGATTTTATGTTGCCTGGCACCCTGAAAAAAATGGGAACACGCCAAAATAAAGAGCAAATGTAGAGGGAAATGAGCATAAATTACAGAGCAGGAAAATAAAAGAAAGGCTGTACGATTTAATATATTTATTGGCTTAGATAATAGATTTCTTCATTATTCCAACTATGAATTCATCATTTTGGAAGAAGCATTTGAACCCAAAACTAAAATTAAAAAAATTTGAATGCTTGATTTAGTATTTATTCTTAAAAATATTTTTATTTTGTTTGTATTTGTTTATTTGCTTGTTTGTGTTTGGTTTCGGCCCACACCCAGCAATGCACAGGGGTTACTCCTGGCTGGCTCTATGCTTAGGAATCACTCTTGGCAGCACAGAGGACCATATAGAATGCCAAGATTGAACTTGGTCAGCCATATGCAGGGCAAATGCTTTACCTGCTGCACTGTCTCCAAAGCTTCTTAAATACATTTTTGAAATTGAGAAATACTTGTTTATGGAAACAATGAAATAGCATTGTATCCTCAAATTAATAACTGAAATTAAAAATTGTTCTCAAAATAATGATTATTGGGGCTGGAGCTGAAGCACAAGTGGGAGGGCGTTTGACTTGCTTGTGGCTAACCTAGGACAGGCCGTATAATTTCATGCCTCTTTAAAATAAATACTACCACAACGGGACTGCCTCTACTTTCCTACCACTCAGTTATTGATAACTATACAGCTTAAGTCCAAGAGTTTGTTTTCACTGGAACCATGTCTTTTGGTGTGCTGCTTCTGTATAGCATGCAATAAGTGTGCTCATAATGATCTTTTCCATTTTGAATTATTTTTCTTAACATGACCACCTCTAAGTTCCACTCATCTTATCTCAAAATACAAGATATCACCTTTTTTCCTGATGAAGTAGCAATTTATTGTATATATGCACAATATTTTCTTTTCTTTGATGTTGGATACTTGAGTTTTTTCTATATTGTTGAGACAGTAAATAATGCAATGAAAATAGGTGTGCTTGTATCTCTTGGATTAGTAAACTTTTATTTTTATTTTTTGTATAGATACCCAAGAGTGGAATCAATGAATTATGTAATAAAAGGTTTCCAACATTTTGAAAAATCCCAATATTATTTTTCATAGAGGTGGAACCAGTTTACAATTCTAATAACTATAAAGAGGGATTCCTATTCCTCCAGGTCTCTTACAATAACTAAGGTTCTGTTATTTTTATCTAGTCAACTATAATTTTGAGGTGATAATGCACATAGTTTTGGCTTATATTCCTTCAATATCAAGTGATAATGAGAATTTTTGTGTGTCTATTGGAAATGTGTACCTTTAATATAGTTAGTATTAGATTTTCTCTCAGTTCAGAGTATGTCTGTATGTATAAAATCCGTATATGAACTGATGTTTATTTACTCTTTGATGAGATATGGATGAAAATATTCTCCCATTCAGAAGCACTTTTATTTACTGCCTTTTTTCACTATTCAGAATTATTTTGGTTTGGTATAATCCTATTTATTTATCTTTGTTTGCCATGCCTATTTAATAACTAAATATTAATTCATTTTAAAATTTCTTATATAACTTGTAATATTATGTTAACAATAAATTAATTTACCTAATTTTTATTGTGTTATTATTTTAATATATTTTACTGTTTTGATTGCTTTAAATTATCAATATAATTTAAATAAGCTTTATAGAAATGTATAAAAGATTAATAAGATAGATACACAGATATAACAACATATCTAATATATATACAATATACTTAGGTAAAAAGTGGTATGTTGTGTACAAATTTGTTTTCAAAATCTCATAAAGATAATGATTTATTACATTTACATTAAGTAGTTACTAAAATAAATTTAGAAATGAAGTAACATATGCAGGGTACTTATATAATCTATATGCAGTTATATCATATATAAACTTTTATACAGCATATTTAAAGTAAATCACATATAAAATTAGTTATATAAAGTGGGACTTTAGTTTTCAATATTATATTATAAGAGAAATCCTGGATATAATCTCTATACAGAGGAATATCTGTACTACATAAAATTGAATGCATGTGTATTACTTCCTTCTCTGAATTATATTGGACTTTGAAAATATGCTACAAATTGAAAGATTTTATCTGCTTGAAAATGATGTGTTTGATACAAAATTCTTATGGGATATTTTTGGGCCAGAACTAGTAATAAAATATAGGGACTCACATAGACAACACAAATACACTACAAATAACTCAAATCCAGAAACTTCCTTCTAAAGGGATTAGAAAGTAAATTTTGAATGTTAGCCTCGAGTTGATAGTTAATTTAACTACTTTTAGTTGATGAAAATGAAAACCTGAATTAGTGCAGTGATAACAGGTAGGAAGTGTAATATTTCCCTTAGCTTCTCATTTTATAAAAATTAATCTAAATGACAATTATCATTTATAGGTAGAGGAATTGCTTGAGAAGTCAGTCCTATTTATATTTAATTTAGAAATTGTAAGTTTCCAGAACTCTTAGAAACAAAATATTATTGTAAAAGATAGCATAGTATAAGCAGTTTTTTTTACAGACATCCAATTTCAATAAAGCTACATTTAGCTACATTTGCATATAAAGTAGAATTGTCTTAAGAAACAATAGTACCTGAGTTTGATGGACAGGACTAAAATTAGAGTTTCAGCAGAAACTGTTAAGAGCTTCTCCCTTTATTTTTTATTTTTCACTCTTTGAGAGAAGGCCATAGCTATATGGAAATTTTTAGATTATCTAGATTTTAAGGTAAAATATTTTTGTTATATTGCTGATATTCCTGTAACTATGCAATTAAATATGATTTATAATCTACTGAGCCATAATTACTAAGATGAAATTCTTTGTTCATTTTTGAAATTGTAACTTTTTTGTAATTTAGGATAGTATGAAAAGAATAATCAGACAATAATTTTCTTATTTTAGGAAATAGATTTTAGAAAATTATACTTGATTTTGAATCTAGCATAAATATTGTTCCTTTAGTATCAATGCATGAAAGTAAACATTTCCCTGAAGGTTTTTATAAAATAAACCACCAATGGTGAATGTCTCTAATAGTTTATTGTCTTTTTCTCAATTTACTAAGACTGTAATGAACAAAGCAATGGTATTTTTGCTTTCATATAAAATCAATGCTGTGTTGTTATATTAAAAATGTATATATGGTAATATTTGCCTTTATAATTATATATATGCTTTTATAAAATATAAACAATGTAATAACATCTAATTATATAGTTAGACTTTTTTGGTATTAATATTTAGAGGCAAATATATACATGTTTATTAAAAGTATTATGGAATTAAATTATAAGTTAATAATTAAAATGATGAAGTACTGAAAATAACTGCAGAATATCTATGTCTGAATTCCCACAACTTCTGAATGGTACTTCACTAAGACATGAATGGAACTAAGCACTGCAAATATGGTTCCTTTTATTTGTTTGTTTGTTTGGTTGGTTTTTTGTTTGTTTTTGTTTTGGGGCCACACCCGGTGACTCTCAGGGGTTACTCCTGGTTATGTGCTTAGAAATCTCCCCTGGCTTGGGGGACCATATGCGTCCCTGGGAGATCAAACTGCGGTTCGTCCTAGGTTAGAGCGTGCAAGATATATGCCCTACCACTTGCGACACCATTTCGGCCCCTAAAAAATTATGATTTCTATAATGATCCTTATGGGGAAATTGTGTCACTTATAATCACAAAATACTTATTCATAGAAAATAAGAGGGTCACTGTCAGGCCAAAAAAAAGAAAAGCTAAAATAGAAGTTAGAGAGAGAAATGCAGAAGGGATTTTGAACAAAGGAATATTGGAATTCTCTCTAATCTGATAAATCATAGATCCATATTTTCCCTTCTAGCCTCAAAAATTTAAGGACAGTTGAACTTTTATTTCATCCCACTGGGACATATTTTGCATTTCAATCCTCTATAACTTTAATTAAATTATATATATGTATATATATATTATATATATATGTTGCTTTATGCAATGGCTATGATCATTTGTTACACCAGCAAATGAAAGCTAGTATAAATAGTATGTTATTTTATATACCCTCAATGTTCCTAAAATGTATTCATTTCTAGCATGAATACACAAATGTATATGGTACACACATACACAGACACAAACTCACACACAATGGAATACCAATAATTGTTGTTTATACCATTTTTCTTTTACTGAATTTTAAATGCTTACTCTCTATCTCTTCAAAGTGTATCAATGTCAAGGAGCTAGTATTGATATTTTATTATTACATCACCATATTTGTATATGTATTTTATACAGACATATATTTGAACAGTAATCCTTCACATATATTTTCTTATATAAAATATATATTTTTGTCTTATACTACAAATGGAAAGGAAATGCTTTTTTTAAGTCTTTGCACAAGTGAAAAGTATAAACACATTGCAGAATCAGAAAGTAAAATTATTTTTAAAGACATTTAAAAATATAATACTTATTTAAAGTGACATCCTTATTTCAATGTAATAGGGGAAATATTACAAATAGATTCTGATATAAAGGTGAAGCTAAAGGGTGATATTTGTTTTATTCCTGTTTTTAACTAAGTTTTTTAATTTTTAAGTGAGTAAAGGTATGTGTTTTAATCAATACTTTTTCAATTAACTTTCCTTTTTTAATTTAGATTATCTTCCAATATTAAGCAAATTACACACTTCTGACAAGGTATAAGATAAAATAAACATTTAGATTCAAGAGTTCTAATAAAGTACTCAATTTCAAAAAGAAGAAAAATTGAATTAATGGTTTAGAAAGCATTGTATAAAAATTTTCAAAATAGCATCTCTTCAGCTCTCACCTTATATTTGTTTTGTTTTGTTCTGTTTCCTTTTAATTTATGTATTATTAGTTTTCTATTATTTTACTTATTTTTTATAAGTTGTATATTTCTTACATTAGTGAGAAATGTCTTTTTAGGAGTGGATAGTCAGTGAAAACCTATTAAAAAATGAAGTGAAGCTTACCAATTCCAATAAAATGATTTTATTTTTCCAGAACTTCATTGGTCATACATACCATAGTTTTTAGTAAAAAAAATATATTTTAAAGGCATAAAATATTTTTAGTGTTACTTTATATTTTGCATTTAATTACCTATAATTAAAAATTACTCATCCGTTGCATTGTATATGTTATTTAATATTTATTCATTATATTGTCAAATGTTCTCCTAGGCCTTTTAAATATTATTATATTTCACAGTGATTCCATGATCTCTTATGTGTTCTTATTTATTATTTTATTATTTTCTCATTTTAGAAAATTATATATATATTCTTCTGTTCTTTTCTTTCTTTGGGTGATCTGCCATGCTTTTTATCTCAAGACCATGGCTTTTATGTGGTGTCTATCTTTATTGTTGGAGTGCTCACGGGATATTTTATTTGACACTTCTTTGTGTACTGTTGGGGTGTTTCACCTTCTTTCTCCCCTTTGTCTCTCAAACCGATAATGAGACTCTCTAGAAGGACTCCGCCCATTTTCGGCGTATTTGATTTTTATCTCAGTTTATCATTTTTCTCTTCTTCAAAGAAAACCACATAACTTGAACTATATAGTCCCGCCTCCCAATTAGAGGAGGAAACAAGGGAGATACCAAGACTAAAACAGGTATAGGACCACTAAATAGTAAGCTAGGCTCAGAGGGGACCACGTATTCTAGCAGCTCCAGGGGTAAGGGAGGAGGATATGGGAAGTAGGATGGGAATGGATATGTAGGGAGGATAATTCAGTGATGGGAATCCTCCTGATGTTATGTTAATATGTACCTAAAACATTATTGTAAACAATATGTAAGTCACTATGATCAAAATAAAAATTATATAAAAGAACAAAAAAAATAACCAGTTGTAACAGCAACAACCCACATAATAATAGATCTTTTTGATATATAGGTCTTCGAGTGTTCTGCCTATTTTTTCCTCAGTAAACTTTATAGATTCTGAACTAATTTCAAGGTCTTTAATCCATTTTGAGTTTACTTTTGTATAAGGAGTGAGGTATGGATCAATTTTCATTTTTTTACAGGCGGTGTTCCAGTTCTACCAACACCATTTGTTGAAGAGACTTTCTTTATTCCATTTCAAGTACTTGGCTCTATTGTCAAATATTAGTTGACTGTATACCTCGGGATTTATGTCTGGAAATTCTGTTCTAACCCACTGGTCTGAGGCTCTGTTTTTGTTCCAGTACCATGCTGTTTTAATCACTATGGCTTTGTAGTATAGCTTCAGGTTAGGTAAAGTGATGCCACCCAGCTTCTTGTTTTACAGTATCTGTTTGGCTATCCTGGGTCTTTTGTGGTTCCAGATGATTGATTGTTCTAAGTCTTTAAAGAATTATGCCTGGATTTGGATGGGGATTGCATTGAATCTATATAGAAGTTTGGGTAGAAAAGTCATTTTGATTATGTTGATTCTACCTACCCATGAGCATGGTATGTTTTCCATTTCCTTAGATCCTCTTCAATTTCTTTCTGAAGTGTTTTGAAATTTCCCTAGTATAGGTCCTTCACTTCCCTTGTAAGGTTGATTCCTAGGTACTTAATATTTTTGATACTATTTTAAATGGAATTGTATTATTAGTCTCTGTCTACTCTACATTATTATGTGTATAGAGAAACTCTACTGTCTTCTGTGTATTGACTTTGTAGCCAGCCACTTTGCTGTATTGGTTAATTGTTTCTAGAAGTTTTGCTGTGGTCTCTTTAGGGTTTTCAATGTATATCATCATATTATTTCCTTGGTTTGGGCTATACTCAGTGGTGCTCAGGACTTAATATCTTTGCTCAGAGATAACTTTTAACAGTGTATCAGGTGGAATCTATGTGATGCTGAATTTTGAACGTGGATTAGTTGCAATCAAGATAAGTGTCCTACCTGCTATTCTATTGCTTTGACACCTGTAATACAAAATTCTAGTCTCAGCATGCTAAGTTCCACCAGGGTGGAAATACTCACTTTTGGCTGAAATCTTTTACTTGTGATATTTTAGCAAAAATGCTCTTTTATAACGTAAACAATTAATTTAAATTTTACTAAAAGTTTGGAGTTGTAATCTAGGTTCAGGGGACCAATATAGAGAGATATTTGATATACAGAATTTATCTAATAATTCAACACTTAGCTGAGTTTAAATAGCATATGTCCATCTGCAAAATATCACAGAGATTCTAAAGTTATAAAGTCCTAAGTGTTTAAAATATATGCATGAATCAGCTGAAAGTTAAGGTGAAAGTCTAAGAAAACATCATAGGTGACAGTTTGAGGTCTTATAAGGAATAAGGAAAAAAACCCTAAAATCCCTTAAGAAGCTATGTCTATAGAAGAAGTAGAACATGTCTTCCTTATGCATTATTGGTCAAAGATATTACAGCACATCTTGGATTCAAAGTGATGTTATATAAAACTTTATCTCCCAGAGGAGAAAGTGTTAGATGTATAGCAAATCATTACTCTGCCAAAAACTAAGCTCTGGCTACAATATGACAGAAATTTATATTATTTTAGCACTTGATGCTGTCTCAAATTTTAGCATGTAATTTTCTAAAAAATGTCCAATTTAGATACACTCTAGGTATGATTTTCTCTGAGTCTAATTTTTTAATTACAGTTACTCACTATCAGAAGGCTATTAATTAAATTAGTGATATTTTTATTTTGTGGGACAAATCCCTTAGTTGTTAGAAATCAGGACTTGTATTATTTTGTCAAAATGTTTGTCAGATATATACAAAACTATTGAAAAGAATTTGTCCTTTAAATTTTTTTCTGTGACATCCTCATTAAAACTTTATGGTTTTATCTTCAAGCAAATATATTCTTGAGTTATTTTTTTAAATTGGATCATTTTTTAGAAAGTCATTTTTAATAATTTTTGCCAAAACTCACTTGACATGAGAACTAACTTATTTTTTTCTATTCCAGGAAAATAATTGTCCATGAAGTATATTCATATAAATATCAGAATTCCTATTGTGTGGCTGAAAGCATCAGTGAAGCAACACCTTAAATATAAGTTTTTAATAAAGTGTGTTCCCTTGGGATTTTTACACTGAGATCTTAAGTATCATAAAATTTGTATTTTCCCGGAGGAGTGCTCTCTCTTATTTATCTTTGATAGTAAGTTTCTGTATAAAAAGATTATAAAATTATACAGTTTTGGGTTCTATACAATAAATCTTGATTCAGGGTATTTATATTTGATGAAATAAAGCAGTCATCCAAATGCTGTAAGCAACTTCTAGAAGTTGTAAGTACCAAAGTAAATTGTTTTTACTTTGATTATACAGATTACATTTTAGTTTTAAATCAGAACTTGAACTCAGAATATTTATTTTATAGACAGTAGATAATAAAATTATATACATTTTGGCTTTAAGCTTATATACTTAGAAATATGTTAATTTTAAATATTTAAATATATTTGAATTTATATATTGAATCTCAAACTGAATGTGTATATGTATATATTTATATGCTTAGTGTGTATGTTTATTTGTAAACATAGATTCGCAAAGTGCATCTATATTTTATATTTATATTTTATATATTTTTAATTTTTTGAAACTCCACGATTTGGTAAGTCATTAATAATACAATTGTTCCAGTCACTAAATGTTCAAGCACCAATCACACATCACCAATGACTTTCTCTTCAAAACCACAACTCCCATTTTCCATCTAATATAGTAGTCTGATTCCCTCCAGACAAAAACAAATTTACTTCATATTTCTTGTTACAATATAAAGTCAAACAGAATGAACAAAATTTAAATCAACAGGGTCAATTTGAAATGATTGACATTTCTCTCTGTAGTGTCATTTAAGTCAGTGTCTAAGTATGTACTGGACTGTTATTGGTGCTATTTGAGATTTTTGTGTTACTACTGAAGTTCACTAAATTTAGTGTATTTTTATGTGATTTTCCATCACATTGCCTGTGATGCCATTAGGTTGAGAGTACTCTAAAATACTGAAGTATTGCATGGCCATGTGCAACCATAAATGTACCTAATTTTTAGATATGTAACAAATTTTATGAAATAGAAGCTTTATAAAATTAAGTGGCAGAGCTGAGCCATTACTTGTGAAGGGTGTGATAGTGGATGGCTGTAATTTATTCAGAAAGAGGATCTTCTGTTCTGTTTTTGAAAGTGCTACAGAGGTATCAGCATAGAAAGGGCTACCTTGAAAGTTTTGACAACCACTATATTTTTTTTGGAGCTTGTGGATGAGCAGGCATTTTTGTCTGATGGGAAGATAGAGTTGTTAAGTGGGGCTTGGGGCCGGGCGGTGGCGCTAAAGGTAAGGTGCCTGCCTTGCCTGCGCTAGCCTTGGACGGACCACGGTTCGATCCCCCGGTGTCCCATATGGTCCCCCAAGCCAGGAGCAACTTCTGAGCACATAGCCAGGAGTAACCCCTGAGCGTTACTGGGTGTGGCCCAAAAACCAAAAAAAAAAAAAAAAGTGGGGCTGCTGGTTTTTCTGGTGTCAGAGTAAAGTGACATACCTAGTGGTTTTAACAGAATTCAAAGCAAATCATAGCATAACTTGTCCAATGGCACAAACAATATTTTTAGTTTAATTAATTATTTTTATTTACTTTTCATTTATTCAGATGCTTTGTTTCATAATACCATTTAAATAAATACTTTAGGCATATGAAGTTGCAATACTACACCATAACCAAAGTACTAGCATCTTTCTATTTATTGGATTCCTCCCATCTCTTTCCCACCCTTTAGTATGCTCTGTTCTATAGGCCCACACTGTTTCTGTTTCCATGGATCATTTGTTATTCTCTTGAGATAGCTTTAGAATGTGAATATAAAATATATAACTTTATTTCTTGTCTCCCTTAGCTCACTTCACTCAGCATGATCAGCATAATGTTCTCTAGCTAAATCTATAAGCAGTAAATTATAGTCTTTGCTTATAGATGAGTAAAATATATATACTTAAATATAGAGATTAAAATTGATATTTTTATCTACTTATTTCTTGGACCTTTCAGTTATGATGTCTTGACTAGTGACTAGAATGTCATTAAATTAAAGCATGCCTTATATTTTTAATTAAATGTTCTTGCATTCAGAGACATAGATGTCAAGAATCACTGTTATATGGAAACCAATAGTCTTTATTTTTATCGAGACCATTGTGAATTACAAGTCCTTCATAGTTGTATTTCAGGCATATAGGGATAGTTAATTAGGGTCATTCCTACCACCAGTTTTGGCCTTTCTCCACCAGAGTTTCTGGCATGCATCTCATACTTCCACCCTTGGCCCCTGGTCTACCAATATAACAGGTCCATTTGTGTTTTGTTTGTTACAGTTTGGGTTTCTTGATTCTATTGACATTGACTTTGGCTTGGGTAGTTAGTTTTGACCATTTTTTTTAACTCACCCAATGCACCTGAGATTACTTGGGCCCTGAGCTCCATTCACTTTTTTTTCTTTCCTCAATTTTTACAAATACGTAGAAATATGAGGTAAAACAAAATGATTCATGTTCCATGAAGCATACTGTCATAAGACCGAATATAGGCTCCAGGCATACTAATTGTCCAACACCCAGGTCTTTCTTCATGGACTCAGAAAAAATTCTACTCAGTCAAATATAGACACAGTTCTTTCTGAAATTTTTAGCTATTTTTTTGTTGTTGCTGGTGTCCATTTATTTTATAAACAGCAGTGTGCAGAGCTGTTGTTTTCATTCACAAACAGCAATGTACTTCTGGTTCTTACCCTAGAGATAACGTCAGGAGAAGGTCTGGACCATAAAATGCACTGAACTGAAATTTAGTCAACCATGTGCAAGAAAACAAAAAACATACAATCAGTGTTATTTCCCTAGTTCTCCCAATTCCTTTTCTTATGTGACACAGCCCCATTATGGTGCTCTGTGACATATCTCATTATGGGAGTCTATATCAAAGATCTCATTCAACCCTTTCTCCCCCAGATCTCAAACTCCTAAAGTTTTGTTATTGGATTTCAGGCACCAGTATAGGTAATTGGAGGGAAAAAAAAACTATTCAGTCCATAAATATGAGAAGATATAAAGCACTGAAAGATGACAATCAGTTATTATAACATTTAGCATAACAACTAACAATTTTTTGTTAATTTACAAAAAGGGAGTTCTAAAAGGAAAATGAGTTCAGAATAATTTAAATATAAAACAAAGCTAATATATAGAACTATAATCATATATTGTATATACAAGAGGAAAAGAAATGTTCAGAAGACAATATTTTTATTTTATTATTTTAGAGTGACTTTATGACAAATTATATCACTTTAAATTTTCAACTAAAGAAATATATTTTTAAATTGATCCCTACTTGAGAAATTGACTATTTTAAAATAAGCTGATAAAGTTGATTGTGAGGTAGAAGTCTAATTATTGCTGTCTATTCTGCAGAAGAGCATACCCCATAAGAACAGAACAAAACAAAACAAAACAAAGCAAAACAAAACGACTCTGTCTTTACTATGTATTCAGGCTTCCAGACAGCAGACAAGAAAATTAAACCAGATTCTTAAAAGCAGTTTCTAACCAACAGACTTTGTGATGTACTATTCTTTTTTTATTTTTTAATTTTTTTTTCTTGGAAGAAAGGAGAGGGGAAAGGAGGGGAAGAGAAAGAGAGGGAGAGAAAGAGAGAGAAGAGAGAGAGAAAGGAGAGAAAAAGAGAGAAGAGAGAGAAAGTAGAGAAAAAGAGAGAAGAGAGAGAAAGAAGAGAAAAAGAGAGAAGTAGAGAGGGGAGAGAGGAAGAGAAAGGAGAAAGGGGAGATAGAGAAGAGGGAGAGAGGGGAGAGAGAAGAGGGAAAGAGAGAGGAGAAAGAGAGGGAGAGAGAAGAGGGGAAGAAAGAGGGAAAGGGAAGAGAGGGGAGAGAAAGAGGAGGAGAGCGAGAAAGAGGAGAGAGGAGAAAGAGGGGAGAGAGAAAGAGAATGGAGAGAGGAGAGGGAGAGGGGAGAGAGAAAGAAGGAAGGGAGGAAGAGGGAGATAGAGGGGAGAGAAAGAGAGAGGAGAGGGAGAGAGGGGAGAGAGAAAAAAGTGATTTACTATTCTAATAAAAATTCAAAGCCATGAGGAATTTAATTGTCAAAATAATGTGTTTGAAGAGCCAGAGTGATAATACAGTGATAGGATGTTTGCCTTGCACACGACTGACCCAGGATAGATCTGGGTTCAATCCTCAGTGTCCCATTTGGTCCCACAAGCCAGCAGCAATTTCTGAGCACATATTCAGGAGTAACCCCCGAATGTCATTGGGTGTGGCCCAAAAACCAAATAAATAAATAAATCATGGGTTTGTGTAGATGGTGGCTGTCAATATCTAATAACCTGGAATCTGGTAAGAGTTAAAAATACCACCATCAGCCCACATTTTCACACAATTCCACACAGAAGTAGTCTATCAACACCTATTTAAGAAGATATGAGGAATCATCTTTTGTTGGTATAATTTATAAAGTTCTCATAGAATTAAAAGTTATACATTTAAAGTGAAAGCAACTGAAGTCATCTGATTATAAATTCACCAGTCACATTCAGGAGCATGATTTATTTTTTTCATCAAAGACTGGGAATTAAAAAATGGGAACTAAAGAAGATATAAGAAAATATTCAGGAGACAAAATAAAGAAAAGGCAATGAGTACTTGTTATATTACCTGTAATTCTACAGAGAACAGGGAATTAGTAATGATATTATAAAGAAAAAAACAGTTTTATTTTGTTCTTTTTTAATTTTCATAAGACTACAGTACTTTTTTTGGTAATTGAAAACTTGAGTTGTTAAGTGTTGGAGGCTGTTAGAGCTAGAGAGCAAAATGGAGTCTCTGATGCCTGAGAAACCAAAGGCCTGTGTACCTGACAGGCGGCCACTGTGGCATTTACCCCCTGGACCTAAAAGAAATGTTAACCAAACAAGTCAAATGTCCCAGTAAACCGCCCGAGTTGCTAAGATAAGATCACATCCTGTTAAGCTACCATTGTGAAAGAATGTCTGTGCAATATAAGTCTATGCGATATAAGGGTATGTTGTAAAACTGGAAAGTCCATTCTGTACGACCCCCCTACTTTTCTATACCATGGAAAAGTACTGAAAGCTACTTCCTTATGCTGTAGAACTATATAAGCTTGTCTTGCCTTAATAAATTCAGCTCTTGATCAGCCAGCTTGACTTGAGCTCATTTCTTTCTCAGCCTCTTTCCTCCTTTTTAGGTCGGATCTGGCTCGTGACCCAGGAATTACTACGTGATCCTCAGTCCACCCTGCGGGCAGGGTCATAGGGGGTCACAGTTAAGGATTAAAAATGTCTAAGGAAGGACAAAAATTTTGGCATGTAAGTTTTATACAGATGTCCTCTTATGAATTTTAAAAATTATATTTGTATTGATCCTTATTAGCTGTTTTCCTATGCATCAAGAAAAAAACTATCTTCCTTAAGGCTGAAATCCACACAAATATGCTTTCAAATATCTTACTAATTTGATAAAAGCAAAGATGAGTGATGCATTTCCTGCAAATCATTGTAATTTTGTGGAAGGGAAGCATTATTAACATTCACTACTGTTATATGTAATTCCATAGTTGTTTTTTCCTGAAGAAATCTAAATTCCTCCTTCTTCAAAGACTTCAAAGATTTTCACAAGTGTAAATTTTCTTAATATCTTTAACTAAAAAGAATCTGGAATAATATTTAGCAATTTAAAAATAAAGTGAGTGTGAAGAGGAAAAATGCAGATGAGATAGAGAGAAATCAGAAAGATAAAAAAAGAGATACATTACTATTAATTCTACTGCTTTCCTGCTTTACTCAACATGGTCTGGCCAATGAAGTCTTCAAGGAGATAAAGATTGTTGTTTCTGTTAAGTTTTTTTTTCTTTTTTGCCTGGACACAATATTGGATTTATTCAGACTTAATAAGACAACAATTAAACTAAACTGGAGGCCCAATTCTGCTAAGTCTTTAACATTAATTCTGAAGGGAGCCCCTGGTTCTTAGGCTGATATAAAGCGATGCTCTTCATTTAAAAAAATAAATATATATAATATATCATATATAATTCAGTATTCATATTATTCTGTTTCCTAGGTTTAATGCTTATTAACATATTAATTTCAAGTGATTAAAATGTACTTAAGTAAAGTTTTATTTACTATATATGAGAGAGAATGTAGAAAAGCATAAATTGCAGAAAGTAAAACTTATATACAAAATTGATACATTCAGGTGACTCCAAAATGGAGTGTGGCAATTGCTCTTATAAAATCGGTTATATATGCATTTCTCAAGCTGTTCCACTTTGGTGTTCTCTATGAAAGGTATCATCTACTGTTTAACCTCAAAAAATTGACATTAAAAAATGTATAGTAGTAGGCAGGGCACTTGCCTTGCATTAAGCTGACCCAGGTTCAATATAGGGCACCATATTTGTTCAAGACCTGTGGCATGATTCCTAAGCACAAATTCAGGAGTAATCCCTGAGCACTGTTGGGTGTGGTCAAAATGAGTAAAATGTGCTTTAAATCATGGTGCCTGAATAAAAGAAAAAAGAAAATCATATTTAATGTTTTCCCTTTTTTTGGTTTTTGGACCACATTTTGTTACTCTCAGGATTTACTCCTGGCTATATGCTCAGAGATCGTTCCTGGCTTGGGGGACCCATATGGGATGCCAGAGGATTGAACCACTGTTTGTCCTGGGTAAGCTATGTTCAAGGCAAATGCTCTATCACTGTGCCATTGCTCTGACCCCAACCATTTAATGTTTTCTTTGTTAAAGTATCCAATAATGAAATGAAAATAATGACTATTATTTTTAAATTAATATACTCTGTTAATTGTAACAAAATTTTCTGTTCATAATGTTGAAAAACTTCAAGTCAAACCATACCAATTAGAGCATTAAATGAACTAAAATAAAAATTTTCCTATACATGAATCTATTATGCTGAGTGAAATAAGTCAGAGAGAAAGATGCAGAATGGTCTCACTCATCTATGGGTTTTAAGAAAAATGAAAGACATTCTGCAATAATTTTCAGAGACAAAAGAGAGGAGGGCTGAACATTACAGCCCACTTCATGAACCTCACCACAGAGAGTGGTGAGTTTAGTTAGAGAAATAACTACATTGCAAACTATCCTAACAATGAGAATGTATGAGTCAAATAGAAAGCCTGTCTAGAGTACAGGTAAGGGCAGGGTGAGGAGGAGGGATATTTGGGACATTGATGGTGGGAATGTTGCACTGGTGATGGGGGGGTATCCTCTTATATGGCTGAAACCCAACCACAATCATGTTTGTAACCAAGGTGTTTAAATAAAAAATATTATTAAAAGAAACAAAGGCTGAGATATTAGGATACACAACCTCCATGTACTAGACATTCTTTGATCCCCACTACCAAATAACTCTGCTTATCATTAGAAATAAGCCTGGGAAACTGGAAACCTCTGGTTGCTGGGATATTTCATAGCATTATAGGGCTTGTGTAGCATAACCAGAAGCTGTGTAGACAAGAATCACAGATGAGATTTCTGGGTATCAGGTGGGAGCTAACTCCATCACCTCTATGAAAAATGTTTTCTTGCTTTCACAGAAAAAAAGAATTAAGATTGTTGATTCTCTGCGTTCAGTTTCATCATGGCCTTTGTTCCTGCCCAGTGTCTCTCAAATGTATTACCAGACCCCATGATGGGTACTGATCTTAGACTTTTAGTTGTTAGCTACAGCCATTCAAAGACATTTTATATGTATTGTCTCCTGAAAATCATCTCCAACCTGACTGACTGTTTTATTTGCATTTTAGCCACTTCTATTTAAAAGCTTCTTAACTTTCTATTTTCTCATCTTTCAAGTTTCAGACTTTAGAACATGAATCATTTGCTGGTGAAGAACACGGGTGAGTACTTTGTCTGACTAATCCAAACTATCAATTATTTTCTGCTTTTTCAGAGAGTCTGGAGGGAATGGTCTTTCATTGTGTCTATATAGAAGGAAATTCCCTTTTATCATATTTTGTTTTATCTTTATTCTAAGTTCCATTGTAAAATCTTTAATGAAGTATTCAAGACCTTGTTCTTGAAATATTAATGATTGCACAAAAATTGAGAAAACACAATTAAAATAACTCCACACTCAATGCAATCTTGAAAATTCTGTTATGAGAACTGAGACTTTGCATTATTATTCTCCCCGTTCTAATCTTTCATGAATCAGGTATATGTCTTAGTCAAAATGTAAATAGTAGGATGGGAGATAAAAATAAATTAATATGCTTCTTTATAATTTTAAAACTAGATATTTCCATATGGTTAATTATTTTTTTTACCTATTCCAGTCGTGCTATGCTGACACTGGAATTTTCCCATTGAAAATATTCTTGAATTTTCACAAATCATCTGTCCAAGGTATAAAATTATTGACTTCTTTGAGATCACTGAGAGCCTCTAAAGCTAGCTATAAAATTTTTCTATCAATAATATATAGTTCTTTCTACTTATGCTAGTTTATTATAGCATCATTCTCTCATTTTGCTCCTCATAAAAGTTATACTTTATTTAAATGTTACATGCAAGGTGAACTGTAAGAATAAGAAATGACCTAGTATTCTTATTAAATACTCATTACATAGAAATTTTCATTCTTATGAAAATAAATACTTAACAATTTTGCTTTACTAAAGCATTAAAAGTTCAAGTCTAGATAAAATATTTAAGAACAATAGTAAAATTGTTTAGATAATTGGTCCATTTGCACTAAAAAGAACTTTGTATATTCTTACCTTTACATAGATATGACTTCAATTATAAGACAGAGCTGTTTCTTAGACTACCAAATTATAAGCTATTAAAAAATAGAGAAAAGTACATGCTGTGTTTTATTGTTAGTGGCTTCCTATCACTATTCCTATTTTCCATACAACTACAGTACTTCATTTATTAAAAGTTAAAATGTCCTATTTTTCTTGAAACATATTTTAAAAGAATAAAGGGAAGCTTATTGTAAAAATAGTTCTATATTTAGAAACTGCCTATGTTTTTTATTTGGCAATTCTAAGTTTTCAATGGTCTTCTAGAAAGAATAGAGGGAAGCATTTAAAGTGAAAATTAGAATAATTTACACTGAAGCTATTAACTCATTTAATTACAAAATAATTTTGGTACCCTGATGAACACTTACATTTTAAATGATGTATGATTTTATAATGCTTATTTACAAAACTATCCTTGTTCCAATTAAGTTGCAAGTAAATTTTTGAATAGGGAATTCGATTTGTACATCTGTTGTTATAATAAGTAATTTAAATTCTGCAAATCCATGTGTTTCTCTTTTGCCCAGTTCCACATGGGAAATTTTCATTTTAAGACTTCAAATAGAAAGTGTGGAAGAATACCTTGATTGTGTTTACAAGCTGCTGACTTGTTTCTTTTGAGTTCTTTGGTGAATGCCTGACTACAATAATTTAATAAAGCAGGTCTACCAAATTAGATGTCACAGTTATCTAGTATCTATGATAGATGGAATATCATCTGGTAAAAAAATATTTGCTTTGGGAGGGGTATTTAATGACTTCCCACACATTGTAGAAATTAATGCTATCATGTTTTAATGTCATTTTTTAATTGTTACTCTAAAATTAAAAATACAAAATAAAAAAGCATTGTCTTGGGGCCTGAGCAATACACAGCAGTAGGGCATTTGCCTTGTGTGCTGTTAACCCAGGATGGACCTGGGTTAGATCCTTAGCATCTCATATTCCCAAGCCAGGAGCAATTTTTGAGTGCATAGACAGGAGTTACCCCTAAGTGTCACTTTGTGTGCCCCCCCCCCAAATTAAAAAGTATTGTTTTCTTTTAACTACATTTTATTAGTATTATTTTATTTTTTATATATAATATATAATAGTATTTATTACTATTATTTTATTAGTAATCAAATTATAAGCAATGTATTCATATACATATCTAAATTTTTTTCCAAATATTTAAGTTCAATTATCTTGAAAATCTTAAGTTTCAATCTGTCATGTGATTTCTCAGTAAATCAGGATGTAGTTCAAATATAGTCTTTTGTTCAATTTGTCACTGAAGCAGAAAACTCTTGAAGAAGGAAATAAATAGAACATATTAACTATATATCACAACTAATTTTATTTGAATCATTAGAAGACGACTGATCTTCATACATAGTACCAAAGAGGGTAGAGTTTTAGGTAATTCACATACTAGAAACCTAGTGAATCTCAAAGTGTTTTTGATTTGACACCAAGTCTGGTTATTACTCCTTTGAAATATTTTAAATTCCAGTGAGAAGAGTATGGAATAAAGGAATTGCTAAACACTGGAAAATAATCAAATAAAATTGAAAATATAAAATAATGAAGAAACAATGTGATGTATAATATTAAATCAAAGCAAGCTAAAGGGAAAATATAGAAAATTAAAAGAAAAAATTGGGTTAGGACATATAAACCAGATGAAAATATGCCGGTTTATATAAAAGTATAAATACTTCTCTATGATATTAGTGACAAGAGATATTTTGAGAACAAATTGATAGATATAATCCAAGAGAAAAAATCACAATGATGGGATGTTGAAGTAAATTTTGAACTTCTGATGTTTCACAACTACTTTCAATGAAAGACAACATTTATAAAAGGCTATATAGTATATTTTTATGTCCTTGAATTTTATTCTTGCTCTATAATGTATAAAATATTTATTATCTAGGTTTTTCTAGAAGAAAGCACTGAATAAAAAGAAATGGATACTACAACAAAGAAACTGCAAAATCTAATCTTTATTTTCAGGAGCTCAGAGTATGCTTTTAAATATGGTAACCTGAGATGCATCATCTCAGTAAGTTTTCATAAATGATAACTGTAACCCCACCCCTCATTATTCCTGAGAAAGGCCTCCATCACCATTTACCTCCATTCAAGCCCATCCAAAGGGCTTAATGCAACAGTCACGGGCTCTTGTTATTTTATAGTATAGATTCTCTGTTGTTGATGAAGCAAATATTCAGAAATTTAGCTTAAAGCCGAAAATGTACATAATTTTATTATCTACTGTCTATAAAATAAATATTCTGAATTCAAGTTCCTATTTAAAACTAAAATGTAATCTGTATAATCTAAGTAAGAACAATTTACTTTGGTATTTACAATTTCTAGAAGTTGCTCACAGCATTTGGATGACTGCTTTATTTCTCTTTCATCAAAGTCAATGATGATAAATTATCACAAATTTGAAATATATCATAAGAATTTTTTCAGAGAGAGAATATTTTTCATTCATGCAAAGTAAAGGTCCAAGAAGATTAAGTCAATATATATCTTAGAGTTCCTAATTACCTCTTCTAGATATTTTTTTCTAACTTATATCAGCACATTCACCAATTTCAAGGATTAGAAATTGAATTAAAATAGTCTATTAGAACTTCTTGTTGCAATATGTGGTTTTTCTTTACATCAAAAGAAGTATTCAGGCAAAACTCAGAATACTAAACATTTTAAAAATCCAGTGAACTCATAAATTTAGTCTAATAAATTAATCACTAAGTATCATATAATTTTCTGATCTTGGTAAGACATTGTACTCTCAATAAAGTAAGAGGCAAGTTTCATACAGCTTCAAATCAGAATAGACTCCTCGTCATCCATTGACAGTAAGAGAGCTCAAACTTGTTTGATTAATGAAAATGGGTCAGATAAACATTCATTGATAGTAAATAAATTGAGACTTTTCTAAAGCTTGATTCAGAAGTATCATGTAAAAAAATTTAAAATAATATATATTCTTAGAGTATTTTGTGATAAAAAATCTCTTAAAAGGATATAAACATATGTGGCCAGTTTTCATTTCTTATATAATTTGAAAATATAATATAATGCTGTTTGTGTGTTTTGCTGATTAAAAATTGTAAGTAGCTAAATACAAATACAAAACTTTTACAAACAAAGATTTTATTTATTCATTTTCATTTATTTATTTCGGTGAATTTATGATCATGTTCTATAAGATTAGTTAAAATTATTTGGATATTGTGGAAGAGAATAAAATATAATGCTAATATGCTTTTAAGTTATTTAAATGGCTCAATAAGTGAAATTAGATAAAAAGAAATACATGAGTAATCTAAAAATACACAATAGATATCAGAGAAACTGAGCAACATATATTTAGAATATATCAACCCCCACTTAAAAAATAAGTCAAGAGATTAGGGGGGAATATAAATGGTTAAAATTATGATGTCCTTGAAAACTAGAAAAAATAAAATTAAGTATTATTAATTACTCAAAATAAGTCTATCTGGAGCTAAAAAGATAGTATAGGAGTAATGCCCTTTTTTTGCATGTAACCAACTGCATGGGAGAAATAACTTCTAAGCACAGACCCAGAAGTTAAACTCTGAACATCTTAGGGTATGACTCTAACAACTCTATAACCACAAAAAAATATAAAAAGATAATAGAAAACATGAAAATAATTAGCTAAATTTTAGAAACCTTATAAAATATTCATTTATTTGTTGAAAAGTAGAGAGATATTACTACAAATTAAAACAATATATATTCTATTTTCATGTATGAACTCAATTAAGTAATCATTTTTTTTGGGGGGGCACATCTGGTGGTGCTGAGGGTTCTCCTAGTTCTGCACTCAGAAATTTCTACAGGCAGGAGGTTGGGGAGGAGGGAGACAGGGAAAATTGGCAGTGGGGATATTGCACTGGTGAAGGGGTGTTCTTTTTTTAATAACTGGATCCCAACTACAAACATGTTGGTAAATATGGTGCTCAAATAAAGATATCAATTAAAAAGAAAAAGAAGGGAAGGCAGAGAAATGAAAAGAAGAAATTGCTCCTGGCAGGCTCCAAAAACCATATGGAAATCCGGGCATGGTATGTGAAAGGCAAATGCTCTACAGCTGTATTATCACTCCTGCCCCAGCAATGAAATGTTTTATATCAACTTAGAGTATTTAAATATATTCTGTATATCTCTCTGTATTCCAAGGATATCATCTTAAAACATAAAAGGCCAGTGCTTGACATATTGTAGCATGAAATGATTTACCTATTTTCTATATGACACATATTTACAAAAATAAAAAAATAAAAATTTTAAATTAACCACCACCCATTCTATTTCATTGATGTAGAAAATGTACCATAACTCCTATTCATAGTGATCTCATCAAGCATTATTAGTACATTCTATTTTGTCATTGTGAATCAAAAGTTTGTTTACAAGTCATTTGATATATAAATACATTAGTAAATTTTATGATTTTCCATATGAAAAGTATTTGAAACTGGAAGACTAAATTGACTTGGTCTAGAAGTTCAAATAGCGGTTAGCCTATCTTATGTTCTTCATATAAATAATTAATATAGTTAATAAAAGTTATAAAACAGTATTTTATATAAATTGCTTTACTTTCAAGTTTATATTCTGCTGTTACTTAATTTTTAGGATAGTGCATTGATTGCAGAAGGCTTTCATATTCAACCTTTAAATAATTAAAGCTAGATAGTAAAAAGTTTAATTGTTAATGGAAGGATAGTACCCATAGGTATTTTTTTTTTTTTTTTTTTTTTTTGCTATTTTGGGTCACACTCAAATGTGCTTTTGGCTTACTTCTTTTTCTGTGTTTAGGAATTTCTCTTTGTAGTATTCTGTGGGACCATGGGGTGTCATGATCAAATCTGGTTAGAGTTCATAAAATGAAAGTTATTTACCAGCTGTACTAACTTTCAGCATCCCCAAAGAAAATAAATAAAAATGGCAACAAGCATATTTATAGCATAAAATATTAACTCCTTTTGTAAAAATTAGATTTTAATTAACTTAATTAGTACTCATTTTGTTATATATAATTAAATTTTTAAAAAAAATATTCAGTCCAGAACTGGTTTTAGCTCAGCAGTTACTTCACAATCTGTTGCTTTGAACCACTTCTGGTGGTTCGAGTCCCACGGGTGCCTTCCAGTCTCTTTAAGAAAATAAAAAAAAAAAAAAAAAAAGGACATGCAGAAATGGAAACACATACCCTGCTCATGGATAGGCAGGATTAACATCATCAAAATGGCAATACTCCCCAACGCATTGTACAGATTTAATGCGATCCCTCTAAAGATACCCATGACATTCTTCAAGCACTTTTGAAATTCATTTGGAATAATAAACACCCTAGAATAGCTACAGCAATCATTGGGAAAAACAATATGGGAGGAATTACTTTCCCCAAATTTAAACTTTACTACAAAGCAATAGTTATCAAAACAGCATAGTATTGGAATAAAGACAGGCCCTCAAATCAGTGGAATAGGCTTGAATACTCAGAGAATGTTCCCCAGACATACAATCACCTAATTTTTTGATAAAGGAGCAAGAAATCCTAAATGGAGCAAAGAAAGCCTCTTCAACAAGTGGTGTTGGCACAACTGGCTAACCACTTACAAAAAATTGAACTTAGACCCCCAGCTAACATCATGTACAAAGGTAAAATCCAAATGGATGAAAGACCTTGATATCAGATCCGAAACCATAAGATATATAGAAAAAGACGTAGGCAAAACATTCCAGGACATTGAGACTACAGGCATATTCAAGGAGGAACATCACTCTCCAAGCAAGTGTAAGCAGAAATTAACAGATGGGAATATATTAAGATGAGAAGCTCCTCAAAGGAAATAGCGCCCAGGATACAAGAGCCCCCCACTGAGTGGGAGAAACTATTCACCCAATACTCATCAGATAAGGGCTATTCTCCAAAATATACAAGGCACTGACAGAACTTTACAAAAAAAAAAAAAATCAAATCCCATCAGAAAATGGGGAGAAGAAATGGACAGACACTTTGATAAGAAAAGAAATACAAACGACCAAAAGGCGCATAAAAAATTCTCCACATCACTAATCATCAGGGAGATACAAATCAAAACAACTATGAGGTACCACCTCACACCATAGAGATTGGCACACATCACAAAGAATGAGAACAAACAGTGTTGGCGGGGATGTGGAGAGAAAGGAACTCTTATCCACTTCTGGTGGGAATGCTGCCTAGTTCAACCTTTATGGAAAGTGATATGGAGATTCCTCCAAAAATTGGAAATCGAGCTCCCATACGATCCAGCTATGCCACTCCTAGAAATATACCCTAGGAACACAAAAAATACAATACAAAAAAAATCCCTTTCTTACACCTATATTCATCACAGCACTATGTACCATAGCAAGACTCTGGAAACAACAAAGATGCCCTTCAACAGACAAATGGCTAAAGAAACAGTGGTTCATATACACAATGGAATATTATGCAGCTGTCAGGAAAGATGAAGTCATGAAATTTTCCTATACATGGATGTACACGGAATCTATTATGCTGAGTGAAATAAGTCAGAGAGAGAGAAAGACACAGAATGGTCTCACTCATCTATGGGTTTTAAGAAAAATGAAAGACATTCTTGCAATAATAATTTTCAGACACGAAACTCACCACAAAGAGTGATTTGTATAGTTAGAGAAATAACTACATTCTGAACTGTCCTAATAGTGAGAATGTATGAGGAAAATGGACAGCCTGTCTAGAGTACAGGAGGGGGTTGGGTGGGGAGGAGGGAGATTTGGGACATTGGTGATGGAAATGTTGCACTGGTGATGGGTGGATTTCTTTACATGACTGAAACCCAAACACAATTATATATGTAATCAAGGTGTTTAAATAAAAAAAATATATTAAAAAAGAAATACATATTAATTATAGAGTACTGGATGATAAAAGAAAAAAATTAGTCTGATATTTAACTTAATTTTTTCTAATTCTAACATTGACACTATCATAGAGTAAGTATATTATATCAAAATTAAATGGTGAGTGAAGAAATGTAAAGATAGGTTTGGGTGTGGCCCTCCAAAAATAATAATGCGCATCTGTGTATGAATCGGAGAAACAACAAAATAACTTTATGACTAAATCTCATGTAAACTGGAGATTTAAATTAAATGAAGAGGAATGGAAACACTTGAAACATGTTCTTTAATTATTAGTTTGTATTCATGCATTAAATTGAAGTGTCTTAGCATCCTGGTCAAAAATCAATTGACTATAAATGTAAGGGTGTATTTCTGAATTCTCAATTCTATTACCTTGATTCCTATGTCTGTCCTCAGGACATTATTACATTGTGTTTTGATTAATACATAATAATACTAAGATTTGAAATCAAGAACACCATGCTCCAATTTTATGTTGTTCATTCAGAATTTCCACACATCAGTTTATGTAAAGAAGTCAACTGAGGTTTTAATAAAAATAGCTTTGACCTTGTAAATCAATTTTTATTTGCCTGTTTTATTTTTGGACCACACACTTAGTATGGTATGGACTTAGGACATACTCCTAGTTCTGTGCACAGAAATCACTCAAGGCTGGACACAGGGGATTATATACAGTGCTGATCCTGGATCATCTTGGTTTGCTTATGTGCCAGGGAAATACCTTTCCTGATATAATGGCCCCTCCAGTCCCTATAAATTAATTTTTCCCAGAAAAAGCCTGTCCAAGCAGCACGTTGTCACAAGGTCTAAGAAATGAATCAAACCTTTACTATGAGATAATGAGAGAGAGAGAGAGAGAGAGGAGAGAGAGAGAGAGAGAGAGAGAGAGAGAGAGAGAGAGAGAGAGAGAGAGAGAGAGAGAATCTCTGTGGGCATCAACACACTGTAATCCATTCCCAGAAAAGCTTGTTTGGAGCAAGGGTTGCTATGCATGAGAAATAAACCACACCAAGCTGAGGAGGATGAAACACGTGGTCTGGGGAGATTTTCAACTTCGTGGAGCAAGAGAGTTGCCACCCCAAACCGCAATTTTTATTAAACTCCAAACAAAAATGAGGAGAGGAGAGTGAAGAGTGTCATGCTTTTATAAAAAGACATCTAATTTATTTTTAATACAAAATACCTTTGAAACAAAAAGAAATATACATGCCAGTTATTGAATTTAAAAAAATCCCAACAAATTATTTTAGTCACATTATATCTTCTTCAACCTGAATTAGGAAACAAGAAATGGCATACCAACCACTGTCTGTCTCTTTGAAGAATTATTATTGGGGTCAAGGTAGATTGGGTGGGGTATGCAAATAGTCCCTGAAATGTGGTAGGTGGTATTCAGAAACCACTGGAAGCTTAATATAAATCCATCCTGGTGAAATGGGATATATGTGACTGTTGGGATACTGTCACACCTCCTCCATATTTCTTGTTAGTAATGTTCTTCACAGAAGGGAGGATATTGGTTCTTGATACCATTTGATGTCACAGCCTGAGTGTCTCAAGATCAACTAATCTTGGAATCTTCCATAATCTTCTCTGAATCTCTCCCATATACAGTCTCTTGTTACTTGATGCTGAGAGACTGATGCTTTCATCAGGAGAGAAAGCCACTTCATTGAGCCAGCCTGGCCATGTAATTTGTACAAAATCCTTCTGTTTGTGATATCCCGCACATATTCAAGCATGTCAGCTGTTACACTAGCAGTCCCAGGGGCAAAGGGTGGAAGTATGGGATGCATGTTGGGAACAGTGGCAGAGGGAGGGATGGTGGTGGGAATTGCCCTAAATCATTGTCACTATGTACCTTAAATATAACTATGAAAGACTTGTGATTCACATTGGTATCAATAAAATTGTTAAACAAATAAAATCACACCCCAAGGTCTTTTTATGATGCCAGGAAACTTTCTGCTCAGTTGTGGATGATAAAATTAGGTCTATCTAGCTAGAGATCTTGGTATTTGCGTAGGTCATAGGACGAAGGCTATGATAGATTCTTTCTTTATGGTTCTAGGAGTTCTGTTACATCACCTTGGGGGGGGGGGGAATAAGTTTGTATGAAGCCTGTAGTTGTTTCCATGGCAGTATGCTTAAAGGGCAGAGAAGCCCTGTATCTCTTAGGCCAAGGGAATTCCCTTTGTAACTTCCCCAATACTTACTGTGCCTATAGAAAAAAAAAAAAAGAAAGAAAGAAACGCAAAACCTTGCCACACAAGCCCTCCTTCCTTCATTGGGGTGGGGGGGGGGAGGAGGGAGGCATTTTTCTTCTTTAAATTTCTTTTCTTCTTTTTCTTTTTTTATTTTCTTTCCTTCCTGTGGTTATTATAAAATAGTGGTTGTTTTTAGCAGCTGGGTGCTTTTTTATACTTGTTTTTTTATGATTTGTTTTTTTTTTGTTTTGTTTTTTGTTTTTTTTCTTTCTTCTTTTAAATTGATATTTATAACCTCTAGACAGAATCCTCCTAGTTTTTTTTTTCCTCAACAGAATGACATAACTTGAATCATCTTGTTCTACCTCATGAATACAGGGGAATAAAAAATGGAGTGTACCAGGACCAAATAGTTGTATGAACATTGAGTGGAAATAAAAAATGATCAGACAAACACCAAATCCAAAATCAAAGACAAACAGAATTGATACTCAGACTACAACAAGTTATACACAGAGGGGTGTAGTGCACTAGCAGTCCTGAAGGGCTAGTGAGGGAGATATGGGATGCATGATTGAAACTGAGGTGGAGGGAGGACAACAATGATGGTGGGAATGGCCCTGATTCATTGACACTATATACCTTAAATATTACTGTGAAAGATTTTTAATTCACTTTGGTCACAATAAAAATTATTTAAAAAATCATATATCAACAACAATAACAATAAAAGGCTTATCTAGATTTAGTCCCACTTAGGTGAGTCTCTTTGACATAAAAAGCTTGGGGAAGTTTTCACCCATTATTTCACTAAATAAGGATTCTTTCCTACTCTTTTCTGGAACCACTGTAATATTAGAGCTTTATTTTATCTGATGCTGCTCATTAGAGCTCTTGTTCTTTGTCATCACAGAAGAACTTTTTTATTTATGTTTTTCACCACTTTATCTTTGACCACAAATTCAGTTTTTAGCTTTTCCATTCTGTTGAGCCCTCTTTTATTTTTCCTTTTCAGTCCTTTTTTTCCAATTGTTTAACATTTGTTTTTACTCTTACCAAAAAATAGTGGTAGGGGAAGCAGTGTTGGACCACCACCAAGCTGCACTCAGGGATCACTCCTGGCATGTTCCAGGAACTAGATGATGTGCCTGGTATTGAACCTGGTTTGACCATGAGCAAAGCAAATGGCTCTTCCTGTTGTACTTTTACCTCATTCCCAACAAAACATTTTGTCCTTCGTTGGAGTTCTCTCCAGTGATAAAATTTAATTAAGCACAAACTTGACTGTTGTTTATATTTTTCATTAGTTATTTTTCATACACTGTTGTGATAAGGGTTTTTTCAAGACTATTGGAATCATCCTTTGGGTAGGTAAATTTCTCCTGAGAAAAGTCTGGGAACCTGTTTTTAAGAAAGACTTGGTGGCAATTTGGCATTTGTTGGTACCTGATACTGGTAGTATCCCCAAGTTCCAGCAAAAAATTAAAAAATAAGATTTGGGCAGAACTTGTTAGTTTGTAGATATTAGTGCCTGGCATTGATTGTAGTGCTGAGATTGAGTGTAACTGGAGATTACTAGCAAACTCACAGTCACAAATGCCTTACTGGAGCACTGAGTTTGGCATGAATGTATGGTCATTGGGTGATTTTAAATCACAAGGATGTGTTTCCATTGTGGCATTGGATTCAAACAGGACTAAATAATTACAAGTGTTAGAATCATGACAATCCTGCAGTATTTATGTTTTAATTTGAGTAGGTCTGAGCAAAAACCAATTATATACATTTATAAGTGCATATTTGCATTCATGAGTCATTGCAGGTTACTGGTTTGTGAGCAAAAGATGAAGTGTGTGTGTGTGTGTGTGTCTGTGTGAGTGTGTGTGTGTGTGTGTGTGTGTGCCTCTACTGACTCCTTAGTCAACTTTGATCTGCCCTTAATAGCAATCATAGTTTCAAGGTCTCCATGTTCATTTGTTGGTGAGTTATTACATTCATATCAAGCTGGCTTGTGGCTGGTAGACCTATTGCAGGAAGGTTAGGAGCATAACATAGAGAAATAGGTCTGAGTTCTAGTTAGTGTTAGAATATAAACTGAGATGTTAACAGGGAAGAGGATGCTGTATTTTATGGGCAAATAGGGAAGCACATAGAGCTGTGTAGCTCTCCTAACTCTCAATGATTTTTGGAAGCCAGAAGGGAGTGTATGTTCTGCCATTGGAAGTACATATTTTGCTAAATGTCAAATGTGAAATGGCCTGGGCTAGGCCTGCATGAGTACTAGAAATAAGCACACTAGATGTTGTCTCTTTGATCACAGCTATCTCAAGTATTTGCTAAAAGTATTGGGAACTTATCCTTAGTGCCTGTCACTATGAAGAGTGAGATCCAATCTGGTATCTTCAAGCACCACTACCAGGTCACTTGACAGAGACATCTTCATTGTGGCATTCTTTAACAAACCTATTAATAATTGGTAATTTCTGGTGCTGGAGGTAGTGTTCAAGGGCTATTTCAATCAATAGTTCAATTGCCAAAAATACATGTTGTTTCCTGAATATCTCAGTGTCATCCCTAAGCTCAGAAGTATGAAAAAGCCCTGAGGTCACTCATTCCCTAAGTCTATATTTATTTGCTTTTGATTCCACTTTAGAATGATAGGTTCTTAAGTTTATTGGTAATGGGTACTCTTTGAATCTTTAGAGTAAGCATTAGACATCTCTGTTACAACTCTTTGCTCAGTGGTAGGGATTTCTTTTATCAAAAATTTCTTTCTTTCTTTAATCAACATGGTTACTGTCCTTTTGATACAGTCGTTTTTTGTTTTTGTTTTTTGTTTTTTTTTGGGGGGGCCACACTCAGTGATGCTTAGGGGTTACTCTCAGCTAAGTGCTCAGAAATCACTCCTCGTTTGGGAGACCATATGGGACCCCAAGGGATCAACCGTGGTCTGTCCTAGGCTAACATGGGCAAGGCAGATGCCTTACCACTTGTGCTACCATGCCAGCCCCTGATATTGTCTTTTTGAATAAAACTGAATGTTTTGTTCAGAGCTATTTCAAAATTTTCTCTGTAGAGTTCAGAGTATTTATGATAAAAATTTGCCATGATTATGGGAAGGAGGGAAGTATAAGTTCTCATTATTTGTCCATTTTCTTTGAATATGTTATATAAACTTATCAATGTCCTTTTGATTTTCAGCAGTTTGTTTTATTTTATTTTTTAATTAGTCATCATAAAACGTTTTCTCTTATTTCAACACTATTTTTTAATTGTTTAAATATTCACTCCAGCATTTTAAATGATTTTTCCAAAGATTTAGTTTAAGTTGTTCACTTATTTATTTGTAAAGTTCTATATTTGTGATTTGATATGAATTTATATCACTTTCCCTTTAATCAATGTTAATATAGTATCATGATTTATAAAGCATGATATATTCAGTGACAAATATAGTTTATTATTTTCATTAAAAGCAAGAGTTATTGATAATAGAGTATGGTCTCTTAATTTTCTCTTTAACCTCAGGTGTGCAAAGACATTCAGGACAAAATTAGGCTTTTTATTTAAATGCGAATGCAATAAGAATACTAAATAAAATATTTGTAATTTTGTAAAATTTTATTTGTTTATATGATCCAGTTACTAATGGCTCTGATACAAATAAAATATGTATTATTTTAAAAATATTTATATTAGGGGCCGGCGAGGTGGCGCTAGAGGTAAGGTGTCTGCCTTGTAAGCGCTAGCCAAGGAAAGGACCACGGTTAGATCCCCCGGCGTCCCATATGGTCCCCCCAAGCCAGGGGCAATTCTGAGCGCGTAGCCAGGAGTAACCCCTGAGCATCTAACGGGTGTGGCCTGAAAAACCAAAAAATATATATATATATATATATTTATATTAGCAAATAAGCAAATATATCAAAGTTATATAAAACTTAATTGACATTTCTCATGACACATAAAATAATTTTTAGAGCTTCATTTGTAGCATGACAAAATTGTGTTTGAATCAAGGTAAATAATGTTATTTATTATTTTCCTAGAGAATGGGTCTAGATAATCTTAAAATTTTAAGATATTTTTAAACAACATGCATATAATAGCTAGTCTTAATGATTTAAAAATATAAATATATGTATTAAAGCAAAGAAAATTTATTCCTTTCTGGATAAAAAAAAAGCACTTATATTCTATTCAGAGTGCCCAACAAAGATCATGGAAATTAATAATTCTTAAACTGCATTTACAGAGTTTATGTTGGTGAAGATAATAGAATTAAACATTAAAGATATGTTATAAGTGAGTTATATCTTGTTTAATATGTTTCCATTTACTTTAAAGTTTGAAATTACACGTAAGTATTTCAAAAATTTTATTGGTTTAGATTTCTTTCATTTCTTTCTCAAGACTAGATCTTTGAAAGAAAATTCAATGGTGCAGACACTTGAATTGATTGTTTTTCTCTTTGCACTGAGGGATGCCCTATTGAAAAAGTAGGTTAGAATTGACATCATGCATAATATATAGATCTTAGAGCTAAATAAATAATAAAACTAAGATCTTTTTCATTTGATTTTTTTTATTTTTGACTTAAACTTAACCTAAGTTTTAAAAAACTTTCTTAGGTCAGCCTTAAAGTTTATTTTTCATTAATTATTTGAATTTTCTGTCCATCTAGTTAATTCATAGCTCAAAACAAATAAATAGAATATATTAAAATTGAGAAGAATCATATATATTATATTTGGAGCTTTTGTTTTGTTTTGCATGACTTTATTTGAAGAAACTTTCTTATATTAATATTTAATATGCATTTGCTGGTTTAGCTTAGAATAACATATTTTCAAGTCATCTCTATTTTCTATTTATTAAGATGTATTTGATTTGATGATTTTTTTGTTTTGTTTTTGGGTCACACCCGGCAGCGATCAGAAATTGCTCCTGGCAGAATTGGGGGACCATATGGGATGCTGGAATTCAAACTACTGACCTATATGCAAGGCAAATGCCTTACCTCCATGCTATCTCTCCATCCTGATGATATTTTTAATGTCAGAAATATAGTATATAATATGAATATAATTGAAATATATACATTATTTCTTTCTTTGGAGAACCTAGTCTAAACTACTTAGGTGAGCAATTTTTGTTATGGATTAAAATTAGGGTTTCTGCAGGCATAGTTTGCACTCAGCCCATTGTGATAATTCTCTCCAGCCCTTCATTTTTTTATAACACTATGATTTATTAAGGTATTCATATACTATTACTTTAGGTATAGATATTAGTTCAAACACTAACACAGCACCAGTATGACCTTCCATTCACTAGTATCCCGTTTTCCACCCAGCACCATGTAGGCACAAACAACACAGAGGCAAATGAATTTACCAAATCTTAGATTTGACAATTGTTAGCTCTCCATGATGTTACTGAAATCTAAGGATTTTAGTATCTAAGGATTTGCTGGGCTTTTGTAGGTGCTAGTGATAACTGTTTATACTATGATATGTTATACTAAGTCTGATATATTACTATGATATATATCATATATATATCATATATATAGATATGTTATACTAAGTCTGATATATTATTATGATATATATCATATATATATATATATATATATATATATATATATATATATATTACTATGAAGCTTTCTCACCAGATTTCCAGTGATACTATTGGGCTGACACTACTAAAAAATTTTGTATCTAAGGATTTGCTGGGCTTTTGTAGGTGCTAGTGATAACTGTTTATACTATGATATGTTATACTAAGTCTGATATATTACTATGATATATATGTCATATATATCATATATCATATATATATATATTACTATGAAGCTTTCTCACCAGATTTCCAGTGATACTATTGGGCTGACACTACTAAAAAATTTTGAAGTGTCAGTTGCAAGGTTCAGGATTTATAGATCTGAAACAAATTTGTTGGTTGGACAGTTTGATAAGGTTGTCATGCAACTGGGCCTTTTCAATCAGAGGTTGTAGGGTTACAGCATTAGGCTGCTATATTTCTTACGAAGTGGGATCTACCCCCATCAATTCGGAGAAAGACACAGAGCTAATAGCTTAGATCAGACTATGTGGGATGTTTTGGCAGCCATTATTTTCTTTGGAAACATGGTCATAGCTTGTCCTTTTTGAGCTGGGAAGATGGTGGATGGCCTGAGACTGAGGCACTTGATATTTTTGGTGATAAGGTGGATGTTGGGAGATCAACTGATATCAATTTGTAAATAGTTCCAGAGTCTTCAATCCCATACTTTACTTCCACCTGAGAGGGTTCCGATGATCATATTATTTGAGTTTAATCATGAATTTGGAGTATATAATTGGATAGTGTGTAGTATCTAGAACTGAGCTGCTATGAAGGTTCATGAAGAAAGAGAAATCTGCTCCCTCCAATTTTGAATATGTTACAGAGGTATCAGCATGCACCAGAGTACCTGGGAAGTTTGGCAGTCATTATTTTTTTTGGGAGCTTGGTAGAGGTGTTCTGTGTTTTTCTGCTGAAAAAACACCATTTTACATTTTTAAAATAGAACTTAGTCATTAAAAACACAATAATATGCTTTATTATAAATACATTTTTTATTTTTAATCATTTTACATTTTAAAAGATGACTTAAATATCTGTTTTACTTCTGACAATGAATATATGGCCTTTGGTCCTACTCTTATAAATTTTCACATAGAATTTTTTTAAGGCTGCTGAAATGTTGCTGGTGATAATTGAACTTTTTATCTAATAAAGCCAAAGGAAACTTATTACCATTTTATAAAATAATATCATCACAAAAAGAAAAGGTTACTCACATGCACACAACTATCTAAATATCAAAGTAAACATTGGTAAAGGAGCTCAATAAACATTTTCACAAAAATATAAATGAGTGACAGGAAGAGATGAAAAAAACAGAAGAGGTAAAACAAACAACTACTCAGTACCAATATTCTTTAGAAACACAAAATTGAAACCAATTTGGTATCACTTTATAGGCTTTATTATAGTAATTATAAAAAATACAAAAAATGACAGATTTGGGGGAAGATATAAAGCAATGTATCTTTTTACACTGTTACTAGTAATAGATATATGTATAGTTGAGCCAGAAATAATAAAGCAGGAAAGGTGATTGCCTTGCACACAGCCATCATGGACTCAACCCTGGTATCTCATTTGTTCCCCCCAAGCATGCCAGGAGAAATTCTTGAATGCAAAGCCAGAAGTATGCCCTGAGCTCTAACAGATATGTCTCCAAAACAGACAAACAGAATTATAGACAACTAAACAAAAATAAATAAGCATAGTCACTAAGAAAATGCTATGGTGATGCTAGAGTAAATTAAAAATAGAATTTTAATAATTTGGTATCTCACTACTACACTTATGTTCAAAATATATAAAACCACAATCTTGAAGATGTATATATATAAATATATATATTCTAGTACTTATATCTATATTCCAATGTTTTCTCACAATGTGGTTATAGCTCAGAAAATACTTGCATTGTGGCTTTGATACCAATAAAACCAAAATATATTTCTGGAATAAAAGTGCTTTCTTGAAGATAGTACAATTTACATATGAAAGAACTGGTTTTGATAAATGGCACTAAATATACTCACCAAAATCCACCAAGATCCTTAAAATAAATACAATCAGGCAAAAGGTATATATAAAAAAAGAACTACGTCAAATTACCTCCTAATAATTAGTAAATCATGAGGGAGATGCAAATCAAACCAATGAGCTATAGTATCACAACATATAAACTGACACATTAACAATAAGATTTGGAACCAGTGAATGAGTGTATGTAGAGAGTAAGGGACTTATTCATTACTGGTGAAAATGTTGATCTATATACACTTTTTGGAAAACTATTGTTTTCCATTGGACAGTCATCTAAAAAGCTAAAAATCTCATATGACTGAGCAATACTGCTCCTTGGAATATAATTTAGGGGCCCATAAGCACAATGAAGAAAAGGCATCTGCACTCCTATATTTATTACATCATTATTCACAATGCCAGAAACTGGGGAGAAAACATTTTCAAGAGCAAATGAGTAAATTAAAAAATTAGCATATATCTACAAAATGAAATACTACACAAGTGTTAAAAATGTAGTCAAAATTTGTTTATATATAAATGGATATGGAGAGTGGTATGCTGAGAGAGTGAATCAAAGAGAGAGATATACATAAAATGATCACATTCATTGTGGGTAGAAAAAATGTTAGTATGGTAAAAGTATTCAGAAAAAAATAGAGAAAAGGGCCAGGAAAACACAAGTCTATGGTAGGATGCTTTCCACACACAGCAGAGAGTGCAGTTAGGGCAGAGAAGGGAGCACTATGATAATGATTGTTGGAATGAATCACTAAAGACCCGGGTGCTGAGAGGAAGTAAAGTTATATAATATGCATCATGCACCTTCAATAACAGTATTGCAAACCAGTGTTAAAAAGTAGTAAAAAGAGAGAAAGATAGAGTGGCAAGCAGGTTGGAGGGTGAAACTAGACATTGATGGTGGTAAATGTGCAGTAAAGAAGGGATAGTTCTCAGAACATTGTATTATTGAAACTCAATTATGAAAAACTTTGAAACTATGTCTCAATGATTTAATTAAAACTTATCAATACGGGGCCAGAGTGGTGGTGAAAGCTGTAGGACATCTGCCTTGCCTGCAAAAACTTGGATAGGTAGCAGTTCGATTCCCTGGCATCCCATATGGTCCCCTAAGCCAGGATCAATTTCTGAGGGCATAGTCAGGAGTAACCCCTGAGCATCACTTGGTTTGGCCCAAAAAACAACAAAACAAAACAAAACAAACAAAAAACCTTATTAATACATTGGGCCAGAGCAATAACCCAGCGGTTGGTCTTTTGCCTTGTATGTGGCCAACCTGGGATGGAACCGGGTTGGGTTCCCAGCATCTCATATGGTCCCAGGAGCCTGTCAGGAGCAATATCTGAGTGCAGAGCCAGTAGTAACTCCTGAGCAAACCAGATGTGATCCAAAACCAAACCAAAACAAACTAACAAAAAAAAAACATATAAATACAAAAATGTATAAGTACACTTAGTTATAAAATAAAATATAAAAATAAAAATATGGCTTGGTAACTGAACTTCATATACTTGTTAAGAAAATATAATTAATAAAAAATATTATGCTAATTTTGAAATTTAAATTTAAATAACCAATGGGTTAGTTCAAGAATTTGAGCATATGCTAAAAGAGTCTAAGAGCCCTTATTCTTTTTTTTTTAAACATTTTTATTTTTATTTTTTTATTTAACCAACTTTATTACATACATGATTGTATTTGGGTTTGTTCATGTAAAGAACACCACCCATCACCAGTGTAACATTCCCATCACCAATGTCCAAAATCTCCCTCCTCCCCACCCAACCCCTGCCTGTACTCTAGACAGGCTTTCTATTTCCCTCATACATTCTCATTATTAGGATAGTTCAAAATGTAGTTATTTCTCTAACTAAATCATCCCTGTTTGCGGTGAGCTTCATGAGGTGAGCTGTAACTTCCAGCTATTTTCTAAGAGCTCTTATTCAATGTGCTACAATGACTGCATACTTGGCTGTTGTATATGGCTCCTATGAACATAAAGATAAATTTGCGACATCACAGATATGTTTATTAATTTTATTTTGATAGTTCTTTCAAAATACTTACGAGGAGTAATCCAACATACTGTATGAGAAATATCTCACAATTTTATGCTAGGTATTTATAAAAATGTAAAATTATTAATAAAAATACTATTTAAAATTTCTGTTCTCATTCTCATAGATTACTAGAAACAACTATCTTTTCATATTAAATTGATATTCTTGGATATTCAGTGATGCAATGTGATAACTTAGCACAGAAAAATTAAGGTGCAATACCAAATTTTACAATAAATATTTATGTCATTAGATCAAAAAGCTACATTTACATCAACTCATTTTTTATATTATCAAAAAACACAAGGTACACTGTATAATTATTATTTTTGGTTGTTTTGGGGTCAAGTCCAGCAGTGCTCAGCAGTTTCTCCTAGCTCTGTGTTCAGAAATAGCTCCTGGCAGGATGGGGGACCTTATAGGATGCCGGGAATAGAACCACCATGTGTTCTGGATAGGCCAGGTGCAATCTGTGCTATCTCTCTGGCTGCCTGCATAATTATTTTGAAAGAGTAATATAACCACCCCATTTTTCTAATAATTGTATGCTACTCTTTACTTGAGAAGACTGGAAGTTCAAATGAAAACATCTTATGACTATAAAGGATAATTTTAATGTAATCTAATTGTTAATCACACTGATACAATGTTGCTGACTAATCACTTAAGGTTGATAGAATAAAGCGACTTTCATTTCTTTTTCTCCTCTCAGAAAGTTCTTTCCTCTGCCAGGTCCTCTTTAGCCTTCAAAGCTAATGCCTTATCAGAGGTCTTCCTTTCGTTTCTAGGAGGTTGCATCCTTTTTCATTGTACTCCAAAGTGCATTACTAACACTTCTATTATAACATTTAATGCCTTATGTAACAACAATATGTTTATAGTGTGCCTCAACCACTACATTATCAGTTTACAGGGCAGTAATCAAGTTTGTAAGCATACGCTAAGAAGCAGCAATAAAAGTTGCTTTATAAAATTGGTTAAAATAAACATTGATGATGACATACTAGCTGCAATAAGATCACAGCAATTCAATGTCATGGCACTGTGATTTTCAGACAATACCAGTTTCACATCCTTGTGTTGATTTTTGGCAGCAATAGCACTTAAAGGGCAATTTTGAGAAAACTCAGCTAATATTCTTGGCAGATATTTAACCTTATGAAAGAAAATCACTTATCCAGGACTTCAGTATTTTCATTTCAGTGACATTTAAAATGGAAATGAGTCCATTTTCTTTTCAGATAGTTTGAATATGCTTTGGTTTGAAATTAAACCCATTCAGAGTTATTTGACTAGCAGAAAATTAGAATATAAAGGAATTTTTTAAAAGTACACTCATTTTCAATCTGATACATATTTAATACATCCTTTGCTATAGGTTGATAATAGAAATTAAATAAAGCAACTGGTTTTGAATAGCTTGTTATTTGTATTTATTTCTCTATTTATTTAAGTCTATTAGTAATTTAAGTTATCTTAAGGTCTTTACTCCATCAGAAAATTTTAAAAAATATATTCAGTTTATTTAGACATTGTTTTGCATCATAACATGACTATTAAGTCTTACTGTACCTTTTGTAATGATTCTAAATATTTCTGTTTTGCTTTGTTGTTTTTGTTTTTGGGCCACACCATGTGAAGCCTGGGAGTTATTCCTGGCTATGTGCTCAGAATCACCCCTGGCTTTGGGGACCCTATGGAACCCCTGGGGATCGAACCAAGGTCACTCTGAGGTTAGCCACATGCAAGGCAAATGCCCTACATCTGCAATACCGTTCTGGCCCATACTAAATATTTCTAAAAATGACCTGTAAACAATTTAATCAGTCTTAATACCTTAAATAGTTGTGACTATTAAAACTTTTTATTATTTTGAAATTTAAAAATGGCTAAGAATATTGCATCAAGTTATTAATCCAATTGAGTTATTTTAGTGGATCATCTTTATTATGCCTATTTTTCCCTGTCTTCTAATCATTTCTAAATTGTCAAACATAGTATTAAGTCTAATTCAAAGTTTGAGTATAAAAATATTAAGAGAAAATTATCTAACTTCTTTCTAAAAATTATTTTCCATCCTTAAAATATTTAAAATGTTTTCTCTGTTTCTCTGATTGCTCCATATGTTTATAATTCATATTCGCTATTGCTATTCATCAAGTATTTCTTTAGTTTACAAAGAATATAAGGGGCCAGAGAGTGGCGCAAGTGGTAAGGTGTCAGCCTTGCTCGCGCTAGCCTAGAACGGACTGTGGTTCTAACCCAAACAATATAAGCTAAATAAAATATTAGTTAAATGAAATATTAGCTAAATGAATAAGCTAAATGAACATATACGTTTTCCCAATATGATTCCTGTATTTGATATATTTTAGGCCAAATATAGATAACAATTAACCAATGACAAAATATAGCAATCAGCATTCAATAAAACAGAATAATAGTTCAAGCAACAATATCCATTGCTTTTTGTTTTTGTTATTGTTTTTGGGTCATACCTGGCAGTGCTCAGGGGTTACTCCTGGCTCTGAGCTCAGAAATTGCTCCTGGCCGGCTCAGGAGACCATATGGGATGCCAGTATTCTAACCACCATCCTTCTGCATGAAAGGCAACTGCCTTACCACCATGCTATCTCTCCAGCACCAACATCAATTTTCTATTAAAGTGCAATAAATACAATAGTTCATATGTCACCTATATTTTTAAGTAAAAGAAAGAAGAAAAGCAGGTCATTATTTTTTTATTAATGCCATTCTTTAAACATGAGATTTTATGTAGTTTATTATTTTATATTCATATTTCAAACTGAACTTCAAACTGAAATCCCAACTATTCAATAAGTACTACAAAAGAACATAGATACCAATTTGTTGGTAAAGATTTAACAATTAGTTCTCTGAAAAACATAAGCAAAAAGTATTGGTTGTGAATATATTTCTCCTGTATTTCTATTACAAATTTTACAACACTAGCTATGTTTGTGTTGTTGAAGTGATGCCAATAAAATCAAAGATGGGAAGAGCTATATAGGATGTCTGAGTATAATTAAAAGTTAAAATACGGGGCCATAGAGATAGCATGGAGGTAAGGCTTTTGCCTTTCATGCAGAAGGTGGTTTGAATCCCAGCATCCCATTTGGTCCCCTGTGCCTGCCAGGGGCGATTTCTGAGCATAGAGCCAGTAGTAACCCCTGAGCACTGCTGGGTGTGACCCAAAAACCAAACAAATATAAATAAAATAATAAAAGTTAAAATACCTATTTTATATATGGCTAAGATAGATGAGAAAATAATAGATGATAAAGTGATAGATTAAATAGTTCAGATTAAATAGGATAGATAAATAGATGATAAAAAGTTAGGCAGATAGACAGATAGATAGTTTAGATAGATAAGTGATGGATAGATAATTAGGATAGATAGATGATATATAGACAGACAGATAGATAGATAGATAGATAGATAGATAGATAGATAGATAGATAGATAGATAGATAGATAGATAGATAGATAGATAGATAGATAGATAGAGGAGGTAGGTAAATAATATTTTAGAAAAACAACTAATGTTGTTCAGGTTTTAAGCAACAATATTTGTTGCTAGGCATCCAACTCATGTTATTTATATATAATGCAGTGCTCTTGTTTTCTGAAATATTGTCCCAACCCAAAGTGGTTATGAACAACTTTGTAACTTTGATAATAAATTTGATTAAAACAACATAATATGATTTATTAGATATTCATTAAAATAGTATATGCCTATGTAACTTAAATTGTATAGTAATTTTAACAACTTGACTTGCAATATAACTCTCACTATCCACGCCAAAACACAAAGGATATAGAAAACTCTTGGTAGAAAAGTATTTCCCACATTTTGCTGATTGATGTCTTTTGTCATTGTGATTTATGTTATTAAATTCTTGCTTCCTTCTAGCTAGCTTCACTGAGTATAGTTCCCTCTAGTTCTGCTGCTGTAACAGTGAAGTGTATTTTTATTTTATTTATTATACATAAATATATGTATATAAATATATTTAGCATGCTATCAAATTATATTATATATTAAATATATAAATTTTATATATTAAATTATATTATTAAATATAATTATATAAAATAAAATAATAATTTGTATATACATACACTAGTTTTCTTTGCCTACACTTCTGCTTAGGAACATTTGTGTTGTTTATAGATTTTGACTCGTGTGTGTGTGTGTGTGTGTGTGTGTGTGTGTGTGTTTTTGGACACACCCATTGATGCTCAGGGGTTTCTCCTGGCTTTGCATTCAGAAACTGCTCCTGGCTTGGGGAACCATATGAGATGCCCGGGTATGAAACCGCGGTCTGTCCTAGGTCAGACACATGCAAGAAAAGTGCCCTACAACTGCACCACTAATTCGACCCCTAGATTTTAACTCTTGTAATAAAATTGGCTCTATCTTTTCCTACAATAATATGAGAAAGCAAATATGTTTTCTGAGGATTTTTGGGTCCTTAGGATTAGATACCCAGAAGTAAAATTACTTGGTCAAAAGAAAGCTCAATTTATTCTCTAGTGTTTTGTTTCATTGGTTTATGTTTTTGTTTTCCTTTTTTTATATGTATATAAATGTTTATATATTTTCCCAGAAAGGATAAACTTGTTTATACTCCCCTCCCACTGGCTGCTTTTGTTCTTATGACATGTTAGTTTCTATAGTATGAGGTGATAGCTCAATGCTGTTTTGATTTATTGAGCATCTGTGATTTAGAGAATTATTTTTAATATACTTCTTGGTCATCTTGCAAGTTTAAGTACCTGTAATAACAAAAGTATTACTTGGTTTAAGTGAATGAGAATTTTAAAAACTTAAATATTTAAAAGTTAAATATTAATTACTTATTAAATTGTCCATAAAAAGCATCTAAACAGAGAATAAATCTAGAAAATTAAGTGATCTTTCCTTGATTTTGTTCATTTAATTAGTTTTATATAAATAACTCATTGAAATCTCATTTTAAAGAAAATTTATTGTTGAATGAAATAAAAAATAAAGATAAAATTGTTATTGAATATTGTGTAACACCAATTTTGTCTAATAATTTTACATTTGTAGCTGTCTATAACCTGTCTCATATATGAGTTTGGAAAGGAAGAACCCAAAAAGGTATACATTTTTGGGATATATAAACATATTTCTATGATTAAGACAACAAAAGTTAAGACCAAATAAAAGTGTTAATAATTTTAATTTTAAAGCTACTAAAGTGATAGTTTTTGAAGGATGGAGGGACATATTTTCATTACTAAAAGTTTATTCTTGTCTCTGCACTCAACATTCACTTCTGGCAGTGCTTGGGAGTCCATATGGGATACCAAGGATCAAACCCAGGTTGGCTTCATATAAACCAAGTGCCTATCCCAATGTACTATCTCTCCGGCTCTGTAACAATATATATATATATATATATATACACATATATATAAAATATATATATATGTATGTATATATATGTATATATATATGTGTATGTATATATATATATATATATATATATATATATATATATATATATATATATATATATATATATATATATATAGGTTTGGGGGACACACCAAACTGTGCTCTGGGGTTACTTCTGGCTATATGCTCAGAAGTTGCTCCTGGCAGTCTCAAAGGACCATATGGGATGCTGAGGATTGAACCCAGGTCTGACCCAGGTGGGCCGCATGCAAGGCAAAAGCCCTACTGCTTTGTTATCACTCTGGCACCCAACTGTAATGATATTTCTTGATTCATATAAGATCATACTGAGGTTTATTTTAAGAAAAGACTAAACATAGGCTATTTCTTGTTCTGGAAATTTTCTCTAGCTGTTCTATTCCACTATGAACTTCTGGTGGTCTCCGAGTAAGAGAAAACTTTCTAAAATGACTTTATAATTTACATCCCAGTTAGCCATTATATAGTACTGTACTTATACCATAGAAGCTCTGTGTTAGAGCATACATGGGATATTTTTTCATGCCTTATAAAGCAACTTAAATTCCAGAGGAGAGAAAATTAAAAAAGTAAATTTTGAATATTAGGGAGAAAGAAAGAAAATGGACAAGTTTTTAAGTGTTGTTTTTAATTTATTTCTAGCTCCCAAGCGTTCCTGTTTTTTTTTATAATCTGTAAGAGGCATACTAAAGTGTGTTATGCTGCTTGCAGTATTAATGTAAGATTCAAGAAAAAGTGTATTTTTACTATTCATATCAAAATTAGTTACAAAATTATAGATATTGGAATATCTATTTCACTGTTTGAATTGATAATATTTATTCTATAATCTGAATATGCATATAATCTAGTTTCTACAGTAAAGGTATACATTTTTTTAAATAAAAGAAACATGCCCATTTATAGATTAGATGTTTTGAGAAAAGAGTAGAAAAGAAATAAGACATTATACTGTGGATACCATTGACTCAAATGCTTTTCTGCTCTTAATGCTTTGTGTTTTACACTTACCATTTAGCAAATGAGTCAGCTAATTAACACTTATCAATTATGAGCAGACAGATAACAGAGGGATCAGAATGCAGAGCATCATGTCTACTCTGTGTAAATCAGAAAATACTTTGAGAAACAGCAAAAAAAAAAACACCCCACCCCAAACATAATTTAAATAATAATCATAACTTTTGACTTGATTTCTCTGAGATATACAATTAAAAAATCTTAGCCTCCTTTACTCTTCATCTTTTGAGCTATCTGTGCATTAAAATTCACCCTTGAATATAAAGCAAGCCAAATGCCAAAACAGATTTGATCACAAGTTTCACAGATGGTGATGATATGATTAGGAATGTGTTCAATGGTCTGTCATCTGCAGTCTCTGCAGGATTTGTAATTTGTAGTTTCATGTATTGTAGTTTGATTTTATTAAATACTATTTTAATCAATACTTTAGTTATATATGCTTTTTAACTGTAAAATTCAAAAGGCATTTCTCATCTCCTTTCAAAGTATTATTAATCACTTTCTATTTCTCTTATATGTATATATTTTTATTTAAACACCTTGATTACATACATTATTGTGTTTGGGTTTCAGTCATGTAAAGAACACCACCCATCACCACTGCAACAATTCCATTACCAATGTCCCAACTCCCAGCTGTACTCTAGACAGGCTTTCTATAATCCTCAAACGTTCTCATTATTAGGATAGTTCAAAATGTAGTTATTTCTCTAACTAAACTCATCCCTGTTTTTGGTGAGCTTCACTTTCTATTTCTTTGCAGAATTCATTGCAATCTATTTATCAAGTCATGATTTACAAAGCTCTAACTAGTTGCCATATGTAGCAATAGAAAAACTTTTAAATGCTTATATCTGAGAATCTTAAAATTTCCTTCCTTCTTCCTCCCTCCCTTCCTTCCTTTTTTCCTCCTTTGTACCATCCTTCATCTCTCACACTCCTCCTCTCTCCCTCCCTTCCTCCCTCTCCTCCTCATTCCTTCCTTCTTTCCTCCCTTCGTTCATTTCTTCCTCCCTTCCTTCCTCCATCCTTTCCTTCTTTCCTCTCACCCTTCCTTCCTTCCTTTCATCCTTCCTCCCTCCCTTCCTTCCTTCTTCCCTTCCTCTCTTCTTTCTATCCTTCCTCCCTCTCTTCAAGACTCTCTTCCTCCCTTCCTTCCATTCTTCTTCCCTCATTTCCTTCATCCCTTTATTCATTCCTTCCTACCTCCATGCCTCCCTTCCTTCCTTTCTTAAATCACTACTCCCTTAAATCATTCCTTCGTTCCACTATTCATTCCTTCCATCTTCCTCACTTCCTTCCTTTTTTCCACCCTCTCTTCCTCCCTCCCTTTCTTCCCTCCTCCCTCTGTTCAATCATTCCTCCCTTCCGTCTTTTCTTCCTTCCTCCCTCCTTTCTTCCTTCAGTCCCTTCCTCCCTCAAGTGTTATAATTATGTACTAGTCATTAAATATTCAAAAATATTCAATGAATTTTGCAGTATTCTTTGGTACGTAGAAAATCACAAGTTTGTCATATTCAGAAAAATTAAGATGTAAACTTAAGATCTCCTGTAGGCAGAAACCATGCGGTTCACATCAGAGTCTTTCTCTCACACAAAACTATCTCTCCCAAAATTACTAGAAAATGTTCTAACATTTGACTATAACACCATCTTTTTAAGTTTCTCAATATCTTGTTCACTGTGATTAGGTTTATTTCTTTCTGGGACATTTCCATAAAAACCTGGACAACCTGGCATTCACTGCAAAATCAGACACCCTGAAAAAGATTCTTTAAAATATATTATTTTGGGGTCAGAGAGATAGCCTGAAGGTAATACGTTTGCCTTGCCTGGCAGGCAGAAGAACAGTGGTTCGAATCCCGACATCCCATATGGTCCCCTGAGCCTGCAAGGAGCGATTTCTGAGCATAGAGTCAGGAGTAACCCCTGAGTGCTGCCAGGTGTGACCCAAAAAATCCCAAATAATATATATAGTATATATATACTATATATATTATATATAGATCCAGATATATATATTATTTTCACTTTGTATATTTTTATTGCAATCACTTGTGGACAAACTCTAGGATCAATCTGAGGAGACAGAACTGCAAATCATGTCTTCTTCCTTGCATATTATCAGTGACTTACAAATTCAGCTAAAATGCATTTTTTTCCACTTTGGAAGCAGATGTGAGCCATCTGTTTTTAATCAAAAATCCATATTAAATCACACCTTTAATTTTAGTGATAAGTAGGAAAACATACAAAATGTACTGTGACTTGTATATATTCTTTCTTCATTATATTTACCTCCATTTAAATATGGCAAAACCTTATTATGTTGAATGTTGATGATGTAATGAAGACATTAAGAATCTGTACATCTTAGAAACTCTAAAGAACGACAGGAGTATACCCTGAAACATTCAAGAATGTGCTAAGAAGATCATAAAGCAACTTGGTTCATTTAACCTTACATGCCCATTGGAATTCCCACATATTTAAGCAGGAGTATAAGTAAACTGACTTCTTAATTTATAAAATATTTATATTATGTTTGCTTCTCAAACTAATATATTCACATAAAAATTAAAAACAAGGTAATGCTTACATATGATACAAGAAAATTTTAATTTATTTCACTTTTTCTAGAAAAGTGTTTAAGCATTATGGAGAGAATTTACACTGAAATGGTGGAAAACCATTTTGTCAATCAGAAAATATTTCTTCTATTTACTATTTATATTTACTAGCCTATTTTAAAGACTTCTTTCTATTCTAACAAGACATAATAAGGGATTTCTTTTCCTGTTTATGAATTGTCAAGTTAGTACATTCTGAAATAGTAAGTGCCAGGAAATACAAGAGAAAACAGGAGGAAGTAATTAGTGATGCCCTAGGAAAACATCCTTTTGATAACATGTAGTTTCTTTAAGGAAAACATTGTTGTCCAATTGTTTCTGCTTCTTTTTTTCTGACTATTTAGAGATGTCAATGTTATACATCACAACCCTTATTATTGTCTCAGATAAAGTGATCTTTCTAAATAATGGCCAGGATCTGTAAATTATGTATAATAAATGAAAAGTTTAAGTGACTTTAAAATTTTTGTTGATACTGATATATTCCACCACGTTCAAACCCCTTAACAAAAAAAAAAAAACATAAATTGTTAGAGGTGGATGTTAAGAAACAGAGTATTATAGACTACAACAGTTTCACATATGTAGTTTGGCTACAGTAATCTTTACATGATCTTTATATGATCAGGCAAATTACGAAGGTCTATAAGAAATACCAATTGAACTGTATAACCTAATAAGTCTGGTAATACTGAGCAGTTTTTTTTATAGAATAGAAAAACAAAATAGAGAGTACTTTATGCATAGTAAATGACACAGTCAAAAACAAAGAGAAAGAAATCTATGCTAAGTTGAAGGAGCGGAGGTAAAGTTCGAAAATATATTTGCACATTTATGTCCATTGTAGCCCTTAAAATAATAGTTAGAATAGGCAGAATGTGGAAACACCCCATATCCCAATGACAGAAGAGAAAATGATGAATTTACTAAATATATACAAAATAAAATATTTTGCAGCCATACGATGAATTCATGAAATTCACTCCACTAGAGTGGAAGTGCAGATCTCATGTCAGATTAGGTAAATCAGACAAGCAAGGAAAAGTAATGGTTATATACTCTGTGGTATATAGAATAACATGTCAAGGATATAGAAGGTATCACAAATGGGTAAGAGATTAATTCTAGATTATGTAAACAAAATGCCAAGCATGATGAAGAAGCAATAAGAGGTGACCTGGAATCACTATAGAATAAGGGACAGGGATGTTCAGATTATCTATAATATAGATGCAGGATAAACACATATAACTATAGAACTGTACCCTTCATAGCTGTAACCAGGGCTTCCAAACTACAATAATTAAAATTTTAAACGCATCTGCAAAGCATTTAGGTTGAGTGTGTGTGTAAGTTAACAAAGGGTAATAAGTATAATGTTTATGTCATAAGGAGTGGAATTAGAGGTGTGAAAAATGACAGGAACATTGTATGCTAAAAATCCTATTAACTTTGGGGATAAAAGTGTCTTTTCAAAATTAAGAGTCCAATAATAAAACATTTCTAAATGATAAATTGCAAAACAATCAAACAAACAAACAAATGTCATTTTTACAATTGTCCCACTTAATTCTTCCAGATGCTGGAAAAAGTTATATAGGACATTTAGGTCTCTATTATAGAGAAACAAAACTTTCAAAAAGACTATCTGCTAAATGTATACAGGTTATTCAAATTTGGTTTCTGTTCCTGTATAGTGCTCAAGAGAATTGGTATCATAACAAATAAAATTCTTTGATGGAAAATAAATAAATAACTGCATCCAGGAATAAGAAAAATAGAAGTTAGTGATAAAATTGAGTTTTAAAAAGGCAGTTTTTATTGCCTGTTTATTGAACAGAACACCACTACCTAATCAGCTGCACCAAATATCTACTGTCTTTTGACTCAAGTGAAATTTAAAACCATAAAACCACAGAGTAAATTATGCTTTATATTATATAGGAATACCTTTCATTAAAATGTGTAAAGCATAGATAAAATCAGTACCATTGTGATCATGAGTAATAAGTCTAGGATTTAAAATGTAATTAGAATGTAATTAGGTACCTTCAGTAGGCAACTTCTAAGCACATTAACAAAGGTGGCAGAACCAGTGTAGTTGAATTTCTAGAAAAAAAAAAAAAAAACAGGCAAAGGAGTCCATGTTACAAGGATCCTACAGTGAAAATGATGTTTGATTCATTCAAGAAAAGCCAAGAGGCCACCGTTGTTGGTGCCAGCTGAGCAAGCTCCTGGGTGAGTATGTGGAAAAAGAGATGCCAGAGGATGAGATGAACCCAAGTGGTTCATTCAAGCCATTGTTAGTCATACAAATCATTTATATGAGTAATGCGAAATATTGGAAGGCTGAAGAAGAGGTGTGAGCTAAAAAGGCATATTTCAACAGAATCATTTCTGTTATTGCATTTGGGTAATACAATTTTCCTATCCAAAACTCCAAATTTGTTACATTTTTCATTAAAATTATGTTTTATGATTCCCTTATCCCTCTGAGTTGAACAAATACTATTTTAAATATGTTCTGGTAGATACATAACAAATAAAAATGTTTTTCCCGAAACTTAGCTAACATTTGCTTAAATGTTGACTCTTCCTTTCATGAGTACACTGATGACATTATATTGACAATGCCTTGTTGTTACTGAATATCTTGTTAAATACTCTGAAAAATACAACATTTGGATCAAATAATGTATATATTATTTGAATGCTTACTACCGAATAGCTGCCACTGCTTGTGCATAAGCACATACACACATATATATGCATACATACATATGTAGCATAAATTGACACTGGCATGGTAGTAATTATTCCATTTGCAGATGCTTTTATATAAAGAAGATAATGAAGAAATAAGAATTCAATTTGCTATCTGAAAATGGAAATTTTTAGAATACATTTTATATTCCTTGTAAGATCCTGAAATCACAGTGTTCATCATTTTGTTTATTTTGCTTTTATTATTGTTGGTCTCTGAAGCAGATGGAAGTCATAGGCTAAGACCACAATCCTTTCTTTAGGAACATTTGTGTTTCTACCCAGAATGTGGATTTCCCATTAACACAAATTAGGAATGCTTCAAGTGCTTGCAAACTGCCTATTATATGTATTTTTTTATTTTATATAAAACTATTCTTGCTGGTTTTAAATGTTTGTAAACTAGCCCAATACATCAGATGTTGCATTTTTTAATGTCAGTTAAGATGTTGACTATTCTGATGATGCCAACATTTCTATTTCAATCAAATTATTGGCAATGTTTCTGTTCTCATTTGCAACTGAGTTCATGTAGGTCATTTTATAACTGAAAAATAATTAAACCACCCAATAAATAATCTAAAAGGGCTATGTTTGGACCAAAGACAACATAGTTCTACAAATTAATGCATATAATAAATTTCCATCTAACTGCAGGAATGTAAGGAATTATATGAAAATATTAAAGTGTATAAGATAGGGAGTAAAAATGTTAGTAAAGATTATTTGACTGACCTTTGGTATTCAATTTATCCTCATTTTACCTTCTCTATTATTATGAATAAAAGAATACAGCAGTCAGTAGGTTAGTATAAAAAATAAGGCACTAGGGCTAGAGAGATAGAATGGAGGTAAAGCGTTTGCCTTGCATGCAGAAAGTCGATGTTTCGTATCCCAGCATCCCATATGGTCCCCTAAGACTGCCAGGAGCAACTTCTGAGTATAGATCCAGGAGCCAGGAGTAACCCCTGAGCGTGGCCAGGTGTGACACAAAAAACAAAAATAAATAAATAAATAAATAAATAAATAAATAATAAATAAATAAATAAATAAATAAAAGAAGTAAGGCACACTCACCTTGCATACAGTTAACCTGGTTTTAAACTGAAGTACTTCACAGGGTCTAAAGAGCAACCAATAAGCAAACCAGGCATTAAGGCCTAAGCACCACTAAGTGTGGCCCCAAAACAAATCAAGTTAAAATAAAACAAAAAATAATACAAGAGATGCCCAAACTGTTCTTCAATTATTTTATTATATATGTGCATATATAACATACAATTAATATATAAATACATTTATTATGTGTGTACATAAATATGTACATATTAAATAAAAATATTTTTGAAAATAAAGGATATTTTTGTTCAACAAGATATATAGCTGGTAAGGCTATCGTATCTACATGCCTTGCATGTAGCTGCCCATGTTTATTCCCTATCACCCTATATAGTTCCCCAAGCACCAATACCCAATAGTGATCACTGTTTGCAGATTTAATCATTACTTGTATTTACCATATTTTCCTGCGTATAAGACGACTTTTGAAACAAAAAATGTCAACCGAAAATTGGGGGTCTTCTTATACGCCAAGTATATCCCAAAAAATGTTTCAATATGTCGCTAAACGAAAATTGTCTGAATATTGCCACAAAACGAATTTTCCAACTTGACCCTGCACCAATCACTGCCAGGTTGCTCAGACCGCCTCTCTAATTCAGCCAATCCAAACAGGCTTTTTATGCATGCAAATTACACAATGTTCTGGACCCGAATCTACACTGTAAAAAGCTTGCTCAGATTGGCCAGAGTCAGAGAGGAAGTCTATTACAGTCTAACCTTTGGACCTTTGCTTGTTGTGATTGGCTCACTGTGGTACATACAGTTGCAGCACAGGAACATTCTGTCCGATACAGCGAATATAGGCCTAAACCTATGTTTTAACTGCAAAAGTAGGGGGTCGTCTTATACGCCGGAAAATACGGTATTCATTTTTTTAAAAGATTTAACATAGTGATATAAAATAATAAGCATTTCTTTTTTCAGTAATGCATCTCTGGCTCTATACATTAAAGTCAGTGAGAGGTTATATAGCAGCAGTCTTTTAATAATTTATAATTTTTAACATATCAAATAAATGTTAATAAATAATTAAATAATTCAATATATAAAGAATAAAGAGTAAATCAGTTATGAATTGATCAAATTAAAGTTTTTTAAATAATTAAAACAATCACTCCTTGTCTCCTTTTGATTCCATTATGGTATATACAGAAATATAATTAATCTTCATCACATTAAGAGGGAATTTTAGAAATCCTATGTCAATGAAACTACTTGAGTAATTCAAAATAGAGGAATACCCAGTTTTGATTCTATGAACATACTAAGAAAAGTGTAATAAATATGCTTCAAATTTCTAGCAGAAATTCCTCAACACTTTATTAGCTGCTGTATTACTAAGCAATTTTTTTTTCAAAAGAAAACTAATGCCATTAAGGTAAAATGAAATAATCAATGGTTCCATGATCAAAAGCTCACAACTAATTTTATGCACCTTATTCTTTTGATTTAATAAATCTATTTGAGATAGAAAAAATTGCCATATCTCCCACCTCATGTTACATGAATAGAAGAGGAATAGTGAAAAATATACTGTCCACTTGCTCACAATGTTTGGTTGTATGCAGTTAATATTTTCTAAAGTGACTTGCTTTGACCCTTTATTGAAGAATGGAAGCATGAAAATGGAGAAATAGAAGCATAACATGAGAGAGCTCAGTGATTTGTGCCAGTTTTTTTCTACTTTTATGGATTCAATAACTATGTCCATCAAATCACATATTGAACTTTTGGAGCTTTTTTGATAAGTACATTTATGTTTAACTCAGCAAATTTCTATAACTCCTTTCAATTATTGACTATAGTCACTATAATATATGTTAGAACATCTGACATACTCATTTTTAACTTTAATTGGTTCCTTTTTTCCAATATGGCTCGAATAGGTCTGTCCAATATGAGCCTTCTAGGAGTAGGGAACAAAGAAAAAATAAATTGTTGCTGTGGTTTGCAGGAAAAAAATATAGAAATGAAAATGTTTCTGTTGTGTTTTGTTTTTGATAACAGTAAAGGTAAAAGGCAAAAAGATTTATGTGATCAGAAGAGAAACCAGAGATGTGTCCTTGGAATAGAAAATGGGTACTCAGGTAGTGAATTGGGTATTGGAATAATGTCCATGAGAAATGCATGTAAATTAAGCACATCTGAAGTTGTACTGATAGACTTCAGTGTTAGAAGGGAATATTAGAATATAAGTTTAAAATTAGCTGCTATTTGGCTTTTGTAACTGGGTTTTGCTGTAGATATAAGGACTGCCATGACAGGCTCTGCTTGACTAAAGGAGAGCTGGGCCTTGAGCAAACAGCTAGTTTATGGAACATAAAAGGTACATTTTGAGATATACCTCAATAATTATAAACTAAGGAATGTGGGCTATAAAGAGTACATTCTGAGAAATACCAGGAATGTCAGATAGTTTAAGTAAACCAGCAATAAACTAAGAAATCTAATTGAACCTTGGGACTGATTATACTTGGGGACCTGCGGGCACCCAAATGGAATGTGGGCCATAATTCTGTCTAGCTGGCATCAAAGTTTGATGGGTACCCGAACTGCTCCTCCACTACTCCAATCAGTTTAAACCTGGCCGATGCAACATGTACTAAGTACCAATAGTTTTATCCACAGCATGAAGCCTCTGAGGTCCACAGTCTCCTGACACAGTAGGTTCGCCAATGGAAATTCGAGCCTTAGAAACCCAGGGCATTTATAGTAATTCATATGACAATAAGGTTTCAAACTTCAAACATTTCATTGGTTCACACAACTATTACAGTTAAAAATCATCCAATAATGCGAGCTGAAAAAGATGCAAATTCTTAACTATCCCAAAACCCCTTTGACATCAGCACACTAGACTTCATCCTGATGGTCTGTAAAGATATGGCCTGTACCCTCCAGGTGGCACTTGGGAGGGTCCTGATCTGGCATGGAGGAGGGCCTTTCTCCTTTGTAACTCAGTTGCAAGGGCTAGTGGGAAGAGGGGAAGAGGTGAATATGGTTTCTTATACTACAATAACTCAAAGCAGGCCAGTAACAGAAGCGAAGAATAACATTAATCTCTATCTCACTCTTATTTTATATCTATTGCTCCGTCCTATAAGTTCTTGGATTATTAGTTCTCACAGTACCCATTATGTTCTCCAATACTTAACTTTAAATCATGATTTCCAAATGGTAATTACTCCTTCAGTGACTGTGTGTACAAGAAAAAAGTAATCAGCAGTTGGAAACTCATGCAGTCATCCTTTCTAATTCTCAAGGGCCATCTGTTATACCTTGGTCCCTCCCACTTGTGACCTTCTAAGATATCTTGTTCTGGAATGCTCTTATGGCTATCTTTAGGGTCAGCTAGGGGAGGGGACATAACATATTTAATATTCTGCCCCTAAGGTCTGGTTCAGGAATTAACTGCCTCTTCAGCCTAGTCTTTTTACCTTATAAATGCCACCTATAATGGCAGAGCTTATGTCAACTAATCAAATCAAGAATTTCTAAAAGCAAGCGAAACTAGCCAGAAGCATGGTTAGTTATAATTAATAATTATGTCTATTATACATAATTTGCCCTAGCTTATTCTTAACTTTTTCAAATGCACCTCTGTGTCTCTACCTGGGAGAGGTTCTGCTCATCATGCTGGTATTTCCAATAAACTCTACTTTTGTATCACTGACCTGTCTTGCAGTTTTTTGAGGGTTGGATCTCGAGTTCTGAGCAAACATTAGCTTTGTCTCTATATATTTTCTGCACAAAAATGAACTGTGTACTGATGAGCAGCTTTTTTGATTGGTAGAATAGTTTAATACCTTTATAATATGCTTTACTTGTGTTATTCTGGAAAGAGCAATTCTCTCCAAAAGCGTAATGTAATTCATATCAATCTAAGCAAACTTCATCCTATTGAAAACTCAAATGCTTAGATATTAAACTATTCTACTAATCAAGTGGTTGAAAGGAAAGCCATTCACTTATATTTTATGATACTAAAATTTTAGTAGAGGAGCGCAATTTCCTTAGGCAGCTTTGATGATGAAGGTGAATGATAGAAATTCTGGAAACATTTTATAAAGGACATTGGACCTCATTCAGCCCTAGTTCCCATTTAAACATTTTAAAGTTTATTTTATAAAAAGGCTTCTCTCAAAGTGCCTTGACCAGCCATTCTCTGTTTACAGAGAAGCTGGTCTGAATTTTATCAGAGGAAAAAAGCCTTGGGCTCTTGATGGTTCTTTTGTATTCTAATTACCTTTAAATTCTCTTGGAGATGCTGCTTATCCTAAGGGGTCCACCAAATTCTGGGTGGCACCTTAGGTTCTGTACTTGTAATAGTTCATTTATTTGAATCAAAAAGCTTAACATTTACATGTCAAATGTATATGAGTTTACCTTTGGGCTAGCACAGGATTAGGACAGTTTATTCTTAGTTTTATTATTGCTGGAGTAACTCCTTATTACTCTCCTTACCTATATATTTGCCTGGAACATTCTACTCTAGAGATTTTACTCCACTAAGTCTTTAAGAAATAGAAGCTCTAGTTCTCATTTAAACAATTGCATATATTTAGAAGAACTTTAATTAAACTGATCAAGGTTCTAAAAATTTGAAATGCAATGGCCAAAAGACAGTATTTTAGGTAAGGTTCTTGGCTTGCATATGAATGACCTGGGTTTGATTCCAGGTATCCAATATGATACACAGGGGTCTGGAGTGCTAGTTCAGCAGTAGGTAAGATGCTTGCCTTATATGCAGTTCATATACAGTTAGATTTGTGGTACCCACATTGTTCTCTAAGAACCTCTCTGCAGTGATCCCTGAGTGCAGGAGTAATCCCTAAGCATGGCCTAGTGTGGCACAAAAAAAAAAAAAAAAAAAAACACACATATATAAAACAAACATTTTGAAAGGTAATTTAAAACAATCTATTAATAATTGATATTGTATATTTTCCACTTTCCACTTTAACTCTCTTAATTACAAATGTCCTGAAAATAGTATTCTTAATGTTTGTACACAATCCAAAGGAAATATATGCCATTTATGAGCAAGTTCAACATTAAAATATAGCCTGTGCGTATTGTTCATTTTATGCATTAAAACAAAATAATGTAGCCTAAAACTTATTATTTCACCTTCTCACAAGAGTCAAAACAAAAAGTGGCATTTTTAAAATGTCTTTTTCAGCACTAGAGCAATTTTTACTTTTGTGTATTTGAATCTATAGCCCTTTTAAAAATGTCTATTTAATGCAATGTGAGTGGCCCATTAGTGGGTAAAATGAAAACGCAGTCTCACCAGAAGCTAACTCAGAACCTTGATCTTGGACTCCAGCTTCCAGAATTGTAAAGAGAATAAATTTCTGCTTAAGGAATGCATTCTACAATGTTCTGTTAGGGCAGCTGAGAGCAATTTAATACAGAGATAGCCGCTTCAGTGATTTGACACTGGGGCTGTTTGATTTTGGTCCTCCCAACCTGTCTGTAAGATGCATATTCTTATCAAAAGAACAGTTGCCTTTATACTCCCTGTGCCTTCTCCTCCTCTTCTTTGGCCCTTTTATTATTATTATTATTATAATCTAACAGCATACTTAAGGATTTTGGTGATGTTTGCTGTTGCTCTGAGTTATAAAGAAATTCTTTTTCTTTTTTTCTTTTTCTCATTGAACTGGAAAAGGCGTCTGTTATAAAAAGCAAGCTTTTTTGGTTATCTATGTCTCTGTTTTGTGTGTTATATATCAAGTATGTTTCCTACTGTTGGGCATGCCTCAAAGAACATTAGTAGTAGCAGATGTCGCAAAAGGCATACTGACAATGAAATAGACAGCCAGAATGTATGATTTAAAGCACAGAGAATAAATAACTCATTGCTGCTATTAATTTTGTTTGTATTTAATTTTCTCAAAAATGTAAATCACATTTGTAATACTTCTCCTTTGCTGAGACACACATAACTGCCCATGCTTGCCATTTTATACACTAAATGTGCATGAATACTCTTTATTTTTACTACTTTGCTAAATATTCTTTGTGAGAAATCTGAGGGTTGAAATATGGATGGGATTGTTTTAGTTTCTCCAGTGGCCATTCAAAACTTGATATTTTTAAGAGGACCAGGGCACAGTCATAAAATTAATGTACTGCCATTTTCACGAATCTTCTTGTGAAAGCAACTGTGGATGCATATTATTTATGGATTTGATGTTACCTTCTTAAATGAGAGTGAGAAAGAATTTGAGAACTTGTAAACTAAAATCAATACAGATAATAACCTCTCCCACTGAGCAGGTTGGATGTCTCTGTTTATTTCATAAATGTTCTTGTGGGTTAGACAAACTCCTTCTTACTGACTCATAGTTTTGGTGTATTTCCTTTCTTTTTTTGTTTTCTGCACCACCATATCTCATTTCCTTGCTCTGTCTCTCTAGCTCCCACATAGAAAATCATGTTGGGTTTCATATTATTACTTGACTAAATAAAGTCACTGAAATAGACACAGGAGGAGGCAGGAACCCATTTATTTCACAGTGTGATAGTGATAGTTCAATATTCAGAGGAAAGCAATAATATAGTGTCTATGAAACTTTTTTATTTGCAATCATTATTTGAAGGAATTCATTCTTAATAATTTATTTTTCTAAGTATTATTAAATAAGTTGATACCTAGAGATATGTGTATAAATATATACACATGTGCATCTGTAAGTCTATCTATGAATTCACACAATTCAAAATGCAAAATTAAATATAATCAACAATATAAGAAAACCATCCCCTAATGACTGGATAACTGAATATATTCCCTTTTCTTAATTTTACATCTAAATTAGAGTAAGGCTATATCTCTAAATAGAAGACATTCTTAATTGAAATGTTTTGTATAAATTATGACTTTGATTTAAGATAAGATACAGATGAAATCGTAATGGTTCTTTCTTTATGACTATGACTTAAACCATAAAGAACATAAAATCAATTTGACAACTTTATTAGTCATATTTTTTCATAAAACTAAATAGATTTATTAAATTTATGCAGAATCTTAATGTTTTTTATATTTATTTCAGTTTTTCTACATTTCATTTGTTCCTTAGGCATCTTTCTTAATACAAACTTATTTTTCTTTCATAAAGTTTGCACATTTGTGATTTAGCTAGTTAGATTTAACTAATTAGATAAAAACAACCAATAATATTTTATTATGTAGATAATACTATCTCATTGCCCTGTGTTTGTCCTATTTACTTGAAAAGAAAATTTTATATTTATATATACATATATTTTAATTATTGCTATGTATTAGGGAATGTATATTGGAAATAGAAGCTTAACTTCATAACGATATTCAACATACATTATATAATGAAAAACAAGCAATCAATTAGAATACGAAAATTAGCAAATATATCATAATATAGAAATAAAATCATTGACACTGAAAATGTTTTACCTTTGTGATTATTAGTGTTATGGAAAAATTCTTTTTTTTTTTTTTTTGGTTTTTCAGCCACACCCGTTTGATGCTCAGGGGTTACTCCTGGCTAAGCACTCAGAAATTGCCCCTGGCTTGGGGGGACCATATGGGACGCCGGGGGATCGAACCGCGGTCCTGATCCTTGGCTAGCGCTTGCAAGGCTTACCTTGCAATGCTTTCATTGCTATATTAATTCAAGGTATATTATATATTTTTGTTATACTATAACAAAAATTATTTTAAAATCTTCTATATTGGGGCCGGAGAGATAGCATGGAGGTATGGTGTTTGCCTTTTCATGCAGAAGGTCATTGGTTTGAGTCCCTGCATCCCATATGATCCCCTGAGCCTACCAGGAGCTATTTCTGAGAATAAAGCCAGGAATAACCCCTGAGCACTGCCTGGTGTGACCCAAAAGCCAAAAAAATATCTTCTAAATTTTGAAAGTATTGTAGTATTGTTATCAAAGAGTTTAGTATTCAACCAAAGATATAGAATTATCATTTATTGCCTTTTTTAACCAAAGTTTGTATTTGATATCTTTATTTCCACTTTACTCTTATAAAAAGGGCTTTACTGTGTTTATTATTAGGTAGCCCATGATAAAATTAAATGTTTATAAGTTCTAATTTTCTTATTATTTTATGCAAATGCATACTACTTTAATATGGAGCCTTATTTTGTTAGCTAATTTAAAAATAAATAATCTTTCTACCTGAAGCATAATAAAAAATTAAAGTAAATTTTAATGCTAAGTTTTCATATAAATAATATTGATAAATATGAGGCACATGGCTGAAATGTATTACAGGTTTTAAGACATTTTTCATGCACTCAATCCCAGTTCACTCCCTGATACCACATAGTCTAATGAAAAGTATTAAGAGTTACTCTTAAAACTAGAGCATACCACTATTGAGTATGATTCCCCCTAATAAAAACCAAATAAATAAGCACAACTTTTATATTGTTTTGTATGTATTTTATAAAAAAAAACCTTTAGAATTCACCCACTACTTTTTTCCCTTAAGTTCTTCAAAATCTTGAATTAACAGTTCTAATTGGGGTGGTGAATTGATCATGATCAGTTGTGGCAATAGTAGCAGGTAATTTCTCATCACTTTTTGGATTTATATCATATCATATATCATTGTATTATATTATATCATATCATATTATATATTATAATACCATATTACATTATATTATGTTATTATATCATGTTAACTATTGATTATATTATATTATTAATTTTATTGTGTCATATTATATAATATATCAAATCATTGTAGCATATCATGTCATGTCATATCATAAAATATATCATGTCATATATGATAATGCATTACTTTAAAAATCCAATTAATTAAAAACTAATTTGTTGCAGAATGTAAAGATAGTGTGACTAAGTCTTTGGTGATTAACAAAAGAACTGGGATACAATAAGTAATCAAATTAGTGATAACAAATTGCTTCTGTATTTTTATTTTTAAGGAGCAGTAAAGAATATGTAAAATAGTGAATTATTTCTAACAATGAATTCAAATTATTTGGTATAGGAGAAAAGGCAAGTGAAAAATATCAGGAATCATGTAAATATTATATAAATATAAGAAACAAAAAATAAAGTAACTGTTCCCACCTGAAAAGAAAGTGAAAGGCTGAAATATATGTTTATATAAACATATGAAAAGAATACATATATGATAAAATCGTGTCTATAATATATCGACATAGTGATTTATCATCGAGTGCTAATCATTAAGTTGATTTTTGTTTAAGCTGTCATCATATACTCTATTTTTGTTACTGAATAGAAAATTATAAGACTGCAACTTTTTTGGAAACCTTCTTAATAAATTCTGTCAAGGTGAAGCACAAGAAGAAAACTGAAATAACAGAACGTATGTGCTCCAATCATCTAGACAGTGTTCTGCAGTGTTATACTCTAGTCACCCATTTAACCTTATACCAGAATTTTCCTACAGGCATCCCAATTCCTGCTTTCCCAACACTTTTTGAACCTTGATGTATATATTTTTCAGCTATACCAGTACCCACTCAGTAATTCTATTCCCTCTTTTCAGAGATCTGCAAGTCAGAGTCATTTACTACTTCCTTTCTTTTTCCTTTTTTTTTGGGGGGGGGGCACACCCATTTGACACTCAGCGGTTACTCCTGCCTATGCACTCAGAAATCACCCCTGGCTTGGGGGGACCATATGGAATGCAGGGGGGATCGAACCATGGTCCATCCTAGTCTAGCGCTTGCAAGGCAGACGCCTTACCTCTAGCACCACCTCTCCGGCCCAGTCCCTTTTCTTTTTTTCTTTTCTTTTTTTTTTCATTTTTTTCATTTAACACTTCCTAATTCTTAGTTAGGAACTGGAACAGGAAGAGCTTCCTAAAAATGTGACATTGTAATTCCATTGTGTCTCACCTAAGTTCATGAATTTAGCAAATTTCCTATATGTGAGAAAGAACATGTATATTTTTTAATTGAGATAGAATTGATAATTATGGACCCTGCGCGCGACCCCCCCCCTCATAGACTGCAGAGGCCAGCCACGCCAACGGGGAATAGCGAACCCCGGCGTCCATGGTGAGTGCACTGTTTTAGGGCGCTCACACGTGGACGACCCGCAGCCGCCAGCCACCCTGCACGCGACCCCCCCCCTCATAGACTGCAGAGGCCAGCCGCGCCAACGGGGAGTAGGGAACCCCGGCGTCCATGGTGAGTGCACTGTTTTAGGGCGCTCACACGTGGACGACCCGCAGCCGCCAGCCACCCTGCACGCGACCCCCCCCTCATAGACTGCAGAGGCCAGCCGCGCCAACGGGGAGTAGGGAACCCCGGCGTCCATGGTGAGTGCACTGTTTTAGGGCGCTCACACGTGGACGACCCGCAGCCGCCAGCCACCCTGCGCGCGACCCCCTCCCCCCATAGACTGCAGAGGCCAGCTTGTTGGCACAGAGACCACACCACCCGTTGCCTCAACTTCCAGGCCCCAGAGTTCATCCCACCTGACCCGAGCGTAGACTGGGGAGGACATTCCCTAGTACCTAGTGGGCCGGAGTCACCTGCCCAGCTGGGACAGGTGGGACGAATAGACTAGGTGAGCTTGGGCCTGCCCCCTGGACCTTTAGGTAACCTAGAGCAACCTAGCCCCGAGCCCCAGAGTGGACCTGAGACCCCCCCTAGGGCTGAGAGCAGCTACCGGGAGGGCTTGACTGGGGGAATTTCTTCCGCGGTAACTCGGAGGAGCAGAGCTTCATTGACCCCCAGATAAGGGAGGGAACAGAGAGTCAGGCTCAACAGCGCCCGCAACCAGTGTGGCCAGAAGCGGAACTACACCTGCTGACAGGAATAAAGAGGAAGACTGACTTCCAACTAGTAGAGGAGAGGAGAAAAAGGAGAGGAGAAACAGTGCCCCCCACCACTGTGGTCAGGAAAGGGCCAGTACTAGCTGCCAACAAAAGAGGAAAACAACTAACCAGGCCACATAAAGAGTACAGGAGGATCAAAACCTCAGCGAGTTCACCCAAAAGTCCCTCTAGAACCACCCTCAGGGAGGGAACCAACTCCCACACCACAGGGGATCAAAACAGGTGAAAATTAGAAGCACAGCACTCTAAAACACACCATTAAATACAAAGAAATATGCGTAAATCAAGGAAATCACTAATATCTGGAGATATGGTGACAAACTCTTGCAAGCTTCCAAGTCCACCAAAATACACAGATACACGCGATGAAGACCTAAAAGCAGCCATGAGGAAGGAAATGCAAGAATTAATAAAAGGAATTAGAGAAACCCTAGCTATCGAGTATAAGAAATCTATGGATGAACAAATCAGCCAAATTAAAGAAGAAATGTTAAAGAACATGAGATTCCATACAAAAAGAAGTGAAGGAATTAACAGACAAAGTAACAAGCCTTACAAGCAGAAACACAGAATTGGAGAAACACATTGAAGAACTCGAAGGAAAACTGCAAACAAAAAATGATCAAGAAACCAACAAAGAAATAAAAGGCAAAGCACTGGAAGGAAAGGTCCAGTATCTAATGAAAAAGGACAAAATAAACAACCTAAGAATTGTGGGTATACCAGAAGGGGAGGAAGTAGGGAAAGGGGAAGAACAAGTAGTCAGAGGGATAATAGCGGAGAACTTCCCCACCCTCTGGAAGGATACTGCAATGCCAATACAGGAAATAAAAAGAGTTCCCAATAAGATAGACCCCAATAAACAAACACCAAGACACATGGTAATCCAATTGGCAAAAAACAAAGAGAAAGAAGAACTCCTTAAAGCAATAAGGAAGAAAAGAAACCTCAAGTACCAAGGTAGGGACATAAGAATCAAACCAGATCTCCCATTTGAAATAATTCAAGCAAGAAGACAATGGAATGACATATTTAAACGACTGAATGAAAGAAATTTCCAACCTAGGGTCCAATACCCAGCAAAACTTACATTCATATGGGAGGATAGACTAAAAACATTCTCAAACAAGAACGAATTTGAACTATTTGTGCAAACAAAACCGATCCTAAACGACTTACTCAAAGACGAATTACACAATCCAAACCCCCGATTGTAACAAAAACCACCCTACACAACACAACTACACAACAATCCTCTCTCTCAATAATCTCCCTAAATGTTAACGGACTAAACTCTCCAATTAAAAGACACATAGTAGAGAACTGGATTAGGAAAAATAAACCGGACTTCTGCTGTCTGCAAGAAACACACCTACAGATGCAGGATAAGCACAGGCTTAGAATAAAAGGATGGAAAGTGATTATTCAGGCCAATGGAAAACAAAAAAGAGCAGGGACAGCAATTCTTATATCAGACCAAATTGCATTCAACCTCAAGAAAGTGATCAGAGACAAAGAGGGTCACTACTTACTGATCAGGGGAACATTAGATCAAGAAACACTAACCCTGGTCAATATCTATGCACCTAATGTAGAGCCAGCAAAATATGTGAGGCAACTACTGGCAAACCTGGAGAAACACATGAAGGGAAATGTGATAATAGCAGGGGACCTCAATACTCCACTATCACCACTGGACAGATCCACCAAACAGAAAAATAGCAAAGAAATAAGAACTCTGAATGAAAAATTAGAAGATTTAGGGCTAATAGACTTATATAGAGCCCTCCACCCCCAGAAAGCAGAATACACATTCTTCTCAAGCCCACATGGAACCTTCTCCAGAATAGACCATATATTAGGATACAAAGCCAACCTATATAAGACCACAAAGGTAAGGATCATTAGAAGTACCCTCTCAGATCACTATGCCACAGAGCTCAAAATTGAGGTCAAGAAGAAGCAATGGAGAAAAACTAATACCTGGAGATTAAACAACATGCTGCTCAACAACAGCTGGATCAAAGAACAACTCAAGGAAGAAATAAAAAGATTCCTTGAGACAAATGACAATGAAGAGACAACATGTCAAAATTTATGGGACACAGCAAAAGCAGTAATTAGGGGGAAACTCATAGCAATTCAGGCCTATGTCAAGAATCAGGAAAATAACAAAACCAACAGTTTAAAAGATCACCTCAAAGAATTGGAACATCAGCAACAGAGAAGTCCAACCACATCCAGAAGGCAAGAAATAATAAAAACCAGAGCAGAAATAAACAACATAGAAACCAAGAAAACAATACAAAAAATCAATGAGACCAGGAGTTGGTTTTTCGAAAAAATAAACAAGATAGACAAACCACTGGCAAAACTCACCAAAAAAAAGAGAGAAAACACCCAAATCAATAGGATCACAAATGAAAGGGGAGAGATTACAACAGAACCCCAAGAAATACAACATATCATGAGATCATATTATGAACAACTATACTCAACTAGGCTAGAGAACCCAGTAGAAATCGATAGATTCTTGGAAAAACACCCTCTTCCAAGACTGGAAAAGGAAGATCTAGAAATCCTAAACAGACCAATCACCTCAGAGGAAATTGAAGATGTAATTAAAAAACTCCCTAAGAACAAAAGCCCAGGCCCAGATGGATTTACAGGTGAATTCTATCAAACATTTCAAGAAGAGTTACTACCACTTTTCCATAGGCTCTTCCAAACCATAGAAAAAACAGGAATCCTCCCCAACTCCTTTTATGAGGCTAATATCACACTCATTCCCAAAGAAGGCAAAGACACTACCAAAAAAGAAAACTACAGACCAATCTCACTAATGAACATAGATGCAAAGATACTCAATAAAATATTAGCAAACCGAATCCAGCACTTCATCAAAAAGATCATACATCACGATCAAGTGGGATTCATCCCAGGAATGCAAGGTTGGTTCAACATACGCAAATCAATCAACATTATACACCACATCAACAACATGAAAGACAAAAACCACATGATCATATCAATCGATGCAGAGAAGGCATTTGACAAAATCCAACATCCTTTCATGTTAAAGACACTCAGCAAAATAGGGTAAGAAGGAACCTTCCTCAAGATAGTTACAGCTATCTATGAAAAGCCTACAGCCAACATTATACTCAATGGTGAGAAACTAGAAGCATTCCCACTAAGATCAGGAACTAGGCAAGGCTGTCCACTCTCTCCACTCTTATTCAATATAACCTTAGAAGTCCTAGCAATAGCAATCCGACAAGAGAAGGAAATCAAAGGAATTCAAATTGGGAAAGAGGAACACAAGCTATCTCTCTTTGCCGACGATATGATGATATACATCGAAAAACCTAAAGAGTCCACAGTAAAACTCCTAGAAACAATTAACCAATACAGCAAAGTGGCTGGTTACAAAGTCAATACACAAAAGACAGTAGCGTTTCTATATACAAACAATGAAGTTGAGGAGAGAGAGATTAAAAATACAATTCCATTTAAGATAGTATCAAAAAATATCAAGTATCTAGGAATCAACCTTACAAGAGAAGTGAAAGACCTATACCAGGGAAACTTCAAAACACTCCAGAAAGAAATTGAAGATGATCTAAAGAAATGGAAGAACATCCCATGCTCATGGATAGGTAGAATTAACATAATCAAAATGACTATCCTACCCAAACTCCTATATAGATTTAATGCAATCCCTATCCAAATCCAGACACAATTCTTTAAAGAATTAGAACAAGCATTCACAAAATTCATCTGGAACCACAAAAGACCCAGGATAGCCAAACAAATACTGAAAAACAAGAAGCTGGGAGGCATCTCCCTACCTAACTTGAAACTATACTATAAAGCCATAGTAATCAAAACAGCATGGTACTGGAACAGAGACAGGACATCAGACCAGTGGGTCAGAACAGAATTCCCAGACATAAACCCCCAGGTATATAGCCAACTAATATTTGATAAAAGAGGCAAGAATCTGAAATGGAACAAAGAAAGCCTATTCAACAAATGGTGTTGGTACAACTGGAAAACCACATGTACGAAAGTGAAAATCAACCCATACCTTACTCCTTATACAAAAATCAACTCAAAGTGGATCAAAGACCTTGAAATCAGACCCGAATCCATAAAGTTTATTGAGAATAAAATAGGCAGAACACTCAAAGACCTATATATCAAAAAGGTCTTTGAGAATGGAGCACCAATGGCAAGAACGTTAGCATCAAATATAAACAAATGGGACTACATCAAACTAAAAAGCTTCTGCATGGCAAAAGAAACCCTGCTTAACGCAAGAAGACAGCTAACAGAATGGGAAAAAATCTTTTCACTCGACATATCAGATAAAGGGCTGATATCTAGAACATACAAAGCACTCAGAAAGCTGAGCCCCCCAAAAGCAAACAAAGCTATAAAAAAATGGGGAGATGAAATGAATAGACACTTCTCTGAGGAAGACAGAAGGATGGCCAACAAACACATGAAAACATGCTCACCTTCACTCATCATCAGGGAGATCCAAATCAAGACAACAATGAGATACCACCTTACACCAGTGAGGATGGCCCACATCAAAAATAATGGAAACAACCTTTGTTGGCGGGGATGCGGTATGAAAGGAACTCTCATCCACTGCTGGTGGGAATGTCCCCTAGTCCAACACCTATGGAGGAAAGTCTGGAGAGTGCTCAAAGAACTCAGAATTGAGCTGCCATTTGACCCAGCAATTGCCCTCCTAGGCATATACCCACAAGATGGAAGGACATTCATTCCAAAATACATATGCACCCAACTATTTATCGCAGCACTCAGTATAATAGCCAAATCTTGGAACCAACCTAGGTGTCCAACAACGGATGAATGGATCATTAAGATGTGGTACATATACACAATGGAATATTACATGGCAGTTAGAAATGATACAATCACAGACTTTGCAGCAACGTGGATGGACCTAGATCATGTTATGTTAAACGAAGTAAGCCAGAAGACAAAAGATAAACACAGAATGGTAGCACTATTCTGAAACACCTAGAACATATATTTTATACACAACTAATACCTAACAATCATATAACAGGGTTTAACAGGGTAGAAACTCCGATCACTGTAATAGTCAACATATACGTGGGAGCAGTGTACAAAATACATGAAAAAGGAACAATGCAAACTCTTGACTGCACATTATACCACAAAGAAAACAGCAACAACAGAAACAGCAACATGGAGAGAACAGGTATGTAACCAGACTCCTACAACAAAGGCCCACAATAATCCCTTAGAGATCGTAAACAGGAACACAAGTATAGAACACCGCGGGAAATCACGTAATGCAATGGCAACATACCATAACACTACGTTTTAATCCCTTTACCTTACTATATTTTAAAAATAACCTCTCAGCTTTTCTTTCCACAGGCGCCCTTAGATACAAAGGGCGGACAAACTAAGATGGCAACTCGGGATACCACACGAGATACCATACCTTGCTTGCACTATGAGACGGCCACGAGAAAACTCTTTAACATTCACTTTATCTCTAGGTTAAACCTTCTTTTAGGAATCGAAGCACGTGACCAGTCAGACCACCAAAGCAGTACCTGCGATGTACAGACCTAAACTACAGGCTCTAGTCATCGAACACATTCAACCAAACCAGCATTCCCTTGCTATTCTCTCCTTTCTTCTCTCTATTTTTTTTTCTCTTTTCTTTTTCTCTTCTACTCTTCTCTTTACTTTTTTCCCTTTCTCTTCTCCCTTTCTACGGTATTTTCTCTTTTCTCTTCCTTCATACCCCTCCCATATATCTTCCCCTTTCTCCCCCCCGGAAATCCAACTATCCCTTCACCCCTCAATCCCATCCAGATCTCCCACCATATTAAAACTCTCCACCCTCAGTCCTTAATCTTTTAGGCATCAAGATCGACCTCCTACCCAATGAACCAGTACCCAGCACCCAGGCGAGGGGACACCCAACCGAACCCACACATTGTCTCCTGCAAGAAAAGACAGCCAACTCCCCTGTGGACACATGCTGCGAGACCCTCCCTACCAACTCCCCCTAACATGGACTGTTTCTTGAAACCGGACTTAGGTCCAATAGTATCCCCAATGCAAGAACTCTTCCAAGACCTCCCAGCTGCAAATTTTTACCAATCTGAAGGGGGGCAGGGGGTGTGATTGGAAGATGCCTGGGAACCCACACACCACAAGAAAAATCCAAAAGACAATGGGAAAACTGTACTTCCAACATAGGCATAAGACCTGTAATACACCAACTCTTTACCTGTTCTCTCCCAAATGCAAAGTAGTCTTTTGCACCACATTGGTCCTTTAAAAACTTCGCTAACTCATTTTAATTTTTTTATATTTTTTTAATTAACTTATTTATTTAAATGTTTGCCTTACATATACATTTGTGGGCACATACACTTTTATTTCTTTTTTTTTTTTTTAATCGTCTTTGGGTATGTGACCTATCTCTGTTACTCACTCTGTCCACCCCAAATACTCCGACATATAATGGAGCACCACTTCCCCCTGCAAAGGCACACTAAATAAAGGGGAAATCTTACATAGTAAAAAAAAAAAAAAAAAAAAAAGAGCTCTTATCTACTAGAGATAGGAACTCATAGTTGTTTACAATACAGGGTTATCTCCTACCTTGAAAATATGTCATGTGGAATCAACTTAGACCTCAGGTGATTAGATACCATTCAACCAGCCTTGAACCCTGGATCCCAGACATAGAAACGGCACAGCTCCTCACAACAGCTGTAAGAAACAATCTCCATCTGGGACAGCCTTATTACTGCAGGGTCAACAACAAGGGCCAGCTCTAACATGATATCTCGACAATGAGGAAAATGTGAACAACTTGACCTTAGAGCAGTTTAGCCTACCTCACCAGCTAACGACAAGACAAAACCAGAAGACGTGGCACCCTTTGGTAGGTCCAAAAGCCAAGATCGTGATTTACAGATGACTGGATACTAGAACCACGACCAGACTGTGTACATCTTGAAACCAATAAAAAAGCCCTAGTCTAGGGTTTGAACTAAGACCTGCACAATAAGCATGATCCCCAGTCCCAAAGGTCCGGCAGAGACAATTGTAATGGAAAGGGGCTTCTGGAAGAACAAAGAAAGACGCTATCCTAGATGCCTTCCTAGGTTCAGCGCAAAGACCAAGATCACCAACCACAGAAGATGGATTAAAATGGCACTGAGGTAACAGAACCTCCAGATTCACAAAGACTGACTTCACCATAAGTCCCACCTCAGGATATGTACAGATACTGGGACTGCTAAACACAGAGCTCTGACGGTATCACACTGGACAGAGCAGAAGCTTTCCACACACCAAAAAAAAAAAAAAAAAAAAAAAAAAAAAACCCACAACCTGGAGAGTAATGATCCTGAGCAAAGACTAGAGCTGATTCCATGACAGTATACTCCAAGGACGGAGAAACCCCATATCTTATAGGGCAAGTGAATTCCTTTTCGAATGACCCCAATATTTACTGTGCCAGGGCAGGAGGGAAAAAAAAATACAAAAAACACAAAACCTTGGTTATGTATATATATATATATATATATCTTACCTTCATTTATTATTGTTATTATTATTTTTATTTACCTAGCTATTTTGGTCGATTCCTCAGTTTGGATGTGATTATTGAAATTGTTGGCCCCAATTATTCTTTTTTTTTTTTTCTTTTCTTTCTCTTCCTTTCTTTTCTTTCGTTATGTGCTACGCCATGTTTCTTATTTCAAGACCACGGCGTGTTTTTTGTTTGTTTGTGTTTGTTTTTAGTTTGTTTTGGTTTATTTTTTATCTGTTTTTTTGTGGTGCTTATCGTTATAGCTGGAGTCCTCACTGGATATTTGACACTTCTTTTGGTACTGGTGGAGTGTTTCAACTTCTTTTTCTCCTTCATTTCCCAAATCGATGATGAGAACCTCTAGAAGGATTCTGCCCATTTTCGGGGTATTAAACTCTTACCCCGGTTTATTTATATTCTCTTTTTCAGGCAAAACCACGCAACTTGAACTAGCTACCCCTGCCCCTACTTAGAGGGGGAAATAAGGGAGGCATCAAGACCAAACTGATGCAAGACTACTAAGTAGTTGGTTAGAGACAGAGGGGACCACATATTCTAGCCGCCCTGGGGGTGAGGGAAGAGGAAATGGGAGGTAAGACAGAAACGGGGGAGTAGGGAGGACAATTTGGGGATGGGAATCCCCCCTGATTTTATGTAAATATGTACCTAAAATATTATTGTCAACAATATGTAAGCCACTATGATCAAAATAAAAATTATATTAAAAAAAAAAAAAAAAAAACAGGACACAGGACTAGAAAAAAAAAAAAGAATTGATAATTATGGTGTAATTATAGTGTCTAACAATTACTTGTCATGCTAATATAGATTAAGTCCCGGAGATGGATTCACTACAAAGGGGGCTGTCATTTTAAGAGCAAAGGATCCTCTCAATTTGAAATTCCTGTTTCAATTCAGAAGCCTTTGTCCTGAGTGAATAAGAACCCTTGCTGGGAAGAGGGTGGGGGCAAATGGATTTGTTGGTGAAGAGTTATTGGTTGAAGTGATATTGGCTGTTTTATTGAAGGCTGACTGGACTTCTGAATGGCATTGCTATAAAACCCTGGACCCTGCCTATATTTTTTGTCTTATTAAACTCTTTACAGAAAAATAAAACTGTTTGGCTGGAGTTGTTCTTGAGAATCAACAGGAGGAAGAAGTTTCGGCTAAAATTAATTTTTCTAGATATGATACAAAGGTTATGGTGCTTGCCTTGCATGCAGTCAACCATGATTTAGTCTCTAGAACGAGATAGTCCTTTTAGCACTGCAAGGAGTGGTCCTTGAGCACAGAGCCAGAGATAAATTCTGGATGCCTCTAGATGTGCCTCCAAAACATATGGAAATAAATTAATACAAATATATTGTGGAAATAGTCATCATTATAATAAATAAACATATCTTTTTTTTTAGATTTAAATATGGGGGGATAGAAAAAATAGGCAGCTTCCTCACAAATTTTAGTTATTTCGTAAAATATTTTAAACTGCTCTTGCATAGTTTTGCTTTAGAACACTAATACTTATTATATATAAATTTCTAAAAGTTTAAATCTTTTAAAAAATGTCTTTTGTGGGGCCGGAGATATAGCATGGAGGTAAGGTGTTTGCCTTTCATGCAGAAGGATAGTGGTTCGAATCCTGCCATCCCATATGGTCCCCTGAGCCTACCAGGAGCGATTTCTGAGCATAGAGCCAGGAGTAACTCCTGAGCACTGCCGGGTGTGATCCAAAAACCAAAAAAAAAAAAAAAATGTCTTTTGTATTAATATCCACCTTCTCAGTTTCTGATAACCACTATTCTTCTACATGCATTTATGAATTCACAGTTTTAAATTCTGCAAGTAAGTGAGATTATGCTGCAGTTGTTTTTCTGTGTCAGGCTAATTTCACTTAGCAAATTTTCTATTAGTTCAAGATCTTGTGATTTACAATGACAAAGAGAAAATGGAAATAAATATATTTGATTTTCATCTGTACTACTGAAAAGATTCACTTTGTATTTCCTGACTGTATTCTGACCGATACAGAGAGCAAATGTAAAAAGCACATACTACTAGAGAGGTAGCATAGCCAGTGGGATACTGATTACTACTGGCTGTGATCCTTGAGCATAGAACCAAAAGTAGGACCTATGCCCAATTGAGTATGGCTGCACCTATAGTCTTTGTACAATGTAGTTTATTCTGCTAAAATTTGTTTAATAACTTGAAATTTAATATATATTTCAATTATAGTATTTTCCTTACATTTTATGATATCCGCTGTTATTTCTTCTATTATACCAGGTTAGATTTTCAGGAAAGAAGTAAGATATTGAGCATTTTCCTTGTTATTTGCATAATCCCACAAATCATTGTGGTTGCTGAATATCCAACTTCTGTAGCCTAGTAAATTCACTGTTTTGCTTAACTTTAACATGCTATTTACAGACTCTTCTCTTTTCTACCATACTGTAAACTGTTCAGATATTAAATCAATTTATTTACTAGAAATTGAATACACATTATTGCTGCAGACTATATTCTCAATTAATATGCAATTTGTGTACAAGTAATTGTGTCAGTAATTTTATAGTTTTTTCAAAATTTACCATCCATAAACACTTCTCCAAATAAATTTGAATATCAAATGAGCAAATAATGATGATTTTTTATTTTAGTATTTGTTTATGTATATACTTCAAATATTATAACAGTGAAAACTATTATTTATAAAATTTATTTATTTTGTTTTGGGAGTCACACCTGATGGTGCTCAGGAGTTAGTTACTCCTGAATCTGTGCTCAGATTTTGCTCCTGGAGGCTCAGGGGACCATATGGAATGCAAGGAATTGAATTCAGGTTTGTCCTCAGTCGGGTGCTTGCAAGGCCGATGCTCTACTGCTGCTATCTCTCTAACCCCTACTTATGGAATTTAAAACTAATTTGTGTACTTTATATCAAAACTGACTATAAATTGGTGAGATTTTTGTAATTCAAGACTGATTAATACTTTACTTGATCTTGAGGAATTCTCATATTTCATATAGAAAAATGTTTGTTCATAAAACATGGTTTGAGGGGCCAGGCGGTGGCGCTAAAGGTAAGGTGCCTGCCTTGCCTGCGCTAGCCTTGTACGGACCGCGGTTCGATCCCCCGGTGTCCCATATGGTCCCCCAAGCCAGGAGCAACTTCTGAGCACATAGCCAGGAGTAACCCCTGAGAGTTACCGGGTGTGGCCCAAAAACAAAAAAAAACATGGTTTGAATCATTAAGACAAAGTTGTTCTCAGTGAAAGGTGTATGTGAAGATTTGTAGTAATGTTTATTTTGTCAATAACATGTTGTCTTCTCAAATAGATAAAGGCTTTTGTAAGAATGTTTTTTTATAGAACATAAATGAAATGGTATTTTTATATACAGCATATACATATGCCAACTACAGATAATATAAGACTACATTTTATTATGTCTTTGATTTATAGAGCATGCTACTTGCTATAATAGGTATACCTAATTCCCTACACTAAAGATTAATATTTTTCTAACAACCAAGGAGCATACTTAATCTCTCAGCAGGACATGTCTAGATGTCTATTGACAATCGCTGTGGTATGACTCACCTTGCAAAAAACAGCCTGAAGGTCATCTTTTGAAAATTATATTGTTCCAGGCAAATCCAATAATGTCAATTTGTCCTGAACCAGTTATCAGATTTGTAGTATCTGCAGTCCTGGAATATATATAACTCAAGAACCTTATTTGGCAGCTAATAATTATTAAATAAATTATTGATTTATTTTATATATATCTTAACTCTTTTTATAAAAACAAAATGATCATTTCAGTAAAATTTCTGGAACTTTTAAGACATTATTTTTTCAATTAGATTGTCTGCAATGACATAGATAGTAAATAATCTAGCTATTTGGATATTTTAAGGAATGTTAGCACAAATTAATTATCTAAAATAAAATTTCAGCTGCTTCTAGACAATATTTTTTTTACTAAACGTGTTTCCACTAAGAACCAGAACAGAAAAAAAGAACCAGAATAGTCCATAAATAATTAATATGCTATGTAGTTTAAACTTGTAAATTAAAGGTTATAATCATCAATTCATAAAAAACCTAACATTAACATTATTATCTGATACTAGAGTTACCATTGAATGAGATAGGGAAGGATAGATGTAGATGTAATTAATTTTGAAAGGGTTTGTGATTGAAAGAGCATGGGAGTTTTATTTTTAAGACTTGAACTTTGCTAAGTTTTTAGACATATGAAAGATTTTGGATACACAGTTAGAAAATAACAACACAAATCTCAAAGTTGGTACTGGAGTGATAGCACAACAGTTAAGGTTCTTGCCTTGCACTTGGTTGACTCAGCTAGATCCCTGGCATCCCATATTGAATCCTGAGCACTGCCATAAGTAATCCTGACCACAGTACCAAGAGTAACCCCTGAACATTGACAGATGTGGCCCCAAAACCCAAAGCAAGACTGAAAGTAAACAAAGCAAATTTCAAATCAGTAAGTGAATAAAGTACTACTATAAAAGACAAACAGAATATGATTATGAAAAGCACATAAAAAAAGAAATTGGGAAAATGTCATTGATTGAAGAGTTTAAGGGTATGTACATGTAAATATAATGTAGTATTCTTCCAAAAATTGTATTAATGGCAAAATCAATTAACTAAGGTCAGAGTTATAATATGTGGGGTAGGTTCTTTCTTTGTATTTGACTGATCCAGGTTTGATTCCCAGCATCCCATAGATTCTTCCATAACCTGCCAAGAATGATCCCTGAGTGCAGACGTCAAAATAAGTTCTGAATATTACTGAGTGTTACCCCAAAATTAAAAATAAAATAAACTTAAAATAAATTATGTAGTTTAGTCTTAAAATTCTAATATGCAAAAACTTGAATTCTAAAATAATATAGCAAATTTTGGTATTAATTATATATGAATTTTTAATTTATCATAACAATCAAATAATGCAACTATCAATTTTTATATAATGACTAGGAAGAAAGGTTTTTGGTATAGTTTGAACTTTATAGCCTAGAAACATAAACACATTGCATGACTTTTACTATCAATAAGGTGTTAATTTCTCTTTACATTTTAATTAGTTTTAATAGCTCAAAATTGATCATACAAGCACTGAAACTGTAAAGTGTTATAATATTTTCAGTGTTACATATAATTATACTTTAGAAGCTTTTTAATGTATTGTTCGGCTATTTATATATATTGAAATTAGGTGACTGGTTACTAAAATATATTACATTTTATTGTAAAATATATTGCATGCACATAGATTATGCCTATGTTATAAGAAAATAAATATCCTTTCTAGTAGCTTAAGAAGACATAGATATTTTATACTCATTCATTTGCAATAGTATTTTACATACTTGTACTTACAAAGAGATGTAGTGTATGAATAAAAACACAAAGTGTTATATCTGTATGGCTTTAAGCATCTTCCCCATACCTCTGTACTTTTATTTCATTTTTGTTCCTAGTTGTCATAATTTTTAAAATTCTACAGTGAACTTTTTACTTTACAGAGCGATTTATTAATGATAGGATTATATTAAGAAATACACATCTCCCTTTGGTTTGGGTATGGGTTTATACATTTTGCAAATCACGTAGTGTTTGAAGAGTAAGAGAGTCATTTAATGCAGTCTCAACCTGATATTTACTAATAAATTCTTTGCACTAGGAATGCATTTGATTGCTCTACCTAATATTTTCCCCAACCTAATAACATACTGAAGTGAATTTGCATTTGAAACTATGAAAGGTGTAGCTACTTATACCTATGACTTAAATTTATGAAGACTAAAATTATCCTGTCTGAATATGGTTATTTCTTAGGATATTTAGGCACATTGCTACAAATATTCCTGACATAGTAAGCTGGCATTTTTTGAGAGAAGAAAGAAAGAAAGAAAGAAAGAAAGAAAGAAAGAAAGAAAGAAAGAAAGAAAGAAAGAAAGAAAGAAAGAAAGAAAGAAAGAAAGAAAGAAAGAAAGAAAGAAAGAAAGAAAGAAAGAAAGAAAGAAAGAAAGAAAGAAAGAAAGAAAGAAAGAAAGAAAGAAAGAAAGAAAGAAAGAAAGAAAGGAGAGAGAGAGAAAGAAAGAGAGAAAGAAAGAAAGAGAGAAGGAATGAAGGAAGGAAAGAAAGAGAAAGAGAAAGAAAAAAGCTAGAGAGAGAGAGAGAGAAAGAAAGAAAGAAAGAAAGAAAGAAAGAAAGAAAGAAAGAAAGAAAGAAAGAAAGAAAGAAAAAGGAAAGAAAGAAAAGAACGAAGAAAGAAAGAAAGAGAGAGAAAGGAAAAAAGAAAGAATGGAAGAAAGGAAGAAAGGAAGAAAGAAAAAGAAAGAAAAGAAGGAAGGAAGAGAAAGGAAGAAAGAATGAAGAAAGAAAAAAGAAAAAAAGAAAGAATTAAAAAAAGAAAGACAAGGAAAGAATTAAAGAAAGAAAGAAAAGAAAGAAAGAAAGAAAGAAAGAAAGAAAGAAAGAAAGAAAGAAAGAAAGAAAGAAAGAAAGAAAGAAAGAAAGAAAGAAAGAAAGAAAGAAAGAAAGAAAGAAAGAAAGAAAGGAAGGAAGGAAGAAAGGAAGAAAGGAAGAAGGAAGGAAGGAGGATAAGAAAGAAAGAGAGAGAAGGAAGGAAGGAAAGAAAGAAGAGGGAGAGAAAGAAAGAAGAAAAAAAGAAAGAGAGAAAGAAGGAAGAAAGAAAGATGGAAGAAAGGAAGGAAAGAGAAAAAAGAGAAAAAGAAAGAAAGAAAGAGAGAAAGAGAAGAAAAAGTAAGAAAGAAAGAAAGAGAAAGAAAGAAATAAAGAGAAAAAAGAAAGAAAAAGAAGAAAAAGAAAAGAAAGAAAGAAAGAATTAAAGAAAAAGAGAAAGAAGAAAGTGAAAGAAAGTAAGAGAAAGAAAGAAAAAAGAAAGAAAAAGAATGAAGAGAGACAAAGACAGAAGAAAGGAAGTAAGAAGGTTTATATATATGTGTGTGTGTGTATATATATATATATATATATATATATATATATATATATCTTAACAAACTTGTCTATATCTGTAAGTGAAATGCCATTTTTGAGTTTTAATAGTAGAGACGGGTTAAATCCCAGAAGAAATGTGTTCATATTTAAATTAATTTTTATCATTTTTTGCTGTGGGTGGTGATGGTAGTTTCCCAAATCATACTTGGGAGGACATGGAACCACCCCCTGGTCAACCAGTCAATAGCTCATTGATAAAATTGAAGACTCAAAGCTGTCTGAGTCTTGTGGTCACTATGTAAATGCTTCTAAATCTCCAGCACTTAATCTGGTGATGCTCAGGAGAACTATATTGAACCAGGACAGTCCATAGCTTTGCTCACACCCTCTGGAAATGTGTGGTTGTTGTTTTGCTTTTTAACATTGCTGATGCGATTTTTCTAATTCAAAAATGGTGTCATGAGCGATAATACAGTGCTCACTTCAGCAGTACCAATACTAAAATTGGAATGATACAGAGAAGATTGGCATGGCCCCTGCTCAAGGATGACACGCAAATTCGTGAAGCGTTCCATATTAGAAAAAGGGGAAGGGGAGCGCTAATACAATACATAAGGCAATTGCCTTGCATGCTATAGACTCAGGTTCAGTCTCTAGCACAAACTATGATTCCTACCCATCAACATTGATCCCTGAGTAGTAAGCCAGTAGTAAGTCCTGAGCACTAAGGGGTGGGGCCCAAAACAAAATACATGCATTAATAAATAAAAATTCAAATGGTTCTAAAGAAAGTTTCAGTTAAATCTAGTATTATATAGTAGGACACATGAATATGTCACATGTATATAAATGATTAAATGTAGACATTTTTCCCCTAAAAACATTAAGTTATTTTATTTAGTCTTCTAGCAATTTGTACTGTTTTAATGCCACTTATCTCTTTTAATCATGCTGAGTGTAAAACCAGCTTAGATAACACATTCACTCAAGACTTTTCATGATCATTAAAGCACAGTTGTCAATCGAATTGATTTTTTTTTTCATATAGAAGAAAGTTAAGATGTTTCTCCATTGTGAAACATTTAGATTAACAATGGATTTGTAATTATATTAAATTAAGTGGCTAATTTATCCAAGTGAATTATCAGCATAGTTAGCCACAGGAGCTTAAGTAGTAAATTTAGACATGTTATAATGGTTGCCAGCTGAGATCATTGCATGTGGTGTTAGCTAGTAATTTTTGTCATTTTGCTGGCTCTTTATCTGTAACTACATTACATTGATTAGCAGTGACCTTGGAAATATAACATTTTAACTTCAATGCTTGTTCTTCTAGAATTCTTAAACCTATTCTCAAGTATGCTTATGAGAGAAATTTAGCTGAAAAGTAGCCCTTTCAGATTGGAGAAAATTTACAGATCTGTTGAGTAGCCTTCTACTTTTAAGTGTAAAAACATAAAGAAAGGATGAATAGATCACAGACAGATGGGGTGTTTTAATTTAGAATATACTGCAGTTTGACCTCTTTATTTCAATATATCATTTTATGAAAACCAATATCTACCTCATAAGCAACTCAAACTTATGTACAGAAATATTTTAGTGCTCACCAGCAACTACTAATTATCTACAATAATGCACTAGTATCGCATTTTAAAGACAGAAACTATATATGTTCAAGAAAAATCAGGGGTGTGAAAAAAATTCTACTCCTAAAAACTAAATATATGTATTATTTGTTATTATTTTTATCCTGATGGATTTAGATATGAAATTTTATTTTATTTTGTGTTTTTGTTTGTTTTGTGGCCACACCTGGTTATACTCAGGGGTTACTCTTGGCTTAGTAGTCAAGAATCACTTCAGTGAGTTCAGGTAACCATATAGAATGCTAAATATTGAACCTGGGTCAGATATGCAATGCATGTTCTACTTACTGTACTATCTCTTTCATGGGCTATGAAATTTGATTAGTATTTAAATTGTATAATTTAATATGTAGCTTTTTAATTTTTACTTGGTGAGTTTATTCTCTTTTAAGACAGGAATAAAAACTGCAGGAATGAGGGAAAAAGGGTATAAAATAATAATGAGATATAATGGGCAGGAGATATAATAATATAATAGAACAGGTGATGGCTTGCATGCACCTGAGCTGGAATCCACTTTCAGCACTACATATGTTCCATATGACTCCAGCAGGAGTTATTCAGGGGTTATTCCTAGCTCTGTGCTCGGAAATAATTTCTGGCTCGGGGGTCGTATGGGACACCGGGAATCAAACTGAGGTCCTTCCTGCATGCAAGGCTAGCACTCTACTTCTGCAATATCGCTCCAACCCATGTTTTTATTTATTTTAAGAGTTATTCTAACATACAGGAAAACTGTTTCACCAGACTAAACAATCTCCATGTGTAGATTAAAAAAAATCTCCATGTGTAGATTAAAGAAATAGTATAATTGTAGAACCAGACTTCTTCATTTGAGGAAGTATAAAATAAAAAGTCTAAAGTAGGAGAAAAATACAATATAAATATATTGTCTGTTTCAAATTCCCAGAATCTTCTGGTTATAAAGCAAATGATCAATGACCAAATTCCAGTGTAGCCAGGGTTTCTTTCAAGCTTTGAGTTGTGACAACCTTTGAGTTGTGAATTTATTTTATTTTATTGACTTGATGACTATTTTAATAAAGCCTTGAGAGAGGGAGATGTAGGGAGAGGGTTATAATGTTGCAAGCATATTTTAATTTTTTTCAGTAATTTGCCCTATGAGGAAATAGTTTACAGGCTTGGCTTGTAATCATGTTAGTTCCTGACTTAAGTCACTAAAGGTAAAAATCTAAGTTTCACCTATTTTTTGGATTTTTACTCAAGATTTATAGTTGAAACCAACCCAAACACATTAGAGATTAATTCAATATCAGAAAGTTTGTCTATTATTATGGTTCAAAATATTCATTATATCACAAAATTTATTCCTTATCTTGTCCTAGAAAGTAGAGGACAGCTATCCTAATTAGAACATTTTTTTGCAACTTTAACAGAAGTGTACCTCAGAGGATCATTCCTTACAATTGAGTCTCCAAATAAAGAAACAAATTGATCACCATTGTCCTTAGAAGTTTGCAACCTATTTTTCCTAAAAAAGTGTCCTTCTCTTTTTTTTCCTCCTTCTAGTCATCAAAGTAAGGTGATTGCTTTGAGAATTTGAGTCTACTGTCTTCCAACCTATCAACATTTTATCTTTACTGATTGAACCCCCAAAGCCAAAAGAAGTAGACTGTCATGATGTAGGAGGTAGGGACTAAGGGGTGCCCTGTAATGTACATAAAAAGAAAAACTCTTTAGGGAAGATAAAATTGCCAAAGGCATGAAGGCTTTAAGACAGGGGACCCATCTTAGGAGATTCAGAAGCCATTAAAATGCAGAATTGTGCAAATTTGGTCACCAAAGGCTTCACTGCTGGAAAAAAGATGATTCTAAGAATATGAATGAAGACAATAAACTACTCCAACTCTCCCTTGGTAATCATAGGAATAAAAAATGGGAGACAATTTGGAAAACTAAATCTAAACTAACAGCACAGGTAAAGATATGCTTTGCCAACAGCCCTTTCTGAGACATGTGTTTTTACTTGAGCATATTTCTGTTTGGGGGAAAATGGCCTGGAACCCACTGCAAACCTACTTGAGGGATTGTGCTTCGTTTTCTACTCAGGAGAAACTCATGTTTTCTCATAAGCAAGTATCCTTCCCACTTTAGTCAAAATAAAAATAAAAAAAAAGTGAAAAAAAAGAAAGATTTGTGTATGTGTGTGTGTGTGTGAGAGAGAGAAAGAGAGAGAGAGAGAGAGAGAGACAGACAGACAGACAGACAGGCAGACAGACAGACAGAAAGACAGACACAGAATCAGAGACAGACAGATCTGTAAAAGTATGAGTAGATTTAGAATTTACTTCTTTCCTTTGAAAGAGCAAATCTTTGCTCCAACCTGATATTTATGATTCCCTGAGATACTGGATTGGATATGAAGATAATTCCCTGTGCTGGGCAGATAAAGTCGGATTTAGGTGAAGTTTGATGATTGTCTTGTGGGGGTGGTGAGGTATAAGATCTGCACATAGAAGACTTCCATCAGTCAAAATTTTCACAAACACTTTCCTGGGCAACCGAAGTAGGTTGAGAAGAAAATGGCAGAGCCCATTCTTGAGACTGTGACCTCTCTTCAAACAACTTTGTATAGTCACCCCAGGAGTTCTATTTCTTCAGATGGGGAGGCATTCATCTCTCCCACTCACAACAATAGTATTGTCTCTAAAAACATTCCAAAAGATGATTTCATTACTAAATTTTATTAATTAATATTTGTTTTTTGGTTTGTTTTTGTTTTGGGTTCACATCTGGCAGTACTCATAATTGACTTCTGATTCTGTGCACAGGGGTCAATTACAACTCCAGAGTTCTTGTGTCAGGAATTGAACCAAAGTTATTTCTACTCACAGTGAAAAGGGAAGTCAACAACTAGTTACACCAGCCCCCACTGCTGTAGCTCGTGGAACTTAAAGGTCAGGTTTTTGGAACCAGAATTCTGTAATTTTCTATGCTTATACCTGCTTTTTGTATCTACCCCTTTTTGTCAAAAAAGGAAGCGTATATCAACCCTAAGCTTCTTTGATACCTTGTGATACCTCAAAATGTCTTAGCGGATGTTATGCCCTTATAAGTAAATTGTAATACCTCAGAATGTCTTAGCAGATGTTATGCCCTAATAAGGAAATTGTCCGTACCCCCTAACCCCTTGTTATGGTATATAAGGATGAACAAAGAAAGCCACATGGTCCTTTGCCTCTGTCTGGTTCTGGACAGGCACTGAACCCTGGCTGGCCAGAATAAAGAACCCACTTGAGCTTTTGCCTGAGTGACGGTCTGTTCATGTCTCTGCATCGGAGCAGCATCTGGACTACTGAGCTTTTCAACAGGATGTGTCCTACATATGTGCTACTCCTCTAAACTCATAGTATTATATTACATTTCTCTGTTTGTGTTCCTGTGTATTTATTATTTATAAAATTCTCAATTTAACTATATTAAACATATTTACCTTAATTTTTATTTTTGCTCATATTTTCTTCAAAATTTCTAATTTTTGCTCTACAATTAATTTCAACACTTGTGATAATATTGTATTTTAAAAATGCATCATAATTGCATGTGTGATGACTAATAGCTAATAGAAAATAATTATTGTACCTAATATTGCAGTACTTTGATAAGTGACTCTAAAGTTCCAGGGGTCCTCAAACTTTTTAAACAGGGGGCCAGTTCACTGTCCCTCAGACCATTGGAGGATCTGACTATAGTAAAAACAAAACTTATGAACAAATTCTTATGCACACTGCATATATCTTGATTTGCAATGAAGAAACAAAACAGATACAAATACAAAATGGGGCCCACGGGCCATATTGAGGACCACTGCTCTAAACCAATGATAGGGTTTATTATGAATTTATTATGACTCTACCAGGATTCCTCAAACTTTTTAAACAGGGGGCCAGTTCACTGTCCTTCAGACAGTTGGAGGGCCAGATTATAGTAAAAACAAAAATTATAAACAAATTTCTATGCACACTGCATTTATCTTATTTAGAAGTGAAGAAACAAAATGGGAATAAATACAATATGTGGCCCTTGGGCCATAGTTTGAGGACCATTGCAATGATTGGGATAAGGTGTCCATTCTACTATATCAGGTTGGTATTTTTTAATATATTTTTTATTTAAACACCTTGATTACATACATGATTGTGTTTAGGTTTCAGTCATGTAAAGAACACCACACATCATCAGTGCAATGTTCCCATCACCAATGTACTAAATCTCCCTCCTCCCCACCAACCCCCGCCTGTATTCTAGACAGGCTTTCCATTTCCCTCATACATTCTCATTATTAGGACAGTTTAAAATGTAGTTATTTCTCTTTTTTTTTTTTTTTGGTTTTTGGGCCACACCCATTTGACGCTCAGGGGTTACTCCTGGCTATGCGCTCAGAAGTCGCTCCTGGCTTGGGGGACCATATGGGACACCGGGGGATCGAACTGCAGTCCGTCCTAGGCTAGTGCTGGCAAGGCAGACACCTTACCTTTAGCGCCACCGCCCGGCCCCAGAATGTAGTTATTTCTCTAACTAAACTCATCACTCTTTGTGGTGAGCTACCTGAGGTGAGATAAACTTCCAGCTCTTTTCTCTTTTGTGTTTGAAAATTATTATTGCAAGAATGTCTTTCATTTTCTTTAAAACCCATAAATGAGTGAGACCATTCTGTGTTTTTCTCTCTCTCTCTCTGACTTATTTCACTCAGCATAATAGATTCCATGTACATCCAAGTATAGGAAAATTTCATGACTTCATCTGTCCTGACAGCTGCATAATATTCTATTGTGTATATGCACCACTGTTTCTTTAGCCATTCATCTGTTGAAGGGCATCTTGGTTGTTTCCAGAGTCTCGCTATGGTAAATAGTGCCGCAATGAATATAGGTGTAAGGAAGGGCTTTTTCTATTGTATTTTTGTGTTCCTAGGGTATATTCCTAGGAGTGGTATAGCTGGATCGTATGGGAGCTCAAGTTCCAGTTTTTGGAGGAATCTTCATATCGCTTTCCATAAAGGTTGAACTAGAAGGCATTCCCACAAGCAGTGGATAAGAGTTCCTTTCTCTCCACATCCCCACCAACACTGTTTGTTCTCATTCTTTGTGATGTGTGCCATTCTCTGTGGTGTGATGTGGTATCTCATCGTTGTTTTGATTTGCATCTCCCTGATGAATAGTGATGTGGAGCATTTTTTCATGTGTCTTTTGGCCATTTGTATTTCTTCTTTGTCAAAATATCTGTCCATTTCTTTTCCCCATTTTTTCATGGGATTAGATGTTTTTGTTTTTTTTTCTTCTTGTAAAGTTCTGTCGGTGCCTTGTATATTTTGGAGATTAACCACTTATCTGATGGGTATTGGGTGAATAGTTTCTCCCACTCAGTGGGTAGCTCTTCTATCCTGGGCGCTAGTTCCTTTGAGGTGCAGAAGCTTCTTAGCTTAATATATTCCCATCTGTTAATCTCTACTTTCACTTGTTTGGAGGGTGCAGTTTCCTCCTTGAAGATGCCTGTAATCTCAATGTCCTGGAGTGTTTTCCCTATGTGTTGTTCAATATATCTTATGGTTTTGGGTCTGATATCGAGGTCTTTAACCCATTTGGATTTTACCTTCGTACATGATGTTAGCTGGGGGTCTAAGTTCAATTTTTTGCAAGTGGCTAGCCAGTTGTGCCAACACCACTTGTTGAAGAGGCTTTCTTTGCTCCATTTAGGATTTCTTGCGCCTTTATCAAAAATTAGGTGATTGTATGTCTGGGGAACATTCTCTGAGTATTCAAGTCTATTCCACTGATCTGAGGTCCTGTCCTTATTCCAATACCATGCTGTTTTGATAACTATTGCTTTGTAGTAAAGTTTAAAGTTGGGAAAAGTAATTCCTCCCAAATTCTTTTTCCCAATGATTGCTTTATCTATTCTAGGGTGTTTTTTGTTCCAAACAAACGAATTTCAAAAGTGCCTGATCCACTTCTTTGAAGAATGTCATGGGTATCTTTAGAGGGATAGCATTAAATCTGTATAATGCATTGGGGAGTATTGCCATTTTGAAGATGTTAATACTGCCAATCCATGAACAGGGTATGTCTTTCCATTTCCACTTGTCCACTCTTATTTCTTGGAGCAGAGTTTTATAGTTTTCTTTGTATAGGTCCTTCACATTTTTAGACTAGTTGATTCCAAGATATTTGAGTTTGTGTAGCACTATTGTGAATGGGGTTGTTTACTTAATGTCCATTTCTTACTTACTACTTTTCGTGTATATGAAGTCCATTGATTTTTGTGTGTTAATTTTGTAGCCTGCCACCTTGCTATATGAGTCTATTGTTTCTAGAAGCTTTTTGGTAGAGTCTTTAGGGTTTTCTAAGTAGAATATCATGTCATTTGCAAACAGTGAGAGCTTGTCTACTTTCTTTTCTATCTGGACTCCCTTGATATCTTTTTCTTGCCTAATTTTATAGAGAGTACTTCCAGTGCTATATTGAATAGGAATGGTAAGAGAGGACAGCCTTGTCTTGTGCCAGAATTTAGAGGGAAGGCTTTTAGTTTTTCTCCATTGAGGATAATATTTGCCACTGGCTTGTGGTAGATGGCCTTAACAATATTGAGAAAGGTTCCTTTCATTTCCATCTTGCTGAGAGTTTTGATCAAGAATGGGTGTTGGACCTTATAAAATGCTTTCTCTTCATCTAATGATATGATCATGTGGTTTTTATTTTTCTTGTTGTTGATGTTGTGTATTATGTTGATAGATTTATGGATGTTTAACCATACTTGCATTCCTGGGATGAAACCTACTTGATCGTAGTGGATGATCTTCTTAATGAGGCATTGAATCCTATTTGCCAGGATTTTGTTGAGAATGTTTGCATCTCTATTTATCAGTGATATTGGTCTGTAATTTTCTTTTTTGGTAGCATCTCTGTTTGGTTTAGGTATCAAGGTGATGTTGGCTTCATAAAAGGTATTTAGAAGTGTTTCCATTTGTTCATTTTCATGAAAAAATTTTGCCAGTATTGGTAGTAGTTCCTATTGGAAAGTTTGAAAGAATTCATTAGTGAATCCATCTGGACCTGGGCTTTTGTTTTTCGGCAGACATTTAATTACTGTTTTAATTTCATCAGTGGTGATGGGGGTGTTTAGATATGCTACATCCTCTTCCTTCAACCGTGGAAGATTATAAGAGTCCAAGAATTTATCCATTTCTTTCAGGATCTCATTTTTAGTGGCGTAGAGTTTCTCAAAGTAGTTTCTGATTACCCTTTGAATCTCTGTCATATCAGTAGTGATCTCTCCTTTTTCATTCCTAATATGAATTATCTAGTCTCTCTCTTTCTTTCTTTGTTAGTTTTGTCAGTGGTCTATCAATCTTGTTTATTTTTTTAAAGAAACAACTTCTGCTTTCGTTGATCTTTCAGATTGTTTTTTGTTTATCCACTTTGTTGATTTCTGCTCTCAGCTTTGTTATTTTCTTCTGTCTCCCTATTTTTGGGTCCTTTTGTTGAGCACTTTCTAGTTCTATTAGCTGTGTCATTAAGCTACTCAGGTAAGCTCCTTCTTCCTTCCTGATGTGTGCTTGCAAAGCTATAAATTTTCCTCTCAGTACTGCTTTTGCTGTGTCCCATAAGTTCTAATAGTTTGTGTCTTTATTGTCATTTGTTTCCAGGAACCTTTTGATTTCCTCCTTGATTTCATCTCGGACCCACTGGTTATTCAGTATGAGGCTGTTTAACTTCCAGTTGTTAAAGTTTTCTTCTGTGTCCCTTTGGAATTCAGAAATAATTTCAGAGCCTTGTGGTCAGTGAAGGTAGTCTGCAAAATTTCTATCCTATTGATATTATGAAGGTATGTTTTATGTTCCAGCACATAGTCTATCCTGGAGAATGTCCCATGTACATTGGAGAAGAATGTGTACCCAGGTTTCTGGGGATGGAGTGTCCTATATATATCCACTAGGCCTCTTTCTTCTATTTCTCTTTTCAGGTCTAGTATATTCTTGTTGGTTTTCAGTCTGGTTGACCTATCCAGTGTTGACAAAACTGTGTTGAGGTCCCCCACAATTATTGTGTTGTTATTGATATTATTTTTCAGATTTGTCAATAATTTTATTAAATATTTTGCTGGCCCCTCATTCGGGGCATATATGTTTAGGAGAGTTATTTCTTCCTGCTCTACATACCCCTTGATTAATATAAAATGTCCATCTTTGTCCCTTACAACCTTCCTGAGTATAAAGTTTGCATTATCTGATATTAGTATAGCCACTCCAGCTTTTTTATGAGTGTTGTTTGCTTGGATAATTTTTCTCCAGCCTTTTATTTTGAGTCTATGTTTGTTCTGGCTATACAGGTGAATTTCTTGTAGGCAGCAGAAGGTTGGATTGAGGTTTTTGATCCATTTAACCACTCTGTGTCTTAACTGGTGCATTTAGTCCATTGACATTGAGAGAAAGAATTTCCTGAGATGTAATGCCATCTTTATATCAAAATTTGGTGTGTCTTTTGTTTTGTCTTGTCTTGTCTTAAATTATGTCTTTCAGTTTTTCTCTTAAGACTGATTTTGAGTCTGTAAAGTTTCTGAGCTGTTTTTTGTCTGTGAAACCATGTATTCTTCCATCAAACCGGAAAGTGAGTTTTGCTGGGTACAGTATTCTAGGTGAAGCATTCATTTCATTCAGTCTTGTTACAATATCCCACCACTGCTTTCTGGCCTTGAGTGTTTCTGGTGACAGGTCTGCTGTAAATCTCAAAGATGCTTGCTTGAATGTAATTCCCCTTTTTGATCTTGCTGTTTTCAGAATTTTGTCTCTATCTGTGGGATTCGTCATTGTGACTAGGGGTATTTTTTCTGAGGTCTCTTTTGGTTGGTACTCATCAAGCATGCAGGATTTGTTCACATATATTCTTTAGCTATGGAAGTTTCTCTTTAATGATGTTTTTGACCGTTGATTCTTCCTGAAAATCTTCTTCCTGGGTCTCTGGGAGTCCAATGATTCTTAAGTTGTTTCTGTTGAGCTTATCATGGACTTCTATTTTCATCTGTTTCATTCTTTGACTAATTTTTCCACTGTCTGTTTATTTGCTTTAATTTTTTTTCCAATCTCTCCCACTGTATGGAATTTTTATTTATCTCGTTTTTCACAGCACCAAGTCTATTCTCAGCTTCTGATAACCTGTCCCAGAGCTTATCCATTTTGTCATTCACTTCTTTAACTGATTTTTTCAGGTCTGTAATTTGACATTTTATTTCAGTTTGGAGTTTTGTGATTCTGTCTTCATATTTTCTTGGTTATTGTTAGTACTCTGTTCAACTTGATCCATGGTTTCTTTGAGTTCATTGAGCATCTTCTATATTGCTAGTCTAAAGTCCTTATCTGAGAGGTTGTTTAGTTGGTTGGTCATTATCTGGCCATCAGTATTGTCATCTTTATTCTCTATGTCTGATGCTGGCCTGCATTGTTTCCCCATTGTCACACTTGTATTATGGGTTTTCTACGTGTTGTGGTGGTATTCATTGGCTAATTGATGTAGGCAGCCACACTCCTCTGGCTCCTTCCTTTCTGGATGAGTGGACTTGCCTCTAAGGGATTGGAGTCCTCAGTGGATGAAGTCTCACACAGGATTGAATCTTAGGCCTGAGCACACAGCAGAGAAGACATTTTAGAGAGAAATGCTGAGCTTCAGTAATCCAGCACAGTTCTTAATGTGTTTTTTTTTTTTTTCTTCTTGTTGCAATGGTGTTCTTTTCTTAGAAAGAGTGCATGGCCACATAGCAAAGCGGAAGTGCTCTTCTGGAGCCCCTTTTCGGCCCAGTCCCAAGAGGTTCATGCAACTGGACAGTAGACAGACATAGGCAGCACTCACAATTTTTCACAGTTGGGCCCCATTGGGCAGGCGTTTTTCTTGGATTTTCCCAGCCTCTCCGGTTTTATTTTTATATTGAACCAAAACATATTGAGTTCAGTTAATTGGTCATAAGATGTGCTTATATATTTCAGGCAAAATGGAATTATTTTTGTGAAAATTAATTTAACATTTTTTAGAGTAAAAGCTTCATCTCAACCCTTCTAATATCACTGGTGTTCTCAACAATAAATAGAATAAAGCATGAAAGACTGCAGTGACAAGGCTAGAAATTGTTTCATAAGTGAATTGCATGTTTTTACAATAAGAATTGTTTCAATATAAAGCACACACTTTATTTGTGTTAGTAAGTATGAAATGAAGCAAAATAAAAATCAGCACAGAGAGTGCATATTCCAATGTTGCCTATTCTGACAGAAATATTTTATTATGGTTTCTTTTATCTGATTAGGAAACCTGTATTTTCAGTTCAAAAGCCCCCTGCAATCTGAGAGTGCAAGGAAAGCATAGACTGGTGAAATGACTTGCCGGACCATTGAAGTTCAATTTAAGCATGGGAGGCAACTCTGGGGACAGCATTGCAGCATTAGCCTGTAAAGATATCTATAAACCCTGAGCTGGTGGGAGGTACAGGAAAGTGATGGCAGAACCACAGGACACCTTTGATTCACAATAAGATACTGCCTCTTTTAGAATGAAAAGCCACCTGTTGTATGTCAAAAGGTACTACTTACTGATCATTGCTTTACATATTAATGCAAAAAACCCTTGGAAGTAGTCTCCTGTGCAGCTGCGGAAAGTCAGTCTTTCACCTGTCTTCGGGAGGACAAACTTAAAATAAAAAAAAATTTAATAGAGCTGGTAGAGAATGCTTCTTTCTTTGAAGAAATCAGAGCAGTCTGCTGGGGGCAATAGATGGGTGTTGATATAGGGAGTATTGAGTTGCTTATTGCCGAGCACAGAAAAATGCTAATAAGATCCATGCTGAGAAAAGCTCTCACTCATCAGGGGGCATCATTGCAGACATTAAGCTGAGACTGTGAATTGCTGTTAGCCAAAACTGGAGAAAGCCTAATGAGAAGTGTGCCAAGAAGTATCTTTCCCACACCCTGGCAACTGCTATCTGGAAGTATAGTTTTGTAGCACTGTTTGAGAAATAATTTGCAAAGCAAATATTATCCTCCAGAGGTGAACTTGGTAGACCTATTTTTAGATGATCAAAATATACCTATATTAATAATCAATTTACTAAGAAAAATAAAATTTCAAGGGTCAAATGTATGCTTTTGATAATAATCAAATGCATGAAGACAAGTATAGTACTTATTCTGAGCTAATCTTTGCTATCTCAAGTTTTAAATCTCTGTGAAAAAAGATTAATATGAGACCCCATAAATTTCAGAAGTCATTTGCTTAGTTTTCTAAGGAATACTTGTTAAGATTATATAAATATTATCCAATATATTTTAACTATATGGTCCCATTCACCATTCATAAATGAGACAGTGTGCAGCAAAGTAGAGATAAGGTTCTTTTTGTTTTATAAAAAAAAACAATACTGATATGAACAGGAAGACTACATTTAGAAGACTAAAGTTAATACTAATAATTGGATTTTTGTTGTTTGGTGGGGTTGAGAGATCAAAAGCAAGTGGTTCTCTAACACAGAATCATATCTTTATATTTTGAAGTTTACCACTTGCCTCTATAGCTGCTGAAATACTTTAATCCATAAAAAAAAAAACATAAGGAAAACCAAAAAGAAGTTACTGGATAAATCACAAGTGTGAGGTTTTTGTCTTGCATGTGTCTTGCTCCCAGTTCTATTCTTGATATTGCATATGGTACCCTAATCACCACTGGGTGTGATCCTCCTGGAGCACAGCATAGCAGGGTTTGAGGTAAACCCCCTCATTAAAAATTATGCACAGAATTTGTAATGGGAAAAATTGTGCTCAGTGCACTTTTGTTGTTGTATTTTTGTTTGTTTGTTTGTTTGTTTTGGGGTCAAACTTGGTGACACTCAGGGGTTACTCTTGGCTTGGGGGACCATATGGGATGCAGGGGGATTGAACTATGGTCCATTCTAGTATAGTGTATGCAAGGCAATTGCCCTACCACTTGTGCCACTGCTCCACAGTGCACTTTTTAACTATATTTAATGATGTATGAGGTAGACTTCAAACCTATGTTCTCCCTTGAACATGTATCTCACTAATCAATGTTTCTCTGTTTATCTGTTTCTGCTCTGATGAAGACTGTTCTCTTCTGAACACACTCTTCTCTCTTTCTCTTGCATCAGTTCTTTCTCATCAAGTTTCAATAAAATAATCTTACATACACACACAATGAGTTTGATCTGGATGTACTAACTGCATTTTTATTTGCTTGTCAGTAACATTATCTGCTAATCTGATAAGTGTGAGAAATGATTTTTTTTCTGAATAAAATTCTTACTTAAAGCATGCCTTTTAATATAGCAAGGTTGATTAATAAGGTTAAATAATGTAGAGAATTTATGGTAGTAAATGTTGGGGAGTCTGAGAGTTGCCCCTGTTTTTTTACTAATTAACATCCCTTGGGAGAAATTACATTAGGTACACATGCCCCACCTTAAAAAATATGAGGATTTGAACTATTCATCAAAATTTTAGACACAATAATGTGTTAAAAGAGTGCATTCCATATAAAATTATAAAATTAATTGTTGCATTACTTATTAGTTAAAAATAAAAATAAGGTAGGCGCATGAGACATTAAGATGAGCATTTAAAAATTTAAAACCAACAAGTGTTACCAAACAGGGCCTATAGCGAATATAAAGAATGTTTCTTTAATGCAATCCTTCCTTCAAAGCTTGACAAATGCATGATTATACAGTCTGGACCCTTAATAAGATATCTTTCTATCAACTTATAAAAGTATTGGAGTATGTTTCCAAATATTAGCCTACAGAAAACTTTATTTTTAAACTTTATTTTAAACTCTGATATTCTTGACTGCAACCTGCATTTTCTAAAAGTCCATCCCAGCTTTTTTTCTTTTTCTTTTTTAATGATCTACTACTTGTGATGTTTAAGTTAGATGGTTCTCTATCCATCATTTTTCTAATCTGAGGGTTAACTGTTTATAAAGCTCTGGTTCACTAATCATTAACCTTGTCTCTTACTTTTTTTTTTCTGTTAAGGAGCCTTTGTGGATCTCCAAGTATTCTAGAAATTTTAAGCATGGGCTAAAATTTTTGGCAGTCATCTAAAAATATTCTAGCCAGACAAATTTTCTAAATGATGTTGCAAGTTCTAGCTATCTGTGGTATCACTTTCTTCATGGTTTTTAAATAAATTAAGAATGTTTTCTATGGGGCCAGAGAGATAGCATGGAGGTAAGGCATTTGCCTTGCATGCAGAAGGATGGTGGTAAGAATCCTGGAATCCCATATGGTCCCCCAAGCCTGCCAGGAGTGATTTCTGAACTTAGAGCCAGGAGTAATCCCTGAGAACTGCAGGTTGTGACACAAAAACCAAAAACCAAAAAAAAAAAAAAAGAATGTTTTCTAGGTATCAGGAGGAAATTTTTTGTTTTGTTCAGAGCCATAATTAATTACCCATCATATAATTTGGCTCTAAGTTATCTATCTAAATTATGGATCTGCATGCAATTTATTTTATTTTATTATTTTATTTTGAGTGTCACTAATTGAACGCAGATCTGGATGCATGCATATACTACTGAGTAATATATGCCATTACGTAAGATTTAGTATAGAACATGCAGAGGTATATTCTCAAAAGATAAGGGAGACTTCATTAATTATAACCTCATGGGAAGTTGGGGTTATTGCTCTCAGACAGAGACAAAGGTATAAACTCAGTTATTCTGAAACAGAACAAAGGAGAATTTTCATTTTTCCCCATAAGTTGGTAGAGTATTTCTACTGTACTTCATTATTGAGAATGGTCAATATAATCAAACCATCTATGTTCAGTTATTTTCATTTATTTGATTTCTCCCTCTTCTATTCCACAGAAAATAGAAGAAACCCATCTTTCTTTAAAAAAAAAAAGGCATTTATAGGCTATGGAATATTTAAATCTCAAAGAAGCAGATACATAATTTGCAATTAGAAGATTTCAAAATAAAACTTTTAGACTGAGCTTTTTATTTATTTTTGGGGGGTCACTTCTGGCAACACTCAGGGGTTACTCATGGCTCTATGCTCAGAAATCGCTCCTGGAAAACTCAGGGGACCATATGGGATGCTGGGTTTCGAACTGCCGGTACCTTCATACTATCTCTCTGGCCCCCTAGACTGAGCTTTTTAAACTGAATGTTGCAACCTATCTAAGGTGTGCAAGTGAAATAAAATTAAATATTTTTATTATTAATTTTCAGAAAATATGAAATGTTTGTTTTCTATACACCTTATATATAACACTATATATACATACAAATATATACATATACATATGTATATGAAACAGCCAGAGGTGAAAAAAATTTTCTGACTAAAAGGAATCATGAAGTGACAAGTTTAATGGACTGCTTTCTCTAAGAGAATTCCATCATTAGGAAAAAATCTTTCTAAAGTTTAGTTCTGTTAATAAGAAAATGTATGTTTTTCTAGTTGGTGCTACTGGAGAAAAATCTATCCTGTTTAAGAAAATTAAACTCCAATTGGAAAGATTTTTTTTCTCCTCTGTCCTTGTCTCTCTCTGTCTCTGTCTATCTCTCTCTCAGTGTCTTATCTCCTCTCTCTGTTTCACTTTGCTATCTCACATATACAACAGAAATATACATGAATGTATACAAGGTGGTCTTATTTTCATGTAAAATAACAGTGGGTAGGGGACTTACTTTACACACTGCCAAATAGCATCCTGAGCCCTGCCAGAATTGATTTCTGAACATAGAACTTGTAGTAGTCTGTGAGCAATACTTGTGTCCCCCAAGCAAAAGAGCATTTTAAAATGTGGTCTAACAATAATTGTCCTGATATTGTTTTCTCCTATCAAATATTTAAAAACAAAATGTAGTCTACATTATTTAGAGGTATAAGTAAAATTATATGGGAGAAAAGTGAATATTAGAAATGTTCTCTAAATACTGTAAATAACAAATTTTGTTTTGGAATATGAAACATCAACATACATTTAAAGAGATAAGAAATAATACCCATTATTCCTAGTTTTAAAAGTGTAACTGAAAACAAAGAATACATAGATCTAAATAATATTGATTGGGGGCCGGAGAGATAGCACAGGGGTGTTTGCCTTGAAAACAGCCAATCCAGGACCTAAGGTGGTTGGTTCGAATCCTGGCATCCCATATGGTCCCCTGTGCCTGCCAGGAGCTATTTCTGAGCAGATAGCCAGGAGTATACCCTGAGCATTACCGGATGTGGCCCAAAAAACAAAAAAACTTAAAACAAAACAAAACAAAAAGATGTTTTTGGGGCCGTGAGGTGGTGCTAGAGGTAAGGTGTCTGCCTTGTAAGCACTAGCCAAGGAAGGACGGCAGTTCAATCCCTCGGCGTCCCATAAGGTCTCCCCAAGCCAGGGGCAATTTCTGAGTGCTTAGCCAGGAGTAACCCCTGAGTATCAAACAGATGTGGCCCCCCCTCAAAAAAGAATAATATTGATTGTACCATTTTGGCAGCATATTACTGTGTCTTTGTTGTTTTCGCATCTGATTCTGTTCTATTTTTCATCTCAAAATAATTATATTTCATATTGGATGGTTAGATTTTTTGAGACTCCTCTGTATATGTTTAATTATTTTATGTATTTTATTTACAGCATAGTCATGTTTGCTGGAAATAATTCAATCACTTTGAGATTTACTTTTGAGGTTTTATTATGTGGTGCCAGAAGTGCTTTTAATTTAAGGCTAATGGCCCCACTATATAGCTAGCATCGTTGTAAGGACTTTATTAGATACTACGTCTTAATAAGGTTGTATTTTTATGTGTGATTTCCAATGATTTTTGTTTCTACTCTTCCTGGGCCCCTTATTATTTTCCATTGAAACTGTAGCAAAGGGAAAGCTTCTTTAAATCTATTAATGTCCCTCTACTCTCTTTGATTTTGCTCTCTATTCTTTGAATTTGTCTCAACTTAACATCATAGGCTTTTTCAACTGCCTCTCTGTGATGTTTCTTAGAAACTCTTCCTTGAGAAAATTCTGAACTTGGTTTATTTCTCTTTTCTTAGATATTAATTCATTGAGTTAAATTATTATGTATATATTACAGGTTGCTCTATATTTTAATGCAAATTCTGTCCCACTTCCTTTGTTAGGACTATAAATACTGTCACTGGAAGTCATATAGCACATATACAGAAAATAAAATGTCAAGCAACAATTGGCTACAGTGAATCTAGGAGAAATAGCAAAATTTAAGTCTAATGGTGTTGCTCTCATATATTTGTTTAGAATAGTAAAGTACTTAAAGTATTCAAAATAACATTAGTTATTCTCTGTTTCTAAAAAGATGTATTTTCAGAAACATTACATAACTATGTAAGATATGTGATTAGTTGTGAAAATATTGCCTTTTAAAACTGATTTTGAAGAAATTATAATTACTTAAATATTACAGTTGAGTGATCTCAGGTAAGTAATTTAATTACTAGTTAATCAACTCTTTACATTTGTTTTCTAAAAAATTTAATACTATTTATTAAAATAGCATTCTTTTATAGTATTATATGTGCTGTATATCTTTCTATAAGTCAATAAATTCAGATACTGTCCTTTATTCATTGATTAAAAACCAGTTAACCCATAATAATAGATCATCTACCATCATACTATTAAGAGAGTGGATATTACTTTTAGTGCAATATTTATTAGTTTTAGTTTTGTCACTATTAAATAACCCCCTTATCTCTACATTCACTCATATGTGTATTGGTATATATATATATATATATATATATATATATATATATATATATATATATATATACATACATACATACATACATATGCTTTTATATTGATTTCATAAAATTTTGTTTGAATCCATATAATAAACTAATTGTAAACTAACAGTAATCGCCTACAGTGCTTACCTCATGGACTATTATTTAACTTAATCAGAATAGAACTGTTTAATACTTTTTGGAGGAGCACACCCAGTTGTGCTAAAAGCTTATAACTTTGTAAAGAGATCAGTTTGGGGATTCTTGAAGGGCCATGAGAATGGCTGCACTTTGAAACCTGTCCATTAACTCTAACTCATGGATAGTATTCTTTTTTAATTCATAGTTATTTCACTTCACACATTTTTAGTTAAAAATTTAAATAATAGGGGCCTGCAAGGTGACACTAGAGGTAAAGTGTCTGCCTTGCAAGCGCTAGCCAAGGAAAGACAGAGGTTCAATCCCCCATCTTCCCATATGGTCCCCCCAAGCCAGGAGCAATTTCTGAGCGCTTAGCCAGGAGTAACGCCTGAGCATAAATGGGTGTGGCCCAAAAAAACAAAAAAAAAATTGAAATAACTTCAAAACACCATGATTTATAAAGTTTTTCCTAGTTGAGCTTTAGACTTTCAATGTACCAATACTTATCCCACGACCAGTGTCAGCTTTCCTCCACTAGTATTCCCAGATCCTTTCCCAAATACCCCAAATTCATATTCAATTTTTTTAAATAAATAACATATTTTGTTGAAAATTTTACATTAAAATTAAGGGTCAAAATATAATTTGGGCTTGATTTTATTACTTATCAGATTCATGAGCCAATGAAAGTAATAGAATCATTCTGATGTGCAATTTTATCAGTAAAACATCATCGAAAATTTTTCTCATAAGAATATATTGAGGAACAATTGTTCTAATAATAGAACTATTTGTACAACTGCAATGCTGGTTATTATTCACTTCAGTTTTGTGTCTTAAAATTTGTTTTAAATAAAAATGCATAACAAGTAACTTACTTATTGTGATTTTTAAGGAATTGAATGGGGTCATCTCTATTATCTAGTATTTTTCTTCTTGATTTTGTATTTATAAACAGCACTAGTCAATTATGATCCTAGTTGCACCTGTTTTTAATATAGTCATTCTGTATGCTCAGAACAAATAAAAACTTGAATTGCAAAACCAATTGTTGGCTAAAATATGGAGAGCACAAAGTATTTCATAAAAGTGTAGTGATGACATGATCCAATATCTCAATCTAGTTCACTGAAAATGCCTGAGAGAACAGTTCCCTTTATAAATCATGCACATACATCAATGATTTTGTAAATTGTATTTCTTAGTACAAAATAGATTATAGATAGCTTTGGGGGATGCAACTGTGAGGTTGAAATACATGAATTTGGCAGCAGAATGCATGGGCAAATATATTTATTTTTCTATGTGTTTTATAGTTGACCTTGACTATTCACCTACTTCTCAGTGATAGTTTTTTAGACAAATAAAATTATATTTGATTAGATCATTAAGGTTGATGTACCTGCAATTTTGCTGTTTTAATGTTTAAAATAAACATTTCATTAACTAATAAACTAATTAAACAAGTTAATTTAATCAACTAATAAATAGGTTTTATTACTACTTGTATAGGTCTAATAAATTCTATATTCATTAATAAAGTCATTGATTTTATCTTTCTTTTTAAAATTGATTATAATTTGGTCGACTGAAACGATTTTATGGATTAGAATAGGTTTTTACTAAAGTGGTTGTTCATATTGAAATATAAATAAAATAAAAAGTCAAGTATCTATGTTCTGTAGATGTACATTTCCTACTCAAATAAATACAAAATTTTTCTTGAAAAAATATAAAATAATAGGGCTGGAGCAGTGGCTCAAGTGGTAAGGCATCTGCCTTGCCTGCCTTAGCCTAGGATGGACCATGGTTCGATCCCCAGATGTCTCATACGGTCCCCCAAGCAAGGTGCGATTTCTGAGCGCATAGACAGGAGGAACCCCTGAGTGTCACTGGGTGTGGCCAAAAAACCAATATATATATATATAGCCAAGATATGATTCAAGACAGAAAATATGCCTCATGTATGTGAAAACATGGGTTCTTATTTAGTACTACAAAGCAAACAAAAATAGAATACGAAACAAATAAAATACATTTTACCTCTATTATTTTACACCATTTTTCCCCTATCACTTTAACCAAAAAAGTTAAAAAATAGAATTTTTTCAATATTCAGCCTATACTTTACAAATTCTAAATTAATGTCTGTAAAATAAAAATATAAATATAATAACATAAATATGCTAAATATGTTAATGTACATAATTGTGGCATTTAACTATTATAATGTAATTATGAGATCTTTGTATATTAATAAATTACTTGATCTAGTAATCTCAAATTCTAACTCTAGAGGATAGCTTCTATTTTTTCTTTGATTTAACTAATCTATACCATTTATTTTTATTTCAATGTGTCAAATTAAAAATTTTGATCCTAATTTAAAGGTATTGTAAGATCATAGTGTATTCAGTAATGGTTAGCCATATATATAGTATAATACATAGCACTAGGAAATAAGTTGTTTTTATGATGGGACTATAAATTATGTAAACATTTGATTATCATAAAGACACAAGATGGCAGTACTAGTCCTTATGAGTATCTATGCATATGAAAAAACATTTGAAAACTTGTAATGCTATATTTCTAGTCAATATTTATAAATCTGCTTTTATTTCTATGCTTGATTTTCATAAACTTTTAGTTTTTGAATAAAAATGCTAATGGATGTTATTATTCATCTCTAACCATCCATTCATCCACCAATCTATTATCCATCTATCACCTCCTAAATATATATTTATAATCATTGCTCTGAGTTCAGAAGTTTTTCCTCAGATGACTTGTATCCTCATCTAAATGAGTAGTAGATAATCTTTGCATTAATTATATTTAACAGTATCATTATTAATTAAAGCAGATGTGATATTTAAGATTAACTTTGCTATATCTTAATGATTACTTATGTTTAAAGTAAAAGATGTGTACATCATACTCTCTTTGTTCAGTGGTTAAATAAAGGTGAAAATGGGTTATGATTATTTTCTATATATTTAGAACATTTATATTTGTAACTCTGGTATAGGAAAATATTTTATTATCATTTAGCAATTTAATTATTAATGCTAAGCAGTCTATTTCAAGAAATTCAGGATATTTGATCCTATTTTATTAAAAAAAATTCAGGTATTAGATCTGCAACTTGCCATTTTCCACTCTAAAGTAACTTTAGTTTTAGTTTAAAAGATATGAAAACCATTTTTTATATAAGAATTGTAGCATTTTACCCATGTATTCCTATTTATTTTTGTCGTCATTTGTTTCTTTTCAGGAAATATAGGTGTAGAATTTCTTCTATCTTAGCTTCTATACTGATATATAATGAACTGGGATGGCTTTATAAACAGCTACATTTTGTTTCTCACAATTCTAGGGATTTCAAGTCTAAAATCAAGAATAATTTAGTAATGTTTTTCCCTAATGGAGATATTTCTCTATGGTAATTACTTCCATGACAAACTTTCTCTTAGATTAGATGTTACCCAGTCTATTGATTTCATTATATTTAGATGCTTTTGTACCTAGTAGTTATAAACTTTTGTTACCTCTTCTCCCTGAAGAATAAATTCTATATCTATAAGGGTCAAGTTTGTTATTAAATGGAGTAGAGTGTTTGCCTTGAATGTGTGATGTCATTGATACAATTCTCAACAAAACATAAAGTTTAAATAAGTTAAAATTCAGATGATCACTGGTTTCAGGCTTTCACAGAAATAGAATTGTTAAGCATAAGTAGGTATAATTCTCTAAACTTTTCTAGGTGGTTTTTAGTTACTCTCAAAAAAATCAAGTGTTATATGGAAATATAAAGGATAATAAGACACTACTCTAATTATGCTACGCCATTTAGGAATAAACATAATTGTAGAATTGTGTAAATGGCACTAGTAAATATATATGTAAATATATATTTGGAATATAACTTATTTATTTTAGACACATATACACATACATTATTCTGCGACTAGATATTTATCAAAAAATAAAAGAAAGTGCCTGATAAGACTTGTATACAATTATTTATAACAGCTTTATTCTTAATAGCTTAAAGCTAAATAACTGGACTACTGCTTATATAGAAAATAATTTTTTAAAAAAATTCTTATTGCATAGTGACATTTTATAGCTTCTAGGCAGTTTATCTTGATATATTCTGCAGAAATAGATGAAGCCTTTTTGAGTAGAACAGGCAATGAGGGATAAGTACTGGGAAATAAAAAAGTAAAGGAATGAGGAGCCGGAATGGTGAGCAACAGTAGGGCCTTTGCTTCACACGCGACTGACCTAGGAGGAACAGAGATTCGATCCCTCAGCGTCCCATGTGGTCCACCAAGCCAGAAGTGATTTCTGAGCACATAGCCAGGAGTAACCCCTGAGTGTCACCAAAACCAAATAAAAAATATTATAAGGGAAATGAGAGAACATATTTAGTTATGTTTACAACCTGGAACGTAATAGTTTAACAGAAAATTTTACAAAATAAACATTTAAATATTCAAGATTTTCTTAAAATGTTATATAGAGAAACTTCAATATTATTATTCTTTGATTTAAGAATTAATTTCAATGTTTCTTAGTAAAAATAAAATAACATAAAACTGATTATTGGATCAATACTGGCTTTTGATTTCCTGTAGGTGAAACTACTCACATGACTTGACAAATTCACTTATTTAGTAAAAGTGTACTGTAGTCTGCTGTTAAGATAGTAAAGAAAAACAGCACAGAAAATCTCAAATATTTTTAATCCAATGCCATTTGTTACAATGTTCATTTAAAAAATACAGAATCCCTATTAAAGTTGAATGAAATTAATTTTATCCCAGGACTTGGATTTGTTGTAGGGCATTTCTCTTAAAGTCTACATTTCCAAGAAGAACCCACCGAAGGCAGTAAGTAAAGACTTACTGTAATATTTATTCTTGAAGAGTTCACAACCTCGCAATTTTCACAGGACACAAGCCTGACTTAGTTTTCTTAGAGTTCTTCCCCTCCTTTTTTTGTGTTTGCATATACTGTCAGTCTTTTTCTGCATTTATGCCATTTTATCTTCCTTTCTTTTACTTTGATTTATATATATTTAAATCCAAGTAATCAAGCTACTTTATTTTTGTTATTTCTTTAGTTTTCAAAGACCAAGACTCAATATACTGTAGAAGATTTGGGGTTTATGGTCTTATGTTTTTCTTACTTCCAAGTTGGTTCAGTGATTTTTAAGTTAGAAAAAAAATAATTCAATAGCTACATTTGACTCTTCCTCTCTTTATCCAAGATAATATCTCTATTCAAATCACTTTAACTTACACTAACTTGTACTCAAAGATAGCAGGTAATAATAAAACATAGTATACATATATAATTTTCTTTAGGTATGGGTGTATGTTGCATACTGATTTATTTATTTACTTATTTATTTATTTTGGGTCACACCCGGCTTTTGCTCAGGGGTTACTCCTGGCTCTGTGCTCAGAAATCGCCCCTGGCAGGCAGGGGGGACCATATGTGATGCCGGATTCGAACCACTGTCTTTCTGTATGGAAGGCAAACGCCCTACCTCCATGCTATCTCTCCGGCCCCTGCATACTGCTTTAAATAAACTTTATTACCTCTGCACAATAAATACTCTAATAAATACTCTACACTTTTTGTATAGAACACAAACATTTAAGTAAATTGATTAACCTATAGAGAGTAAGAGGCAATTATACTGTGAATACACTTAGGGTACATATTGAAAAAAATACTTGGTAAGTAATTCAGAGAAGCTGGGAAGAATTTTTTATTTTTTTGGTGACTTAAATTGAAGTACTCTAGCTCAAATAATTATTTTCAAGAAGTTGCTTTATATTTGAAATGTCATCATAGTCAAAGCTAGAAGTTTGAGAGGTACAGAGTTGAAGACCAAACAAAAATAAGAATGTGTTGATTTATGGATTTGTTAAAGTTTAAGTGTTAATATTAAAACAAAGTTAAGATAGTGATAAAGAAAATGTGTTTGAATTCAGAAGGCTTTGATGCTATTCTTCAAGCATACACATTAAAAAATAACAAATGAACAATGATTTTGGCAGTCTGACAAAGAAATGTTCATGCTAGCTTATTTAATTACAAACACAAATGATTGATTTGAAAAACCGAATCTTAATAATTTAACCCCTCATTTAAGAAAACATTACTATCAAGAAGAATAGCTGTATTACCATTCCACCGAAAATCTCAGAAAAATCGCACAAAACCTTACTCCAGAAGTCTTCCTTTGGAATCAAGGCTACTATAGGAAAGGTTAAAATCCATGAAAACAGAGAGTAGAGCTAAATGACCCTAATTCTGTGAAAACTTTGAAAAGATATGGAAGCTTTTTTAAAAAGGTCATCATAATTCTCTGAATTGCAGGCATTTTCTCTTTAGGCAGTCTGCCAAAGCCCTTTGATGCTTTCATGCCGGCTAAAGTAAGCTGTGTGTGCTACTTTTTGATGGTATCGCCCATGATAAACCTGAAATGGTTAGGGAGTTCATTTCAGATATAGATCTGAAGATAACTTATCCAACTTATCTGGTCAGAAAATCTCCCTGTAAATCTTTCAAAAACAAGATGACTTGTGAGATTTTTTGTAATCCTGGTTTGTGTCTGTGGAGAAAATGTGACACAAACAGTTGTCTCCATGGTTTCAAATAAGACTAAGAAATGCATGACCCTGGGAAATAAAAATCCACATGTGAGCAGGTATACCAACTACTGACAGAATTCAAAAGTGAGAAGGGTTAAAGTGTGTGAGCTCAGGGACAATTAATGTCTTTTTTATTTCCACTTTATCAATTTCCTTTCACTAATACTATAATTTATTATAAATGTGTTCTATGAGATACTTCTAAACTCATACATATATGAACTTTAGTGACTTATTTATTTCCTTTTGTTTCGTTTTGTGCTCAACAATTACTACTGTCTCTTTCAGGGATCCAACCAGGTGGGTTCCAGAGACCACATAAGTTTCCCGGAATCAAAACCTGTAATGATCTATCCCAGGTTAGCTGCTCGCACAGCAAACTCCCTACCTACAGTGGCCCATAAGCTTCAGTGATTTAAACAAATAAATGTCCAGTCTCAATAGCTAATTTTAGGACAAGAAATTTCAATACATGGAAATGTGTTGTGTATAGGTTCAATAAGTCATACATTTTTCTCCATTTATAAGAGATACAAGGAAAAGTTTTTGAAATATTAGTTTGCATAGTTCACACCCAACTTGGATGTTTTAGATATATGAAAACATATTTAAATATATAATTAAATCCATTAGAGATAACATTTATAATTATTAATAAATATTGTTATTATTCAAAGAATATAGAAACATAAACATGCTAATGTAACCCAGATCAAAGCATACATTTAAGTCTCATCCTTATAAATAGGATTTATTATAAAACTGTGTACAGCTCATCGTCTTCCTGTCAGTCAAAACACTAAATCTCTCTTCACCTCAGTTTAGCCATCTATAAAATGATGGTGTCGGAGAATTTAATATATATATATATATATATATATATATATATATATATATATATATATATATATATATATATATATATATATATATGTATATACAAATCACAAAACCAACAGCACTGGTCTAAACTACCATAACAAAACCTAAGTATATGCTAGCCAAGGATGAAGGCTTGTGGTTTGGAGAGTTAACACTGTTGGTGGGATCAATGTGAGACCATTGTATTTCTAAAATTCAACTAGTAATAACTTTATAAATCATGGTGCTTTATAATATTTTTACTTTTATTTTATATTATTTTTTATTTAAACAACTTTATTACATACATGATTGTCTTTGGGTTTCAGTCATGTAAAGAACACCACCCATCATCAGTGCAACATTCCCATCACCAATGTCCCAAATCTCCCTCCTCCCCACCCAACCCCCGCCTGTACTCTAGACAGGCTTTCTATTTCCCTCGTACATTCTCTCTATTAGGATAGTTCAAAACGTAGTTATTTCTCTAACTAAATTCATCCCTGTTTGTGGTGAGCTTCATGAGGTGAGCTGTAACTTTCAGCTCTTTTCTCTTTTGTGTCTGAAAGTTATTATTGCAAGAATGTCTTTCATTTTTCTTAAAACCCATAGATAAGTGAGACCATTCTGAGTCTTTCTCTCTCTTTCTGACTTATTTCACTCAGCATAATAGATTCCATGTACATCCATGTATAGAAAAATTCCATGACTTCATCTCTCCTGACAGCTGCATAATATTCAATTGTATATATGTACCACAGTTTCTTTAGCCATTCATATGTTGAAGGGTATCTTAGCTGTTTCCAGAGTCTTGCTATGGTAAATAGTGCTGCAATGAATATAGGTGTAAGGAAGGGCTTTTTGTATTGTACTTTTGCGTTCCTAGGGTATATTCCTAGGAGTGGTATAGCTGGGTCGTATGGGAGCTCGATTTCCAGTTTTTGGAGAAATCTCCATATTGCTTTCCATAAAGGTTGAACTAGACGGCATTCCCACTAGCAGTGGATAGGAGTTCCTTTCTCTCCACATCCCCGCCAACACTGCTTGTTCTCATTCTTTGTGATGTGTGCCAATCTCTGGGGTGTGAGGTGGTACCTCATAGTTGTTTTGATTTGCATCTCCCTGATGATTAGTGATGTGGAGCATTTTTTCATGTGTCTTATGGCCATTTGTATTTCTTCTTTGTCAAAGTGTCTGTTCATTTCTTCTCCCCATTTTTGATGGAATTAGATGTTTTTAATATTAAAAAGAGAATACCTTCTTAAAATCTTGATATTAAAAGTTCAAAAGACATTAAAATTAAAAAAATATTTAATAATAGTGAAATATAGTGAAATATAAGAACATTGTAGCTTGAACATCTAGCCAAATTTTGATAGCCAAATAGTGAATTAAATAAATCAAAATATCACTATGTCACTGATATCTTTGGAAGGAGTCCTTCAACGAGTTAGAAGAATAGGTATAAAAAATGCAGGATTTTTAAAGGATCTTTTAAAAGTAATGAATATAACCATTTAACAGTAAATGAAAGTTTTTAGAAAACATACTCTTTTGATTTTTTGTACATTTATCAATGTGGTCTATTCTCAAACATTTATGCAAATATATTTATGTAAAAGTAATTTAATAGATATAAGAAACATAAGAAATACATAAGAGTATTAGAGAATAAGTCTTATTTTTTATTTTACATTATGATCTTAATCTATAACTTGTTTCTATACACAAACATTCAAATTTCAAATTAAAAATAATTTTCTGAATTATATTATTTATGTTCACTGTAGAGAATATGAATTATAAAATAGATTTCAAAAAATAAGTCACCACTGTCATATACATTTTTTAATTTCCAAATTTATCAGGTAGCTACTTAAACAAAAATATCATCCAAAATGTAAGTGTTTAAATGAAAATATCTAATTTGGCCATTTTCCATATCAACTGAGTACAGCTACACTAATGTGTGACCAGCATAAGTTTTGATGAAAATGTCATAGTTTTCTTGCTCAGATGTATAAAGTAAAATTGCCTAGAGTCTTTCAATGGATAGTGAATAATCAATATCATAAAAAGAGAGTTTGTATGTATACATGTATACATATATGTCTATATATAATATTGATCACTTTGATTCTAAATTTTTCATAATGTAAATTTACTTATAAATTTATTCTTTTTTTTCTTTTTTTTGTAGAGGAGAGGAGAGGAGAGGAGAAGAGAGGAAAGGAAAGGAAAGGAAAGGAAAGGAAAGGAAAGGAAAATGGGCGGGAGGGGAGGAAAGAGTGGGAATATAAATTTATTCTTAAATTTAATTTATCAAGCAAATTTTATGCAAGATTAAATTTAGATATTTAAATATTGAGATTATTTAAGACACTTATAAACCTCTAATATTTTGCACTATGTGGCAAAATTTAAGAAGTAACTCACTTTTTGAAATCAAAATTGAAAGCAATACTTATTTTGTCTTTGCAAAGCAAATTTAGTATGTCTGCTAATGGTGTCCCAGTTTTCTTAAATTACTCTACTAGTCTCTTACATTATTTATTAATGCAACAGACAATTTCTATGTGTTAGGAATTGTATTAGACTTTAAGTGAGTTTTTGAGAATAAATAACACTAATACATAATGTTGCCTTCAGAATTCCTTTCTAATATATGGACCACACCTAGTTGTGCTCAAATATTTACTTCTGGCTTTGTGCCTAGGGGTCAGTCCTGATAGTCAGGAATCAAGCATGTTTTAAAAACAACATAACTTTATTTATTTATTGGTTGGTTGTTGGGCCAATCCAGCAGTGCCCAAAGGATACTCGTGGCCCTGTACTCAGAAATCGCCCCTGGCAGTTTGGGGGACCATATGGAATGCGGGGAATTTAACAGGGTCCCTCCCAGGTCCATAGCATGCAAGGCAAATGCCCTACCACTGTGCTATCTCTCCAGCCCCCAAGCATGAATATTTTATGTATAAGCCAAGAGCCTTAGAGCTTTAACAATATTTTTGGAGAGAGACTTGATTTTTTGCAAGTGCTTTTAACATACAAAATACTTTGAAAAACAAACTACTGTGGTTTTCTCTTTTATTTATGTTTGCACATTATCATTTAATTTGTTCAACTATTTTAATATTTTATAATATTTGTATTTTGTCTATTGTTTCTAAACTTTTTAAATTTTTTCTAGATTTGTTATCATTTAAAAATATTCTCATTTCAACATTTTAATGTAAAATAATTCCTTTTATAGAACTTGGGTAAGGCACTTTTCTTGCACATAGCAGACCCAGGTTTGATCCCAAGGACCTAATATAGTCCTCTAAGGCCACCGGAAGTAATCTCTAAGCATAGAGCCAAAAGTAAACTGCCCAGAGCACCACTGGGAAAAAGCCCCCCAAACAAACAAACATACAAAAACTAAAGTAATTCTCCCACACAAATGTTAAAACTATTTTGCATTCACATAGTTTGGTGTCCTCATTTTATAATTTTGAATAAAGATGTTTTATTTCCTTAACAAATATATTTAAAAATTATTCCTTAAACTTTAATATATAGCTACATTTATGATTTTGATTTACAATTATGTTCAAGATGTTTTGGTTTTGCTTGTATTTATAAAGTAATATACATATACATTATATATATATATATATATATATATATATATATATATATATATATATACATAACATCAGTTTACTAATAGTGAAGGCTTCCATTATAGCTCTGCTATGTATTTTATTTCTATGGAGCACATGATTTTATATACTTGTTGACACATATAAAGGGCTCCAGGTCAGCAGTTTGTTAAATACATTTTTATATTTCTATATTTTTATTTTTACATTATTGATGTATATTTAAAAACATAAACAGATTTGTCACCAAATAAATTATGATTTGAAACATAGCATTTAAATTTAGTTAGTTCAGTTTTTCTATTGCTTGTCTTTGTAACCTTGGCTTATATTAAATATCGTAGCTCTTCTGGCATCTTACATACTGTCTTCATACTGTCATATAGATTATGATGGCAAATCATTAACTGGTCGAAAATTTTGTCTCTCCAGATTTATAACCTTGGCTTTCTTCCCAGTCATAATCTCATGTTTCTAATTTTTTTTTGTTTTTTTTTTTTTGGGCCAAACCCATTTGATGCTCAGGGGTTACTCCTAGCTAAGTGCTCAGAAATTGCCCCTGGCTTGGGGGGACCATATGGAACACTGGGGGATCGAACCGCGGTCCTTCCTTGGCTAGCGCTTGCAAGGCAGACACCTTACCTCTAGCACCACCTCGCCAGCCCCTCATGTTTCTATTTTGACTTAATTTCATTACAGATATTCCATTATAAAACAATGCTTTTTTCTATTAAATACTGTAGTTTCTTTTCATGTTTTTTTTCAGAGTTATTCAGAGATAGTAGGAAATATTGCTCAGTTTACTAAGGGTTTAATCTGCTGAAAAATATGAAAAAAAAAGGCAACCATTAAAATAATTTTCTATTAATATCATTAAAATATTATATGGTTCATTTTTTAAATTTTTAAAAAAAATTTAAATTCTAAGTCTGATTATTATCATCATTATTTTCAATTTTCAGAAAGAAATAGGCAAGAGGGATAATATTTCTGCTCTAAAGTTTTGTATATTCTTGAGTTCTTTTATATTATGCCATCAACAGAAGCAAAGTTATTTAAACTTTTTATCTCATAGCACTGGCACTTTAGATATAATATAAATGGAAGTTGTAAATTTATTTTAACTGAAAATCAATACGAACATAACTTACTTTAATTAGGAAAAGTGCAAATCATTTTTTTATTTCTGTTCTATTTGTTTCAAATGATGAGGTTCTTTTTCTGCATAATTGAATATATTTTATAGTGTTTTGCAAATTTCTTTAAATAAAATGAAAATACATTTAAGCTTATAAGAATAATTCTTGAAACCTTTATAAAAACATAATATCTATTTTTACTTATAATTTTTCTCAAGTACCTGTTATCACTTACCTATTTTGTTTGAAAAAAAAAAAAACTATTCAGGTTATAATCCTTATGTTCTTAAATATTATCAAAACAGAGTAGTAAAATAGAAATAAATAAAATATTAAAAATGCCATAATAATCTTTTCAATTTTAATTCTGATTTTTACTTGCTTACAACATAAAAAAGCCTATGCAAAATTTTCCTAATCAAATTTAGGGGTTTCCTGAACCAATTGTCAATTAACTTTTAATATCTGCTCTATTGTCCATTTCTTATCCATAATTTACCTTTTCTTTTCTTAAATGAGCTTTTCTAGTCTCTACCTTGAGAGTAATTTGATATGACTTTAATATTTTATAGTCACATTCTTACATTCAATTTTTATTTATGCTTTTAACATTGAATTTTGTGAGAAATTTAGATTTAACAAGACAATTTTCAAACATTCCCTAGAACTTTTAAAATATTATGATGATCAATCTAAATATTAGTCTTAGTGATAAGTAACATTCTTATTAGAGAAATGATTAGAATTGTTATTAATATTTTATATTTATAGTGAATAGACACTCCTAAGTTAATCATGACATAGAAGGCCATATCTACCTTCTATTCTTTTTCAAAATTTAAATTCCTTAAAAGTATATCTATGTTTCTGGCATGTGTGAGGTTTTGAGTTTTCTATTAACATTAAAATTAGAGGTCCCCAGGGGCCAGAGCAGTGGCACGGAGTGGTAAGGTGTCTGCCTTGCCAGTGCTAGCCTCGATTGACCGTGCTTCAATCCCCCAGCTTCCCATATGGTCTCCCAAGCCAGGAGTTATTTCTGAGCCCATAGCCAGGAGTAACCCCTGAGCATCACCGGATGTGACCCGAAAACCAAAAAAAAAAAAAGAAAAAAAATAGAGCTCCCAAGACTAGAGTGATAATGCAGCAAGTAAGTTACTTGCCTTGCATGTAGTAAACCTGGATTTGATTTCTGGCATCCCATATCTGGCACCCTGAGTCTGCAGGGCGTAATTCCTGAGTGCAGGGCCAGGAGTTAGCCTTGAGCATTGTTGAGTATGACGCCCAAAATAAAACTATATAGAATTTATTATATTTATTTAAGATGCTTACAAAAGTGATAATATATATGACTTTAGTATACAAAATTCCTTAACCCCTACCAGTTGAAGTGCTAAAGCTCCTTTTCCACTATCACTTCTTTTTTTTATCTTTATTTTTTTTAAGATTTTTTATTTTTAATTATGAGAACAAAGATGCAAAGAAAAAGAACAAGGTAAAGTTACAGTGGAAGGACAATCACCCATAACATAATTCTCAGAAGTCCCCTTGCTGATATCTTCACTTTGAAATTTCAGCCAAAGAACATTAAGATAAATAAGACAGAATCCACGTACAATTACTTTGTCCCTCAAGTCCCCAGATTGTAACACATTATAATATTTCTTAACAGCACACAAAGCAATCTAAAGCCATAAAACTTACGTAACTCCTTAAACATTACAGGAATAGTATTTTTTTTACATTTCCATGTACAGGCATATTAGCTTAAGTTAACCTCAAATTTTAAGTGGGTTCTTTTTAAGGATTAGAGTCAAAGGAGCACAGTAAAAATGGTGTTAGAGTGGCAATTGTTGTTTGCATAGGCCCACCAAAATATGAGGGACATGGAAAGGAATAACCTTGGCCTAAATACAAAGAGACCCAACCCCTGAAGTTTCCTGACACAAGACCAACTCTAGTGAACCAAGACCAACACTCTTGTGAAGTGTCAACAGAAAATAACCCAACGACTTGCTTTCCCAAACCTGAGTTAGAGATTCAGTTTATGCCTCTCCGGCCAAACAAAATGGCAGTGAAACACCCTGGCTGCTCCTCATCAGTGACAGTGAAGATTTCCAAGGCCCGGAAGAGGAAGAGCAGCAAGATGGAGGAGAATTTCGTGAAATATGAAAATAAGAAGAATACTACACTCAGAACTAAATTGAAGTCCCCTTTTCCAGAGCACAAATATTCTCTCAAAAAAGAACAACAGGTTTCCACTTGTCCTTCATCTAAGCAAACTTACTCTTTATGGAGTCAAGCATCAACGGTTAGTACCATGTTTGATACTAAGAAAAAAGAAGGAACGCTGCAGAAATTTGGAGACTTCTTTCACCATTCACCAACAATTCTTCAATCAAAAGCAAAGAAGATAATTGAAACCATAAGTTCTTCAAAGCCCTCAACTGTAGAAGCAGCTAAAGAAAATACTGTGTCTCGACCAAAACGGGCTAAATGGAAATTATACACACGTGAAATTTCCTCTCCTGTTGATATATCTGGCCAAGTGATTGCGATGGATCCTAAAGTGAAGGAAAGCGATCATCAGATTCTTAAACGACGACTTCGAACTAAAACAGCCAAATAAATCACCTCTGGGAAATCTTACTGAGAGTTATTTTTATAATCATTGTAACTTGCTTCTTGACTTTTAAAATCTAACTGTATATATTGTGTATATATGTATATGATGCATCCAATTCCCCTTTGTATTCATATCTATTTTATTGTATAATTGTAATTCAATAAAGAAAGCAAGTCAGCAGAAAAAAAAATTTTGGTGAAAGAGTCCCCCAGTCTAATGCTTATGATTGTCTATCACTTCTTATCTGTCACTTGATTCTACCACAATTGAGTAATTGGCTTTCTGATCTAAGAGCAAGGATGTGTCATTGTTCAATACTGTTTATTTCATTCTTTTGTTTCTCTATAGTCTATTGATCAGTGACATCAACTGTTACTTATTCTTCTCCTTTAGATTTGTTTCACTTAATATGATGAGACCCTGGAAGACTAGGTGACTATATTAAAATAGTTATAGTTGTTTACTTAAGACACATGATGATTGTTTGTATGTGTGGGATTGTGTGCCATAAATTAAAGCCATCAGTTTTGATTTTTAGTAAACATATCACAACAGAGATAAAAGTATACAATTCTCAGAATTAGATTATAATAGAGCAAATATTTCTAGTACAGTAATTTATTCAATACTAGAATATATGGTCAAAGTATCAGGACATTCCTGAAAACATCCTGTCATTTCTGTTATTAAGTTATTTTTGTTCAATTGTATTTATTGACTGCAAGTATCACAATGTTAAATATATGCTTCCTTGCTCCATCACCTTTGCCAGTGACTATTTTTGTTTTTGTTTTTGGGCCACAGGGGGAAATTACTCCTGGCTATGCACTCAAAAATTGCTCCTGGCTTGCGGGACCATATGGGATGCCGGGGATCGAACCGAGGTCCATACTGGGTTAGCCGCATGTAAGACAAACTCCCTACCACTGTGCTATCACTCTGGTTCATGTCAGTGACATTTTTTACTGGAGTTTGTCAATATCTCCAGTCATGATTCTGTTATTAAGCCAAGAGTTTATTATAGCAAAGGATTTTTTACTGTAAATATTCAATTTTTTCTAGCTTTCTAAAAGCTAAACAAATTTTAAGTATATCCTGCATAAAAATATTCAGACATGGTTTTCTTTAGAATATAATACATGTCTATGACGAGACCTTTCAGAGATCTCAATCTGCTAGTGAGAATGCAAATTATTATCATATTTACCATTTGTTTTTTGCAGGACCAATGGGATCCAAAACCTAACTACTCTTGTTATTTTCTGCCTTGAGTAGTTAGAATAAAAATATTCTATAATAATAAAATATTTTTATCTTGATTTCTGAATATTTTAGCATAGATTTAATGATAGATCCAATGGATTCACTTACACTAAAATTATTAGCCTTCAAAACAATGCTTTCTCCAGGGCGATACATAGATTGCCAACTCAAACACTTAATTTTTTTTTTGGTGGGTAAGGCCATAACTTGCATTGCTCATGTGTCACCCCAGAATTGTACTTTTGCAAGACAAGCAAATACCATCATACTTACTTTATACTAACATTATACGTACCATTATACTAACTTGTCTTTCTGTCCCCATTAGCCATAAAAACCTCTACTTTAATATTTTTTTTAATTTCCTCGTTTGCATCTAGAAAATGTCTAACTCTGTTTTACATTTCATTGCAACCTCCAGCAGTATTTTGTATTCTTCTTCCTTGAAACATTATCTTCAAGAATTCTTTATTGTCTTTTATCCCTTTGTTGTCTGTTTCTGGTCTCAGCTCATGCTTCCCAATCATCTACCTTTGCCCAGATTTTTGTTCTACATTTAAAAAAAATATTAGACATGTATTTATTATGTTTTTTCCTTTTTACTTTTTAAATTTTTTCTAAACACCATGGTTACAAGGTTTTATATAATACAGTATTTTTTAAAGATAACATTGCTCATGGTTGAATTATAGTCTCATTAGATATTTATGTCATTTACTTGTATTAATACATTTTATGAGGGGCACACCCTGCAGTCCTCATATTACTCCTGATTCTGCACTCAATGAATTACTTCTGGCAGGCTCAGAATGCTATGTATCAAATCCAGGTCAGCCCCGTGCAAGGCACATGTCCTACCTACTGTATGAATGCTCTAGCCCCTTAAACACATATTTTATGTTGTGCATACATTTAATTTCATTTTTTTTTTTTTTGGTCTTTGAGCCACACCTGGCGGTGCTCAGGGGTTACTCCTAGCTGTCTGCTCAGAAATAGCTCCTGGCAGGCACGGGGGACCATATGGGACACCGGGATTTGAACCAACCACCTTTGGTCCTGGATCGGCTGCTTGCAAGGCAAACACCGCTGTGCTATCTCTCCGGGCCCTAATTTCATTTTTTAAGTTTAAAATTTATTTCATGAGACTACAGTTTTCAAAAATTTAATAGATTTTTAAGTATTCATGATATCTAATGGTGAGAGTTTTTAAAACATTATTATAAATTTTAGCTTTTATCTTGTATTGGTACTATACATTAACAGTATAATTGCTTCTGGAAGATTCTGAAATAGTTTTCTTTGCTTCCTAGTCAGCTATCTTCCTTTATCCCCCTCTTTCATCAACTACTACATTTGTAAAAACATGGTGAAATATATTTTTAAAACCTATGAAGTGTGTTTTTCTTAAGTTAGAGGTACGATTTTGTATTATATCAATCAGGGCTATTTCAATTTGCCATGAGTTATATTTCAAAACCAATGCAAGAAGCTATCCATATGATAACTGAAAAAGAATTTTATTCTTTTTAACAGATAGGATTTTTCCAAGTTTAAAATGAAAAGTTTTAAATATCCTGCCTAGCTACAATTTTAAAGAGGAATACTTATTACCCTCATGTGAAAACAGAAAGCAAAAGCTTGCAGAGTACACAGAAGTGTTATCTCTTAAACTACTTCAATCTTCTTTTACCTCTTAAAGAAATGATTCCCTGTGGTTATATAGAAAATGTGAATATCTGAACACTGTGAGATTTAATAAGATGCAAAAGTTATTCTAGGCAAGCCACATCTGTCTCTGTGGGTTTTGTTGTTGTTGTTGTTGTTGTTTTGGTTTGTTTTTTGTTTTTGTTTTTTGTTTTCAGGGGTGAGATTGCCCAAGCTATTCTCAGAAAGCCTATGGACCATTCCTAGTGAAAGTCTCAAGATAAGAATCAAAGTTCAGTGTTAGGGCATGAGGATGGTATGATGTTCTAGTCCTGTGGTGCCAGGAACCACCAAAGCCACTTCTAAAGGATCAGGGTCCTTCCTCCTGGGGCATGGTGAGCAATGGGATGGATATCATGTGGTGTCTGAGATTGGACTCAGTTCTGGTGCATATTTTGTATGTGTGCTAACTCCCTGGTAGTTTCTTTGAAGGCTTTATAAACATATCAATATGTTTATAACTATATATAGTTATCTGCAGCATTACTTTTAAAATTGTCTTTTGGTAGATTCTATACATTATTGGCTACAGTAAAATTTTTATTATTTAATGGCCTTTAGTAAGTGACTTCGTATAATAATGATTTAGAAACATATTTGTCAATACATAGTCAATGCTAGAAATAGAATTTTACTTTTATATATCACATACTTAAAATTTGTATATTTAAGAACAATTCTATGTATTTTTAATAAGACAGATGCTTACTATTATATGCATATAAAATAAGAGTTTGATTGACAAATTGTGAAATAAATTGGACCTTGTAACTATAGGTGATGATATAAGTTCAAATATACTGCATTTCTTGCCAAGTAAGATGACATTTAACCCATGAAAAACTTCTTAAAAGTTGGGGGTCATCTTATACGCCAGTATACAGCATGCTGAAACTTAGTCCAGCTTCAGGGAGGAGTGATCCACCCCCACCCCCCTTACCGCTATATTCCATACAGCTGCCAGGCATCATCATTCAGTCTTCTGCTTGTCTTGATTAATCGTTTAGGGCACACAAAGAGCAGATGAGTTGCAGCGCTGCATCTCATCCAACCTCCGGGTATCAGGCTTTCGTGTGCTCAGTCCTCTGTTCAGCTTTTATGAAACATAGAGGAGGTACTCTGTCTCTGCCTAGCAGTCCTGTTAATTACTGCACCCAGCCAACTGCTCTTGGAGGAGCCCCCTTTCCCTGCACTCAATGTAGATCACAATTAAAAAATATATCACAGTCACTCACTGCAAATGACAAATTTAAAATGATTGTTGGCACTCCAAAGTCTAGCTTTATGAAACATATAACTCTTAACCTTTGAGGATTCTCCTCTTTTTCTTTTACATTTTTTTTTAATTTCTATTTGGTGTATGTTAAAAGAGAGGTAGTTTTATAGAGCCCAAATTCTATATTTTAATAGGAAAAGTAGGGGCTCATCTTATATTCCCATTCATCTTATATGCTGGAAAATATGGTATATTTAATCTCTATATCTAAATAATTATTCATAGCAATCTATAATGAGCATACCTAATGATCACATAATATGGTTGTGTGTAATTATTCCTTTGCTGTCACAATAGGTGTTTACCTTTAGATAGATGTTCTCAAATATCTGAATTCATTATATTTGACTCAAATAACTTGATTTAAATGATTAGGTTTGATTTTGCTCATGCTATATGTATTGCTATGCATTCTTAGTAAGGCATAATTAAAATTAGATTGAGTAAATAAAAATAAAGCTGAGTTAAGGTTGAATTTCAGGTAAATAATGATGCCCTGTTGTTCATTTAACTGTGCCCTCTGCTGTATTTGGTTATACTTTTATGTTTTGCTTGTTTGAAATTATGAAAACCAAAGTTAATAGGAAGTTCTGCATATTTATTTGGGCACTCATACTTGATACATAATAATCATATAAAGTATGGGGTTGGCAGGAAATCACGGTTGTTAAACCAATATATAGTCTAACCTATAATAACGTCAAAGGGTTTTTCCAAAGATTAAATTACTGGACCACCTCAGAATCCCCCTCATAACCTCACTCATGTGGCATTAAAGATTATTGGGGAGTGCTTATTTTTTCTTTTTTTTCTAACTCTATAAAAATCTTCCATGGTTTTTAACGTGTATTTGACTATGATTCTGGATACTTTTAATCAGAGAGAACACAACTGAATATAAATATATATATGTATAATTTCCTTGTTTATTTGGGCCACACCTTGTGGCATTCAACTACCTCTGTGCTCAGAAATTTCTCCTTATGAATTCAGATGACCATTTATGGTGCCAAAGATTGAATTTGGATTGGCAATGTGCAAAGCAGTTTTCCTACTTTTAGTTCTATTTCTCATATGAATTTTAAATGAAAGTAGACTTTCTGCTAAACATAATATTGTTAAGAATGTTATAAAGCCTTTGGTCATATCTATGGTACCATGTGGTAAATTCCCTATAGATATGCTTTAAATTGCATAATTATAAAAAATGTTTATCAAGTTTAAGAAAAAGTAAAAAAGGGAAAGTATATACTTTGAATAATAAATATAAACTGCTGAAATAATTCAATTGTACTGTTTTATTTAACAGATATTGAAAATGATTTTTAACAAAATGTCTTCAAGACTATATCTTTTAGAACAAGTCCTGTATTATAGGAATTTAGATCCATCTGTTGTTTCATGTTTCTCTGACATTTCTTTAGAAATAAAGCTCTGTACTGAGTATATATTGCCAATCTATTCTTTGAGGGGGAAAATCAAATTATGAATTTATTATAAACAGCTTTTAAAACAAAACATTTATATTGTTTATATGTTAGAAGTGCAAAGTCAAAAACATACTGATTTAATTTCAATAATAGATTTAGTTGAATTTTGGAACACCTATTAAAAATAATTAAATGTTGTTTAGATGGGTTTAAATTTGAATGTATTTTTTGTTTGTAATATTGAATACTCGACTTCATAAGGAATACAAGCAATTCAGATGAATCAATGATTTGTGAATCAACATTTCAACTATGATTTAAAGCATGTGTATATAATTTGTCCTTATGGTAAAACACAAACCATAATGTTTTTATATGGTTATTTGTTTGTTTTGCCTGAAGATAAAAATTTACATTACGACTAGTAAAACTTTTTATTTCTTAATGTGTAATTTGTTTAGGACTTTTTTATGAATTCACTAGCATAATTTGAAAATATTATAAAATAAGATGATAAGAATTTATTTTTCTTGCTGTTGAATCTGAAGATAATATTTATAAATTTTTCTAAGGATGTTATTTTATAAACTAAAATTTGTATTACTAATATTTAAAAAAGAATGCATATCCTTGGGTGATATGACTATTTTAAATCAATTAGTTTATAGTACTTTAAAAGCAGGATTTGGGGAGCTCATATACAACATAACTTATTTTTATATTCTTTTACTTTTTTAGGTCTCACCCAGTAGTGCTCCAAGTTTTGTACTTGAGTTTCACTCCTGGTAGTTCAGAAGACCCCGTGTTTCCAAAGATTGAACCTAGGTCTTCTACATAGTATAAGCTCAGAACTATTAGATATTTTATCCAGTCCAAATTTTAATTTCCTATCTTTAAATTTTGAAAGTTTATGATCAATCTTATCTAAAACTAGAATCTGGTGAGTATATTCTTCCCAATACAAACAGTATATTATTTTGCAATGTCTTCACAGAGCAAATGAAGATTTTTGGGTTTTCTGTTCCCTTCCTATTTTTTTTGCCACACCCAATAGTACTCAACTGACTACTCCTGGTTTTGTGCTCAGGGATAACTCCTTGCAATGCTCAGTGGACCATATGGGGTACTGAGATTCAAAGTGAGGTCCTGAACATTTAAGGAAAACATCCTATGTGGCTTCATTTCTACAAACATCTCATTCCTGAGTACTTAACTCTAAAGTCCTAGGAAGGCCAAAGGGCCTATCTTCAAATATCTACAAACTGTGGATAAAATTTAAATGTGTTAGGCTTTGGAGGAACAATAAATCATGGTATTATAATACCCTACTGCAAATTTATATTCTATCATTGATATACAATTTTGTGATATATTTGACTTATATTTGATATAAAGTTAACTTACAAAGCTATTGTTTATAGACTTATATATATGTTGCAATCTTTATCATATGTGCATTTTAATTTCATGGCACATTAAACTAACCATAAAGTAAAGTGAATAATTATTTATCAGATAATATGTTTTAAATAATACTCTCATAATATACATGTAGGTACTTTTATTCTATTTTATTCTATTTACCTATATAGAGTAAAATTTTTGTTGAGAGGAATATTGTTTAAGGAAAGATTGACATAAAAAGTACTTTGATGTGATTTCTGTTTGAATAAATTACAATTTTCCACATTTTAAAAAAGATGTCTTTGATTTAAATTTGTTTTAACTCCCAAAAAGTTTCTTTTTTAGAAATTCAGTCATTGGACACTTTATAAAGAAAATATTTGAAATTATGCCTTTAGAAAATATTTAATGTCTACCATAAGAAACAAAAATAAATTCTTTGATTTTCACAAAACTTTCCTACTTAAAGGCATTTTTGATTAAGTAGAGAAAATTTGTTCTAAATAGAGAATTACATTATTTTAAAATTAATAATTGAGGGGCTGCAGTTGTGGCACAAGTGGTAGGGTATTTGCCTTGCACGAGCTTACCTAGGGCGAACTGTTGTTCATTCCCCCTGCTTCCCATATGTCCCCCAAGCCAGGTGCGATTTCTGAATTCATAGCCAGGAAGTAACCCCTGAGCATCACTGGGTGTGGTCCTCCAAATAAATAAAATAACATAAAATGAAATAAATAATTGAAAACAGGTAAAAGTAATTAAAATATAATCCCATTAAATAATTACTTCTAAGAATTTATAATAGTTTTCAAATATTAGATTTAATTAAACTACATTTGTTAGCATCACTTTGCTTTCATTTTCTTTACACATTATACGAAAACTTCAAATTTCAAAATTTTGTCCTTAGCTCAAATTGTCACTGCACAATTGTTCCATCCCTGCATAAATGTATCTTTGTTTATATAAACAATTTAACACATAAAACTCTATATGCTTTTGAAGTTAGTGATTTATTTAATAAATATAAGATGACAGTTTGGATCCTCAAAATTCTTTGATCTCAAAATCATTTCTCCCTATTCCTTTTATTCCTTTTTCTGGCATCTTTTGTTTCCATTGCCTTTTGCTTATTCTATCATTCAAAGACCACACTTGTCCTGTCTTGTGGCTGATGCTTGAATATCTACTACTGGAATTCCAGGGCCTAGCTTTCATCACCTACAGCTCAATGTCCCTTTATATTTATGCCTTTGACTTTCTTTGAGTATCTGGTTCTTGTTCCATGTTGGACTACTGCTGTTTTCCTGTCATGTAGCTGAACACATGATAGGGGACAAATAGAAGTTGTCCTACCTCTGAGTTATGAATAGATCAATAAGGAAGTGGTTTGTCTAGAGTGCATAGCCACTTTTAAAACATAATATTTCCCACCTACAACATTTTATTATTGGATTTCACTGACTATATTTTATTAACATCTAAAAGTACCAGTTAAATTAACTAGACTAGTGGGTACATCACACTTCTCTTCCATTTCCACCATAACAAAATCAACCATTGTGCATTTCATTTGTATATTTCTACTGGTATATCTCCACGGTTTTTCAGCAATGAACATCAAAAAACATTCAATGTGAACATGAAGAAATATCCCTCTAAGACCAATCTTATATATTCATAAGTTTATATATCCTATGTAAATCATATTTTACAATTCTAGAACTCAATAACTTTTTCAACTCAACAATTCACATCCATGTTTATATTTTATTTACAACTGTCAAACTTATATCTCACTATTTTTTAAATAAAAATTGTTTTCTTTTTACTTTTCTTGTCAACAATATGTATGCCACTATGATCAAAATAAAAAAAAATTAAAAAAATCATTTTTGAAATGGTTTAATATATTTCAAATTCATTATGCTTTTTGGAGCATGGTAGTCTTTGATAGTATTTGACTATATAGACAGAAGATGTATATTAGCATATTTAAAGTAATAAGAATTTAAAATGTTTTATTTTTTTAGATTTTGAAGTTTTTGTCTTGTCTAATTCAATTTCCATTATATTTCTAAATTAAGCTGATGACTTCATTTTTGAGCAAGAGAAGCATGAATGCTATTATTTCTCTTTTTAAATACAATGCCATTAATGTTAATTTCTTAAATCTGAGGGAGGAGGACTGGCAGAAGAAATGAAGTGAATTTGACATGCTATAAAATTACATTATAAAAACATAAATGACAAACAAGATACAAATAAAATGTAAAATTCTAGAGTATGCCAAATAAAAGTAATAAATGCAAGACTAAGAATTAATTTTTCCATGTTTGAAAACTGTATTCTTTCTCCAGTAAAATGTTCTGATATATACTTAGTGAAGAAAATAGAAACTCCTATAAATATGCTCAATAGTAAATCAGTATAGTTCTCATTTTTAGAATAAAACAAGTTTAATCTTTTCCTTCTACTGCCTCAATGGATTATCTTTGTTCCTTTTTTGTGTATATACTACACTAAAGGGACCACTGAGATGAAGCTAGGAGAAGAGAGATCATGCAGATCATTCTAATTCAAGGAACAATTGTTTTATTTCACTTGCAAAAGAAACCCCATGAAAGTTTTAAAATGCTGGAATGATTAAGCTGATTTGCATTTTGAAGGTAAAATCCTAACTCCAGTGGATAATGAATCAAATGAATTTAAGAATGCAGACCAGAAAATAAGTTTGGGAAGTATTGCAAAAATTTAGTTAAAACAAGATAAAAAAAAATTAAGACATTTATCTTCAAAGGGAGACATAAATTAAATGTGTCATATATTGTACATAATATTTAATATATTCTGGAAGGCAAACTCTAGCTCAGCCCTTTTTTAACATCTCTATTGTGTGTGTGTGTGTGTGTGTGTGTGTGTGTGTGTGTGTGTGTGTGTGTGTGGATTTTGGGTCACACCCGACAGTACTCAGGGGGTTACTCCTGGCTTTTATGCTCAGAAACCACTCCTGGCAGGCTAGGTGGACCATCTGGGATGCAGGGATTCTAACCACTGTCCTTCTGCATGCAAGGCAAATGCCTTACCTCCATGCTATCTATCTGGCCCCCAACATCTCTATTATGAACAGCAAAAGTAAACTATAGGATTATGAAAAATGACATGGCTAATGTGAGAGAAAAGAAACATCAATAAAGAAACAGAGGTGGACAGAGGAATAAGTATGACAGGTAAGTTTCCTTGTTAATTCTACCAGAGATGCTCTCTTAGGCCCTACAAGGTGTAAACACTGACCAGAGAGCCAGGAGGAATCCCTTTGTCTGATATGTGTGTCTCAAATACTGAAAATTAAAAAAAATGAAAGTCAAGAAACGCTGGAAGAGGGAAGAAAAAAAGAAAGGCAGGCAGGAAGGAAGAAAGTAAGGAAGGAGAAAAAGAAGGGAAGGAGGGAAAGAAGGAAGAAGAGATGGAAGAACAAAAAAGGTAAGGAATGAGACTAGGAAGAAAGGAAAGGAGGAAGAAAGAGCAGGAAAGAAAGAAAGAAGAGTAGGATGAAAGAAAGGAAGGAAGACAGGAGGACAGGAAAAGGACAAAAGAAAGTAAAGGATGAGATAATGAAAAAGAAAGAAATAAATAAAAGAAACCAAGAGAAATACAAAAGAAAAGAAACAAAGAATGAAATAATGAAAGAAAAAGAAAGAAGAAAGAATGTGACAAAGAAAGAAGGAAAGGACGAAGAATGAAAAAAGAAAGAAAGAAGAAAGAAAGTCAGAGATCTAGGATGAAGTTATAAAAAAGCCTACAGATTTATTAATCAGACTGAAATAAATATTTCTCCTTTCCCTCTCATCCATAAATTCTCAATAACTGCTTCTAGGTACTACTGATAAATTCATTACCACTTTAGATATAGAGCTCTATAGGAGCTGAAGCAATAGTACAATGGGTAGGAATGAAAAGTTCGAAAGTCCTAATTTAGTTACCCGGCGCAGAGAAATGAAGAGGCTTATGAGTTCCAGCAGATGCTTTGAAAAAGTGCTTTAATACTGACCAGTCAAATGGCCAGGGTCAAAGTTCCCCCAGAATAGAAAGGGGACCAAAGACCTCGTGGGTCCCTCATCACCCCCTTATATAGGATGGGAAGTGGGAGGGGAAGAAGAGTCCTTGAGGGCTGGACTTCCGCTACGATAACACCAATGATTCGTGAGGTAGGGGTAGAGGTGGGGCCGAGGCAGTGACGACTTCCTTAAGGGTGGGGCCAAAGCAGTGACAACTTCCCTAAAGGGCGGGGCACCCACCAAGGTTGGTGGGGGGGGGCTGATTTCCCTTTTCAATCCCCACTTCTTGTACTGGAGGCTTCTAATCCTAGAAGCCAATGTGATTTTGGGGCCTTTACTTTCTGATATTACTGGTCATAATTATTTGCATGAGCTAACCCTGCATGGGCCAATGGCTACCAGAAGTAAAAAGGCTTAGGAGGGGCCCCAGTAGGGGTATTAGATAGGGGAGAATTCCATGCCATAAAGACCATAAGGGACCATTTAATAGCTTTTTATCTTGGCCAGCTACTCTTGATGGTGCTTGATTCTGTTTCACACATTTGAAATTAACTTTTGTGAGAGTTTGTTATTTTTGTTTAGCCCCGCTAGTTTTGCTAGCCCTGTTAGTTCTGCTTTTCCAGTTACCAATTTACCTGCAACTTCTGAGCCCTACCAGTAGAGTGCTCAGACCTAGGAGTGCCTAAGAAATGTATGCTAGGCAGAGGGATGGGCTCTGTTCCTGGGATGATGTTAATGTTGGGGAGCACTAATGCTGGGATGCATAAGCCAAATTTTTACCACATATTTATACCCGTTTCGGAGGTAAATACCCTGGGCTAGAGGGAGCAGGCAGGACTTTTGAGCACTGAGTACCTTCTACCTGACCCAGGTTTACAGATTTGGTGCTGTTATGAATAGCAAACAGAAGATTTAAAGCTAAACGGGATTACCTTTTGACATAAGTACAGCTAGAAGAAGCAAAGGTTAGATTACCTACTGAGACAGGGACAGCCAGAGGCCAATTTCCCCCACCCCCAAGAGGGAGTTAAAGGCTGAGGTTTTGCTTTACACACCCATTCCGGCTCCCCCAAACACACACATGGGAAGTAGAGGACCGGAGGTAAGCAGTTCGAGCCCTTCCTTAGCAAGTGCCAGGGAGAGCATTTTCAGAGTTAGTGAGTGCATTAGGGCTGAAGTGTGCCCGCCGGACCCGTATCTTGAGAGGATCCTCAGTGTGCTTCACTTTTCAGGTTTTGGATGGAAGGCGTGAACCCAGGAAGCATGCAGTTCACCTTGACAGCAGTTCTTTTCACATAGGCTGTGAATTCCACAACGAAAATAAGGAGGTTTCTGCTTTTTTTTCTTCATTTCTGCAACTTAAACAGCTGTTGGGGTAGAGAGCCCTAAACTCCAGTTGCCTTTCCTGCACTGGGTCAGACAGAGATGAAGAAATTTTATTTTTATTAATGACTGTTTTACTTTTTAACATTACCAAGAGAAGCATAATTTTTGCTACCTGCTTTAACCTCTGGGATAGATAGGCATAATGTTATTTTTAGTTGTTAACTTGGCTTATTAATTCCTGCGGCCTTTATTTTCCCCTTATAGTTTTTTTTTTTGATGACCATTTTGCTTTAGAGATTTCATTACCCTAGAAGTTATTAGAGGGAACGTGGTCGAAGATCAATCTTCTGTAGCTACTTCAGGCTGACAGGGGACTGCAGTTTCAATCTCTAGATAGGGTGAAATCTCATATTTCCCTAAAGGAGCAGTTAACTGGTTTACTTTTACAGTTTTAACACCTGAAAAGGATTAGATTAATTATACAGGGGAATATTACTTAACCCACTCAGGCCTTGGAGCAGTAAATAGCACAACTTGAATGGCACAGCTGTTCTTATTGTCTGTAATGATAGCACAAATTTATTAACAGAAAACAAAGCATTATAGCATTATGAATAAACACAGTTTTGAGTTACTTCAGTTAGACTAACATTTGCATTTACAATTTATGATTTGGTTTAATACAACTAGTAAGAGCATTTTTACATAAGTTACTTCAAAGAAGTGGGTTTTAAATTAGGCCCACTAGAATTTTAATTAGCTACCAAAAATGGTTTTTCTCTCCACCTTTACCTTGTACCTTACCCGGTATTTGAATAACTTGGCTTTTTCCTTTGCACATATACAGCACTGTTGGAGAAATCTCCATCTGGGGCACCCCCATTACTTACAGAGCTTTTCTGAGGATAGGTTGTGGACACTGCAGGTTTTTCACAGTCACTCAGGTTTGGCTGATGAGTTGGTCGGTTCAGCATGAGGTTCTTCTGGCTGGGCATCTCACCCTCTGCAGGAATTTTTAGAGGTGACTTGTCTGTTCCACTCCTCTCCAGGTTTGGAAGAGACTGACCTCGAATTCTCTTCTGAGCTTGAGGGAGAGAGCAGGGCCCACAGGCTGTGATAATCTTCTAGGAAAATCTTCAATTTCCTTACTCAGGCCATTTATTTCAGTTTCTCGCCGGTGCCTGCTTGTCACACCGCCTCAACTCCAATTATTCCTCTGAAAGAGGGCTTTGGGGTTCCCTTACTAATTTTTTGATTTTCTGTTTGCATGAGGACTACTCCTCATGCAGAGAGAAAAGCCATTTGCTTGTATTCTGTGCAAAGCAACATGATGCCATGATATAAATGGTACTAAAAGGTTCTGGGAGAAGAGAAAAAGCAAATATTACTTAAATTACTTAGATAATTTTAGAATCTTTTTTACAACGAAATATTTTATACATTTTTAAAACCATGACCAATTTTATAAAACCTTCTGTGATACAAATATTAATGTTTTTGGTAACATATAATGAAAAATTGCAAAATAATATTTTAATTATGCTTAATTCTAAACACCAGCAATTTACGTTACACAAATTAATGTTGAAAACCAGAAAGAATGAATGCTTACTACTTTTGATAGAACATGCTTAAAAACATTTACATTTTTTAACCTAGAGACATATTAATAATTATTTAGATTGATTATACACATTTTTTATTACACATTTTTAATTTTTTTACACCACTTTCCTTTTTGCATGCAAGGCAAACGCCCTACCATTCGGCTCCTTCTCTTTTTCCTCCCTTTTTTTTTTTTAAGCTTTGCCACTCATTTTTTTGCAGTGGTTCCGCTGCTAAAAATTTTCACGTGCACCGAAAAACAAACAAACAAAAATAACAACAGTAATTTGCAACATCCTCTTATTATTTTTTTTTTTTAAGAAACCTTTAAGAAAAAAAATTTTTTTTTTGACTTCCAAACCATTTGCTAGATTCTTCTTAGATATGTAAATGACCTACATTTCCCAGCCAGGTGAGGCTAGGAGGACAATAGTTTGCCCTGGGGCGTGGTGAATTTCTTCACCACGTGGTGAGTTAAAAAGCATTTTTTTTTTTTTTCGGCTAGAAAAAAAACGGCCAGTTGCTCTTTTTAGCCTGAACGCATGGCAGGATAGTTGGGGAATTGCAAAGTTCAGAAATTCTCCAGGAAAATTTATTCCCGATGGCCATTTGAGAAATCTGGGATTTGCAATTTCCAACACCCCCCGCCAAGTCCCTAGCGTGGACCTTGCATGCGCCAGCTTCCTGGTTGGGTGGGGAGCGGGTTAGGCGGGTTTCGGGCGCCCTCTCGCCGCGCCGCGGGCGGCGGGGGTTGCGCGTTTCGCTGCTGGGACGACTGACGGGCGAGGGAGACGCGGGCTCACCGGCGGTCGGCCCCTTTCCCCAGGGGTCGGCCCGCGAGAGGGGGTCGGGCTTGCGTCCCGTGGTCAGACCAAAAAAAACATAGAACACACAGACAAGAAACAAACAGACAAACAAACAGACAGACAGGCGCCAAACAACCAAGCAAAATGCGTTCAAGTAATCTCTGCAGCCCACAATAAATTCTAGACAGACAACTATGCCAGTGACCAAGTTCTTGAGCTTCACAAATCACAAGCAGACAACCTCTCTAGCAGCAGCGGGAACGTCTTCCCGCCGCTCTTACTGAACCCCTGGGGTACCACCAGGGTCGTGACCTAAGCAGCCAAAGTTCGTCAACCTCTTGCCCACCTGGTATACGCATCAGATGGGGAACCACACACACCTGGAAACGCATCAGGTGGAAGATTCCTTAGTCACCCGGGGGGACTCTAACCCCCCTATGAAACAAAGTCTGCTTCTACTCGGTTTCCACATCGAGTAAAGAGCTTAAGCCACCACAAACTCAGACAGACATGAAGCAAAGCGCGCGCTTTCACACACACACATACACATCAGAACTCACCAGACACCTATTCATAACTCCGTGCCGGGCAGAATGAGGACTCCTGGCTGGCTCGCCAAAATGAAAAGTTCGAAAGTCCTAATTTAGTTACCCGGCGCAGAGAAATGAAGAGGCTTATGAGTTCCAGCAGATGCTTTGAAAAAGTGCTTTAATACTGACCAGTCAAATGGCCAGGGTCAAAGTTCCCCCAGAATAGAAAGGGGACCAAAGACCTCGTGGGTCCCTCATCACCCCCTTATATAGGATGGGAAGTGGGAGGGGAAGAAGAGTCCTTGAGGGCTGGACTTCCGCTACGATAACACCAATGATTCGTGAGGTAGGGGTAGAGGTGGGGCCGAGGCAGTGACGACTTCCTTAAGGGTGGGGCCAAAGCAGTGACAACTTCCCTAAAGGGCGGGGCACCCACCAAGGTTGGTGGGGGGGGGCTGATTTCCCTTTTCAGAAAGAGTGCTTGCCTTGCTTACCTGCCACATGACATCTCACAATCTTTTACTGTCAGAGAGCAGTCCTTTTTTCTTCGTGTTTTTCTGTCCTCCTGTCCTCCTGTCTTCCTTCCTTTCTTCCTACTCTTCTTCCTTTCTTTCCTCCTTCTCTTTATTCCTCCTTTCCTTTCTTCCTACTCTCCTTCCTTCCCTTTTTTCTTCTTCCATTCCTTCTTTCTTTCCTTCCCTTCTTTTTCTCCTTTTTTTTTAAATGTATTGATTAATTTATTGTTTTTTGGGGGCCAAACCTGGCTGCCCTCAGAGGTTACTCTTGGATCTGCACTCAGAAATTGCCCCTGGTAGGCTGGAGGACCATTTGTGATGCCGGGCATCGAATCAGGCTCTCCATAGTTGTCCGCATACAAGGCAAACGCCCTATCACTGTGTATCTCTCTGGCCCCTTAACTCTCATATTATATATTTGGCTAATCATATAATAATTTAAAACTTCTATTAAATTTAAGAGAGAAAAAGATAAACTAAGTAATAATATAGAAATAATAAGAAAAATATATTTTAGCAAAAAATAAAATTTATCACCACCTACTACCACCACCACCACTCCACCACTACCACCACTGCAATAAAGAAAGAAAAAGAAAAAAAAAATAAATTTATGTAGGCACTAAGTTTTTGAGAGGAATTGATTTTTTTTAAATAATATCTTTATTTAAGCACCATGATTACAAACATGTTTGTAGTTGAGTTTCAGTCATAAAAATGACACACCCCTTCATGTAAAATCCTCAGAGGTATGAGAAAAGGTTGTTAAATATCAATTTACATTAGATAAGAGTTTTGAGAACAGTGCAAAGAAAGAAATTATAAAGCTTTATTCTGTTGCTTTCCCTTGCTTTCCCAGCATATGTCTCAGAAGGAAAGAAATCAAATGTATTTATTTAATCCTTTAAGTCAGTAATACCCAGGGTGAAAAATTCATTTGTAGATTTTGTAGTACTGAGTGGAATTTGAACTTCACATATATTAAAGTAAACTCTAATGTCTTTTGATACTAAGACTTCAGTATGTAGTTCATTTCTACTTATGAAAAAGTGGGTTATGTATAATTAAAACTTCATAGAAAATGTCCAAATATGTGTCACTTGTCAAAATGAAGATTTTAGTACATATTTGAGTTCTTAGAACTTACAAAATACGTATTTATATGATGCATGCTACCTTTCACATTAAATGACACAAAGTGGATAAGTAATAAAAGCCTAATATATCTATTAATTTATTTTAAAATATGTGCTGCAACTGTAAAAGAAGTAGGTTTTGTATCTTAAATTTCCAAAGGTATCATATTCTATAAATTTTACTAAGTTAATATTTAATAAAAATTTTATTTTCTTGTTAAACTTTTCTCTTTCTGAATAGAGTGTAGACACAATTTTTTATTCTCAATAACCATATATTTTTATTATTTAAGCATTTACTAAATGATAGTATAGTGTTTATGGGGTTTACATTACATGCAGCTAACCTGGGTCTACCCTCAGAATCCTAGCTGGTCCTTGAGCCCATCAGGAATGATTCATAGGTCCTGATTAAGAAGTAAGCCCTGGGGCTAAAAAGATAGCATGGAGGTAGAGTGTTTAGCTTGCATGCAGAAGGAGGTTCAAATTTCGGCATCCCTTATAGTCCCGCATGCCTGGCAGGAGCGATTTCTGAGCGTAGAGCCAGGAGTAACCCCTGAGTGCTGCCGGGTATGACCCAAAAACACAAACAAAACAACAACAATGAAAGCAAAAACGAAAAGCACCTATGTTGTCTGCAAAGCAAAAAGCAAACCACACACACAGATATTAAATAAAACATATTTGGACAAGAATTCTGATTAGGAACAAACAAATGTAACAATTTTTTTTTATCATACCCGACAGTGCTCAGGGGTTACTCCTGGCTCCATGCTCAGATATTGCTCCTGGTAGGCACGGGGGACCATATGGGAAGCCGGGATTCTAACCAATAACCTTCTGCATGAAAGGCAAACACCTTACCACCATGCTATCTCTCCGGCCCTAAATGTAACAATTTTAAGGATAAAAATTTTGTATGTACTTTAAAAAATCAATTGTCTATAGTTTAATAAAAATATTTTTAATGTACAAAAAGAGAAAAATAATACTTATGCAGTAGTTTTTAGAAATTCAAGTTAATACGAAACAACATTTAAAAGCAATTAATATGTTCTCTGTAAAATTAATTTTGGAACTAAAATATCAAAAGCAATGAGAGATTCATTATATATTCATGTATAATTAGAATAATTTTTTTTTTTTTTGGTTTTTGGACCACACCTGGCGATGCTCAGGGATTACTCCTGGCTATGCGCTCAGAAATCACTCCTGGCTTGGGAGACCATATGGAACTCCAGGGGATCAAACCGTCCTAGGTTAGCATGTACAAGGCAGATAGATGCCCTACCACTTGAGCCACATTTTCAACCCCTAATTATAGTAATTTTTTAATTGTTCTTTTTTGCCTGCTGATTCAGAGCATAGGAAACACAAAATCGAATCTGTACATTCAAAGAGAGATAGATTATGTAAAAGAGACAAATTATCCCTTTCTCTGATAAATTACGAGCAATTAAATCTTTTAGAGACAATTTCTTTCTGCATTAAAGCTTTCAAAATTTACTTTGCCAATTAAATGAATAGGCAGAATTTAAGAGATAACATTAGCCAAAAGAAGCAAAGATGTAGATTAAGTAACCATTTATGTAGTTTAAATGTGTAGGCAATGTATTTGCTTTGAATATAGATCGTAATTTGCTTCTATGTGTGCATTAATTGTGTCAAAGGTTGTTTGCTGAACTGTTTGTATTTATGCCTCTTCTAAAGTAAACCCTTTTTTTTTTTTCGGAATGATACATATAAAAGGAACAATTTCCCAGCTAGCAGAGTCATGACATCATTGGGTGTTAGACTGTTGGTAGAAGTAATTTATGTTTCATTGAAGTTCTTTGATAGTAATTATACTGTCCTTTGCTCATTCAACATTTCATTATAGGTTGCCCTAAGAATCTGTATATGCTGGATACTCTAGATGAAAAGAGCTTGAGTACCAACGACATTAATTAGGACAGATCTGTCTAAAATGGTCACTTGAGTAATACCCTCACTTTCTATACTTGTGATGAGAATGAAAACATTGTTAAAGCACTGAAATCTGAAATCTGAAAGTTGCTTATTTCAATGACAAGTACCAATTATCTAGTCTAAAACAATAATGAAATAATGAAAATAAGCAAAAGGAGACAAACACAATTGTTGCTCTTTTAACACATTAATTAAGACATATCTTGGATAGTATATTTAAATTTTACACAAATGTAGCCATTGAATTTAAAGAGAAAAATGTATAGGTCTTATCCACTCTGTGTTTTCTATTAAATTATTTTAATGACTTTTTGTTACAGATATTATGTTTTATCAATGTAACATCTTTCTGAAGAATTTCTTATTTTGGATCAAATTAGTAGTTCTTAGAACTTACTCCTAATTCTACATGCAGGGATTAGTCATAGTGGGGTTCAGGGGATAAGGTTCCAGAGATTTTAAACAGTTTGGCTGCAAATATGCAAATGTTCTACCCTTTATACTATATAGAATATACTATATAGAATACCCTATATACTATAACAAGGATCATTGATTATTTTTATAATTTTAGTGATCTCCATAAGTGATTATCTTTAATGATTATAACCAAAATGTATGCTATAATAAAATTATGTTTCATCAAGAAAAATGAAAATTAAAATAACATTGTATATTTGATAATATTTTGATAAAATATGCTTTTTTTTTTTGGTTCTTTGGGGGGGCACACCAATTGGCGCCCAGGGGTTATTCCTGGCTATGCATTCAGAAATGGCTCCTGGCTTGGGGGACCATATGGGACGCTGGGGGATAGAACCAAGGTCCATCCTATGTCAGCCATATGCAAGGCAAACGTGCTACTGCTGTGCCAACACTCCGACCCTAATAAAATATGATTTTATAAAAATTTTCACCTTTCCTTTTTCTGTTGTCTGATATAATATTGGACACATTCATTAGACACTGAATTTTTTATTTGGATCAACAGTTTCTTCATTTCAACTTATTTTAATCACTTTTTAGTTTGCATTTTCTGCACATTATTTTTAGAAAAAAACAAATAAAAAAATAGACTCTTTGGAGGGATTTTACTTCTTTTTCATTAGAAAGAGAAATAAGGTTCCGGTGAGGTGGCTCTAAAGGTAAGGTGTCTGCCTTGCAAGCGCTAGCCAAGGAAGGACCGCGGTTCGATCCCCCAGCGTCCCATATGGTTCCCCCAAGCAGGGGCAATTTCTGAGCACTTAGCCAGGAGTAACCCCTGAGCATCAAAATGGGTGTGGCCAAAAAAACCCCCAAAAATAATAGAAATAAAATGTCAAATTTGTCATAATGAAGATAGTTTTTTTCTGGGATACAGTTATCATAAATATATACCTATGGTTTTCTATATTTTTGGAGCATGGTCTTGAAACATTTTAATCTAAGAATCTCTCAGATTATTCTTTCATCAGCCTCTAAAATCTGGGAGATTTGTCATCTAAAAGTTTTATTCTCAAATTCCTTTCCTTTTCTTGCTTTAAGATTTTGCACATTTGCTGTTATCATATGCTGTCTTGAGGGAGACTCCTGATTTAGTGGAATTTATGTAGAATGCTACACAATGCTGTGCTCCTGCCTCAACCACATATTCACGTGTTCGCCCATGTCCACTTCGGCTCCCCAGATCTTATTGATCAGATCAAAACTTCTTCTGGGGCATATGGACACTTGGCTTGTGTTCCTGCAAAGCACCAGAAAATAGGCAAGGGGTGGGGGCTGTTTTACATTTTCCTTAATTGAGATTAAGATCACTTCAACCTTCCTCTGTGGGGAGGAAGAACACATAGTTTCTGCTCTTCAAGAAGCTCTAGGAGTCAGTGGGGACTCTATGAGCTGTGTCATCCACCCATCCTCCCTGACTCCAACAGACAGTCAGAACAAGTAGTATGGGCAAAAAGATTGTTACTTTATTTATTTTCTGCCTCTGCACAGAGACAACAGCAAAGCCTGCTAAGGGCCTTTATCAATACATTTTATCTGAGACCTTGCTGGGGTGGACAAATTATGGGGACATCCCTGGTTTTTTCCTGACCTGAGGCCTCTCAGACAATAAAAACTCCAAGTCTTCCTACGACTTGGCTCCATCTGGACATCCACTAGCCCTGAGCCTGTTGGGTGACTTGGCTCAGGGTCTAGGGTCCAGCATTCCTGTTCAAAAGTATTAGAGGTGTAAGGAGGCTCTTCCTCTGGAAGACTGGATCTCAATAGGGCCAGTAGGCTGGACAGTAGTTTGTGATAGGATTGAAATCAAAGCCCCAGAAGAGATGGTTTCTTAGTAGCGGGACCAGCATGGCTCTATCTGTGTGGAAGAAAACTACAGAAAAGGACTGAACTTTGTGGTGTGGCTGCCCTCAAATGCTGAAAGAAAAGGGAGAGTAAGGTGGAAACTCAGAAAAGGCTTATCTGAGCAGCACAGTAGGACTTCAGTGAACACAGACTCATGTCTCTTCATTGAGGATTTACAAAGGTATTATCCATAAAAATGCTAATTACAGTTTTAATTTCGGTCTGGTCCACACTAGATGGTGTCCTCAGAGCTCTCACAAGACATGTGCTGCCCCAGAGTTAACCATGGTTTACTCTGCTCAGGTACTCTCATAAACTCAGCACCATTGTTTTGATCAACCTACACAGATCCCCCCTTTGAGGGGTCACATGTGGTCTGTGACTACAACTAAAATATAAGTACTGTCATCTCCTGCATAGCTGAGAGTTTAAAGAAAGAGTTCTTTAGCAGCACTGTATGATGGGTTTTTCTTTGGGCCCAGCCTCAACACTAAACTTAAGACAGAATATCTCAAAAGTTTAGAATATATCTGAACTTGAGAAAGAATAATTGAATATGTCAACTTATATGGAAAAGAGTAATTGAAGTATACAATAGTTCATTCAAGGTACTTTATTGACCTTACAGAGATGGTCCCTATATAAACATGAGCATGTTTATCAAGGGGAGAAAAAAAATAAGGAAATAGGAGAGATAAAACAGATGTATTTAAGTAAAAACAGCTGACTTTTATTTATGTGAGAACATGAATTTTGAAAAGCAGGTGGCATTCAAGGTTAAAAATGGGGACAGAAAGCCCATATATTCCTGCCAATACCATGGTTCAGTCAAGTCACACATCCAGCTTCTGTCCTGCACTGTTATAACACAGAGGACAGTTGTATTGTTTTTGGCTACTAATTTATCATGCTCAGTCACTAACTTTTTTGGTTTTGATGACAAGAAAGAAAAGCTAAAAGATTTTTATAATCTTGAATGGCAGGAAACACTTCCTATCTCTGACACTAGCAGATTAGCAAGCCCCTCATCTTGACAAGATAAAGCAAACTCAAATTATATGACTATTCTGCACAATTCTTCTGCCTTGCTCAGGGTTGCACTATGAAATTATATGGTGTTTCTTAGCTGGTGATGAATAAAATATCCACAGGATCATAGAATTCACTAGCAGCCATATCACAGAGGGTTTACTACTCTTGGACATTTTATAATTTAACTTTATTTTTTTCATAAAATTTATTTTCTATGTATGTTATGTCTTTTCTGTAAACACATAAGCAGCAGAACTATTTTTAGAATATGTTGAAGAGCTGTAAAGAGAAAAGAATGAGGAAGAAGATGACTACTTGTAGGAGGGAAGAGAGGAAATACAGCAATTTGTATAATATGTGCCAGCCTCCAGGCGTGTGGGTTTTCCTACCCCAAAGCCTTTTGTCTTCTCTCACATTTTTTTTAAAATAATCTTTATTTTGACCAAAGAGGATTACAAATCTTTCACAGTAATATTTTAGGTGCATAATGACATTGAATCAGGATCATTCCCACCACCAATGTTGTGGTCCTTTCTGTATCTAGTATGTTGTAGATTGGGTATCGATTCTGTTGTCGTTGGTTTTGGATTAGGTGTTTATGTCTGATCATTTTTATTTCTACTCAATGTTCAAACAACTGTTTGGTCTTTGCACTCTCCATTATTTTTCCCTTAATTTATGAGGCAGAACAAGATGGTTTAAATTATGTGATTCTGTTTTAAGGAAAGAAAGAGAAAAAAGAAAAAGGGCCAAAAATCAAACAAGCAAAACCTGAAGGAGTCTTTCTAGATCAGGTGTGGCGAACAAGTTTGACACAAAGAGCCAACATTTTAAACTGTGAGAGTCAGAGAGCCACACCACACAGTGACCTGCCAAAACAGACACTCACACAAAAGCATATAATTTTAACAATAATATATATATATTGTTGTTGTTGTTGTTGTTTTGTTTTTTTTTTTTGGGCCACACCCGGCAGTGCTCAGGGGTTACTCCTGGCTGTCTGCTCAGAAATAGCTCCTGGCAGGCACGGGGGACCATATGGGACACCGGGATTCGAACCAACCACCTTAGGTACTGGATCGGCTGCTTGCAAGGCAAACACCGCTGTGCTATCTCTCCGGGCCCAACAATAATATATTAAACACATATTGCATTTTGCCATTTTGAGTGAGGGTAAAATTCCTGCAGTGATGGTGTGTGCTGAGTCCTCCACACTAAGAACTAACTGCAAGATGTGACACAACATGTGACACACGGGTTCCCCGCTCGCTGGCCGGTGCAGTTGTTTCCCAAGGATGAGAGACAGGATGACGCAGCCTGGAGGCGGGACTAGCGCTCAGAGATCTCTCCTCAGAGGTCCCTCCTCAGAAGCAGCATAATAAAATCCAAACTAGGCAAAGAGCCACAGTATACAAAATAATGATAAGAGGCAAATAGTCACATTCATTTTGGCCGGGAGCCACATGAGGCTCGAGAGCTGAGTGTTTGCCACCGTTGTTTCAGAGGCTATAAATATCAATTTAGGAAAAAAGAAAGAAAAACAAAACAACAATACAAAAAAATCAAAACAAACAAACAAACAAAAAAGAAAAGCAACACCAAAGATTTGTTTTATGGATCCAGGAAAAGCTCTTCTTGGTTATGTGTCAAAGTCAGTTTTCTGTAATAAGAGATTTTGGTTTTTGCACAGATCCTAAACAGAGCAACTTCTGATTTCATCTCACCATTAGGTGGTGATGTAGGGTAGCCTGCCCTTAGATCAAGTTGTTGCTGTTTCTTCTTTGTCAGGGTGTAATGTGAACCTACCTTTGAGCAGGTTGGTGCCAGGATAGCATTGGCCCACACACAGAAGCTCTTATCTAGCAAAATTTATCCCCACCATGGATGAATTGACGGGAAGGGAAGGGAAGGGAAGGGAAGGGAAGGGAAGGGAAGGGAAGGGAAGGGAAGGGAAGGGAAGGGAAGGGAAGGGAAGGGAAGGGAAGGGAAGGGAAGGGAAGGGAAGGGAAGGGAAGGGAAGGGAAGGGAAGGGAAGGGAAGGGAAGGGAAGGGAAGGGAAGGGAAGGGAAGGGAAGGGAAGGGAAGGGAAGGGAAGGGAAGGGAAGGGAAGGGAAGGGAAGGGAAGGGAAGGGAAGGGAAGGGAAGGGAAGGGAAGGGAAGGGAAGGGAAGGGAAGGGAAGGGAAGGGAAGGGAAGGGAAGGGAAGGGAAGGGAAGGGAAGGGAAGGGAAGGGAAGGGAAGGGAAGGGAAGGGAAGGGAAGGGAAGGGAAGGGAAGGGAAGGGAAGGGAAGGGAAGGGAAAGGAAGGGAAGGGAAGGAAAGGGGAGGGAAGGGGAGGGGAGGGAAGGGAAGGGGAGGGGAGGGAAGGGGAGGGAAGGGAAGGGAAGGGAAGGGGAGGGGAGGGGAGGGGAGGGGAGGGGAGGGGAGGGGAGGGGAAGGGGAGGGGAGGGGAGGGGAGGGGAAGGGGAGGGGAGAGAAGGGAAGGGAAGGGAAGGGAAGGGGAAAGGGAAAGAGAAGGGAGGGGAGGGGAGGGAAGGGGAGGGGAGAGAAGGGAAGGGAAGGGAAGGGGAAAGGGAAAGAGAAGGGAGGGGAAGGGAAGGGAAGGGAAGGGAAGGGAAGGGAAGGGAGGGGAGGGGAAGGGGAAAGGGAAAGAGAAGGGAGGGGAAGGGAAAAGGAAAGAAAAGGAAAGCAAAGGAAAGGAAAGAAAAGAAAAGGAAAGGAAAGCAAAGGAAAGGAAAGGACAGGGAAGGAAAGGGAAAAGAAAGGAAAGGAAAGCAAAGGAAAGGAAAGGAAGAAATGAAGGATAGAAGGAAGGAAGGAAGGAAGGATGGAAGGAAGAAAGAAAGGAAGGAAGGAAAGAAGGGAGGAAGAGAAGAAAGGAGGAAGGAAGAAAAAAGGGAAGAAGGGAGGAAGGATGAAGGAAGGGAGGATAAAGGAAGGAAGATTGGAAGAAGGAAGGAAGGATGGAAGAAAGAAAGAAGGGAGGATGGAAAAGGAAGGAGGGAAGGAAGGAAGAGAAAAGGGAGGAAGAAAGGAAGGAAGGAAAGAAGGGAGGAAAAAGAAGGAAGGAAGGAAAGAAGAGAGGAAGGAAGTAAAGAAGGGAGGAAGGAAGTGAGGAAGGAAGGAAGTGAGGAAGGAGGAAATGAAGGAAGGGAAGAAGGGAGGAAGGAAGAATAAAGGAAGGAAGGATGGAAGAAGGGAGGAAGAAAGAAAAGAAGGGAGGAAGGAAGGAGGAAGAAAGGAAGGAAGGGAAAAGGGAGGAAGGGAAGAAGGGAGAAAGGAAGGGAAAACAGGAGAAAACTAGTAGAAAAGAAGGGAAAAAGGGAAAGGAAGGAGGAGGAAGGAAGAAAGAGAGTAAGAAAGGAATAAAGGAAGGGAAGAAGGAAAAAAGGAACATAAGAAGGGAGAAAGGGAAGAAGGGAGGAAGGAAGGAAAAAGGAAGGAAGGGAAGAAGTGCCATGGCATGCATAAATTTTTAGGGGAGCTCAGCCCACCAGATGTATCCCCAGATTTTTCTGGTGGGGAGAACTGAAAATTCCCCCAAGGAATTCCTCAAAAGGCCTGCTGGGGAGGCCGTTTTCCTCTGTGTGGATAGTAGAGGAATTCCCAAAGAGATAAATCTATGCTTGGTATTACATTTTCTGTCATATTTGGTTATCTCTCCTTTATATAATCTTAGGCTAAATTATAGCCTCAATCAAATAATTTGGCTCAAATTCCAGCACCAAAGATTACTAAGAAACCCCTTTTCTAGATAATATTTAGCACCTAAAAGCAAAGACAATATTCTTACTCTTCTTCAAATATGTCCTTGAGCTTGAGTTTGTGGTAATCAAGGGCATAGCCAGAATACAAATCCTGACCTACTGACTCTTCTTAGAAAAAGGGAACCACAATTTAGGAGATTTGGCTCCTTCCTTTACTTGACCTCTAAAACAATAGAGCCCAGCTCAGTGAAGACCATGTTCCTAGATATTTTCTATTTCCTAGTAATCCCTGATTTTGCATTTGAAGTAAGCTTGCAAAGAGCTCCTTTGAATTATAACCTTCTCTTTTGTAATTCAGAATCCTTATGGCTCACACCCATAGCTCAAGTATTGTTTACTGTTAAATGTTGCTATGTGATTGTAGATATTCTTCTCTATACCAATGACTGGTTTTTCTACTTTATTAAACTTGTCGCACTCCTACCAGAAGATGTGTTGACCCCACATACTCTGTGTGTGGTTTTATTATTTCATATTTCGCAACCAGTGCAACCCACTCTCCCTTAAGTGGATTCATTGAAATCCCACTGATGGCTGTAGAACAGAAGCCGCTTCCAGCAAAGAAGGGAGGAAAAAAGGAGAAAGGAAGGAAGAATGAAGGAAGAAACAAGGAGGAAGCAAGAAAGGAAGGAATAAATTGTCACCAAGAACCCCTATATAACTTCATTATAATACTAGTGTATTTTACCATGGTTTTATCTCTAGTATTATATACATATAAAGAATAGAAAAAGAAATGTGAAAAGAACAAAAAGAAAGAAGAGAAAAGAGAGCAGATAAAAATAAGAGAAAGCAAAAGAATAGGAGAAATTAGGAAAAGAAATATCACAACTGAGAAGCCCATTATAACTCATTATATTTATTTGTTTAAATCTTGCATATCTCAACATTTCAAAGATTTGTGTAGTTTATATATAGGACAATTAATTTTTTTAAATTTTTTATAGTAGGTGCATCATAACTAGTGTACTCAGGATTGCTTCTTACTCTGTGCTTATGGAACCGCATTGCATTCTGAGACTTGAACCAGGGACCTGCATGAAAACAATAGACTTAAGCTTACTATAACCCCATTCCTATTGGATTCCTTCTTCAGTTTTCTTCTTCCTTTTCTTCTATTTATATTATTTATGTGACACATGTATGCTCCAGTAAGTGTATATTTGTTCTTGGTGCTTCTGAGGAGTCTCTCTCAGTTTTGGTGACACGGAGAGAGTTCTAGCTACACTGTAGTCTAGAATACTTATTTATTTTTGGTGTTATTTTCAGCTTTTTTTTCTGAACTCTCAAGTATCTGAGGCTAGTGATCTACCTCTGATTAAATTACATCTCCAGACTGGGGAAACACACTAGTTGTGATGACATTTTAGAATGTGTGCATTCCTTATTTGCATACTGCTTGCACAATTTTTTTGTTTTGGTATCTGCAGTAATTTTACACTTTATTCCTGCTGCATGTGACCAGATACCTGTATGCATTATATGCAGCAGAAAATTTAAGATTACTCTTGACAAATGCAGAAAGCAGCAGGCATGAATTTGCGTTACAAGTCAGATGGGCTGTATATAGCTATTTATCTATTATCTATTTATTTATCTTATATGTTATCTATATATCTATCTAAACCTTTCTAACTATTTATCCATCATCCATCCATTTACCACCCACATACATATCTATCTATCATTTTTCTATAATTCTATCTATATATCTATATCTACATATATATCTATAACCTATCATCTATTATATCATCTGTTTCATCGGAATTATCAATATCATCAGTTATGTAGGATTCTTGGGGCTATAAAAAGAAGTTTTTTATATATTACTCATGGTTCTACATGCAGGGTCACTACTAGAGTGACTGGGGTGATCATATGAGGTGCTGGAAATCAAACCTGTCTTAGCTTTAAGCAACATAATGTGCTATTGGTTCATCCCAGACAACTAATATTTAAATAATTTTACTTTCCTTAAAAATAGCAAAAAACTTTACAATAATAGATAATGGACCACAAACATGTGATTCAGCAATGGAATTCATGCTATGCAGGTGCTCCTCACCCATGTCTCACACCACTGAATTTGATGCCAAATGTACTATCATTGGAATCACCATTGTTTAAAGGGATGTAAATTCTTTTTTTGGGGGGGGGGTGGGGTAACACCCGGCAGCGATCAGGGGTTACTCCTGCCTCTATGCTCAGAAATCGCCCCGGGCAGGCACAGGGGACCATATGGGATTCCCGGATTTGAACCACCGTCCTTCTACATGGAAGAGAACACCTTACCTCCATGCTATCTCGCCGGATCTGGATGTAAATTCTTGTGTGCATCACAGCCAAGTTTGAACCCTCTGTCTTGCCAACATATCTTTTAAAAACAAGGCAAAAATAACGTAAATTTTTTGTTATCAATTGAGCGAAATTTATTTTAGGGATTTTCATTTTTCTTGTGACATTCACAAACAGCAATATTGTACTATTCTATGAAAACTCAGTTACAGAACAATACCTTGAAATGGTAAAATATTAAATAAAATTCCCTTTTGATTCAGCAGAGAGGCAGAAGGGAGAGTGTCTGTGACAATCACATTGCCTCTGTCTTGAGGTTTTAAGAATTGGACTCCTGGCCTATTGCTTAATCTTGTTGTCTGACAGCTTTGCTTTTTCTTTCTCAACAGTCTAGCTCTTAGCACTTTATTTATACCCAGGAGGATTGATACAAATCTTTAAATTCTTTTATTTTTATAATCGAAGAGATTTTTTATTTAAGGTCCCTTATTTTGTTTATGTCAGATCTCTTAAAAATTAAATATAACATCTTTATCTTTGCGTTTCACCTGAGGAGCTAATGCTTCATGCTTATTATCACACAGAAAAATTGCTCTTTAAAATAAATTGGATTTACTTTGCTTCAGCATATTTTACATTTAATTTAAACAGAAGCAATTATTTTTAAGAGAAAATACAATGAAATTTTACTATTAGTAAAGGGAAAGAGCTATAATACTACTCAGAATTTTAGAGATAATCCAATTTTACTTTTATTTTATTAAATATAAAATCATCCATATATATTATATTATTAAATGTTTTATTTTCTGTGTTTCACATATATTGATTTTTATAATTACCAATCTACTTTATTTAAATTTTAACACAAAATTAAACTTAATATAATTATTAAGTTTCTTAATAGTATTGCATTTCCTTACATGAGTTTAAATATTTTATCAAGAAATTAAAATAAAATATAAAAGCTAATTATGTATGATAAATATTCACTATAATTATAAAATTTGGGGACAAAAATTATTGTGTAATGTATGCCATAATATTGTCAGTATAATTTTCTGTTTTTAATTAGAACACCAAACCAATTATTATATTTTTCTAGAACCTAGACCATGCCATAAGAAAAAAAACCTCAGGTATTATTTGAATTAATCATGTCTAAACTATAAAGTATTCTATATTAAAAATTGCATAATTATTACTTGATCAGTGTAATTTGGATGCATGCTAGTAGAACTTGTTTATTGGCAAATTATTATCTTTATAATTACACACTGGAAATTAGTAAAGGAACAATCTCCTAAGGAAAGACCTCTTCCACATTGTATTACGTTTCCTATTATATTAGAATCTTATTCAAGCTGCTTTTTTGGAAATATTTTGGGTTTTAACACCTATAACATAACTCATCAGACATATACATTTCAGTGAAATGTTGTAGGGAGTAGAAAAATAAAATTAAATAAATGTAGTTTTAATATGTTGTCAAATAATGAGTACTATTGAGTAAAATATTCATTCAAACTTTCAACATAAACATCCTCTATATTTATTGTCTATCTTTCTGGTGTGTTTTGAGGAGAACTCTTGTGCACTTACCTTACTGGACTGAAAGTATAGTACATAATATTCCATCTGATAATGTACATTGAAAACAATTACACCACTTAGTCTAAACTAATTGGAACTCTGAGAAAGAATCTCCTACACTTTAAAGTCATCTCCTCTAAAATTGATACTCATCTGAGTTTAAGCAGTAAAGGGTAAATGTAATTGACTACTAATAAAGATTTTGGTCAAGGAAGAGTAACTGGGAAATTTGATTCACGATGATAGTTTTCTAAAGGTCGCTAAAAACTTAAATTTGAAGACTATTTCAAAATTTAGATGTGGAATTAATAGCCTCAAAATACAATAAAATTAGGTGGCAGAACTTTTGCGAGTGTGAGGCTTCGAGAAATTTTATTAGTATCCTTAAAAAAAGACATGAGATAACTCATTGTCCACTTCCACCATGACACAAGATGTCCTTGATACTGGAGAAACTTCAACCACAATTTGTTGATCTCAGATTTTAGGTTGCACAATTATGCGTACAGATTTCAGCTACAAATACCAGCTCCGCAGTATCCAATGTGTTCCAAAATAGTTTGTTGACCTACACACATGAAATTCAGGTCTTGTAAGTTGAGATTTTATTTTAAAATGAAAGAGAAAAGGTAAAGGTGGTGAAACAATACAGAGCAATGATCTCATTTTGGAAGATTTTCTCTAGCTGCACAGGGAAGTATAAATTGAAGAGTGGTGGGGTGGCAGGCCAATTAAATTGTGGTAATAATTTTAGATGAAAGTCATTTTTGAAAACCCTAATGCTATTGTGGGTCAGTAAAGGTAATTAAATTTAAACTCTGCACTCATTAGAGAAGGACAAAGGTCAAGTTCACCTTCTAGATTTCATCATGAGTTACTTACTGAGCTTACTGTGTGTTCTTCACTAAGACTAGGAACTCACAATATGCTATTAAATTAGAAGGTCAGAAGTATCTTTCCAGGCAACATGACTATTTCCCAAGGTCAAGAAATATACCAAAATATTAAAAGTTTATGTTGAGAGAATCCTTTGAGTATACCAACATATAAGAGAATATTGATAGAATTATATTGATAGAATAATATAGATGACATTAAAATGTGATAAATAAATATTTCAGACTTTTATTATAGAATGCTTTTAGAGAATGAATAAAAATATGCAAAGCACTAGTTTTGGGCATAGCTCAAAAGTAGAATACATTGTGATTTTAAGCTACTAGCTTGATAAAATTGTTGTGTGTGTCTGAATATATATATGCACATAAAGTATTTATATATATAATATGTTAGTATCTTTTTTTTTCTTTTCTTTTATTTATTTATTTTTTTGTTTCTGGGCCACATCTGGTGACACTCAGGGGTTACTCCTAGCTATGCCCTCAGAAATTGCCCCTCGATTTGGTGGACCATCCTGAGTCAGTCACATGCAAGGCAAGTGCCCTACTGCTGTGTTTCAGCCCTGAATAATCATTTCTCATAGGAAAACAAATTATTGAAATAATTTAATTTGTTACATGATCTCTCATATACTTAAAGCAATGATCACAAGATTTTAAACTTCTGATTTTTCTCACTGTATTGGTTTTTATTATTTAACATTTTAATGTTACTATTTCCTATTTATATTTCAAAACACATTTTAATACTATCAATAAATATACCATATCTCCTAAATAGTTTTAACTGTACTTTAATTTGTTGTTTAATATGTTTATTATGGCATCTGGCTGCTTATCAAATAATATAGTTCCCCCACTATTTCTACTTAATTGCTAATTTCTGATATATAATAATTTCTATAGCTTTAATTATCTCTGCAACAAATCTGAGTGAAATTCACATAGATATAGATAACATTCAAAAGGAGATTATAAATACGATTTGAGAGATAAGTTGCTAAGGATATATGTCAGGTTCAGAAAAATTCGCAATAATTTAATATTGAAATATATTATTATTAATTAATTGGCAAATTAAAAAACATTACCTGAAGACTCCAGACTAATGATTATTTTAAGGTATTTTTAAGTGTTAGATGGTCAATCCCAGCAGTGCTTCAGGAATAAGGAGATTCTGGGTATCAAACACAGATTGCCCCTGAATAAAAAGTTTGTCCTTGTTTTATTTAGCTAACTCTTTCCTCCAATCATGACTGTAAAAGCTAGTTACAAAAAGGGAAAATAGATACACTAAAACTAAAATAAGCCTAACTGTAGAAAACAACAAATAGAAAAACTAGCAAAATTACAACTATGCTTATCAATTTGGGGGAACTTTTTAATAAGAACATTTGTGCATCAGAAATACAGAACTGAGAAAATTTAGAGGTTGAACTTAAAGTAACATGCAGTTAAATAAGACATGAGATTACAATATCTTAGCAAAATGTTTGTATAACATTGAAGAAGAAAAGAGGATTTTTTTCTTCTTGAACATAGTGGTAATATCAGCATTATTAATTTTAGAAATTCATATAACTAAATCACTGACTTGAAAAATGTGATGTACATTTTTATGTCACTGACTCTACAAAGGAGTTGGGTTTAATTATGTTTCGCTTATTTTAGCCCATGGGTATACAAAAATCAATTTAAATCTTAACTAACGCTCTTCTCTGTGAAAAGGTTATCACAAAACCAGTCTCTTAGGATTATAGCAAGCACATAAATTTTGAGGAAAGGGAGGTTATGAACATTCTTAGGTATTAAGAAGACTTCTTGTTTTGATATAAAGATATGTGAAATAATTCATAAGGAAAGATTTGGGAGAACAAGATAGTTTAAATGAGACATATGCCCGATATTCAATATAAAGAATAATCAAATTTTACAAGTTCATATATGTGCACCCTGGAATTTCTAATTATGATAATATAAAGTTGTCATTGAAATTTTTATTATGCTAATCTTAGATTTATACTTCACTTATAGGTAATAATTTGAATCATATTTATGTTGGATATCATAATACCATATATTAAATGCTTACACAATAACCTTTTTCTTAAGATTGCATGACTTGTGGCTTCCCAAACTGTGTTCAGAATGTGTGAGTTGGAATATTGCTGGTAATTCATGAGCAACTAGATTTGTGGTTCAAAGTTTCATGAAAGAACCAAGGGTGTAAAGCTGTTTGGGCTACATGATCTTATGAACACAGGCAGAGTTACCAGTGATGCTCTGGAAGCCATGTAGTATGAAAAATCAAATGTTTGTTGGGTGCATGTATGTCAACCACTGTACTATCTATAGGTTCCAAAAATTATTAAGCAACATATATTAACAAAATACATATATTAACAAATTACATATGACTTTTGAATCTCTAACACTTTAATGCTTATTTACTAAAACTATGTATTAAGGAGTATAATTTCTGAAATACGGCTAAAGTACTATCCAACTCTTCCAATATTAGTAATACAAGTTACCATTCTGATCATTTATTTTTATACATATCTAATTGGCTGGGTATAAAAACTTCACATGAATGTGGTAGAACATTCTGATTAGGTAGTGCCATATTACATTGCGGATTTAATATACCGAATTTTCCGGTGTATAAGAGGACTTTTGAAACAAACAAAAAATCAACCGAAAATCGGGGGTCGTCTTATACACCGAGTATATCCCCAAAAAATGTTTCAATATGCCACTAAACGAAAATTGTCTGAATATTGCCACAAAACGAATTTTCCAACTCGATCCTGCACCAATCACTGCAAGGCTGCTCGGGCCATCTCTCTAACTCAGCCAATCCAAGCAGGCTTTTTCTGTATGGAAATTACACAATGTTCTGGACCCGAATCTACACTGTAAAACGCCTGCTCAGATTGGCCAGAGTCAGAGAGGAAGTCTATTACAGTATAACCTTTGAACCTTTGCTTGTTGTGATTGGCTCACTGTGGTACATACAGTTGCAGCACAGGAACATTCTGTCTGATACAGCAAATATAGGCCTAAACCTATGTTTTAATTGCAAAATTAGGGGGTCGTCTTATACGCCCAGTCATCTTATATGCCGGGAAATACGGTATTTATATTAATAAAGAAAAATGTCTAGTAGAGTTTAGTTCAATTTTCAAAATATTACTTATCAAGGCTGAGAATTTTGTTTAAAGTTCTTTAAACTTAAAACATTGAAGTTCATTTTATTTGCATTGATTTGCATTTTATTTCCATAATTTCATTGTAATATCATGTTAGCAATGTGTCTTTATAAATTATTTCCTGTAAATTAGAAATTAGAAGTGCTATTTTGTTATTGTGATTTTGTAATAATTTCATGCCTATTCACTCATCTTCAATTAATAATTTTGGACATTTTTCTTATTTTATGAAAATAATCTATATTTTATTTAGTAAAGTTTTAATTAAAATATATTAAAAAATTAAGTTATGCAATTATAAGGTATAATTTGATAGGATAGAAAAATCTGCATTTGGAAATTTACTTGTCTTATATCATTCTCTAATTCAGTTAATATGAACTTTCATTAGTCTCTACCTGTTATTTTTTAAATAAATTAAAAATAATTTATTTTATATTTAAAATAGTCACTGATAATCAAAAAGCAAAAGTTTGAAATATGAGAAAAGAAAGTTATTTTAATATTTTAATAAATGATTAATTTTATATTTTTTCTATTTACATTAAAAAATTTTGTATGTATATCTAGGACATTTTTAATAAAATCTCCTTAATTTGTCGGTTATTGATTGAAATACACTTCCACATCTTTTTGGGTCAAACCCAGTGATACTCAGTGGCTACTCCTGGCTATGCACTAAGAAATCACTCCTGGCTTGGGGTACTACTTGAGATCTGGGGGGTCCAACTGCAGTCCGTGCTAAGTTAGCAGTGTGCAAGACAAACACCCTACTACTTGTGCCACTGTTCCAGCCCCAAACTGATATATTTTTTATATTAAACTAAGGTCATATATTTTTAATTTAAGGTTAATTCATTAATATATTTATCACTTTTAAAGGATATTATTTCTACAATACTATATGGCCAGCTTATATTTTTTTAGACTTCTAAAAAATAATGAAGTGTTCCATCATGTTCCCTTGAAACTTAAATAAGTTCTCTTGCAACTTAGATAATGGGAAGAGAAAATATACTTAATGGGTTCATGAGAGTTGTCTGAGCTTTACTAAAAGCAAGAAGACAAGGGTTTTAAGTCTTTAAAATAACTTTAACTTCAATAGAGAGTTAGAATTTTACTAGGCACAATTAAAAACTAAGTATATGTACCTTGAGAAAGTGAAGATCAACTTCTCTAGCCAGAGATATGTATGACCCAATGAGTGTGTGCTTTGTTTACATAAGAACAGTATTAAAGAATAAAAGAAAAAGAAAAAAGAAAAGAAAGAAAAAAAGGAAGAAAAGAAAAAAAAAGAATGAAAAAGAAAAGAAGAAAGGAAGAAAAAAGGGGAATGGAAGGAAAGAACATAAAAGAAAGAAAAGTGAAAAGAAAAGAAAAATAAAGAAAAAAGTTAAAACACAAGCATGAAAGACCTCAAAGTATTTACTGTAATTTTTTTCTTTTCTTTTTTTTTTTGTTTTTTTTTTTTGAGCTACACTCTTTGACACTCAGGGGTTACTTTTGGCTATGCTCTCAGAAATCACTCCTGGCTTGGGGGACCGACCATATGGGACTCAGAGGGATCAAACCATGTTTCTTCCGTCCTGGGTCAGCTGTGTGCGAGGAAAAATGCCCTACCGCTGTGTTATCACTCTGGTCTTAAAATTGCTATTTTTAATACTAACAAAATACTTTAATTACTTGGCAGTATCTATAAATATTAAATTAAAATTACAACCTGGGACAGTCAAGTTTAGAATTTCCACTTTAGTATATATTTCCATTCTCAAATTATTTAAAAAGATAGCATAAAACATCTCATTAGATGCTTAACTGAATAAAACAATTTTATCATGAAATTACATAAAATGGTTGCTTAATAAGTTGTCATGCAGTAGATATTATAAATAATTTCTCATATAAAGTTTGTCAGGTAACAATTTCCAAATAACAGTAATAGCTTTCCTCATAATCCAATTTTTATTTTTATTTTTTTTATTTTGTGGTTTAATTAAAGATCAGTTGTTTTAATTCCAGTTTGAGGGAATATTGTCCATTTTAAAATGTTCCAAGTTCTTCTTGAAATCAAGGGTAAGTTGAGTCTCCCCACCACCCATTGAGAAAATACTTCAATCTTTACCCACATCTGCCATCTTCCAGAAGAATTATAGTTCAGGTTATCTGGTTCAGGCTGGAAACTCTGGTGCATGCTCAAGATGGGTGAAATTTGCCGTTCTGCCTAAAACCACAACAGCCCAGAGCCCTACATGATATCCTCCATCAAAAATGGAACAGCTCCATAATTTAACCTCATTAATCAAGCTATCAGACTTGTTTCAGATTTATAGAGTCAGCACCATGAAGACACAAGCAGCCACATTACACCGTAAAATATCATAGTTGTGACAGACCAGTAGGATAATAGGAAATCTGATGGAAAAGTTACATAATAATTTACCAAACACAGTGAGCTTAAACAATAAAACAGAAGGTTCAACTGGCAGACTGGCACCAACCACACAGACCTTAGACACTGACTTTAGTAACAATATACAGAGATACGACAATCATTCCACGTTGAACCTTGTTGATCTAAGTTTTGATAATTCCATTTACCTTTGTGTTGTGATAAACAATAGGAAGAAAAAAAAACGGGCAGGCTATAGTGCTGTGTGAAAAATTTGGGACACTGGTGAAGGGTCGGTCATACTGCTGGTAAGATTTATGTTTAAACATTGAATGCCTGAAATAAATTTATTATAAATAATATGGTAAATCGAGGTGTTAAATATATTTAAATAAAATGTTCCAAATGTGCAAATTTATTCCTAAATTGTCCAGGAGAAACATTTGGCAATTAGTTTGATTTGCTTTTCATTAATCATTTTTTATCTATATCTACTTCTGTCAGTCATATACATATAAAAACTATAATTTTGTGTTTTAGAGCATATTTGTTACTGAGTAAATTGAGATATGTTTTTGTGAAACTATGAAGCACTATGCCATGGATTGGATAAAAGATATGAAAAGTTTTCTAAATAAATCTGTAATGGCATTTTTTATAATAAAGGATTACAACAACAAGAAATGTCATTAGCATGAACAGGATACAAAAAAAAAAGATCTAAAATCTCAGAGTCTAGTGTGTTTTCACAATTCTCTGCTAAAGGCAAATAAGCCAAAATGCTCTCAAGGAATGGACAGCAATTCTTAATCCTTAAAGTTTAGCATATATTTTTTTTTTTTTTAGTGTTCTCTTTTTTTTTTTTTTTAATTTTTTTTTTTATTTAAACACCTTGATTACATACATGATTGTGTTTGGGTTTCAGTCATAAAAGGAACACCACCCATCACCAGTGTAACATTCCCATCACCCAAGTCCCAAATCTCCCTCCTCCCCCCCCAACCCCCGCCTGTACCCTAAACAGGCTCTACATTTCCCTCATACATTCTCAATATTAGGACAGTTCAAAATGTAGTTATTTCTCTAACTAAACTCATCACTCTTTGTGGTGAGCTTCCTGAGGTGAGCTGGAACTTCCAGCTCTTTTCTCTTTTGTGTCTGAAAATTATTATTACAAGGGTGTCTTACATTTTTCTTAAAACCCATAGATGAGTGAGACCATTCTGCGTTTTTCTCTCTCTCTCTCTGACTTATTTCACTCAGCATAATAGATTCCATGTACATCCATGTATAGGAAAATTTCATGACTTCATCTCTCCTGACAGCTGCATAATATTCCATTGTGTATATGTACCACAGTTTCTTTAGCCATTCGTCTGTTGAAGGGCATCTTGGTTGTTTCCAGAGTCTTGCTATGGTAAATAGAGCTGCAAGGAATATAGGTGTAAGGAAGGGGTTTTTGTATTGTATTTTTGTGTTCCTAGTGTATATTCCTAGGAGTGGTATAGCTGGATCGTATGGGAGCTCGATTTCCAGTTTTTGGAGGAATCTCAATATCGCTTTCCATAAAGGTTGAACTAGACAGCATTCCCACCAGCAGTGGATAAGAGTTCCTTTCTCTCCACATCCCCGCCAACACTGTTTATTCTCATTCTTTGTGATGTGTGCCATTCTCTGGGGTGTGAGGTGGTATCTCATCGTTGTTTTGATTTGCATCTCCCTGATGATTAGTGATGTGGAACATTTTTTCATGTGTCTTTTGGCCATGCGTATTTCTTCTTTGTCAAAGTGTCTGTTCATTTCTTCTCCCCATTTTTTGATGGGGTTAGATGTTTTTTTCTTGTAAAGTTCTGTCAGTGCCTTGTATATTTTGGCGATTAGCCCCTTATCTGATGGGTATTGGGTGAATAGTTTCTCCCACTCAGTGGGTGGCTCTTGTATCCTGGGCACTATTTCCTTTGAGGTGCAGAAGCTTCTCAGCTTAATATATTCCCATCTGTTAATCTCTGCTTTCACTTGCTTGGAGAGTGCAGTTTCCTCCTTGAAGATGCCTGTAATGTCCTGTAGTGTTTTGCCTATGTGCTGTTCTATATATCTTATGGTTTTGGGGCTGATATCGAGGTCTTTAATCCATTTGGATTTTACCTTTGTACATGATGTTAGCTGGGGGTCTAAGTTTAATTTTTTGCAAGTGGCTATCCAATTGTGCCAACACCACTTGTTGAAGAGGCTTTCCCTGCTCCATTTAGGATTTCCTGCTCCTTTATCAAAAATTAGATGGTTGTATCTCTGGGGAACATTTTCTGAGTATTCAAGCCTATTCCACTGATATGAGGACCTATCCTTATTCCAATACCATGCTGTTTTGATAACTGTTGCTTTGTAGTACAGTTTAAAGTTGGGAAAAGTAATTCCTCCCATATTCTTTTTCCCAATGATTGCTTTAGCTATTCGAGGGTGTTTATTGTTCCAAATGAATTTCAAAAGTGTCTGATCCACTTCTTTGAAGAATGTCATGGGTATCTTTAGAGGGATGGCATTAAATCTGTATAATGCCTTGGGGAGTATTGACATTTTGATGATGTTAATCCTGCCAATCCATGAGCAGGGTATGTGTTTCCATTTCCGTGTGTCCTCTCTTATTTCTTGGAGCAGAGTTTTATAGTTTTCTTTGTATAAGTCCTTCACATATTTAGTCAAGTTGATTCCAAGATATTTGAGTTTGTGTGGTACTATTGTGAATGGGGTTGTTTTCTTAATGTCCATTTCATCCTTATTACTATTGGTATATAGAAAGGCCATTGATTTTTGTGTGTTAATTTTGTAGCCTGCCACCTTGCTATATGAGTCTATTGTTTCTAGAAGCTTTTTGATAGAGTCTTTAGGGTTTTCTAAGTAGAGTATCATGTCATCTGCAAACAGTGAGAGCTTGACTTCTTCCTTTCCTATCTGGATTCCCTTGATATCCTTTTCTTGCCTAATCGCTATAGCAAGTACTTCCAGTGCTATGTTGAATAGGAGTGGTGAGAGAGGACAGCCTTGTCTTGTGCCAGAATTTAGAGGGAAGGCTTTCAGTTTTTCTCCATTGAGGATAATATTTGCCACTGGCTTGTGGTAGATGGCCTTCACTATATTGAGAAAGGTTCCCTCCATTCCCATCTTGCTGAGAGTTTTGATCAAGAATGGGTGTTGGACCTTATCAAATGCTTTCTCTGCATCTATTGATATGATCATGTGGTTTTTATTTTTCTTGTTATTGATGTTGTGTATTATGTTGATAGATTTACGGATGTTAAACCAGCCTTGCATTCCTGGGATGAAACCTACTTGATCGTAGTAGATGATCTTCTTAACGAGGCATTGAATCCTATTTGCCAGGATTTTGTTGAGGATCTTTGCATCTGCATTCATCAGTGATATAGGTCTGTAATTTTCTTTTTTGGTAGCGTCTCTATCTGGTTTAGGTATCAAGGTGATGTTGGCTTCATAAAAGCTATTTGGAAGTGTTTCTGTTTGTTCAATTTCATGAAAGAGTCTTGCCAAGATTGGCAGTAGTTCCTCTTGGAAAGTTTGATAGAATTCATTAGTGAATCCATCTGGACCTGGGCTTTTGTTTTTCGGCAGACATTTGATTACTGTTTTAATTTCATCAATGGTGATGGGGGTGTTTACATATGCTACATCCTCTTCCTTCAACCGTGGAAGATTATAAGAGTCCAAGAATTTATCCATTTCTTCCAGGTTCTCATTTTTAGTGGCGTAGAGTTTTTCAAAGTAGTTTCTGATTACCCTTTGAATCTCTGTCATATCAGTAGTGATCTCTCCTTTTTCATTCCTGATACGAGTTATCAAGTTTCTCTCTCTCTCTTTCTTTGTTAGGTTTGCCAGTGGTCTATCAATCTTGTTTATTTTTTCAAAGAACCAACTTCTGCTTTCGTTGATCTTTCGGATTGTTTTTTGAGTTTCCACTTCGTTGATTTCTGCTCTCAACTTTGATATTTCCTTCGTCTTCCTATTCTTGGGTCCTTTTGTTGAGCATTTTCTAGTTCTATTAGCTGTGTCATTAAGCTACTCAGGTAAGCTCCTTCTTCCTTCCTGATGTGTGCTTGCAAAGCTATAAATTTTCCTCTCAGTACTGCTTTTGCTGTGTCCCATAAGTTCTGATAGTTTGTGTCTTTATTGTCATTTGTTTCCAGGAACCTTTTTATTTCCTCCTTGATTTCATCTCGGACCCACTGGTTATTGAGCATGAGGCTGTTTAACTTCCAGGTGTTAAAGTGTTTCTTCTGAGTCCCTTTGGAGTTCACAAATAATTTCAGAGCCTTGTGGTCAGCGAAGGTAGTCTGCAAAATTTCTATTCTCTTGATCTTATGGAGGTATGTTTTATGTGCCAGCATGTAGTCTATCCTGGAGAATGTCCCATGTACATTGGAGAAGAATGTGTATCCAGGTTTCTGGGGATGGAGTGTCCTATATATATCCACTAGGCCTCTTTCTTCCATTTCTCTCCTCAGGTCTAGTATATTCTTGTTGGGTTTCAGTCTGGTTGACCTGTCCAGTGTTGACAAAGCCGTGTTAAGGTCTCCCACAATTATTGTGTTGTTGTTGATATTATTTTTCAGATTTGTCAACAGTTGTATTAAATATTTTGCTGGCCCCTCATTCGGTGCATATATGTTTAGGAGAGTGAATTCTTCCTGCTCTACGTACCCCTTGATTAATATAAAATGTCCATCTTTGTCCCTTACAACCTTCCTGAGTATAAAGTTTGCATTATCTGATATTAGTATGGCCACTCCAGCTTTTTTATGGGTGTTGTTTGCTTGGATAACTTTTCTCCAGCCTTTTATTTCGAGTCTATGTTTGTTCTGACTATTCAGGTGCGTTTCTTGTAGGCAGCAGAAGGTTGGATTGAGTTTTTTGATCCATTTAGCCACTCTGTGTCTCTTAACTGGTGCATTTAGTCCATTGACGTTGAGAGAAAGAATTGTCCTGGGATTTAACGCCATCTTTATTTCAAAATTTGGTGTGTCTTTTGGGTAGTCTTGTCTTAGATTAGGTCTTTCAGTTTTTCTCTTAAGACTGGTTTTGTGTCTGTGAAGTTTCTGAGCTGTTTTTTGTCTGTGAAACCATGTATTCTTCCATCAAACCGGAAAGTGAGTTTTGCTGGGTATAGTATTCTGGGTGAAGCATTCATTTCATTCAGTCTTGTCACAATATCCCACCACTGCTTTCTGGCATTGAGCGTTTCTGGTGACAGGTCTGCTGTAAATCTCAGGGAAGCTTGCTTGAACGTGATTTCCCCTTTTGATCTTGCTGTTTTCAAAATTCTGTCTCTATCTGTGGGATTTGTCATTGTGACTAGGATGTGTCTTGGGGTGGTTTTTCTGGGGTCTCTTTTGGTTGGTACTCTTCGGGCATGCAGGATTTGATCACATATATTCTTTAGCTCTGGAAGTTTCTCTTTAATGATGTTCTTGACCATTGATTCTTCCTGGAAATTTTCTTCCTGGGTCTCTGGGACTCCAATGATTCTTAAGTTGTTTCTGTTGATCTTATCATAGACTTCTATTTTCGTCTGTTCCCATTCTTTGACTAATTTTTCCATTGTCTGCTCATTTGCTTTAAGTTTTTTGTCCAATCTCTCCTGCTGTATGGAATTGTTATGTATCTCATCTTCCACAGCACCAAGTCTATACTCAGCTTCAGATACCCTGTCCCAGAGCTTATCCATTTTGTCATTCACTTCGTTTACTGACTTTTTCAGTCCTGTTAGTTGACATGTTATTTCAGTTTGGAGTTTTGTCATTTCTGCCTTCATATTTTCTTGGTTCTTATTAGTGTTCTGTTCAACTCGATCCATGGTTTCTTGGAGTCTGTTGAGCACCTTCCATATTTCTAGTCTAAAGTCCTTATCTGAGAGGTTGATTAGTTGTTCAGTCATTATCTGGTCCTCAGAATTGTCATCTTCATTCTCTATGTCTGATGCTGGCCTGCGTTGTTTCCCCATTGTCACACTTGTATTGTGGGTTTTTCTACGTGTTGTAGTGGTATTCATTGTCTATATGATGTAGGCAGCACACTCCTCTGGCTCCTCCCTTTCTGGATGGGCTGACTTGCCTCTAAGGGAGGGGAGTCCTCCGTGGATGAAGCCTCACACTGGGTCAAATCTTAGGCCCGAGCATGCAACAGAGAAGACAGTCCAGAGAGAAATGTTTGCTTCTGTGATATAGCGCCGTTCTTAGTGTGATTTTTCCTTCTTGTTGCAATGGAGTTCTTTCCTTAGAAAGAGTGCACGGCCGCGTAGCGAAGCGGAGCGGCCATGCTCCTCTGAGCCTCTTTTTGCCCCACTCGCAAGAGTTTCACGCAAGAGGACAGTAGACAGACATAGAGAGGTCACACTCACAGTCTTTCACAGCTGAGCCCCACTGGGCCGGTGTACTTTCGCGGATTTTCCCCGCCTGGTGTCACACACAGGGAGCCAGCTTTTGCAAAGGTTAGCCGGTTTTTATGCTCTGAAGTCCCTCCCTGAAAATGGCGTCTGGGCCAGCGAGGTTTCTGGAGGCTCTTTTTGCCCCACTCGCAAGAGTTTCACGCAAGAGGACAGTAGACAGACATAGACAGGTCACACTCACAGTCTTTCACAGCTGAGCCCCACTGGGCCGGTGTACTTTCGCGGATTTTCCCCCATGTTTAGCATATTTAGTACAATAGATTCAGTACAGCACGGTGTTTTATCATTAAAAGGCATTGCATTTTAGTAAAGGCTGTGATTTTTAAAAGCGATTGAAAGCACTATACAAAATCAGAAAAGGAAAAAATATCATTGGCTTTTTGACCAGTTTAAAGTAAAAAGCACTTGAGTTTTAAAGTGAAGTGAAATGAAAGTGAAGTATAAAACCAAGTGCTATCTTCAGCATGTTAACATTATCGTAATCCCTCAGTGGATTACAGTTTGTGCTGACACATTGAAAACATAACTTCTCTTAATTTTGACAAAAAACATTAAATTCATGTAGTGAATACATTAGTAATATGGAATGGAGAAATTTTTGTAAGTCACAGTATTACAAATTATATAGCATGTACACTGCATAGAAGAAACAAAAACAATGACCCTTATTATTGACTATTCTGAGAGCATAAGGAAAAATCATAAAATTACAGCCAAAATAACTTGCTAATCAAATAGTTAAGAAACACTTTTTAAAAAAATCACAAAAATTAACATAAAATGACAAATCATTTTCAATTTGTATTTTTGCCAAGTATATATTATTTTTCTTTTAAGTACAATGGGTGGGTTTTGTTTTTTTTTCTTGGTTTTTTTTTTTTTTTTTTTTTTTTTGGTTTTTGGGCTGCACCTGGCTGCATTCAGGGGTTACTCTTGGCTATCTGCTCAGAAATAGCTCCTGGCAGGCACGGGGGACCATATGGGACACCAAGATTCGAATCAATCACCTTAGGTCCTAGGTTGGCTGCTTGCAAGGCAAACAGCGCTGTGCTATCTCTTCGGCCCCCAGTGGGTGTTATTTTTAAACTTAATGAAGATAAGGAATGTCTCCCTAATTATATAATGGTGACAGTTACAGTCCATTAATTTTGTAGGTTGGTTGGTTTAAGGTTGGTTGGTTAAAGCAGGTTGGTTTAAAAAATACCCAGGACTTCATATATGAAAGTAAATTGCTCAACCCTAAGCATAAACTGCTGCTCATTCTTCCAATAGAATACATTGAATGGATTGACACTAGAATACCATATAAAACTGATATATGCAAAGCACTGTGTCTATAATGTTCAAAACTATTTTGTTTCATAAACACATTTCAACTGAATATAGCAGATGCTTTAAGTAAAACTCACATAAACTATTACGAAGTAAACCACAAAGTACATGAAATAATTTTCAAAGCCTTTGTGGAATATTTCCAGCATGACATGCAAAGCCAACATGCTTCGCCCAAGAGCTTTACTTGTCGGGAATGAATCAAAGCTTAAAATATATAGCTTGGAAAAGACAAAACGCTTAATAAACTAAAAGTAAAATTCCAGATGCATATCATAAAAAATTTCACTTACAATGTTAAATTCAGTATTTTATTCTAAATGTAAATGCTAGTATTTTGGCTATTTTTCTATAATAATAATTAAAATCAATAAATCATGATAATAAATAATCACCAATAAATACATCATAAATTAATAAGAATAAAGAGCTATTCTTAGCCTACCTTATCTAGTTGTGTTGAGGTCATGATAAGCATGTAAATACTGAACTACATTCTGGCTCTCTTAAACATTTGCAAATCACAAAAAGTCATCACCAAATATAAAGACAGAAACTGTTTTCTTTTAATCAACTGACAACTCTAAATATAGTAGGGCTGATGAAATGTCATTTAATTAAAATACTCTTTTAAATTGTTAAAAATTGCTTATTTCAAAGCCTCAAATATTATAAATTTTTACTTAGATTTTTTTGTTTGTTATCTAGATAATATGTTGTCCAGCCAAAGAAAATGATAATGTACTCTACTTGAATAACATTTTGAAATTTATGAATTATTTTGGCTCATTTACTCAATGAATATATCTGAAAGTCTATAATCTTAATCATGAAGTATTGCATTCAAAAAAAGACGTGTTGCTGATTAGAATGATTTAAATACAACCAAAGTCATTTTATATAATTAGCATTCAAATTTTCCAGGTCATCAAAAATTTTCAAAATAATTTATTTAGTACTGCATCACAGACTTACCCACTTCACAGTTGATAACTATTCACCGTTAGAGACTGAGGTTGAAAGAAGTACTCTGATTTCAAAGTTGATGTTAGTATAATTTACTCATTATCACTGAAAAAATAAGTTAGCTATGGTAAAGATGACTTTATCTGACCTACTACTAGGTTCAGTTGAAAAAAAGCGTATTTTTTATTTTAGAGACAATAAGAAGAGCAAAGACTTAAAGTTGTAGGTGTTGTTAAAGAGGAAAAAAGATGTATTGAATACTCATTTTCTAATTATCTATTCTTTTCATAGACAAAATAATATAACTTAGACAATGCTGATAATGAAGAATGTGAGTAAAAACAATTACAATCTTATGACTTATTTTGATAAATATTAGCTTATTTCTAAAGTTTTTATTGCAAAGGGTAAAATTAAGCATGAGATTGAAGAATTTGTATTTGTCCTTAGGGCAATTACAATTCACCATTTTAAACTGAGCTTCCAATAAGGTTTTTTTTTTTTTTGTTTTGTTTTTTGTTTTGTTTTTGTTTTTTGGGCCACACCCTGGGACGCTCAGGGGTTACTCCTGGCTATGCGCTCAGAAGTTGCTCCTGGCTTCTTGGGGGACCATATGGGACACCGGGGGATCGAACCTCGGTCCGTCCAAGGCTAGCGCAGGCAAGGCAGGCACCTTACCTCCAGCGCCACCGCCCAGCCCCCCAATAAGGTTTTCTAATGATTTATTTTTGGGGGAGAAGAAAATGTTAATGTGTTCCAGTTTTTTCCAAATGTACATAATGTGGGTACTTAGATCAGAAAAAAGTGTTAATGTTACCTTATTTTGGTACATAATATTCAGATAATTTGAAATCAACGAAAACTGAGATTTTGTGGTTTGACTACCTAGTTTCCATTTAACTATTTAATAGTTGTTAAATTTCAGATCTGTTACAATGGGTTTTCTGTCAAAAATCATGACCAAAATATGTAGAGTACTTGTAGGATCAATGCTTAAGAGTAGAGATGGAGCATCGGTTAAGCAAATGTAGCAGCAAATTTCTAATTGCAATGTGAGGAATGTTAAAAGGATACACAAGAAACACTAGCTGAGAATAATATTAAATATCACCCCCCATTTTCCAATTTGCCCCACTGAATTGGACAAAGTTGTGGAATGAGAGGTTTCTCGTCACCATCTCCTTTGTTCATATACTTCTTTTGTACTTCAAGTGCTGTGAGTCTGATTTTTGGCTTTTTTGATTTTTACCCCATTTTATTGCTCTGCTTGTCTTCAAACAAAGCCTCATAACTTTAACTATCTAGTTCTGCCTCTCAAATAGAGGGGGAAGTAAAGGAGATTACCAGGACCAATCAGATGTATGCTCACTAAGTAGTAAGCTAGACACAGAGGGGACCACTTATTCTAGCAGCCCGGGGGTGGGGGGTGGGGGTGTGTGAGAGTGGGGGATATGGGATGCAGGGTGGAAACAGGAGTGGAGGGAGGGCAAATTTGGTGATGGGAATTCCCCTGATTCTATGTTTATATGTACCTAAAATATTACTGTGAAAAATATGTAAGTCAATATGGTCAAAATAAAAATTTATAATTAAATTAAAAAGCAAGAATTTGCTTTCTTTTTATTTGTTTGTTTGTTTGTTTGTTGTTTTATAGTGCTCCACCCTGTGGCACTCAGGGTTTACTCATGACTCTGTGTCCAGAGGTTACTCCATGCGGGCTTGCAGAACAATATGTGATGCCAGGATGGTATCTCTAGTCTACCAGGAGTAATTATTCAATAAATAAATCTTGAATACTGCTGGGTGTGGCCCAGAAACAAAGCAAAACAAACAATATATATAAACAAAAATATGATCTAACCTAGAAAAACTTTCTATAACTTTAAATAAAAGCAAACAAAATCAGAAATGTGAGTACCGAACGATAGTACAGTTGGTAAGGCTCTTACCTTGCTGGCAGTCAACCCAAGTTCAATTCATTGCAATCAATATTGCCCCTAGATCCCCTCACCAGGCAAGAAGGCTCAAAACCTGTCAGCTGCACCAGTGTGCTTGGGGTAATTTGATGGATATCATGTTCTTTGTGCCCCAAAATTGGACACTTTTGTGGAATTGGACATTTTTTCTGCTAGCTATATGGCCAAATTATTATCACTTTAATAATATAATTATTTTTATTTAGTATGAATACACACTATAAAATTCGTATTTTATAGAATAATTTTTGGTTATTACTGACCTAGATATATTTATAGCATCTTATTTTCATAATGTAAGAGTTAAATAGAATGATTTAAATTAACAAAGACTATGTTAAGATATTCTAAATATCGCTGTATGGATTACCTGATATACTTTATTAGGTAAAGCAATGTCAGCTTTCATACCATTTGACCTTCGTTTTTATATATATATATATATTTGGAACACACCCGATGAAGGTCAGGGGTTACTCTTGGGTATGCGCTTAGTCCTGGGTCAGCCACGTGCAAGGCAAACTCCCAACTGCTGTGCCATCACTCTGGTCCCATCTTCTAGGAAATTTTTTAGAAAATCTTTGATTATTTAAACCAAATATTAATTTCTAATTATTGATATTTGGAATATAAAACTATTCTTGTTTTCAAATTTTCATTTTGAAGGAAAATAGACCTTAAAAATGACATTGTAATTAGAAATTACAACTGCAATGATGTTCTCTTTAACAGCGTAGCATTTATTTACATGAAATATATAACTATAATGAACTTATGTCAACTTATTTCATATTAGAAAATAGGAAAATAACTTTAATCAAAACAAAACAATGAATCTGGTAACAAATGTTACTCTGTTTAATCAAGTGTAATTTACTGTTGCTTAAACAAAAAATTATATAGTATTTGACATTTTTTAAAAATGCACCTATATCACATTTTGACATCTGACTATGAGATGGACCCCAAAATTTGAGTAAAATGATGCAAATAGTATTATATTATACTTTCTCTTTGACTATGTTTTCACTAGGCATGTGATGAGTTTCACAACTGTGATTTGTTTACAATTACATTACAATATGCAAGAATTTTTCTGATTTAATTAAATTATATTACTTTAACTACAAAACTTGGAATTGATTTGGCCTGAATCAATCATAAGAGACCATACTAAAAAGGTATCTAGAATAAGAGAAAATGGTTCAATTTCTGAGTAAACAAATTAAACAGAATGTATAAGAGAAAACTTAGGCTGTATGTAAGACTTGAATGGTATTAGAGCTCAGATTAAAGTGGAATAGAAATTTTCATGCTGATAACTGTCTGAGTTCTGCCACAAGCCACATAGGACCAATAAAGGACCCAAGATTACTAATGAAAAGACAGCTCACTGACACCTTGATTAAACCTGATTATCTCCTAAGCACAGATCCAAAGTAAACCAGATGCTCAGACTACTGAACCATAGATATTGTGATACAATAAATGAGTGTTATTTTAAGTTAATAAGTTGGTGATAATTTGTTACACAGCATTAGAACACAAATGCTTTAACTAACGTTAGTCCCATCTAAATTTTGACTGTGAAAATCAAACTACACAGGACAAATATCCATCAGGTGTAGCTAGAACTAGTTCCATATTGCTACTGTCTAAAACTATATTCTTTGTTTTGTGGGCCACACTTGATGGTATTCAGGAGTCATTTCTGCCTGTGCTCAGTGGACCATATTGTATCATGATTGAACTTGAGTTGACCACATGTAATGAAAAATGCATATCTGTTATAATATGATTTGCAATGATTGATATACTTCTTAAATAAATAAAGGGTATCATGCACAGGATATTAAGGGAGTTTACATGCAATTCAGTAAATGTCATGCTATTTTATTAAAGGGAGAATATAGGCATAACAGGCACTTTACTGTACAAATACTATAGTTTTTATAGTCATAATTTGAAATATTAAATGTCAATATTCTTTAAATATAATATTGAAATATAAATATATAATACATAGCCTGTGATTTTACCCTTGTCACCACATAGCTCCTTTAGCTGTGGCATTTTTGAGTGTCAACTAAATGGGTCCTAAGTACATAAATATGTACCCTGAAATCTCCACTTTTCCACAACTTTTAGGCACAGCAGATATGAAGAAAAACATATCCTCCAGCCTTCCCCTTCAATACAGTGACCAGTTTGCCCTAGGCACTCTGAGTATCACTTGCAAAGCACACAATATAAATATATAAAGTAACTACTCAAGGTAATATTTTAAAATTTATTCTGGCTGATGTACTTATAAATTTTAACAATTAAAAAATTAATGTCTTGTTCTATGGTTATAATTTCCTCAAATAATAGAGAATTTTAGGAAACTTGTTTTTTTAAAGTAGGGCAGAGAAGAAAATGGTTTAATGTAGAGTTTTATTTTTTTAGTAATTCTGATTAAATCATGACATTTTTTTGAGTTGTCAAGTCTAATCAGACACTAGCATGTGACATATTCAACTCTTTCCATATGGAAACAAATTAAGATTTCTTCTCTTCACATCACACATTTTTATGATGAAAAATAAGAACTTAAAAAGTCATGTTTGTTTGACCTGGCAACATCCCTATGTGCAATAATTTGAGGTTTGAATGCTAAATTCTCAATTTAGTAATAATGATTATAATTTTTGATTTACAACGTATTTCAAATTATTTAATTTGTTGCTCAAAAACTTCTTGTGTTATCAAGGTATTAAGATAAATTGGTAGCCGTTTTTTCATCTATGTTGAAGAATATATCTATATGTCCAACTTTGGAATGAGGACTCTGCATAGTGGGGCTGAGAACTACTGGGGCACAACTTAGTTGTTTTTTTTCTTGAGAGCCAGCAAAGCTATTGCCATAAAAGTATGAGAAGCAGTATGTAAAACATTTAGAAAATGTGAAATGAGAGGTTCTGGTTATTGTCACATACTTTAGTTTTGAGTATCTAAACAACTAATTAATTAAAAGTGGCATTACTAAGTACTATATTTTCTTACAAAATCCAAATTAATGGCATGAGCCAATGGATAAACTTTTGCCTTGAATATGACAAAATTGGATTCAATCCCAGGCACCATATATATACAAAATCCAAATTAATGGCATGAGCCAATGGATAAACTTTTGCCTTGAATATGACAAAATTGGATTCAATCCCAGGCACCTTGAATAAGACAAAATTGGATTCAATCCCAGGCACCATATATGCCCAAGCACACCAGGATGACTCCTGAGTACAGAGCTAGGAAGAATTCTTGAAAACAGTGGCCTCAAAACAAACCAATGAATAAAAAATTTAACAAGAAAGTAAAATAAAATAAAATAAAAATTGTGATACTGCTTTGCCAGTTACCCTGTGTGATTCCATTGACACACAATATTTGCATACAACTAATTATTATGGTTCTCAAGATATGTATAAATATACGTATGTATAAAAGTTCATGTATCATCATATGGCGTTCCATATGATTCCCCAAGCCAGGAGCAATATCTGAGCATGCAGCCAGAAGTAGCCCCTGAGTGTCACTGAGTATGAGCCCACAAAAAAAAAGAAACACACAAAAAAATGAATTATAAAACATAATAAATAAAAATAAATACAAGTAACATTATTTAAATAAATAATTTAAATAATTGTTTAAATAAATATAATATATTCATTTATATTATAAATAAAAATATTTAAATAAATGTAAAACATATTTAACTATAATATATCTATTATAATAAATAAAATAAATGTATTTTACATAAATAATAATGACCATACAATCATATTACTAAATTAATAATACTTTAATATTAATAATGTTAAAAATATTAATAATGTCAATAAACTGAAAGAAAAAAGACACTAAATGATTATCAATAATTTTGAATCATCAAGAGTTTTGTTTAGCATAATCTAAATAAATAATCCTATCAACTGACCTTGATGTATATTTCTTAGACATTATCTTTCTAAACTATCTCATATTCTAGCTCTTGTCTAGAGTTTGTTCTATATTTGGAGTAAAATATACCTAATCCTAATGATATTTTCATAATTTATCTTTCACTTCAACTCTGTCCAAATGGCAGCAATTATCTTCCTTTTAGACTGCTGTTTTGCAGTGTTTCTTTGCAATTATGTCAAGGGGACTGGCCCTGCTATTTGTTTTGACTAATATAATGCAGAAATTAGAGTTTCTTTTGCTTGTTTGAAGCTTGGATAAAAAAAACCTTAACACTCTAGTGGTCTCTAGAAAAATGCCCTGTCATGTAAATAAGACTATTCTGTTGGAGAACAAATGATAACATGGAATAAAGACAAGACTTCCCAATTGAAATCATCCCAAAACGAAATCACCATATTGTTGACACAAATGCATAAATGAAATTGATGCTAGAAAAACAATCTGTTAGACCTGACTCAAATTGTAATCCCACATATTTTGGAGTAAAGCAAATTATTGTTGCTTCAAATTTTTATGCTGTGAAATGAGCTGAGATAAAAAGCAATAACTAAGCAATATGATTTCTCAGTGTAGGTAAATAAAAGATTCTGTGCAGGAACATCTTGCTCTTCAACATACACCTGTTGTTGATTTTTCCGTGTTTGTTTTCATAGAACATATATTAACTTCTGAATATACATGCATTTATATATGTGTTTTTATGTGCATATGCTTATATTTAAACATATAAATGTCTCCAGAGCTGATGATTATGAGAGTGCCATAGACACTGAATCCCCAGCACACAAACATTTCTTAGAACACACAGCTATTAATTACATGCATACTAAATTAATTCATGAACAGTTGTTTTTATATTTTTATGAAGTAATGTTCTTCCAAAAATGTTCTTACTTTGATTTAAATGAGAGATTTTTCTTACTACCTACATACTTCTAAGATAAACTAATCACGAATATTTCTTCTTCACAATAGATAATGTTGAATATGTAAAGGAACTATCTATAAATAATATCCATATATTATAGACAAGTGTCATAAAACTTTCTGTTGGCATATGTGTTTTTGCATTATTTGTTTCACTCTGATCTAGTCATGTATATGAATACTTAAAAGAAAAAGAGCAAACATAAATTTGGGCATCATTTTGACATAGTGAAAGTGAGATCTTCCTAGAATGTGTTGTTTGTTTATTTGCTTGTTTGTTTTATTTTGGATTTAGAACCACATGAAAAAATTAGGTAAGAGAATGCTCAGGAATCACTCATGGTGTTTCTCAGGAATGCACCTGGGAAGAATAATGCACATGCTAAAAGTAGATTTCAACCACTATGCTCTCTCTCTGATCATCTACAAATTTTATATTTGTTATTTTCTTTTATATATTAAAGATAATTATTTTCTTTCCAATAATATATTATTGTCCATGAATTATGAAGGAAAAGAAATGTCAACAGTATGAAAAATCTATATGAAAAAACAGAATAGTTATAATGTATGAAAAATTATCTACTAAGATTTCGAGCATATATCCTGGAATTACATATTATGTTAATTAAATTTAGCATTGTAAATAACAATTTTTGGGGCCACACCCGGTGACACTCAGGGGTTACTCCTGGCTATGTGCTCAGAAATCACTCCTGACTATGGGGACTATATGGGACACCAGAGGATCAAACTGTAATCTATCCTGGGTCAGCCAAGTACAAGGCAAATACTCTTCTGCTGTATCATCACTCCAGCCCGTGTATAGCAAATAATATTAAGACCATTTTTATATTTTCAGAAATAATACATAATGTATCCATATGTTCAATAAAAAATAAATGTATGTACAAAAATAGAAACTAAGTAGACAAAATACACCTCTAATAAATTTGTCTAGTTCACAGACATAATTTTTCTACTTTTAAAATAACTTTTCAAAGATATTCTATTAATTATTTTGACAATTATAACACTGATATTAAGCAACAAACAAAACAGATGCTAGACACAAATGATAGTGCAAATTATATATAATATTTTAGAAGTGATTTCATCGAAAAGTCTCAATTTACATAACTAATATATCCTTTTCAATTAAAAGCAACACTTAGATATGTTGTATTTCTTCTCTTGAAAATACATAAGATAATGAAAATTATGTTGTCTAACTATTGAATGTTACTCTTATAAATTAAATGGTTTGAGAAGCTCTCAATTGTGAAAATTTTTCTATATAGGGAATCTCTGGTTTTGAACATGGCATGTCATCTCAATTTCATAAATAAAACTTTTAAGATAAAAGCGAAGAGGTCTGAAAGCAACATTTAAAGTAGAATTCTACAAACCTGATTTACAGTTTTATGATTTTAAAATAATGTAAATCAATGACAAAGAGATGAGAAAACTATAGCATGCTTAGCACAATTTTTTGCATTTTAGTATATAAAACCTTACTTTTCCATACCTTTGTATCTTTTATTTTACTTGCCAGACAGCTACATATATAATTTTAATAGTTTCTTGCCTGAGACATTAAGCTAAAGGTTAAACTTCGGTGTTAAAACCTCTATTAGCAATAGTGATTACTTCCACCTTATGTGGTAGTATTAATATTGAAGTCAACATATTGAATTACATAGTTGTTCTTCATAATAGTGAAGCGATGAAATCAAGCAGCAATAATCTCTGCTATTGATTTAGCTCTAATTCAAAATGTAGGCTTCATTCCAAAAATAAAGAGAACTATCTCTTAAACTGAGCACATGTATCTAAATGAATTAATATAAAAATTCTATTGACAAAGCATAAGCTCAACACACTGTTGTCAATTCCTTGACACAACTGAACCCTCAACCACCTGTAGGTTAAAGCCATAACATACACACACACACACACACACACACACACACACACACACACACACACACACACACACACACACGCGAGCCCCGAGATGCCATCTTAGTTTGTCTGTGGGAAGAAAAGCTGAAAGGTTATTTTAAATATAGTAAGTTTAAGGCATTAAAACAAACTGTTAAAAATGATTTCGTGCTGTGGAAACTAAAGGGAATACCAGGAATTGAACCTGTTCAATCTCAAGCTAAGAAACGCCCTGAATTTTCAAATATTTATCCATCCCGTAATAAAGAACCTTTGAAAATAGTTAAAAGCATGTAGTCTACATTTTACATTTATTATTTTTATTAACCAGTGTCTACTCTGTACTGCTTATTTTAATATATTTCAAAAAGTTAATTCTGTAAGGTTTCTCAATACTAAGCAATCATATTGTATGGTAAATTTGGCTAGGAAAACAATAATTCTTACTTAAACAATTTTATCAAAAATAATTCCAAATTGTGAAATCATCTGTAGAAAAATATGATCCTTTGGAGTTTGAAAATTTTAAATTGTCACTCGTTACATTTACCTTTTGGCTGCTAATAATGCTGCCAACAGCTTTATTATGTATTTATTTATATAGTATTATTTCCCTCACTATATGTTTCTTTTTTTTTTTCTTTTCTTGTTTGGTTTTTAGTTTTTGGGCCACACCCGGTGACGCTCAGGGGTTACTCCTGCCTATGCGCTCAGAAATTGTTCCTGGCTTGGGGGACTATATGAGACATTGGGGATCGAACCGAGGTCCGTCCTAGGCTAGCTCCAGCAAGGCAGACATCTTACCTCTTGCATCACCGCTTCCGCCCCTTGTTGATTTTTTTCCACTTTACAGCCCTAGCAGTAGAAGTGGTGGGAGAAAATATTAAGCGACTCTGTGTCAACATTCTCATCAAGTTAGGTAGGTGACTGGGCAAAGACATTGTGTTTGAATTCATTGATTGCTTCTATACTTTGATTTGGTTAGTGGTTACATAACTAAATTAACTTGTTGATACAATTAGACCAATACATTAAAATGATAAAAAGTATATATAAGGCATACTATTTATTGTCACTAAATCTTACTAATTATTGTGTCATTATAGCAATGACTAGAAGCAGATGATAGTACAGTGGGTAGAGTGTGTGTCTTGCATAATTTGATTCATGGTACTTCATAGATTTCCTTGAGTACCACTAGAAGTGATTCCTAAGCATAGGTCAAGGAGCATGCTCTGAGCACAGTTATCTTTCTCCTAACAAAAACATTGATTGCAAACAATAATACTATAGCAAAAATATTAGATAATCAAGGACTACTAATTAATTCACATTTGTAACTACAATATTTTTTAATTTTACTGTTATAATAATGTAGTTCATTTGCTCAATGACTATATTTTTTTCTCAGCTTTGCAGCCTAATATTGGGATCGGTGTAACTGAGATTGATCTCTATTGTTCATTTGCCCATTCTTGAGTTCTTGAAGGAGATTTAGGAAATTGTTTAAGAAAACAATAATATTCAAAAATTATTTTATTTACAGATATAAATGTATAATTATATAGAAGTTAAAGAATTTGACTGAAATCTTAGTTTTTAATATTTAAAGAAAATTTTTAGTGATAATTTTCTAATGATCTATTTTCTTTAATGTATAATAGCTCTTCAATGATAGGTTACTGGTAACCATGTGCAATTAATACTACATATATTTTAATTGTGTAGTGGAGTTTCAATTTAACCAATTTCTCCCCCTAAAAATTAACATTATTAAATAATAATTAAATAATATTGATGATATAATTAAATAATAATGAGTGAAATAACTAACAACTATAGTCTAGCATTTACCATGATAATTATAGCTATAATTAAATTTCATATAAAATCATAATTTTACTGCTTTTTTGAAAAATATACTTTATTGCTTGGGATCTACCCCTAGTACCTAGCATAGGGTCAAAGTTTAACTGAGCAGATTGAAACTATCAAGAAAATATTTTAAATATTAGAGAACATGTAAAGAGGTTTGGGAATATTCTTATCTATTGAGGAAGAGTTCTAACTATGCATTTCCTAACAAGATTTTCCCACCTTTAGAGAGTAGTTTTTGAACCTCCATATCATTAACTGAAGGTATTTATTAGGGAGGGTTTGTACTGTTACTTTCTTATGAGATAGTTCCTGAAAATTTAGGAAAATATTTTAGAAAACTAGCTGCTCTGAGCTACTTTCTGCCAATTCAATCTTTTAATACCCGAACATTCATATCAGGGGCTCTAAGCTGGACAATTCCACACCTACTTCTTCCATAAAGATTTACTGTGCCTTGGATTTCTGTGTGAGACCAAGCCTTGTTTCAACATGCATATTTCTATTTAACAAATACTATATAATTATTTTACAAACAAAATGGTAAAGTAATTTAACAAATATTGTATTAATTCTTTATACAGTCACACAATTTGTCTACATATACATAAATAAATCAGTATATGAAGTTTTGTTGAACAATTACTTCCAAATGCATGAAGAACTTCCAAGTGTATATATGATTTTCATGAACAAAATAGTAGGAACTCATTATGAAGATAGATAGAAGATATACAAAAGACTAATTAAAATTCAATGTAGGGACTTGAAAGATAGAATAGTAAGATATTTGCCTTTCAGGCAGTCAACATAGGTTTGAATCTCTGCTACCCAATATTGTCCCCTAAACACTTCCCAGAGTAAACCCTGATTATAAATCAAGAGTATCAAATACAAAGTGATGTATAATCTCACTGGTGTTTAAATATTTTATTGAAAAAGAGAGAATGCCATCTAACTTACAGACTTTTTATTTCCTTATCTTGTGATTGTGGACTTTAACATCATATTTTATGTATTTATTTTATTTATATTTATTGAGTTTTGCTTGCTGGACAGAACCCAACAGTGCTCAGGTCTTCTGGTTTTGCACTCAGGGATTACTTCTACTAATATTTAGTAAACCATAGTGGGTGGTGGGGACTGAACCCAGGTAGTCCCCAAGTAAGGAAAGAGTCCTACCTATTTTATTAATGATCACGCCCCCATACAACATTTATCAAGAGAAATTTGATAAACTGGAGAATATAATTTGAATGATTGATTTTAAGAATAAAATGATTAAAAGTAAATAAATTAGAGTGATTTTAGATTAATTCTTAGAGAAGTAGAGGAAAGATACTCTCTAAAGAATAACATGAAAATAACATGAAAATATATATGGTATATGACTTCAAAAATTTAGTTCTATAGGGGCCAGAGAATGTGGATCAAAAATCAAAAAGAAAAAAGTTAAGAAAAGTGAACTTGGCCGGAATGATAGCATGGAGGTAAGGGGTTTGCCTTGCATGCAGAAGGATGGTGGTTTGAATCCCAGCATTCCAAATGGTCCCCTGAGCCTGACAGCAGTGATTTCTGAGCATAGAGCCAAATACCAAACCAAACCAAACCAAATCAAACCAAAATAAAACAAAACAAAAAAGATAAAATAGCTTCAAATTGAGTTTTGTAATTATTCTATATCTCAATTGCTGTCCTTGCCCTAAAATAACAATATGGTACTAATAATACAGATAAATATTTTAGTTTTTTTATCTCTAAATTCTTAAATCATTGCACAGCAAAATATTTTAAAAATAAAAAAAAAGTTAACTTACTAACCTCCATGTACTTTACTAACTAAAGTTATGCTCACTATTCACGGTCAACTGAATTTTAAAAACTAACTGTACATGAAGATATAATTTATTCCATAAAATATAGATATTAATGTTTTTCTCTTTAATCAGTTAATAATAAGCTTGTATTACATTGTTTATTTTTTTCAATATCACATAAATATGCCACACAAATGTAGAGGAAGGGCTACTTTGACAAAGGTACAGATCAATATAAAATCAAATTTAAATTAGATTAAAGTTACTCTAAATCAGCATTTCAATTATATCTATTTTCCGATGTTGTAAGTTTTCCAAACAGAGAACAGAACCATCAGATTGTCAGGACTACAATTCAAGTGTCTTTAATCTCTGTCTCGATCATTTTGGAATTTTTAGAAACTTGCCTTACATTCAAGTTGGAGATAGACTTATACCTGTTTTGACTAAAAAGCTAATATTGTTTGTATCCAAGAAGAAGACTCTTGCTGAGATGTAGATAGAGATATAAAATATTTAGTTTCTACAATATTACATTATATTTGGAGAAGAAAGATTTTCTTGCTTAGAAATTGTAATTTAGGTTGAAATCACTCTTTCACTCAGAAATTCTTCTCAGATTCAGTGATTTTCTACTTCACCATTTTGTTTTATTTTGGCCTTTTGGTTTTAGAGTCACATCTAGTGAAACTCAGAATTTACTCCTGACTCTGTACTCAGAAATTTCTCCTGGTAGGCTCAAGGGACCATAAGAGATGCATTAGCCATTTGCAAGACAAACACCCTTCCCACTGTGCTATCCTTCCCACTGTGCTATTCCATCCCCTCAACTCCACCATTTTTATCCCAAATCTCTACTAAAGAAAACTTTTGGACCTCCAAGAAAAGAATGAATTTTAAATTTATCTTTTGTTCTTTACAGGACAATTGAATCTGCTCGTGAAAAAAAGCTTAGAATTATCTCTAGTCATCAATGCATACACTTACTTTTCCATATAAAATGTATTAAAATAATTACTAAATTAAAAAATTACCTTTAATTATGTACTAGCCAATGTTTTTTTATGAAAAAATGATAGCAACTGGAAGAGTAATGCAAATCAGGTTCATAACCTAACACTTTCATTTCTTTTCTTCCTGCTGCTAAATGTGACAAAAATAACTTCTTTGAAATAACTAAAGCCAGACCTATTATACACAATCATAATTTTATCTATTCTAAATATCTTTAAACAGCCTCACAGTGGGGTCACAGTCTCTCGTAAAGCTCTTTCTCCTCTAAAGAAATGCCTATGAACAATTAAAGAAAGTTATTTTCCTTTCCATTTAAACAGAGAAAATAGTTATTTTCAAAGCCTGTTAATAATGAAATAAAGATTCAAAGGACAAATTCACAATAGGTTTTACAAAGGCAAGCTTATTGTGCTCAATAGAACTAATAATTGTTCATAAAATATTTGCATATAAAATTACCTTTATTCCTCAAAATGAGGGTCTGAAGTTAGAATTCCCCTAGTTTCAATATGTTTCAGTGAATTCACATGGTATGTAGAATTGAACCATAGTTATCAGAAATATCATCTACCTTTCTCTGAAATGTTTAAATATTGTGCCATGTTTGTATTTAAAACAAAATTATTCTACTATACAATGTTTCAAATGTACGGTTTTCAAATTGCTGATTAGGCATCATCTATGGTTATAAATACTCATTTAATTAAAATTTTAATAAACAGGGGCCGGTGAGGTGGCACTAGAGGTAAGGTGTCTGCCTTGCAAGCGCTAGCCATGGAAGGACAGCGGTTCAATCCCCCAGCATCCCATATGGTCCCCCCAAGCCAGGGCAATTTCTGAGCGCTTAGCCAGGAGTAACCCCTGAGCATCAAATGGGTGTGGCCCAAAAAACAAAAAAAATTAATAAACAGCCCGTGCTCATTTTATTATGGAAAATGTAACATTGAAGTCCTAGTTATTCCATTATAATTTAATACAAATACCTCTAAAATATAATCTATATTTATCTCAGGTTTATATTAATATGTAATCATAATTTTCTTTTATTTCATTATATAACAAAAACAATCTTTTTGTTTGTTTTGCGAGCCACACATTCAGGGTTTTCTCCTGGCTCTGCACTGAGGCTTTATTCCTAGCAGTGCTGTGGGCATCATATTGGGCGTCTGGGATTAAATCCTGGTCAATCACATGCAAGGTATAAGCCCAATACACCATACTAACTATGGTTCAAAAACTATTATTTTAAGCATAATCATAACTAAAATCATGATGAAATTGCATATTATGTAAACTTTAATGTTTTAGATAACTTAGTTTTTAATTCCAAAAATCATTCACTTATATTTCTATCACTGTTCACAAATAGTGAATATCTATCAGTGGTCCTCAAACTATGGCCTATGGGCCACATATTTTATTTGTATCTGTTTTCTTTCTTAATTGCAAAATAAGATATATGCAGTGTGCATAAGAATTTGTTCATAAGTTTTGTTTTTACAATAGTCAGTCCCTCCAATGGTCTGAGGGACAGTGAACTGGCCCCCTGTTTAAAAAGTTTGAGGATCCCTGATAAATTTATTATTTAATATAATCTAAAACTTATTATTGATAATCTACAGTATGAAAATCCACAGTATGTGCCAAAATAATTGAAATAATATGTTCCCATATAAATTACATACATATTAATGTCCGGTGCTATTCTGAAAACAATTCATGTGAAGTGTGGATAAAGAAAATATGGTATATGTACAAAGTGGGATATTATATATATGCATTTTTAAATGTTTGAAGCCTGTCATCTGCTATAGAATCTATGCATCTAAAAATTATTATTCTGAGTGAAATAAATCATATAAACACTACAAAAGTTACATATATAAAGGAAGTGAAAAACATGAAACAAATAAGCAAAACTAAGATCTTGGATATTTGAGAGATAGTTTATCTAGTCATTTTGCTACTAGTCTATCAGAGTGTCATCCCTGACAGCATATATATTTTTTCCAAACTCCACATGAAGGCATAGCAACCTGATCCAGAAGTAAACTTTGAAGACCACTAGTTGTGGCAAAACTACTACAACAACAACAACAACAACAACAACAACTCCTCCTCCTCCTCCTACTACTACTACTTCTAATACTACTACTTCTAATACTACTACTATTTCTACTACTGCTATTGCTGCTGCTGCTGCTGCTGCTGCAATGACCAAGAACACAACCAAATAACAAAAATATTCTACCCTGCTGCTTTTATGGATATTTTCCAAGTGCAATATTGGAAAGGAAGTACTGTTTATATTGATGCAGGGCATTCAGTGAAGAATAAGAGTTCATTCATATTAACAGCACAATTCATTTAATATTCTGGCCATGACACAAATCTTTAATATTACCATCTTAGAGTCATCTTGACTATCAGAATACTATAAAATAGGTTAATAATTTTCAAGCTGACTTTTCTATTTTTGCCTTTAGGTCAGAATCTGTCCTAGGCTAGTAAGGGTTGTAAATCTTCTCAAAGGCTGCCAAGTAGATCTTTGTGCATAATTAATTTAGAATTGGTTGCCCTGAGCTTGCATTTCCCTTCCTGTGTGCCATCCACATTACTTTTCCCCCCTCTTATGTCATGGACATTATCATTAACTTCACAATGTTTAAGTGCCACAGTTTCAAAATATCCCACACATTTTCATTTGCTTATACATCATTAAGATTAATCAAAGATAAAATCTTTAATACATTTATATGAATATAGCCATATTTTATGAGCCCTCAATTCTGATATCTCTTCTTTGTGAGTTCAGAAAGCAGAACTTGAGTTTAATATGTCTATATGAATAATTTGTGGAGAAGTATAATTTAAAAAATAAAAGAGAAATATAATTGGGACAGAAAATGTCATAGAGCAAATAAAAACAGATTTTATTTTATTACTATATTTGAAGATACTACTAACTTTGCACTAAAAACACTTAATTGAGAAGCTGTATTGCTATTTTGGTTTGTTTGATTTTAACTGCTCAATGCTGACTCCAGCTATTCTGTAAATATATCTATACTTAAGAATCACCCTCCTTGAAGGTCTCAGAGAATCATTGTAGGATACTATAGACTGAGTTGGGGTCAGCCACATGCAAGAGAAGTACTCTTCCTTCTGTACTACTGCTATATTCCTGAAACAGTACTGTTATACTTTCTACCACCAATTTACCCAAAGTGACTGTATTTTTACCTACTGATTCTTCTTTTAGATTGTTTAAGAATTTGCTTGATATATCTTTAGTGAAAGAAATATAAGAATCATAGGCATATTTAAATTATTTTTGTAAACATAATTTTTATTTTAAACATAGTGGCTTATATATCATTGATAATAATGTTTTAGGTACATATTAATTCCCATCACAGAATTATCCTCCCTCCACCTCCGTTCCCGTCCTACCTCCCATATCCTCCTCCTTCACCCCCGGGGCTGCCATTATAAGTGGTCCCCTCTGTGCCTAGCTTACTACTTAGTGGTCTTACACTAGTTTGGACTTTGTACCTGTCTTATTTCTAGCTCTGATTGGGCGGGGAGACTAGATAGTTCAAATTATGTGATTTTGTTTGAAGAGAAAAGTAATAAACTGGGGAAAATATCAAATATGACATAAATGGGTACAGTCCTTCTGGAGGCTCTATCCTAGGTCTGAGAAACAAAGGGGAAAAAGAAGGTGAAACACCACAACAGTAGACAAAGAGGTGTCAAATAAAATATCCAGTGAGCACTTCAACAATAAAGATAAGAACCACATAAAAGGGGCCGGGTGGTGGCGCTAAAGGTAAGGTGCCTGCCTTGCCTGCGCTAGCCTTGGACGGACCACGGTTCGATCCCCCGGTGTCCCATATGGTCCCCCAAGCCAGGAGCAACTTCTGAGCACATTGCCAGGAGTAACCCCTGAGCATTACCGGGTGTGGCCCAAAAACCAAAAAAAAAAGAACCACATAAAAGCCATGGTCTTGAGATAAATAACATGGCAGAACACATAAAAAAAGGAAGAAAAGAAAAGAAGAAAAAAATAAATATGAATGGAGACAAAAACTTCAATATCTACACCAAAACAAAAAAATCGATGAAGACTAGATTAATAAATTTAAGAAATTGTTTTGTGCTTTTTGCCTTTTTTTTCCCTTTTTTCTTCCCTCCTGCACAGGTACAGTAAATATTCAGTTCATTCAAAAAGGAATTCCCTTGGCCTAAGAGATACAGGGTTTCTCTACCCTTGAAGCATTTTGTCATGGGATTAATTATAGATTCCCTTCAGGTTCATTTACTCTCCCCTTGGTGCTTTTGTGGTGTATGGAAGACTTCTGCTCTGTCCTGGGTGATAAAATCAGACCTCTGTATCTAGAAATCTCGGTATCTGCACAGGTCAGGAAGTGGAACTTACGATGAAGTTTTTCTTTGTGGTTCTAGAAGTTCTGTTCTCTCAGTGTCATATTAATCCGTCTTCTGTGGTTGGTGGTCTTGGTCTTTGTGCTGTTCTTAGAATGGGGCCTGGGATAGCGTCTTTCGTTATGTTTCCAGAAGACCCATTCCGTTGCAATTGTCTCAGACAGACCTCTGGGACTAGAGATCATGGTTGTTGTGCAGGTCATAGCTCAAACCCTAGACTAGTGCTTTTTTTATTATTATTATTATTGGTCCCAGGAAAAATACAGTCCGGTCATGGTTCTATCAGTCACTCATCCATAAATTGCCGTCTTGCATTTGGAGAGACCAAAGGGTGACAAGTTTTCTGATTTTGTCTTATTGTTAGCTGGTGAAATAGGATAAGCTCCTCTTGGGACAAGTTGTTCCCAGTTTCCTCGTTGTCAGTATATCATATTAGAACTGGCACTTGTTGGTGTCCAGGCAGAATTAAGGATATCCTGGATGGGATTTGCTTTCTGTGGCTGTTGTAAATAATTGTGTCATTTCTATGTCTGTGATCCAGGGTTCAATTCTGGACGGTTGGTGTCTAATCACCTGGGGTCTACGTTGGGTCCACATGACATGTTTTCAAGGTGGGAGATGCCCCTGTATTGTAAACAAGTATGAGTTCTTATCTCTAGTAGATAAGAGCTCGTTTTTATACGTAAGATTTCTCCCCTTTTTTAGTGTGCCTTTGCAGAGAGAAATGGTGCTACATTGTTTTGCCGGTGCATTTGAGGGTGGAAAGAAAAGAAAACAGAAATAGGTCACATCCCAAAAAAGATAATAAAAGAAATAAAAATATATGTGCTTTTATATATATATATAAAAGATTTAAAAAATAAAATAAAAAAGTAATTAAAGGAGCAAAGTGATGCAAGAGACTACCTTACGTTTGGGGAAAAGCAGGTAAAGAGTATGATACAGGTCTTATACTCATGATAAAAGTATAGGTTTCCCCATTATCTTTTGAGATTTTCTTCTGGTGTGTGGGTTCACGGGCGCCTTTTCATCACACAACCTGACCCTCTTGAGAGTGGCAAAAGATTTGCAGAAGGGAGGTCTTGGAAAGAGTTCTTGTTTTGGGGATACTTTTAGAGCTAAGTCCGGTTTCAAGTAACAGTCCACGTTTGGAAGGGTTTGGAAGGAGGACCGTGCAGCATAAGTCAGCAGGGGGGTTGGTTGCCTTTTCTTGCAGGGGGCGAGGTGTGGGTTTAACTGGTTGTCCCTTCTTTTGGGTGCTGGGTACTGGTTCGTTGGGGTAGGAGGTCAGTCTTGATGCCTAATGGATTAAGAAGTGAGGGTGAAGAGTTTTAATAAATTGGGAAATCTGGATGGGATTGAGGGATGAAGGGATAGTAGGATTTCCAAAGGGGGGAAGGAGGAAAGGTTATGGATGGGGCAGGAGAGGAGAAAAGAAAAAATAAATTAAAAAAAAGGAGAGAGAAAAAATATGATTAAAAAGAAAGTAGTGAGAAGGGAGGAGAAATGATCAAGGGAAAGCTAGTTTGATTGAGTATGTTCGATGAGTAGGGCCTGTAGTATAAGTCTGTAGGTCACAGTTGCTGCATCGGTGGTCTGGCTGATCAAGTGTTTCAGGTCATAAAAGAAGGTATAACTTAGAGATAAAGGGTATGTTAAAGAGTTTTATTAGGACATTCTCACAGTGCAAGCTGAGTATGGTATCTCGTGTGACTAAGCCCCGAGATGCCATCTTAGTTTGTCTGTGGGAAGAAAAGCTGAAAGGTTATTTTAAATATAGTAAGTTTAAGGCATTAAAACAAACTGTTAAAAATGATTCCGTTGAAGTCACTGATATCCCATAGTATTCTTTACCTGTAATCCTATATGAGATCCCTAAAAGATTTTTATTGGCCTTTGTAGTAGAAGGCTGGTTACATACCTGTTCTCTCTATGCTGCTGTTTCTGCTGTTGCTGGTTTCTTTGTGGTATAATGTGTAGTCAAGAGTTTCGGTTGTTCCTCTTTCATGTGTTTTGGGCACTGCTTCCGAGTATGGAGTTCTACCCTGTTAAACCCTTTTATTTGATTGTTGAGTATTAGTTGTATCTAAGGTGTATGGTCCAGGTGCTTCAGAGTAGTGCTATCATTTTGTGCTTGTCTTTCATCTTCTGGCTTACTTTGTTTAACATAATATGCTCTAGGTCCATCCACGTTGCTGCAAAGTCTGATTGTATTATTTCTGACTGCCATGTAGTATTCCATTGTGTATAGATACCACATCTTGATGATCCATTCATCTGTTGTTGGACATTGAGGTTGGTTCCAAGACTTGGCTATTATACTGAGTGCTGTGATAAATAGTGGGGTGTACACATACTTCAGAATGAATGTCCTTCCAACTTGTGGGTAGATACCTAGGAGAGCGATTGCTGGGTCAAATGGCAGCTCAATTCTGAGTTCTTTGAGCACTCTCCATATTGTTCTCCATAGGTGTTGGACTAGGGGGCATTACCATCAGTAGTGGATGAGAGTGCCTTTCATAACGCATCCCCGCCAACACAGGCTGTTCCTATTATTTTTGATGTGAGCCATCCTCACTGGTGTAAGGTGGTACCTCATTGCTGTCTTGATTTGGATTTTCCTAATAATAAGGTAAGCATGTTTTCATGTGTTTGTTGGTCATCTTTCGGTCTTCCTCAGAGAATTTTCTATTCATTACATCTCCGCATTTTTTATGCCTTTATTTGGTTTTGGGGGGTTCAGCTTTCTGAGTGCTTTGTATATTCTGGATATCAGCCTTTATCTGACATGTTGACTACAATGATTTTTTCCCATTCAGTTAACTGTCTTCTTGTGTTAAGTAGGTTTTCTTATGCCATGCAGAAGCTTTTTAGTTTGGTGTAGTCCCATTTGTTTATGTTTGATGCTAAAGTTCTTGTCACTGGCATTCTATCATCAAAGACTTTTTTTTAATATATGGATCTTCAAGTGTTCTGCCTATTTTTTCCTCAAAGAACTTTATAGATTCATGTCTGATTTCAAGGTTTTTAATCCATTTTGAGTTCATTTTGTGTATGGGGTGAGGTATGGGTCAATTTTCAGTTTCTTAAAGGTGGTTTTCTACTTGTACCAACACCATTTGTTGAAAAGACTTTCTTTGTCCCATTTCAAGTTCTTGGCTCTTTTGTCAAATATTAGTTGACTGTATATCTGCAGGCTTATGTCTGGAAATTCTGTTCTAACCCACTAGTCTGAGACTCTGTCCTTGTACCAGTACCATGCTGTTTTGATCACTATGGCTTTATAGTATAGCTTCAGGTTGGGTAAAGAGATGCCACCCAGCTTCCTGTTTTTTAATATGTATTTGGCTATCCTGGGTCTTTTGTGGTTGCAGATAAATTTTATGATTGATTGTTCTAAGTCTTTAAAGAATAATGTCTAAATTTGGATGGGGATTGTGTTAAATCTATATAGAAGTTTGGGTAGGATAGTCATTTTGACTATGTTAATTCTACCTACCCATGAGCATGGAATGTTCTTTTTTCCAAGATCCTCTTCAATTTCTTTCTGAAGTGTTTTAAAGTTTGCCTGGTGTAAGTCCTTCACTTCTCTTGTAAGGTTGATTCCTAGGTAGTTGATGCTTTTTGATACTATTTTAAATGGAGTTGAATTCCTAATCTCTCTTTCCTCTACTTCGTTATTTGTATAGAGAAATGCTACTGCTTTTTGTGTATTGACTTTTAACCAGCCTCTTTGCTGTATTGGTTTATTGTTTCTAGGAGTTTTACTGTGGACTCTTTAGGGTTTTTCATCTATATCATCATGTCATCTGCAAAAAGAGATAGCTTGAATTCCTCTTTCCCTATTTGAATTCCTTTGATTCCCTTCTCTTGTCTGATTGCGATTGCTAGGACTTCTAAGACTATGTTGAATAAGAGTGGAGAGAGTGGACATCCTTGCCTAGTTCCTGACCTTAGTGGAATACTTTCAGTTTTTCACCATTAAGAATAATGTTGGCTGTGGGCTTTTCATAGATAGCTGTAACTATGTTGACAAAGGTTCCTTCCAGACCTATTTTGCTTCGTGTTTTCAACATGAATGGGTGTTGGATCTTGTCAAATACCTTCTCTGCATCGATTGATCTGATCATGTAGTTTTTTGTCTTTTTTATTATTAATGTGGTGTATGATGTTGATTGATTTCCGTATGTTGAACCATCCTTGCATCCCTGAATTGAAACCCACTTGGTCATGGAGTATAATCTTTTTGATGTAGTGCTGGATTTGGTTCGCTAAGATTTTGTTGACTATTTTTGCATCTATGTTCATTAGTGAGATTGGTCTGTGTTTTCTTTCTTGGTAGTATCTTTGCCCTCTTTGGGAATCAGAGTGATATTAGCCTCATAAAAGGAATTGGGGAGGATTTCTGTCTTTTCAATGGTTTGGAAGAGCTTGTGGATCAGTGGAATTAATTCTTCTTGGAATGTTTGATAGACTTTACCTGTAAAACTATCTGGGCCTGAATTTGTTCTTGGGGAGTTCCTTAATTACAGTTTTAATTTCCTCCGTGTGACTGGCTTGTTTAGGCTTTCTAAATCCTCCTTTTCTAGTCTTGGAAGAATCTGTCACTTTCTTCTGGGTTCTCTAACCTGAGTATAATTGCTCATAATATGTCCTCATGTTGTGTTGGATTTCTTGGGGTTCTGATGTAATCTCTCCCCTTTCATTTGTGATCCTGCTTATTTGGGTGTTTTCCCCTCTTTTTTTTTGGTGAGTCTTGCTAGTGGTTTGTCTATCTTGTTTATTCTTTCAAAAAACCAGCTCCTGGTCTCATTGATTTTCTGTATGGTTTTCTTAGCTTGTATGTTTTTTTATTTCTGCTCTGGTTTTTATTATTTCCTGTCTTCTGATTGTGTTTGGGTTTATTTTTTGCTGTTGTTCCAGCTCCTTAAGATGGTCCTTTAAACAATAATTTTGTCGTTTTCTTCTTTCCTGACATAGGATTATATTGCCATGAGTTTCCCCCTGATTACTACTTTTTGCTGTGCCCCACAAGATTTGACAAGTGGTTTCTTCATTGTCGTTTGTCTCTAGGAATCTTTTTATTTCTTCCTTGAGTACCTCTTTGATACAGCTGTTTTTGAGCAGCATGTTGTATAATCTCCATTGCTTCTTTTTACAGTCTATTTTGACCTCTGTTGCATAGTGATCTGACAAGGTGCTTCTCATGATCCTTACCTCTGTGATTTTATGCAAGTCAGATTTGTATCCTTAGGCATGGTCTATTCTGGAGAAGGTTCCATGTGGACTTGAGAAGAATGTTTATTCTGCTTTCTGGGGGTGGAGGGCCCTATATAAGTCTATTTGTCCTAGTTCTAATTTTTCATTTAGGGCTCTTATTTCTTTATTAGTTTTCTGTCTGGTGGACCTGTCCAGTGGTGATAGTGGAGTATTAAGGTCTCCTACTACTATCATATTTCCTTTCATGTGTTTTTCTAGTTTTGCAAGTAGTTGGCCTACATATTTTGCTGGTTCTGCATTAGGTGCATAGATATTAACCAGTGTTAATACTTCTTGTCTAGTGTTCCCTCTTTGTCTCTGATCACTTTCTTGAGATTGAAACAAATTTGGTCAAAGAATGATTGTCCCTGCTTTTTTTTATTTTCATTGGCCTGGATAATTGATTTCCATCCTTTTTTTTCTAAGCCTGTGCCTATCTTGAATTTGTAGGTGTGTTTCTTGTAGGCAGCAAATATCTGGTTTATGTTTTCTAATCCAGTTCTATGTTATGTGTCTTTTAATGGGAGAGTTTTTCCATTAAGATTTAAGGAGATTATTGACAGAGAGGGTAGTTGTGTTGTTTAGGGTGTTTGTTGTTACAATCGGGGGTTTGGATTGTATAGTTTATCTCTGAGCAGGTCATTTAGGGTCAGTTTTGTTTGCACAAATAATGCGAGTTCATTTTTGTTTGAGAATGATTTTAGTTTTCCCTCCCATATGAATGAGAGTTTTGCTGGATAGTGGACTCTAGGTTGAAAATTTCTTTCATTCAGACCTTTCAATATGTTATTCCACTGTCTTCTTGCTTGAAGTATTTCATATGGGAGATCTGGTTTGATTATAATGTTCCTTCCTTTGTATATGAGGTTTTTTTCCTGACTTATTGCTTTAAGTAGGTTGCCTTTCTCTTTGTTTCTTGCCATTTGAATTACTATGTGTCTTGGAGTTAGTTTGTTAGGGTCTATTTTGTTGGGAATTCTTTTCACCTGGATTTGCTTAGATGCGTCTTTCCAGAGGGTGGGAAAGTTTTACGCTATTATCTCCTTGACTAATTGTTCTTCTCCTTTTGTTGTTTCCTCCCCTTCTGGTATACCTACAATTCCTAGATTGCTTCTTTTGTCTTTATTCATTAACTACTGGAATTTTACTTCCAGTGCTTTACCTTCTATTTCTTTGTTGGCATCTTTGTTGTCTTTTGTTTGCAGTTTATATTTGAGTTGTTCTATGTGATTCTTGAGCTGTGCAATTCTGTTCTTCTGGATTTCTATGTTTTTAGGAATTTCTTTTAATTCTGTTTGTATGGAGTCTTTTATGTTTAGTAGCAATTCTTATTTAAGTTGTTTCATGATCCAGCTATACCACTTCTAGTATTAAACCCGAGGAACAGAAAAAATACAATACAAAAATCCCTTCCTTACACCTATATTTATTGCAGCGCTATTTACAATAGCCGACTCTGGAAACAATCAAGATGCCCTTCAACAGATGAGTGGCTAAAGAAAACTGTGGTACATATACACAATGGAATACTATGCAGCCGTCAGGAGAGATGAAGTCATGAAATTATCCTATACATGGATGTACATGGAATCTATTATGCTCAGTGAAGTAAGTCAGAGGGAGAGAAAAAGACGCAGAATGGTTTCACTCATCTATGGGCTTAAGAAAAATGAAAAACTTTTTAACAGTATCTCAGAGACAAGAGAGATGAGGGCTGGTAGGTGCAGCTCATGCATGAAGCTCATCACATAGAGTGATGAGGTGCAGTTGGAGAGATGGCTACACTGAAAACTATCATAACAATGTGAATGAATGAGGGAAGTAGAAAGTCTGTCTCAAGTACAGGTGTTGGTGGGGGGTGGGGAGGAGGGAGATCTGGGACAATGGTGATGGGAATGTTGCACTGGTGAAGGGGGGGTGTTCTTTACATGACTGTAATCATACAACTATAATCATATTTGTAATCACGGTGTTTAAATAAAGATAATTATAAAAAACAAATGATGTTGGGAAAACTAGATAGTCTAATGTAAAAAAGTGAAATTGGAATCATCTAAAACCCTTAACAAAAGTAAATATTTTTAATTTTATTGAAAAAAAAGTTGTTTCATTTGCTCATCTATTGATTTCTTGTAATCTCTGGCAGTGTGTCTTTCATTTCTTCTATCATGGCTTAGAATTCTATTCTCATACCTTATTTTAGGTCTTCCTCTCTTGGGTCTGTGCGTTTTGGTGGATTTGGAAACTTGTTCTGATTTCTCTCCATCTCCCCTGTTGTTGATGTTTTCCTTGGTTTACCCATCCTTCTTTGTATTTATTGGCTTGGCTTGGAGTGCATTGCCTTTAGGTTTCAGCCTGCTTTTGCCACCTGTGGCGTGTGGCTGGATCCCTTCTCAGGGTGTGGCTCTACGTGAGTATTTTGGGTGATGTCGCTGAGTTTTGGTCCTTCCCTTATCCTCCAAACAAGCCTGGTTAATCGCCACCCCCTTCCTGCCAGACAGTGCAGGTTCACTCCTGGCCAAAATGGTAGAGGGTGCCGTTGAGCCTAGGTCACTAGCCCTCCCCACCTGGGAGGCAGCCTGTGCTTTCTTCTTGCCCCTCTAGTCACTATCTTTCTCTCTGGGCTGTGTTTGATAGATTTCTGAGTTGGCAATCCCCACACATGCTCCCACTGGTCTTTCTCCCCAACCTCATGGACCTAGGGTCTCCTGGGTTGCCCGTACTATGTCAAAGAGTGGGCTCCTTTGGGTGGGTGCTCACCAGACGCTCGAGTCGGCAGTTTTCCCGCCCTCCCCTGACCTGTCCTGGGTGCTCGCAGTTCCCGTGAATGGGCGCCTTAACCTGGCTCCAGTCGGCAATCACCCCACACTCCCTCTGGCCTGTCCCGGGAGCTCAAGGTTCCTGTGAATGGGCGCCTTACCCGGGCTCCAGTCAGTGATTCTCCACATTCCCTCTGGTCTGTCCCGGGAGCTCAAAGTTTCGGTGAATGGGCACCTTACCCGGGCTCCAGTCAGCGATCTCCCCACACTCCCTCTGGCCTTCCGGGAAGCTCAAAGTCCCAGTGAATGGGCCCCAGTCGGTGGTCTCCCCATACTCCCTCTGGCCTGTCCTGGGAGCTCAAAGTTTCAGTATATGGCCCCTTACCCTAGCTCCAGTTGGCGATCTCCACACACTCCTTCTGGCCTGTCCTGGGAGCTCAAGGTTCCCATGAATGGACACCTTACCTGGGCTCCAGTCGGCATTTCCCCACACTCCCTCTGGCCTGTCCTGGGATCTCAAAGTCCCCTTTGAATGGGCCCCAGTTTAAATGGGCCCCAGTCCGCGGTCTCCCCACACTCCCTCTGTCCTGTCCCAGGAGCTCAAAGTTTCCTTGAATGGGCGCCTTACCCTGGCTCGGCATATTTGAATTATATGTATATCCCAATCCACAGGAAATTTTTGAAAATATTTGGAATAACTCATGTGGAATAGGCATAGTGACATTGCTTTATATCTGCCAGATTGTGCCAAATATATTGTTGCTATTGTTGAGTGGTAACAAAATATTGTTCTAGAAATTCACAGGAACATGAGAAAACTTTTAAGAAATAATCTAAATGATAATATGTTTCCTATTTCTCTGTAGAATAATATTTAAAATGGCATGCTTAATGATGTTCAATAAATGATTCTATAGTCTAGTTGACACAATTATAATAAGGTCAATGTTCATGATTTCAAATTATTTTATTTCACCCCCACCTCTATGAAAGTGTCAAAAACCCAAATTATTTATTCCATCACTTCATTATTGCCATCTATTCTTGAAAAATCTTAGTTTTGTGATTCAAAGAAAAAGGCTCATTACTCTTCTATATTCTCTACTTCATGGTATTAATTTTTTATATTCCACAAGTGAGTCAGATCATATGGAACTTGTCCTTCATTGTCTGGTTATTTTGCTCAATGTACTCTCAGTTCTATTTATGTTGATGATATCTTTCCAAACATTTCAGTAGTATATTGTTAAATTTATTTTCTGTAACTACCTTATCCATTCATTGTTTTCTGTATTTGAGTTGTTTCCATAATTTGATCACTATATTAAGCATAAAAATGCATTTTCAATCATTTAACTTTAAAAATAATTTATTTGTTTTTAAGTCATAGATAACAGAAGGAAAATTGCTGAATCATACAAAAGCTATAATTTGGAGAAATCATTATATATTTTCTTGGAAAGGAGGCTAGAAATCTTTGTCACTATTGACAGTGACTTTGTCACTATTGACAGTGTGGGGGAAGAGAGATGGCAGCCTTGAGAACTGAGTCTTCCACTTGCAAATTTTGTCACCTGCATCTATTTGAAAGTTGTTAGGGGAAAATCTAGGACTGATGAACATTTGTTTTGGTATTTAACTCATATATATTATCCCAAGAGCCTCCAATATTCTTTTGAAGTTTATTAATGCACTGTATGGTAAATGATTCTTATCACATGATTGCTTGGAGAGCTGCATATCCTGCTCTTTATAACACAGGAAATTCAACCTAAAACTGGGACCACTGATTTTCTCTCAAAGAATAACATTTTAGCACATTAATGGTAAAATAAATGAGTCTTATTTAGAGATACGTTCCTTCCTCTAAATTTTATTTAGAGAAAGCAAAAAGAGAAAAATAATGCGTTCAAAAAGGGAAACATGGTAGTCAATAGAGGCAGAGTGTTAATGAAGAGAACCTGTCTCAAGTGGTGTTTGAACCACCTCCAGGGTGGGGAGGGGAACACTTGTCTTTACAGAGTTGGTTTTACAATTTTTTTTTCTCCCAAACTGCACCCACCGTGGCACTGTCTACCCTATATAAAGGTACATTACTAAGATTTTTTAAGAGAAAGAAGTTGAAACTTTTGGTGAATTTACCTTCAAGTCCCTTATCATAAACCATTTGTTCTTGTTGCATTTTTGTTTTTAAGAGGGATTACAGTCTTTTCTAATCTTCCTCTGGGTAGGTTCTAAGAACACGGAGAATAAAAAAAGTCTCATTTCCTAGCACCAGAATTGGGACTGATATAATGTGGATTTTCTACTTTGGGCTACTGACAGGGTAACTTGTTCAAAATTGCTTTTGGTTTAATACTTTGCAAGGAAATTATTATCACAACAATCAGCCCACCCATCTACTTGCCCTGCCTCAACAGCAACAGTGAATGAAAGTCTTTTTTTCACCCCATCTGCATAAACCCTTCTTGTTTCCAATATTTCTGAATATACTAAAAATTGTCTTAATGGTAAGTGATAATGAAAACATTTTTTCACCTACAGGTCTCTTCTATGTTCTCTTTCTGACTGTTTTATTATTTTAATATTTGAGAATATTTTAAATAAAAATATAAAATATATATCATCACATGAATCCCTTTATTTGTCTTTTAGGCCCACATCTGGCAAATGCATAATGTTTACTTTCTCTTGATAGGGGGACTTGGGGAACCATATGGGATGCCAAATAATAAATCAGGTGCAGCCACATGGAAGGTCAGTCCTCTACTCACTGTGCTATGATCTCCATATTATTTTTGGAAGTTTGCAAATTATAAATGTGCCACGCAAAAATTACTATGTTTCTAAATTATTCCTGAATGTTTGTGATTTTATATTAGGCAATTAAAAATCTTGATTAAAATCAGTACTTGTCATCTATTATATAAAATCAGTAAACATAAGATAAACTCAGTACTTGTTATTTATTATATACTTAGTAAAATAAAAGATAATGACAGTGTTTCTATGTTTTTAAATATTTAAAAGCATATTGTATATATAAGGTATTTCTCTAATGGGACTAGACATAACAACGGCTGGTATAAGTTGCTATTATTTTTTTTCTTTGAGTGCTACAAAATTCAGTAATTTCCTGCTTCTTAAATAGATAATATGGAAGTAATATAAAAATTATATAAAATTTAACTTGTAGATATTCTGGAATTTCTAGAAATGAAATCAATTCATATAAACCATGTTTGCTAGGAGTTTGAAAAGAAATACAAATAATGTGTTGGCTTTCAGAAAAAGTGTAATTTTAGGTTAACTTATAAGATATATTAAGCTTTTAGACCTTTAGAAATATATTTTTCCTGGGCCATGAGAGATTGGCACAGCAGTGTTTGCCTTGCAAGCAGCTGATCAGGACCTAAGATGGTTGGTTCGAATCTCGCCATCCATATGGTTTCCGGGTGCCTGCCAGGAAGCAATTTCTGAGCAGATAGCCAGGAGTAATCTCTGAGTTCCACCAGGTGCGGCCCTAAAAGAATGAGAAAAAAATTTTTTTCTAAAAATTTATCAAGTATTAAAATAAAATTATTATAGTTTATTATATTAAAATATCTTAGGAAAGAAGAATAAAACAATGAAATATATAGGGCAACATTTATCAAATAAAAATTTTATTTTGTACTCACTATAAAAAGAACAAGTAATCTTGGTGGATCCAATTGTAACTATGCTCCTCTATTGAAAAATATTTTGACCATAAAATTTTATGTCTGTGATTATAGAAAATGATGTTTTCCTCATAACTTAGTTGTAAAAAATTAAAATCAAAATATGACCCAAATAATAAAGTCATTTAATGTTTGATAAAGATATTCTAAAATATATTTCAAAATAGATTGATTTGTTTCTCCAAATTGCTATGAGCAGATGAATTTTAGAAATTCTCTATTTAAGAAAGTATAAAATGTTTCACTGTTAAGACAATAATTATCGAACATGGTGGTACTTTCATATTTTTAAAGTATAGAACCATAATACATATCTTGTTTTGAACAGAAAAAAATATACTAAATATCAGAAAGAAGTACTATAACCTGCTAAACTAACATTAAAAAGATTGACCTTTCTCCTGTAGAAAAGTAAAATAGACGATTATAATCAACACAATCACCCTAAAGAAATTTAACAAAAGATAGGAGAAACCTGTGTAGGTACCAAGTAAAGGAGAAAATATTGGATAGGAGAGAAAGGTGTTTGTCAAGTTACTGACTATCCTGGTTTCACACACCCAAATCTCAAATGACCTCCTGCCCTTGCCAAGGTGATGACATGACCCTTGAGCACAGAACCAGCAGTAGGCCTAAGAACTGGTGAAATACCCAGAATTAAAATAAACAAAATACTGTATACAGTAGGGATACTCAATAATTATCTCCATATAATTTACTTTATCTTTCTTTACCTATTAATTTTATTGATATATACTAAAGTTAATTCTATTTTTATTTTTGTCATTCTAGAGATAAATGTTTCTTAAAAGGAAAAGTTTATTGATCATATCATTCAGGCTAGTATTTTCATGTTTTTAAAAAGAATTGATAATATATAAAGTTGTGTACTTTACTTATTACATTTCAATAATGATGGGAAAATAGAGAGCATGAAAACCGGCAAGGCTTTGCAAAAGCCGGCTCCCTGTGTGTGACACCAGGTGGGGAAAATCCACGAAAGTACACCGGCACAGTGGGGCCCAACTGTGAAAAACTGTGAGTGTTGGACTGTCCTATGTCTGTCTACTGTCCTCTTGCGTGAAACTCTTGCGAGTGGGGCAAAAAGAGCCTCCAGAAACATCGCTCGCCCAGAGGCCATTTTCAGGGTGGGACTTCAGAGCATGAAAACCGGCAATCCTTTGCAAAAGCTGGCTCCCTGTGTGTGACACCAGGCGGGGAAAATCCATGAAAGTACACCGGCCCAGTGGGGCTCAGCTGTGAAAGACTGTGAGTGTGACCTGTCTATGTCTGTCTACTGTCCTCTTGCGTGAAACTCTTGCGAGTGGGGCAAAAAGAGGCTCCAGAAACATCGCTCGCCCAGAGGCCATTTTCAGGGTGGGACTACAAAGCATGAAAACCGGCAAGGCTTTGCAAAAGCTGGCTCCCTGTGTGTGACACCAGGAGGGGAAAATCCATGAAAGTACACCGGCCCAGTGGGGCTCAACTGTGAAAAACTGTGAGTGTGACCTGTCTATGTCTGTCTACTGTCCTCTTGCGTGAAACTCTTGCGAGTGGGGCAAAAAGAGGCTCCAGCGGAGCACGGCCGCTCCGCTTCGCTACTCAGCCGTGCACTCTTTCTAAGGAAAAAACACCATTGCAACAAGAAGAAAAAATCACACTAAGAAAGGCGCTATATCACAGAAGCAAACATTTCTCTCTGGACTCTCTTCTCTGTTGCATGCTTGGCCCTAAGATTTGACCCAGTGTAAGGCTTCATCCACAGAGGACTCACCTCCCTTAGACGCAAGTCAGCCCATCCAGAAAGGGAGGAGCCAGGGGAGTGTGCTGCCTGCATTATATAGACAATGAATACCACCACAACACATAGAAAAGCCCACAATACAAGTGTGACAATGGGGAAACAACGCAGGCCAGCATCAGACATAGAGAATGAAGATGACAATTCTGAGGATCAGATAATGACTGAACAACTAATCAACCTCTCAGATAAGGACTTTAGACTAGCAATATGGAAGGTGCTCAACAGACTCCAAGAAACCATGGATCGAGTTGAACAGAACACTAATAAGAACCAAGAAAATATGAAGACAGAAATCACAAAACTCCAAACTGAAATAACATGTCAACTAACAGGACTGAAAAAGTCAGTAAACGAAGTGAACGACAAAATGGATAAGCTCTGGGACAGGGTATCAGAAGCTGAGAATAGACTTGGTGCTGTGGAAGATGAGATACATAACAATTCCATACAGCAGGAGAGATTGGACAAAAAACTTAAAGCAAATGAGCAGACAATGGAAAAATTAGTCAAAGAATGGGAACAGACGAAAATAGAAGTCTATGATAAGATCAACAGAAACAACTTAAGAATCATTGGAGTCCCAGAGACCCAGGAAGAAAATTTCCAGGAAGAATCAATGGTCAAGAACATCATTAAAGAGAAACTTCCAGAGCTAAAGAATATATGTGATCAAATCCTGCATGCCCGAAGAGTACCAACCAAAAGAGAGCCCAGAAAAAACACCCCAAGACACATCCTAGTCACAATGACAAATCCCACAGATAGAGACAGAATTTTGAAAACAGCAAGATCAAAAGGGGAAATCATGTTCAAGCAAGCTTCCCTGAGATTTACAGCAGACCTGTCACCAGAAACACTCAATGCCAGAAAGCAGTGGTGGGATATTGTGACAAGACTGAATGAAATGAATGCTTCACCCAGAATACTATACCCAGCAAAACTCATTTTCAGGTTTGATGGAAGAATACATTGTTTCACAGACAAAAAACAGCTCAGAAACTTCACAGACACAAAACCAGTCTTAAGAGAAAAACTGAAAGACCTAATCTAAGACAAGACTACCCAAAAGACACACCAAATTTTGAAATAAAGATGGCGTTAAATCCCAGGACAATTCTTTCTCTCAACGTCAATGGACTAAATGCACCAGTTAAGAGACACAGAGTGGCTAAATGGATCAAAAAACTCAATCCAACCTTCTGCTGCCTACAAGAAACGCACCTGAATAGTCAGAACAAACATAGACTCAAAATAAAAGGCTGGAGAAAATTATCCAAGCAAACAACACCCATAAAAAAGCTGGAGTGGCCATACTAATATCAGATAATGCAAACTTTATACTCAGGAAGGTTGTAAGGGACAAAGATGGACATTTTATATTAATCAAGGGGTACGAAGAGCAGGAAGAATTCACTCTCCTAAACATATATGCACCGAATGAGGGGCCAGCAAAATATTTAATACAACTGCTGACAAATCTGAAAAATAATATCAACAACAACACAATAATTGTGGGGGACCTAAACACGGCTTTGTCAACACTGGATAGGTCAACCAGACTGAAACCCAACAAGAATATACTAGACCTGAGGAGAGAAATGGAAGAAAGAGGCCTAGTGGATATATATAGGACACTCCATCCCCCAGAAACCTGGATACACATTCTTCTCCAATGTACATGGGACATTCTCCAGGATAGACTACATGCTGGCACATAAAACATACCTCCATAAGATCAAGAGGATAGAAATTTTGCAGACTACCTTCGCTGACCACAAGGCTCTGAAATTATTTGTGAACTCCAAAGGGACTCAGAAGAAACACTTTAACACCTGGAAGTTAAACAGCCTCATGATCAATAACCAGTGGGTCCGAGATGAAATCAAGGAGGAAATAAAAAGGTTCCTGGAAACAAATGACAATAAAGACACAAACTCTCAGAACTTATGGGACACAGCAAAAGCAGTACTGAGAGGAAAATTTATAGCTTTGCAAGCACACATCAGGAAGGAAGAAGGAGCTTACCTGAGTAGCTTAATGACACAGCTAATAGAACTAGAAAATGCTCAACAAAAGGACCCAAGAATAGGAAGACAGAAGGAAATAACAAAGCTGAGAGCAGAAATCAACGAAGTGGAAACTCAAAAAACAATCCGAAAGATCAACGAAAGCAGAAGTTGGTTCTTTGAAAAAATAAACAAGATTGATAGACCACTGGCAAACCTAACAAAGAAAGAGAGAGAGAGACACTTGATAACTCATATCAGGAATGAAAAAGGAGAGATCACTACTGATATGACAGAGATTCAAAGGGTAATCAGAAACTACTTTGAAAAACTCTACGCCACTAAAAATGAGAACCTGGAAGAAATGGATAAATTCTTGGACTCTTATAATCTTCCACGGTTGAAGGAAGAGGATGTAGCATATGTAAACACCCCCATCACCATTGATGAAATTAAAACAGTAATTAAATATCTGCCAAAAAACAAAAGCCCATGTCCAGATGGATTCACTAATGAATTCTATCAAACTTTCCAAGTGGAACTACTGCCAATCTTGGCAAGACTCTTTCATGAAATTGAACAAACAGAAACACTTCCAAATAGCTTTTATGAAGCCAACATCACCTTGACACCTAAACCAGACATGATGCTACAAAAAAAGAAAATTACAGACCAATATCACTGATGAATGCAGATGCAAAGATCCTCAACAAAATCCTGGCAAATAGGAATCAATGCCTCGTTAAAAAGATCATCCACTACGATCAAGTAGGTTTCATCCCAGGAATGCAAGGATGGATTAACATCCGTAAATCTATCAACATAATACACAAAATCAATAACAAGAAAAATAAAAACCACATGATCATATCAATAGATGCAGAGAAAGCATTTGATAAGGTCCAACACCCATTCTTGATCAAATCTCTCAGCAAGATGGGAATGGAGGGAACCTTTCTCAATATAGTGAAGGCCATCTACCACAAGGCAGTGGCAAATATTATCCTCAATGGAGAAAAAACTAAAAGCCTTCTCTCTAAATTCTGGCACAAGACAAGGCTGTCCTCTCTCACCACTCCTATTCAACATAGCACTGGAAGTACTTGCTATAGCGATTAGGCAAGAAAAGGATATCAAGGGAATCCAGATAAGAAAGAAGTCAAGCTCTCACTGTTTGCAGATGACATGTTACTCTACTTAGAAAACCCTAAAGACTCTATCAAAAAGCTTCTAGAAACAATAGACTCATATAGCAAGGTGGCAGGCTACAAAATTAACACACAAAAATCAATGGCCTTTCTATACACCAATAGTAATAAGGATGAAATGGACATTAAGAAAACAACCCCATTCACAATAGTGCCACACAAACTCAAATATCTTGGAATCAACTTGACTAAATATGTGAAGGACCTATACAAAGAAAACTATAAAACTCTGCTCCAAGAAATAAGAGAGGACACACGGAAATGGAAAACATACCCTGCTCATGGATTGGCAGGATTAACATCATCAAAATGTCAATACTCCCCAAGGCATTATACAGATTTAATGCCATCCCTCTAAAGATACCCATGACATTCTTCAAAGAAGTGGATCAGACACTTTTGAAATTCATTTGGAACAATAAACACCCTCGAATAGCTAAAGCAATCATTGGGAAAAAGAATATGGGAGGAATTACTTTTCCCAACTTTAAACTGTACTACAAAGCAACAGTTATCAAAACAGCATGGTATTGGAATAAGGACAGGTCCTCAGATCAGTGGAATAGGCTTGAATACTCAGAAAATGTTCCCCAGACATACAACCATCTAATTTTTGATAAAGGAGCAGGAAATCCTAAATGGAGCAGGGAAAGCCTCTTCAACAAGTGGTGTTGGCACAATTGGATAGCCACTTGTAAAAAATTGCATTTAGACCCCCAGCTAACATCATGTACGAAGGTAAAATCCAAATGGATTAAAGACCTTGATATCAGCCCCAAAACCATAAGATATATAGAACAGCACATAGGCAAAACACTACAGGACATTACAGGCATCTTCAAGGAGGAAACTGCACTCTCCAAGCAGAGATTAACAGATGGGAATATATTAAGCTGAGAAGCTTCTGCACCTCAAAGGAAATAGTGCCCAGGATACAAGAGCCACCCACTGAGTGGGAGAAACTATTCACCCAATACCCATCAGATAAGGGGCTAATCTCCAAAATATACAAGGCACTGACAGAACTTTACAAGAAAAAAACATCTAACCCCATCAAAAAATGGGGAGAAGAAATGAACAGACACTTTGACAAAGAAGAAATACGCATGGCCAAAAGACACATGAAAAAATGTTCCACATCACTAATCATCAGGGAGATGCAAATCAAAACAACGATGAGATACCACCTCACACCCCAGAGAATGGCACACATCACAAAGAATGAGAATAAACAGTGTTGGCGGGGATGTGGAGAGAAAGGAACTCTTATCCACTGCTGGTGGGAATGCTGTCTAGTTCAACCTTTATGGAAAGCGATATGGAGATTCCTCCAAAAACTGGAAATCGAGCTCCCATACAATCCAGCTATACCACTCCTAGGAATATACCCTAGGAACACAAAAATACAATACAAAAACCCCTTCCTTACACCTATATTCATTGCAGCTCTATTTACCATAGCAAGACTCTGGAAACAACCAAGATGCCCTTCAACAGACGAATGGCTAAAAAAACTGTGGTACATATACACAATGGAATATTATGCAGCTGTCAGGAGAGATGAAGTCATGAAATTTTCCTATACATGGATGTACATGGAATCTATTATGCTGAGTGAAATAAGTCAGAGAGAGAGAGAAAAACGCAGAATGGTCTCACTCATCTATGGGTTTTAAGAAAAATGAAAGACACCCTTGTAATAATAATTTTCAGACACAAAAGAGAAAAGAGCTGGAAGTTCCAGCTCACCTCAGGAAGCTCACCACAAAGAGTGATGAGTTTAGTTAGGGAAATAACTACATTTTGAACTGTCCTAATATTGAGAACGTATGAGGGAAATGGAGAGCCTGTCTAGAGTACAGGCGGGGGTTGGGTGGGGAGAAGGGAGACTTGGGACATTGGTTATGGGAATGTTGCACTGGTGATGGGTGGTGTTCCTTTTATGACTGAAACCCAAACACAATCATGTATGTAATTAAGGTGTTTAAATAAATTTTAAAAAATCAGGCAATAAAAAATGAGAAAATAACACTAGATATTCAGGCTTATGGCCTTTAAAATGACATATGAAATCCTTTATGGTAAATAATTAATACAAGTTGTGTGGCAAGACCGATAGATAGTGTAAGATCTTTGACATTATACCCTGTTAGTATTTTAGACTAGTTTGTTATAGAGAAAGGTCATTCAATATTAGATACAGCCTGTAAGAATATATGCAGTTACAAAGACTGAAGATTCAGAATGTGATATGAGTAGAAGCTCTCCAAATTTGCAGATATAAATTAAATGATTATGGATTATCAAGCAGTAAAAGGAATAATCTATTCTAATTTTGATACAATTACTAAAATATTTAAAAGTTTTTTTGATTCCCATTAAATCAGTATTTAAAGTCATAATTTTAAAACACAATTTGTCTATATCTTTCTTTTATTATATAACAACCTTTTATGGGGCCGGGTAGGTGGCGCTGGAGGTAAGGTGTCTGCCTTGCAAGCGCTAGCCAAGGACGGACCGCGGTTCGATCCCCCAGCGTCCCATATGGTCCCCCAAGCCAGGGGCGACTTCTGAGCACATAGCCAGGAGTAACCCCTGAGCGTCAAACGGGTGTGGCCCAAAAACCAAAAAAAAAAAACAACCTTTTATGATCACATTGTTCCTACATCTATAAATGCTATATAGTTGATTCCCAAATTTATGACTTTAAATCTCATCTTCTCCAAATGTGTATGTAAATATTTCTCCAGCATTTCAATTTGAAATTCTAAAATGCATGCTCAAAACACAGCTACTGAATTCTACCTTCCCAGGTAGTCTATTTTTTAAATACCATTTATAGTTGCATATTTGCTCAACATCAAAATCGAAGTGATAGAAGCTGGAAGATAGTACAATAAGTAGGTACTAGACCTGATTTTTTTGTTTCACTAGCCTACCAGGTTTTATCTCTAGTAACTCATATGGTTCACCCAGCACACCCAGAATTAGCAGTGAGTACATAACCCTAAGTAAATCCTGAGCACTGCCAGCTAAAGTACAAAAAATACCCCAAAACCACAAGTATGTATGATTGATTCTATACTTTCCCTAGCACAATACTACCAATAAGAATTTTTGGCCTTGGAGCCAGAGAGATGGCATGGAGTTAAGGCATTAGCCTTGCAAACAGGACAGTGTTTCAAATCCCTGTGTCCCATATGGTCCCCTGAGCCTGCCAGGAGCGATTTCTGAGCGTAGAGCCAGGAATAACCTCTGAGCGCTTCCGGGTGTGACCCCAAAATCAAAAAAAAATTTTTTTTGGTCTGTATCATTGAAGCATATATCAACTTTTCCTTCATATTCAATATTACCTAAAACCATTGATAAAAGTAATTTTTCTCTAAACTACCTAATACAAATTCCATTTACTTCTTTGTTTTCATCAAACTAATATAAACTTTACCAACAAAATTAAGTTTTTGTTTTATTTTTTGGTGTTTTGTTTTTGTTTGTTTTGGGGGCGGCCACACCAGGGTTTACTCCTGGCTATGCACTCACAAATCGCTCCTGGCTTGGGGGACCAAATGGGACAGCAGGGGATTGAACCTCAGTCCATCCTAGGCTAGCACGTGCAAGGTAGACGCCTTACCGCTTGTGATACTGCTCCAACCACTCCCCAACTAGATATTTTTAATGCTTAAATTGTTTGAATAAATTTCCAATAAATTTTCTAATAAAAATAAACCAATTTATTAAATCGGAATAAAAAAGCCACATGAGAGGCCTTCCATTTCTCCTTTAGAACTTCACACCTCGGGCTGTTTACAATATCAATGTTTATAAAAGAACAGAATTGTTTTAGAAGTGGACAAGCTGTCAATATAACAATATTATCTAAAGAATAGGAAGTGGAGGCAGAACAATGGCTCAGCGGTAGGTGATTTGCCTTGTACACAGCTAATGCAGAATGGACCACAGTTAGATCCAACTGCATCACATATGGTCCTCCAAGCCAGGAGAGATTTCTAATCGCATAGCCAGTAGTAAACCCTGAGCATCACAGGGTGTGGCCCAAAAACCAAAAAAAAAAAAAAAAAAAGAAGCCCATGAAAAACAAACAAATAATAAATAGATAGTGGTAGGAAAGATGTTGGGAAGAGGAAAAAAAGTAATAATTCTATGTAATCAAAAATCTACTTTTCTTTTCTATGTGACTAAAAATAATTTCTCTCCTGCTCTATGTATTTTTGTTTTGTTTTGTTTTAGTTCCATAACATATAAGAAGGACTTATTCCTGGTCAGAGTGGTGTCTTCTTTGCTTTAACTGCACTCCCCCAATATTTGTAGCAAGCTTCCTACTATGGACTGGTTCTTCTGCCCTCTTCTCTAATGTCTTTGTTTTTTATTACCATATTATATATATTAATATTCCAAAATAAAGTTAATAATTATTACTTTTTTGTTTTTGTTTTTTGGGCCACACCTGGTGGTGCTCAGGGGTTACTCCTGGCTATCTGCTCAGAAATAGCTCCTGGCAGGCACGGGGGACTGTATGGGACGCTGGGTTTCGAACCAACCACCTTAGGTCCTGGATCAGCTGCTTGCAAGGCAATCGCTGCGCTATCACTCTGACCCCATAACTAATAATTATTTTTATCTCTCTCCCTTTGAGACATTTTGCTCAGCATAATATTTGTCATATTCATTCACTTAATGCAGATTTAATAGCTTCATTTTCTAAGAGCTGAGTAATATTCCTTTGTATTGCTACCTCATTTTATCTGTATACACTCAACTGTTCTCAAGCACTAGTGTAGTTTCCAGATTCTGGCTATTGTGAATAGTGAAGCAAGAACAAAGAAGTCCAGAGATCGAATTAGGTCCATCCTAGATCAACCACATGCAAGGTTTTTGCTCATTGAATTTGGAAAGCTTCTCATATTTTTGTTGTTCTGGTGTTGAATATTTGTAGTTATACACCCTGGAAGATATTGAGGGATTAACATGGAAGTAACACTCTGTCTTCTCTGATTGTTCTGGGGTGGTAAAACAAGAAAAAAAATCAACATCTTATTCTTTTAAATAATCTAAACTTATTGGCTTTATAAAAATAATTAAAAGTAAAAGAAAGTCAATTAGTTCCATGGAAAGATATACCATTGGCATTAACCATGTCAGTAGGAACTGTAGCTTTAATATATTAAAAATAGGCAATTTCTATGCTAGAGTCCCTTGATTTCCACATTTTGCTACAGCATGCTGAGTGATTTTTTCTTATGTTGGTCTTAGATTTATAGATTTATATATGACTATCACAACACTAATAAATGTAGCTCTTAAATGTACTTTCTTTCTAAGAATTTTTTTCTGTGGAAATAAAATTTAACTGTGATATAATGAAATATTCTTTTAGAGAACTGAATGATATGGAGGAAGAACAATTCTGTTTAGACATGTATAAATACTCCACAATATTGATGTTTTAGCATCATCAGTACTTAAACTATGACCTCACGGTGAGCCTGACCTAGTGGCATAGGATAAAGTAATATTTAGTTTCCTGACTCAAAACAAGCAACTAGGATAATAAATAGTTTCTGTTATTCTACTCTAAATTTTGTTGTGACTTGAAACTGTATAATTAAAAAGTAACTTAGTGATAGAGTATATTAAAAAAGAGGAGAGAATAAATGAACACACACATATATATCAAAGATTTATACACATTAGAAATGAAATTTTGCAATTATATAAATTATTGAATGCTAACTTTTATCTATTTTGGATGACACAACAGGCAGGGGTTTCTCTTGGCACTGTGCTCAGGAATCACTCCTGGCAGGATCAGAGATCCTCTGGGATACCGGGAATTGAACCTGAGTCAGGCTTGTGTAATTGTGCAAGGTATACACTCTACCTGCTTTGCTTTGCTATTATACCATTATATATTAATGCTAACTTCTAAGTTTAAAGTGTAATTTTTCTTATAGAATTTAAATGAAACACATTATTAATTAATCTAGTATATTATTTGCTTTTTAAGGACTGATACATTGAAGTAGTATTTCTAAATCATATAGACTCAAAATATTATGACAAAATTCTTTATTTTTATTTTTATGCCAAAATTCTTATTGTTATTGCAATCTCAAATTCCATAATAAATCAGTAATGACAGAAGAATTTGATAGAATTATCAAATGCACTCAGCCAAAATTCTAATGCAACAAAATCAATTCCATTGTGCTTGTTATCTATGTAAATTAATGTCTTAAATATAAATGGGGAAAGAAATGGGGATAAAGCCAAGAGCTAATTCAGTTTATTCTCTATAATCTTTCTAGATAAGATAAAGATCTTATAAATCACTACATGTTAATGCTAACATGGAGTTAGCATTTAAAAAATAAAAAAGTAAAACAGAATTACTTATCACTATTTTAACATGTAAAAAATTTATCCATGGAAATCTTCAAAAACTACTTAAGATAGAGTACACACACTATTGCAGATAACCACTTCTTATACTTGAAGTTTATCTGATCAACAGTGGTCAAGTGCTTGTCAAAATTCACTTGTTAACTTGTTAAAAATAGGAGTATGCCTTATTCTCATTAAAAACAAACTGGAGGTGGTAAAGATAGTACAGCAGGAAAGAAGCATATCTTCTTCTTTTTTTTTGGGGGGGGGCACACCTGTTTGACGCTCAGGGGTTACTCCTGGCTATGCGCTCAGATATCGCCCCTGGCTTGGGGGGACCATATGGGACACCGGGGGATTGAACCACGGTCCATCCTACGCTAGCACTTGCAAGGCAGACACCTTACATCTAGCACCACCTTCCCGGCCCCAGGAGGATATCTTCTATGTGTCCAACTTGGATTTTATTTTTATAATCCTATATGGCCTTCCCAAATTCCTTGGGTTGATTAATGAGTTCAGAAATAGAAATAATCCCTGAGTATCCTTGTGTGAAGTAAATAAAATCAAATGAAGAAGAAAGAAGACAAGAAGAAGTGGGATAAAATAGGATAGACATCTTATTCTTTTATTTTTTTACTTTTATAATATCTTTATGTTAATAGTAATTCATCCAACATATTAGAAATCATTTTTACAAGAATGAGGTTTTGATAATTCAAAAGGGATTTTTCGTCTTCCTTCCCATTCCTGGCCTAGCTCTCCTACGAGACTAGAATAACTGAGATATCAAAGAATGGTAAATTTTTTTTTTATTTTTTTTTTATTTAAACACCTTGATTACATACATGATTGTGTTTGGGTTTCAGTCATAAAAGGAACAACACCCATCACCAGTGCAACATTCCCATCACCCAAGTCCCAAATCTCCCTCCTCCCCCCCAACCCCCGCCTGTACCCTAAACAGGCTCTACATTTCCCTCATACATTCTCAATATTAGGACAGTTCAAAATGTAGTTATTTCTCTAACTAAACTCATCACTCTTTGTGGTGAGCTTCCTGAGGTGAGCTGGAACTTCCAGCTCTTTTCTCTTTTGTGTCTGAAAATTATTATTACAAGGGTGTCTTTCATTTTTCTTAAAACCCATAGATGAGTGAGACCATTCTGCGTTTTTCTCTCTCTCTCTGACTTATTTCACTCAGCATAATAGATTCCATGTACATCCATGTATAGGAAAATTTCATGACTTCATCTCTCCTGACAGCTGCATAATATTCCATTGTGTATATGTACCACAGTTTCTTTAGCCATTCGTCTGTTGAAGGGCATCTTGGTTGTTTCCAGAGTCTTGCTATGGTAAATAGAGCTGCAAGGAATATAGGTGTAAGGAAGGGGTTTTTGTATTGTATTTTTGTGTTCCTAGTGTATATTCCTAGGAGTGGTATAGCTGGATCGTATGGGAGCTCGATTTCCAGTTTTTGGAGGAATCTCAATATCGCTTTCCATAAAGGTTGTGAACTAGACAGCATTCCCACCAGCAGTGGATAAGAGTTCCTTTCTCTCCACATCCCCGCCAACACTGTTTATTCTCATTCTTTGTGATGTGTGCCATTCTCTGGGGTGTGAGGTGGTATCTCATCGTTGTTTTGATTTGCATCTCCCTGATGATTAGTGATGTGGAACATTTTTTCATGTGTCTTTTGGCCATGCGTATTTCTTCTTTGTCAAAGTGTCTGTTCATTTCTTCTCCCCATTTTTTGATGGGGTTAGATGTTTTTTTCTTGTAAAGTTCTGTCAGTGCCTTGTATATTTTGGCGATTAGCCCCTTATCTGATGGGTATTGGGTGAAACTTTTCTCCCACTCAGTGGGTGGCTCTTGTATCCTGGGCACTATTTCCTTTGAGGTGCAGAAGCTTCTCAGCTTAATATATTCCCATCTGTTAATCTCTGCTTTCACTTGCTTGGAGAGTGCAGTTTCCTCCTTGAAGATGCCTGTAATGTCCTGGAGTGTTTTGCCTATGTGCTGTTCTATATATCTTATGGTTTTGGGGCTGATATCGAGGTCTTTAATCCATTTGGATTTTACCTTTGTACATGATGTTAGCTGGGGGTCTAAGTTTAATTTTTTGCAAGTGGCTATCCAATTGTGCCAACACCACTTGTTGAAGAGGCTTTCCCTGCTCCATTTAGGATTTCCTGCTCCTTTATCAAAAATTAGATGGTTTTATCTCTGGGGAACATTTTCTGAGTATTCAAGCCTATTCCACTGATCTGAGGACCTATCCTTATTCCAATACCATGCTGTTTTGATAATTGTTGCTTTGTAGTACAGTTTAAAGTTGGGAAAAGTAATTCCTCCCATATTCTTTTTTCCCAATGATTGCTTTAGCTATTCAAGGGTGTTTATTGTTCCAAATGAATTTCAAAAGTGTCTGATCCACTTCTTTGAAGAATGTCATGGATATCTTTAGAGGGATGGCATTAAATCTGTATAATGCCCTGGGGAGTATTGCCATTTTGATGATGTTAATCCTGCCAATCCATGAGCAGGGTATGTGTTTTCATTTCCGTGTGTCCTCTCTTATTTCTTGGAGCAGAGTTTTATAGTTTTCTTTGTATAGGTCCTTCACATATTTAGTCAAGTTGATTCCAAGATATTTGAGTTTGTGTGGTACTATTGTGAATGGGGTTGTTTTCTTAATGTCCATTTCATCCTTATTACTATTGGTATATAGAAAGGCCATTGATTTTTGTGTGTTAATTTTGTAGCCTGCCACCTTGCTATATGAGTCTATTGTTTCTAGAAGCTTTTTGATAGAGTCTTTAGGGTTTTCTAAGTAGAGTATCATGTCATCTGCAAACAGTGAGAGCTTGACTTCTTCCTTTCCTATCTGGATTCCCTTGATATCCTTTTCTTGCCTAATCGATATAGCAAGTACTTCCAGTGCTATGTTGAATAGGAGTGGTGAGAGAGGACAGCCTTGTCTTGTGCCAGAATTTAGAGGGAAGGCTTTCAGTTTTTCTCCATTGAGGATAATATTTGCCACTGGCTTGTGGTAGATGGCCTTCACTATATTGAGAAAGGTTCCCTCCATTCCCATCTTGCTGAGAGTTTTGATCAAGAATGGGTGTTGGACCTTATCAAATGCTTTCTCTGCATCTATTGATATGATCATGTGGTTTATATTTTTCTTGTTATTGATGTTGTGTATTATGTTGATAGATTTACGGATGTTAAACCAGCCTTGCATTCCTGGGATGAAACCTACTTGATCGTAGTGGATGATCTTCTTAACGAGGCATTGAATCCTATTTGCCAGGATTTTGTTGAGGATCTTTGCATCTGCATTCATCAGTGATATTGGTCTGTAATTTTCTTTTTTGGTAGCGTCTCTGTCTGGTTTAGGTATCAAGGTGATGTTGGCTTCATAAAAGCTATTTGGAAGTGTTTCTGTTTGTTCAATTTCATGAAAGATTCTTGCCAAGATTGGCAGTAGTTCCTCTTGGAAAGTTTGATAGAATTCATTAGTGAATCCATCTGGACCTGGGCTTTTGTTTTTCGGCAGACATTTGATTACTGTTTTAATTTCATCAATGGTGATGGGGGTGTTTAGATATGCTACATCCTCTTCCTTCAACCGTGGAAGATTATAAGAGTCCAAGAATTTATCCATTTCTTCCAGGTTCTCATTTTTAGTGGCGTAGAGTTTTTCAAAGTAGTTTCTGATTACCCTTTGAATCTCTGTCATATCAGTAGTGATCTCTCCTTTTTCATTCCTGATACGAGTTATCAAGTTTCTCTCTCTCTCTTTCTTTGTTAGGTTTGCCAGTGGTCTATCAATCTTGTTTATTTCTTCAAAGAACCAACTTCTGCTTTCGTTGATCTTTCGGATTGTTTTTTGAGTTTCCACTTCGTTGATTTCTGCTCTCAGCTTTGTTATTTCCTTCTGTCTTCCTATTCTTGGGTCCTTTTGTTGAGTATTTTCTAGTTCTATTAGCTGTGTCATTAAGCTACTCAGGTAAGCTCCTTCTTCCTTCCTGATGTGTGCTTGCAAAGCTATAAATTTTCCTCTCAGTACTGCTTTTGCTGTGTCCCATAAGTTCTGGGAGTTTGTGTCTTTATTGTCATTTGTTTCCAGGAACCTTTTTATTTCCTCCTTGATTTCATCTCGGACCCACTGGTTATTGAGCATGAGGCTGTTTAACTTCCAGGTGTTAAAGTGTTTCTTCTGAGTCCCTTTGGAGTTCACAAATAATTTCAGAGCCTTGTGGTCAGCGAAGGTAGTCTGCAAAATTTCTATCCTATTGATATTATGGAGGTATGTTTTATGTGCCAGCATGTAGTCTATCCTGGAGAATGTCCCATGTACATTGGAGAAGAATGTGTATCCAGGTTTCTGGGGATGGAGTGTCCTATATATATACACTAGGCCTCTTTCTTCCATTTCTCTCCTCAGGTCTAGTATATTCTTGTTGGGTTTCAGTCTGGTTGACCTGTCCAGTGTTGACAAAGCCGTGTTAAGGTCCCCCACAATTATTGTGTTGTTGTTGATATTATTTTTCAGATTTGTCAACAGTTGTATTAAATATTTTGCTGGCCCCTCATTCGGTGCATATATGTTTAGGAGAGTGAATTCTTCCTGCTCTACGTACCCCTTGATTAATATAAAATGTCTGTCTTTGTCCCTTACAGCCTTCCTGAGTATAAAGTTTGCATTATCTGATATTAGTATGGCCACTCCAGCTTTTTTATGGGTGTTGTTTGCTTGGATAACTTTTCTCCAGCCTTTTATTTTGAGTCTATGTTTGTTCTGACTATTCAGGTGCGTTTCTTGTAGGCAGCAGAAGGTTGGATTGAGTTTTTTGATCCATTTAGCCACTCTGTGTCTCTTAACTGGTGCATTTAGTCCATTGACGTTGAGAGAAAGAATTGTCCTGGGATTTAACGCCATCTTTATTTCAAAATTTGGTGTGTCTTTTGGGTAGTCTTGTCTTAGATTAGGTCTTTCAGTTTTTCTCTTAAGACTGGTTTTGTGTCTGTGAAGTTTCTGAGCTGTTTTTTGTCTGTGAAACCATGTATTCTTCCATCAAACCGGAAAGTGAGTTTTGCTGGGTATAGTATTCTGGGTGAAGCATTCATTTCATTCAGTCTTGTCACAATATCCCACCACTGCTTTCTGGCATTGAGCGTTTCTGGTGACAGGTCTGCTGTAAATCTCAGGGAAGCTTGCTTGAACATGTTTTCCCCTTTTGATCTTGCTGTTTTCAAAATTCTGTCTCTATCTGTGGGATTTGTCATTGTGACTAGGATGTGTCTTGGGGTGATTTTTCTGGGGTCTCTTTTGGTTGGTACTCTTCGGGCATGCAGGATTTGATCACATATATTCTTTAGCTCTGGAAGTTTCTCTTTAATGATGTTCTTGACCATTGATTCTTCCTGGAAATTTTCTTCCTGGGTCTCTGGGACTCCAATGATTCTTAAGTTGTTTCTGTTGATCTTATCATAGACTTCTATTTTCGTCTGTTCCCATTCTTTGACTAATTTTTCCATTGTCTGCTCATTTGCTTTAAGTTTTTTGTCCAATCTCTCCTGCTGTATGGAATTGTTATGTATCTCATCTTCCACAGCACCAAGTCTATTCTCAGCTTCTGATACCCTGTCCCAGAGCTTATCCATTTTGTCATTCACTTCATTTACTGACTTTTTCAGTCCTGTTAGTTGACATGTTATTTCAGTTTGGAGTTTTGTCATTTCTGCCTTCATATTTTCTTGGTTCTTATTAGTGTTCTGTTCAACTCGATCCATGGTTTCTTGGAGTCTGTTGAGCACCTTCCATATTGCTAGTCTAAAGTCCTTATCTGAGAGGTTGATTAGTTGTTCAGTCATTATCTGGTCCTCAGAATTGTCATCTTCATTCTCTATGTCTGATGCTGGCCTGCGTTGTTTCCCCATTGTCACACTTGTATTGTGGGTTTTTCTACGTGTTGTAGTGGTATTCATTGTCTATATGATGTAGGCAGCACACTCCTCTGGCTCCTCCCTTTCTGGATGGGCTGACTTGCCTCTAAGGGAGGGGAGTCCTCCGTGGATGAAGCCTCACACTGGGTCAAATCTTAGGCCCGAGCATGCAACAGAGAAGACAGTCCAGAGAGAAATGTTTGCTTCTGTGATATAGCGCCGTTCTTAGTGTGATTTTTCCTTCTTGTTGCAATGGAGTTCTTTCCTTAGAAAGAGTGCACGGCCGCTTAGCGAAGCGGAGCGGCCGTGCTCCTCTGAGCCTCTTTTTGCCCCACTCGCAAGAGTTTCACGCAAGAGGACAGTAGACAGACATAGACAGGTCACACTCACAGTCTTTCACAGCTGAGCCCCACTGGGCCGGTGTACTTTCGCGGATTTTCCCCGCCTGGTGTCACACACAGAGAGCCAGCTTTTGCAAAGGTTAGCCAGTTTTTATGCTCTGAAGTCCCTCCCTGAAAATGGCGTCTGGGCGAGCGAGGTTTCTGGAGGCTCTTTTTGCCCCACTCGCGAGTTTCACGCAAGAGGACAGTAGACAGACATAGACAGGTCACACTCACAGTCTTTCACAGCTGAGCCCCACTGGGCCGGTGTACTTTCGCGGATTTTCCCCGCCTGGTGTCACACACAGGGAGCCAGCTTTTGCAAAGGTTAGCCGGTTTTTATGCTCTGAAGTCCCTCCCTGAAAATGGCGTCTGGGCGAGCGAGGTTTCTGGAGGCTCTTTTTGCCCCACTCGCAAGAGTTTCACGCAAGAGGACAGTAGACAGACATAGACAGGTCACACTCACAGTCTTTCACAGCTGAGACCCACTGGGCCGGTGTACTTTTGCGGATTTTCCCCGCCTGTTTGTCACACACAGGGAGCCAGCTTTTGCAAAGGTTAGCCGGTTTTTATGCTCTGAAGTCCCTCCCTGAAAATGGCGTCTGGGCGAGCGAGGTTTCTGGAGGCTCTTTTTGCCCCACTCGCAAGAGTTTCACGCAAGAGGACAGTAGACAGACATAGACAGGTCACACTCACAGTCTTTCACAGCTGAGCCCCACTGGGCCGGTGTACTTTTGCGGATTTTCCCCGCCTGGTGTCACACACAGGGAGCCAGCTTTTGCAAAGGTTAGCCGGTTTTTATGCTCTGAAGTCCCTCCCTGAAAATGGCGTCTGGGCGAGCGAGGTTTCTGGAGGCTCTTTTTGCCCCACTCGCAAGAGTTTCACGCAAGAGGACAGTAGACAGACATAGACAGGTCACACTCACAGTCTTTCACAGCTGAGCCCCACTGGGCCGGTGTACTTTTGCGGATTTTCAGACATCTTATTCTTTCCCCTTTTATTCAATGATATTATACTCCAATTCACCTGCCTTCTTGCCATTTATAAAATAATTATTTTTATCATATTTATCATATAGATAAATACATACAGATACAATTGTTTGTCTATTTCTTCCTAAAATTTAATTAAAAGGGGTGAGAGAAATTTAATTAAAATGAAGTGCTTCAAAGACTTCTCCTGAGTCAAAATATAGTTCCATAATCTAAAATAATAATGAAACAGATTACATAACAGAATATGTCTATTAATTTTTTCTTTTGGTTTTTCGGGCCACACACATTTGATTCTCAGGGGTTACTCCTGGCTAAGTGCTCAGAAATTGCCCCTGGCTTGGGCAGACCATATGGGATGCCTGGGGATAGAACCGCAGTCCTTCTTTTGCTAGCGCTTGCAAGGCAGACACTTTACCTCTAGTGCCACCACGCCAACCCCTCTATTATTTTTTTTTTACTTAGACAAATTTCTAGGCTGTATGTTTTCATAAAGTGAGATATAAGCATCAAAATTATCTCTAATAAATAGTTTTTACACTTATTACTATGTTTATTAACTATTAAACTAATTTTTAAATTATTAAAAAATAAGGTAAAATTCAGAACTCATAGCTCTTTTAGTATAAACCAAGAATAAGCAAGTATTAACTGAAAAATTTTAGTATTCCATAACAGTTTTGATAGGAGTTTAATGTACTTATCATCCTATGATAACATATAACAAAATTTTATTTGGGTGAATTAGCAGACATAATATTATGAAATTATTGACATAAATGCAATGTTCCTAACAATATATTTTTTCAAATAATATAGAACAAATTAATGTTTAGTATTTTTTTATTTAACCAACTTTATTACATACATAATTGTATTTGGGTTTCTGTCATGTAAAGAACACCACCCATCACCAGTGCAACATTCCCATCACCAATGTCCAAAATCTCCCTCCTCCCCACCCAACCCCTGCCTGTACTCTAGACAGGCTTTCTATTTCCCTCATACATTCTCATTATTAGGATAGTTCAAAACGTAGTTATTTCTCTAACTAAATTCATCCCTGTTTGCGGTGAGCTTCATGAGGTGAGCTGTAACTTCCAGCTTTTTTTCTCTTTTGTGCCTGAAAATTATTATTGCAAAAATGTCTTTCACTTTTCTTAAAACCCATAGATGAGTGAGACCATTCTGCATTTTTTTCTCTCTCTCTCTCTCTCTCTCTCTGATTTATTGCACTCAGCATAAGAGATTCCAAACACCATCAGTACTCAGGACTTATTCTTGGCTCTGTCCTCAGGGTTCACTTCTGGCAATACTCAACAGACTATTACAATTCTGTGAATAAATAGAAATCTGGGGAAAAAAAACAGTCCCTTCAAAACAGATTACCTCACTACTGAATAACTATTGGGTCAAAGAAAATATCAAACAAAGAAAATATTCCTGGATATAAGTGTGTTTGAAGACAAAGCAACTAAAAATATGGGACAACACGGTACTAAGTGAAAAGTTAATAATGTAAGATGTATTCTTTAAGAAACACAAACATAGGGGCCAAAACGATAACACAGCAGGTAGGGCTTTTGCCTTGCACACAGCCAACTTGAGTTCAATCCTGAGCAGCTCCATATGGTTCCCCAGATTGCCTGTAGTAATTTATGATTACAGAGCCAGTAGTAATCACTGAGCACCATTGGATATGACTCAATAACAAACAAAAAAACAAAACACACACACAGAAGTATAAGAAATTAACATCAAGTTTCAAAATAAATAACATGAAAATGAGGCCAAAGTGATAGGAAAATTAAAAATAAAACTCTGGAATTAATGATATACATTGAGGAATATACAAGTCTTGCAAGTCCTAGTCCAAACCCTGGCAACTATGATGTCTCAACCATTTCTCAGACCAGTCTTGGAAACTCCCAGCACATGGGTGTGTAGTGAGTCCACCAAAAAACACTTGAGTGACCTGACCAGTTCCTGGCATGACAAGACACAGAAGTTCTGTCAACTCATATGCTTAATTTGAACTCTCAATTACATGGAGTAGGAGGTCTAGTCTACTAAATATGGGTTGGAAGGTCTTAGTCCTTCTAAATTCCAGCAGATACCAGTAATATAGAAGCCAAAATTTCAATATAAAATATTACTGTAACTAAGAGTATTTTGATTTTTTAAACAAATTAAAGAATTTGAAAAAACTTGACTAAACTGAAAATAGAAAACAAAAAAAAAAAGAATAGCAAATCACAAGAATAGAATAAAAGATATAACAGGCACCCAGAAATTAAGAAGATCATGTAAGAGAACTTTGAACAACTTTGTGACACCAAAATGGAATCTATAGAGGAAATTAATATTTTAATTTATATTTTTATTATTTTTTAAGAAAATAAACCAGAACAAGAAGAAAAAAAAGAGAAGACAGATTCCATACTTATAACCCATAGACATCCATTTTGTTTCTATTTACTCTTTTTTAACTTGGGTGACAAGACCAGAGATAGACAAAGACTATACCTGACTGCTCTTAGAAATTTTTCCAGGTGGTACTTGAGGTGTTATATTGGTTGCTAGGGATCAAACACGTTTCTGTTTTGTTTTGTTATGTTTTGGGCCACACCCATTTTATAATCAGGGGTTACTCCTGGATAAGTGCTCAGAAATTGCCCCTGGCTTGGGGGACCATATGGAACGCTGAGGGATTGAACTGCGGTCCTTCCTTGGCTAGTGCTGGAAAGCAGACACCTTACATTTAGCGCCACCTAACTGACCCGTCAAACCCTTTTTCTGCATGCAAAAGATTACTGTATTGTTGCTCCAAATCTATTCTTTTATATACTTACAAGCTATATTTAATTTCAGGAATGTGGAACCAAACAATTTTTGGTCCTGATAATCTTACTGCTATATGTTCCTTGTCTACATTGTTTATATATAAATGAATATCCTTTATTAATTGATATGTGTAGAGTAATATTATATCTTCATCAGAAATAAATCAATATTATGAAAATGGAAATTAAATATATATTTAGAAAACTTATGCAAAACACACATTACATTTAAGGCAAAAGAATCTTCCATATTGGGCAGGAGAGATAGTACGGTATATGCCTTGCATGCAGAAAAATGGTGGTTCGAATTCCGGCAAACTTTATGGTTCCCTGAGCCTGCCAGGAGCTATTTCTGAACATAGAGCCAAGAGTAGACCCTGAGCACTGCCCGGTGTGACCCCAAAATCCAAAAATAAAAACCTACCTTAAAAAAAGAATGTCTTATATGTTTTTATTTAAACACCTTGATTACATACATGATTGTGTTTGGGTTTCAGTTATGTAAAGAACACCACCCATCACCAGTGCAACATTCCCGTCACGAATGTCCCAAATCTCCCTCCTCCCCACCAGACCCCCGCCTGTACTCTAGACAGGCTCTCCATTTCCCTCATACATTCTCATTATTAGGAAAGTTCAAAATGTAGTTATTTCTCTAACTAAAGTCACTCTTTATGGTGAGCTTCCTGAGGTGAGCTGGAACTTTCAGCTCTTTTCTTTTTTGTGTCTGAAAATTATTATTGAAAGAATGTCTTTTATTTTTCTTAAAACCCATAGATGAGTGAGACCATTTTGTGTTTATCTCTCTCTGACTTATTTCACTCAGCATAATAGATTCCATGTACACCCAATATAGGAAAATTTTATAATTTCATCTCTCCTGACAGCTGCATAATATTCCATTGTGTATATGTACCACAGTTTCTTTAGCCATTCATCTGTGGAAGGGCATCTTGGTTGTTTCCAGAATCTTGCTATGGTAAATAGTGCTGCAATGAATATAGGTGTAAGGAAGGGGTTTTTGTATTGTATTTTTGTGTTCCTAGGGTATATTCCTAGGAGTGGTATAGCTGGAAATATTGGGAGCTCGATTTCCAGTTTTTGGAGGAATATTTATATTGCTTTCTATAAAGGTTGGACAAGATGGCATTCCCACCAGCAGTGGATAAGAGTTGCTGTCTCTCCACATCCCCGACATTCTTTCTGATGTGTGCCATTCTCTGTGGTGTGAGGTGGTATCTCATCATTGTTTTGATTTACATCTCCCTGATGATTAGTGAAGTGGAAAACTTTTTAATGTGTCTTTTGGTCATTTGTATTGATATAGCTAGTTGAATAGGAGTGGTGAGATAGGACAGCCTTGTCTTGTGCCAGAATTTAGAGGGAAGGCTTTTAATTTTTCTCCATTGAGGATAATATTTGCCACTGGCTTGTAGTAGATGGCCTTAACTATATTTAGAAAAGTTCCTTACATTCCCATCTTGCTGAGAGTTTTTTTTTAAACACCTTGATTACATACATGATTGTGTTTGGGTTTCAGTAATGTAAAGAACACCACCCATCACCAGTGCAACATTCCGATCACCCAATGTCCCAAGTCTCCCACCTCCCCACACGATCCCCCGCCTGTACTCTAAACAGGCTCTCCATTTCCCTCATACATTCTCATTTTTAGGACAGTTCCAAATGTAGTTATTTCTCTTACTAAATTCATCACTCTTTGTGGTGAGCTTTCTGAGGTGAGCTGGAACTTCCAGCTCTTTTCTCTTTTGTGTCTGAAAATTATAATTGGAAGAATCTCCATATCACTTTCCATAAAGGTTGAACTAGACAGCATTCCCACCAGCAGTGGATAAGAGCTCCTTTTTTTCCACAACCCCGCCAACACTATTTGTTCTCATTCTTTGTGATGTATGCCATTCTCTGTGGTGTGAGATGGTATCTCATCGTTGTTTTGATTTGCATCTCCCTGATGATTAGTGATGTGGAGCATTTTTTCATGTTTCTTTTGGCCATGTGTATTTCTTCTTTGTTAAAGTGTCTGTTCATTTCTTCTCCCCATTTTTTGATGGGATTAGATGATTTTTTCTTCTAAAATTCTGTCAGTGCCTTGTATATTTTGGAGATTAGCACCTTATCTGATGGGTATCAGGTAAATAGTTTCTACCACTCAGTGGGTGGCTCTTGTATCCTGGGCACTATTTCCTTTGAGGTGCAGAAGCTTCTCAGCTTAATATATTCCCATCTATTAATCTCTGCTTTCACTTGCTTGGAGAGTGCAGTTTCCTCCTTGAATATGCCTATAATGTCCTGGAGTGTTTTGCCTATGTGTTGTTCTATATATCTTATGGTTTTGGATCTGATATCAAGGTCTTTAATCCATTTGGATTTTACCTTCGTACATGATGGTAGCTTAGGGTCTAAGTTCAATTTTTTGCAAGTGGCTAGCCAGTTGTGCCAACACCACTTGTTGAAGAGGTTTTCCCTGCTCCATTTAGGATTTCCTGCTTCTTTATAAAAAATTAGGTGATTGTATGTCTGAGGAACATGTTCTGAGTATTGAAGCCTATTTCATTGATCTGTGGGCCTGTCCTTATTCCAATACCATGCTGTTTTGATAACTATTGCTTTGTCGTAAAGTTTAAAGTTGGGGAAAGTAATTCCTCCCATATTCTTTTTCCCAATGATTGCTTTAGCTATTCGAGGGTGTTTATTGTTCCAAATGAATTTCAAAAGTGCCTGATCCACTTCTTTGAAGAATGTCAATGGTATCTTTAGAGGGATCACATTAAATTTGTATAATGTCTTGGGGAGTATTGCCATTTTCATGATGTTAATCCTGCCAATCCATGAGCAGGGTATGCGTTTCCATTTCCGTGTGTACTCTCTTATTTCTTGGAGCAGAGTTTTATTGTTTTCTTTGTATGGATCCTTCACATTTTTAGTCAAGTTTATTCTAAGATATTTGAGTTTTTGTGGCACTATTGTGAATGGGGTTGTTTTCTTAATGTCCATTTCATCCTTATTACTATTGGTGTATAGAAAGGCCATTGATTTTTGTGTGTTAATTTTGTAGCCTGCCACCTTGCTATATGAGTCTATTGTTTCTAGAAGCTTTTTGGTAGAGTCTTTAGGGTTTTCTAAGTAGAGTATCATGTCATCTGCAAACAGTGAGAGCTTGACTTCTTCCTTTCCTATCTGGATTCCCTTGATATCTTTTTCTTGCCTAATCGCTATAGCAAGTACTTCCAGTGCTATGTTGAATAGGAGTGGTGAGAGAGGACAGCCTTTTCTTGTGCCAGATTTAGGAGGGAAGGCTTTTGGTTTTTCTCTATTGAGGATAATATTTGCCACTGACTTGTGGTAGATGGCCTTAACTATATTGAGAATGCTTCCTTCCATTCCCATCTTGCTGAGAGTTTTGATCAAGAATGGGTGTTGGACCTTATCAAATGCTTTCTCTGCATCTATTGATATGATCATGTGGTTTTTATTTTTCTTGTTATTGATGTTGTGTATTATGTTGATAGATTTATGGATGTTAATCCATCCTTGCATTCCTGGGATGAAACCTACTTGATTGTAGTGGATGATATTCTTAATGAGGCATTGAATCCTATTTGCCAGGATTTCGTTGAGGATCTTTGCATCTGCATTCATCAGCGATATTGATCTGTAATTTTCTTTTTTGGTAGCATCTCTGTCTGGTTTAGGTATCAAGGTGATGTTGGCTTCATAAAAGCTATTTGGAAGTGTTTCCATTTGTTCAATTTCCTGAAAGAGTTTTGCCAGGATTGGTAGTAGTTCCTCTTGGAAATTTTGAAAGAATTCATTAGTGAATCCATCTGGGCCTGGGCTTTTGTTTTTGGGCAGAGATTTGATTACCATTTTATTTTCATCATTGGTGATGGGGGTGTTTACATATGCTTCATCCTTTTCCCTCAACCGTGGAAGATTATAAGTGTCCAAAAATTTATCCATTTCTTCCAGTTTCTCATTTTTAGTGACATAGAGTTTCTCAAAGTAGTTTTTGATTACCCTTTGAATCTCTGTCATATCAGTAGTGATCTCTCCTTTTTCATTCCTAATACAAGTTATCAAGTTTCTTTCTCTCTTTCTTTGTTAGGTTTGCCAGTGGTCTATCAATTTTGTTTATTTTTTTTCAAAGAACCAACTTCTGCTTTCGTTGAGTTTTTGGATTGTTTTTTGAGTTTCCACTTCGTTGATTTCTGCTCTCAGCTTTGTTATTTCCTTCTGTATCCCTATTTTGGTTCCTTTTGTTGAGCACTTTCTAGTTCTATTAGCTGTGTCATTAAGCTACTCAGGTAAGCTCCTTCTTCCTTCCTAATGTGTGCTTGCAAAGCTATACATTTTCCTCTCAGTACTGCTTTTGCATTGTCCCATAAGTTCTTATAGTTTGTGTCTTTTTTGTCATTTGTTTCCAGGAACCTTTTGATTTCCTCCTTGTTTTTATCTCGGACCCACTGGTTATTGAGTATCAGGCTGTTTAACTTCCAGGTGTTAAAGTTTTTCTTCTGTGTCCCTTTGGAATTCACAAATAATTTCAGAGCCTTGTGGTCAGCGAAGGTAGTCTGCAAAATTTCTATCCTATTGATATTATGGAGGTATGTTTTATGTGCCAGCATGTAGTCTATCCTGGAGAATGTCCCATGTACATTGGAGAAGAATGTGTATCCAGTTTTCTGGGGATGGAGTGTCCTATATATATTCACCAGACTTCTTTCTTCCTTTTCTCTCTTCAGGTCTAGTATATTCTTGTTGAGTTTCAGTCTGGTTGACCTATCCAGTGTTGACAAATAGTGTTGAGGTTTCCCACAATTATTGTGTTGTTATTGATATTATTTTTCAGATTTGTCAACAGTTGTATTAAATATTTTGCTGGCCCCTCATTCGGTGCCTATATGTTTAGGAGAGTTATTTTTTCCTCCTCTACATATCACTTGATTAATATAAAATGTCCATCTTTGTCCCTTACAACCTTCCTGAGTATAAAGTTTGCATTATCTGATATTAGTATGGCCACTCCAGCTTTTTTATGGGTGTTGTTTGCTTGGGTAATTTTTTCTCCAGCCTTTTATTTTGAGTTTATGTTTGTTTTGACTATTCAGGTGCGTTTCTTGTAGGCAGCAGAAGGTTGGATTGAGCTTTTTGATCCATTTAGCCACTCTGGGTCTCTTAACTCGTGCATTTAGTCCATTGACGTTGAGAGAAAGAATTGTCCTGGGATTTAATGCCATCTTTTTTTGTTTGTTTGTTTTTTTTTGTTTTTGTTTTGTTTTTTTTTGGGCCACACCCGGTAACGCTCAGGGGTTACTCCTGGCTATGTGCTCAGAAGTTGCTCCTGGCTTGGGGGACCATATGGGACACCGGTGGATCGAACCGCCGTCCGTCCAAGGCTAGCGCAGGCAAGGCAGGCACCTTACCTTTAGCGCCACCGCCCGGCCCCTTAATGCCATCTTTATATGGAAATTTGGTGTGTCTTTTGGTTAGTCTTGTCTTATGTTAGGTTTTTCAGTTTTTCTCTTAAGACTGGTTTTGAGTCTGTAAATTTTCTGAGCGTTTTTTGTCTGTGAAACCATGTATTCTTCCATCAAACTGGAAAGTGAATTTTGCTGGGTACAGTATTCTAGGTGAAGCATTCATTTCATTCAGTCTTGTCATAATATCCCACCACTGCTTTCTGGCATTGCCTGTTTCTGGTGACAGTTCTGCTGTAAATCTTAAGGATGCTTGCTTGAATGTAATTTCCCCTTTTGATCTTGTTGTTTTCAGAATTCTGTCTCTATATTTGGGATTTGTCATTGTGACTAGGATGTGTCTTGGGGTGTTTTTTCTGGGGTCTCTTTTGGTTGGTACTCTTCGGGCATGCAGGATTTGATCACATATATTCTTTAGTTCCGGAAGTTTTCCTTTATGATATTCTTGACCGTTGATTCTTCCTGGAAATTTTCTTCCTGGGTCTCTGGGTCTCCAATGATTCTTAAGTTGTTTCTATTGAGCTTAAAATAGATTTCTATTTTCTTCTGCTCCCATTCTTTGACTAATTTTTCCATTGTCTGTTCATTTGCTTTAAGTTTTTTTCCAATCTCTCCTGCTGTATGGAATTATTATTTATCTCATCTTCCACAGCACCAAGTCTATTCTCAGCTTCTGATACCCTGTCTCAGAGCTTATACATTTTGTCATTCTATCGTTTACTGACTTTTTCAGGCCTGTTAGTTGACATGTTATTTCAGTTTGGAGTTTTGTGATTTCTGTCTTTATATTTTCTTGGTTCTTATTAGTGTTCTCTTCAACTTGATCCATGGTTTCTTGGAGTCTGTTGAGCATCTTCCATATTGCTGGTCTAAAGTCCTTATCTGAGAGGTTGATTAGTTGGTTGGTCATTATCTGGTCATCAGAATTGTCATCTTCATTCTCTATGTCTGATGTTGGCCTGCGTTGTTTCCCCATTGTCACACTTGTATTGTGGGTTTTTCTACGTGTTGTGGTGGTATTCATTGGCTAAATGATGCAGGCAGCACACTCCTCTGGCTTTGCCCATTTTCGATGGGTCGACTTTCCTCCAAGGGAGGGAGTCCTCCATGGATGAAGCCTCACACAGGGTCAAATCTTAGCCCCGAACACACAGCAGAGAAGACAGACTGGAGAGAAATGCTGGCTTCAGTGATCCAGCACAGTTCTTAGTGTAATTTTTTTTCTTCTTGTTGCAATGGTGTTCTTTTCTTAGAAAGAGCACACGGCCGCGTAGGGAAGCGGAGCCAAAGTGCTCTGCTGGAGCCTCTTTTCGGCCCACTCCCAAGAGGTTCTCGCAAGAGGACAGTAGACAGACACACCCAGGTGGCACTCACAATTTTTCACAGTCGGGCCCCACTCGAATCTCCTATATTCTATAAAATGTTTATTTAGTCATTTCAACATAAATTAGCATTTTGCTTTCTTTTTAACTTATTAGAACATAAGTGCATTCTAATAATTTAATTATTTGCTATTTTATTTTGTTTTTAATTTAAGATCTACTGCCACAATTTAAATGAAAAAAAAATAACTTTCTAGTTGTTATTAACTTTTAGTTATATTTTAAAGAACAAGATGTATTTCTTAGCTTTATGTCTAAAGGCTACTGCAGTAAATAATCTTAAAATATTATTTATTAATGTTCATTAACATTCTGGTGACATGAAATTAAATTTTGAGGCAAATTAATGTCTTGATGGATGTCAATTTTATTGCCATGAAAGTTTTTATTTTTCCTTATATTACATTGATAATTTTAAAAAAACATATGCCTGGCCAAAAGAAATCATTAGCCAATTGGTTAATTCTATAGGTCATGGGTTCCAATTAATTAATTATGGAGGTTTCAATATGAGGCATTAGTCATCTGTCACCTAAAAGTTTCATATTTTATATGTTGAGTACCAAAATAAGTTCTACTTGAAAAAAAATATCAACTATTTTTAAAGGAAATAAAAAATCATGTTTATTCCTTAGTTACTTTTTAATCTTTATGTATTATATTCCTAGACTTCCTATAAAAGAGTTGCCAATTATTCAACTTTTCCTTTTATTCTTGCAATAGTGGTAACATATAGAGTTCAACTCATGGTATAGAGAGGACAAATGGCAATTGATAGATAAAGAGAAGTGTGTAGAATTATTGTGAAGTGATCACTAAGAGAAAAGATATCAAGGATGGGAGGACAAGTTCACAGTAGATCAAGGAAAAAATTCAGCGAAGAAAGCTCATTTGTAACCATGGTGCTTAAATAAAGAAATTATATGGAAAAAAAAGGCTCCTGTGTGTGTGTGTGCGTGTGTGTGTGTGTTTGTGTGTTTGTGTGTGTGAAGAGAGAGACAGACCGACAGACAGACTGACAGATAGTTGTAAGAACAACAGGATATATATGTGTGTGTGTATATATATAGTCAGAATCAGAAAACAATTTGAAATACCATGACATTATTTAATGTTCATATTCTACAGAGAAAATTACAAAAGTTTATTTATGTTTCTATAGTTTATATCAGCTGTTATTATTTATAGTTTGGTTTGACAATATGCTTAATGTATAAATGTACCTTGAATAGCATAAAGAACAATTTTTTCTTATTTTCTATGTCTCTTTAAGATATGACATATGGAAATTTGAAAAAGTGTAAAACTAAATTGTGCAAATAAAGATGACAAAGTTAGCTAAGAGGTAACATTAAATAACTTTACATTTGTTATTGATATTTTATTAATGTGGCAAATTTTCATTGAGGGGTTATTATGTGTCAGATATAATTATAGGCACTGGTAGAAAAGTGAAGAAAATTAAGTCTTTATCGGCCTTATATGAATATCTATATATTTTTATATATTTTAAGAGCTTTTGCTCCACAATATATTCTCTAAGATAATTTTTTCAATTACATTATAAAAATATAGTTCATTGTTAAAATACTAATTCAGAGATTTTATAAAGGTTTAACAATATACGAATGCAAATTATGTTAAGTGTTTTATTATAGAACAATGTATAATATTTAGAATGCAGCAATATACAATGTGATAATTCACATGTACATAAATTTTAGTAACAAAGAGTTCTATAAGGGGACCATACAGAAAGAACCAAACAATGTGACATTTTAAGTTATATTTTAGTTAAACGCTTCAGTTGTTGTCCTGTTTAGCTGTATGAAATTGACTAAATAAATTTTACAGAGTAAAATTAGGTTCTTCTTCTGGTCTCACTGCTTTTCATTTTGTTCATGCAGATTAATGTAAAATCAGGGAGTCAGTAAAATAACTCAGATGTAGGGAAAATATACATGCCTTGAATCACTGGAACTCTGTACAAACACTTTCATCACCACATACCTCCCCACAAAGCCACCCTGTGAACAAGCCCAGCATCCTGGCACTTTGTTAATGAACTACTATGTGGCATGGTTATCCGATTATTGTTAGGAGTAAACTCAAGACTCAGAACACTTTTTCAAAACCATACTTTTTACAGTCCACAAATTAATTGATTTAAATAGTATAAAGATGTAATGCTCCAATTTCATAAATTTTCTAACATTCATGTTGATTACTTCATTGTTCAGTAACAACTCTTCTGTTCTCAAGATATTAACAATCAAAGTTAGGTAAATAATTTGAAATATAAAGTCTTATTTGTTTAAGGGTTAAATTTTGTCTTAGGCCTTTATTGGTGACGAAAACAATCAGTTTAATAATTTTTCCCAAAACACATTTTTTACTTTTTGTTTTGTTTAATTTTTGGGTCACACCCAGTTGTGTGAGGAGTTAACTCAGAAATCACTCCTGCAGGCTCTGGGACCATATGGGATGCCAGAAATTAAACCAGGTTAGTCGCAAACAAGGCAAACATCCTACTTTTTGTACTATCACTTTGGTCCCAAAATATGTTTCTTAAATGTTACTAGAAAGCAAAACTTCACCAAAAGACATAATTATATGTAAGATTGAAAATTCTGCAACTTGATAAAAATGATAGACTTTACACATATATAACCCATTTGTATTGACATGTTAACACATTATTCTTGCCTAGTAAGATAATTCAGGTATATATATAATATTGCATGAGTTCATATTTACTTCTAAAACTTAATAGTGTTAGATTTTTATTTGTTTAAACTTTGATAGCAGAGGAATATTAAAGAGACTTAGTTCTCAAAGATGTATGAATTTATACTTAAGTTATTTAAAACATTGGGATAGATCTAAGTGGTCTAAAATAATAAAATAATAGTTTTCACACCAACACTCTGGTTGACCTAGGAAGGACCATAATTCAACCCCCTGGCATCCCATATGGTCCCCCAACCCAAGAGCTATTCTGAGGGCATAGCCAGGAGTAGTCCCTGAGCGTCACCGAGTGTGGCCCAAAAAAACAAACAAAAAATTTTTTTTGAATACTTTTGAAGCATTCTTTAAATTCTGGTTTACATTTTCTATATCTCAATTCAGTGATTAGAGAACTAACTCCATATAGCAAAAACAGAAATAATAAATTTTCCTTAAGTAAAATTAAAAAAAATTGGATCACTCATTGTTTTTTATAGCATCCTTATTTTTTTATAATATACATTTTTTAATTTGTACAACTTATATGTATGATGAAAAAATACCCCATCTGTAGCTGATGTTTCTGCTCACATTTCTCTGCCATACTTTGAATGGTTGACAAGCTGAAGAATACAATCTGTGCAACAATATGACTTGTATTGACACATTACATATATCTTGTGACTAGAACAAAGGTTTTGCTTACCCAGCATTCCAGATGGTGCCCATGTAAGAAGGGATGGGAATATTTACTTAGAGAAAAAAAATGAGACTTAATGCTTCTGCCAAAGTTCCACTGGTAGAAAGAATTTAATATCATGATTAATTTAAATTATGCTTATATTTTACTTAATATTTCAATTTTTTATGACATGGCATGTAGGAGGCATCTTAGAAAATACCAAATTAAATTCATCTATTTCCCTGCCAATTTTGTTTAAATAATTAAAATAATTAAATAATTTTATTAAATAGTTCTTTAAGTTTTCTTTGAAAACTATTGCAATTTTTTCATTTTAATCTAATGATTCAGAATATTGCTTTGCTTTTATGGTACATAATTTGTCTCTGTATACAATTTTCCTATACTCTCTGTTGTGAGATTTTTATTTACTTAGCTACTTTTATGTAATGCTTTTATGCTTCCTATCTCAGTATGGTCTAGGATTGACCACCAATTTCCATATTTGAAAACATTTTTATAAAATGTCATTTGCCGCCAGTGTGATAGCACAGCTATATTTCTGAGAGCAGGAGTAACCCCGAGCACTGTTGGGTTTGGCCCCAAAACAAACTAATAAAAAATCCACAAAAATACAGGCAGTTCATGTAATTTTATGGTCACTAGTTTATAGATACTAATAAAACATTCAGGTCACATTGAGAATATCTACTATTCATAGTATCATATTTTTTCAAACTATATTATTTCATAATTTTATCTGTTAATAAAAATGATAGTATGCCATTTTTGTCTTATTAAATTATTTCTGTCCTTGTAAAATATTTTCCTTATTGATTTTTGATAATATATACAATCTCTTCTCTTTCTTCTTTCTTTCTTTCTTTCTTTCTTTCTTTTCTTTTCTTTCTTCTTTCTTTTTCTTCTTTCTTTCTTTCTTTCTTTTCTTTCTTTCTTCTTTCTTTCTTTCTTTCTTCTTTCTTTCTTTCTCTTCTTTCTTTCTTTCTTCTTTCTTCCTTCCTTCTTCTACTCCTTCCTTCCTTCCTTCCTTCCTTCCTTCCTTCCTCTTCCTTCCTTCTTTCTTTCTTTCTTTCTTTCTTTTTCTTTCTTTCTCTCTTCTTCTTTCTTTCTCTTTCTTTCTTTTCTTTCTTTCTTTCTTTTCTTTCTTTCTTTTCTTCTTTCTTTCTTCTTTCTTCTTTCTTTTCTTCTTCTTTTTCTTTCTTTCTTCTTTCTTCCTTTTCCTTCTTCCTTTTCCTTCCTTCCTTCCTTCCTCCTTCCTCCTTCCTTCCTTCCTCCTTCCTTCCTTCCTTCCTTCCTTCCTTCCTTCCTTCCTTCTTCCTTCCTTCCTTCCTTCCTTCCTTCCCTTCCTTCCTTCCTTCCTTCCTTCCTTCCTTTCGTTTTTGGCCACAACCCTATGAAGCTCAGGAGTTACTCCTGACTATGCGTTCAGAAATCGCTCCTGGCTAAGGGGATCATATGGTACATGGGGGCTCTCCATTCCAGGTCCGTCCTGAATCACCACATTCAAAACAAATGCCCTACAGCTGTGCCATTGCTCTGGCCCCAATCTATACATTCTTTTAAAATTATTCTAACTAGGGCTTGAGTGATAGTACAGTAGATACTAAGTGCATGCCTTGCATGCAGTTGACCTGCATTCAATCTCTGGCCCCACATATGGAACCTGAGCACACTCATAGGAGTAATTCCTGTTCCTAGAGTCAGAATTAACCCTTCAACAATGTCAGTTTGTGGTCCCAAACATAACAACAACAATGACAAAACGTAATCTAAATAACTAATCAAATTGGACCTTTATCCCAGTGATCATAAACAAAATTTCAATCTAAAGAAGTAGATATTGTGAACTGTGGACAAGTAGCCTAATCATGCATCTGAGAGCAAAATTAAGTGGTACAAACATAATTCCTTGACAAACTTAATTTAATCTTTGTAGTTTTTATTTTTATATCATTTATTGTACTGTTACAAAGAAAAACAATAATGCAGGATATTAAAGGAAAACTAGAAATATATATTTGCCAAGAGCTTGTATAATGGTTTAGAATGGTAACTGGATTCAGAGAATCAGTAAGAACCTTATTGTAACTCAGACCAACTTTGCTATTTCTGATCATTGGAGTCCTCTCTTATCAACTATGTTTTCTATAATGTGTTGCTCACACATCATAAACCTGTTCAAAATCCTACAGGGGATAAGTGTAAAGTTCCTAACCTATAGCAGGATGTTATGAGACATTTTAGTAAAAGTTGAAAATTTAATTAACTGTTATGCATAGTGATGAAAAAGTCATTAAAATAAAAATAGCATTTACAATTAAATTGTTACTGCTATTCTTTTGTTAAGACAAATTGATCAGAGAGATAATTTAGATAGTTTAGAATAACACTCATGTTCACTGACCAGCATCACAAATGGTCCCCTTAATTTTGTCAGGTGTAATTCCTAAGAACATAAACCAGGATTATACACTGGAAACTAACAAGTATGGTCTAGCAAAACAAAACAAAATAACAACTATAAATAAATCATAATGACCAAAATTGAAGTATGGGGCCCGGAGAGATAGCACAGCGGTGTTTGCCTTGCAAGCAGCCAATCCAGGACCAAAGGTGGTTGGTTCGAATCCCGGTGTCCCATATGGTCCCCCGTGCCTGCCAGGAGCTATTTCTGAGCAGATAGCCAGGAGTAACCCCTGAGCAACGCTGGGTGTGGCCCAAAAACTAAAAAAAAAAAAAAATTGAAGTATGGAGTGTTCTTCATGCTTCACTGAAATTATAACTAATTATTCTTTACTCCCAAAGTTACATTTTATTTTATTGTTTATTTATGTATTTGCAATTTTGGGCCACATGCAGTGATGCTCAGGGGTTACTCCTGGCTATATGCTCAGAAATTGCTCCTGGTTTAGGGGTTCATTTGGGATGCTGTGGTATCAAACTGTAGTCCATCTTAGGTTAGCACATCCAAGGCAATGCCCTACGACTTGCACCACCGCTCTGGCCCTAAAGTTATATTTTAATATAATTAAACTAACAAAATATAAATGAAAATGAAAGTCATGAAACTACCAAGTTTATTAAATATAATTTTTATTGTGAAAATATTTATATATAATATATTTTGTACATTATTTATGTACATATGCATATGTAAAATGCTAAGTGAGGTTGTCAATATTTTTTCGCATTATTATGATGTTGAGTTTAAATATACATTGGTGAGTACTAAACATATTTATTACAATAAATATGTTTAAATAAATTTAATTAAAAATAAATCTTTTCTTTACCTTAAATTCTTTTTTTTTTTTTTTTTTTTTTTTTGTGGTTTTTGGGTCACACCCGGCAGTGCTCAGGGGTTACTCCTGGCTCCATGCTCAGAAATTGCTCCTGGCAGGCACGGGGGACCATATGGGACGCTGGGATTCGAACCGATGACCTCTTGCATGAAAGGCAAACGCCTTACCTCCATGCTATCTCTCCAGCCCCATACCTTAAATTCTTAATAATTAATGGGACTCAAATTTATTCACTACAAAATGGAATATAAAGGTAAATTCAATTATATAAATGACTTACATTAGTGACAAAGAACATAACTGAGCCATTTAAAAATGTATATAGGGAGAGGGAGGCTGCAGCTGGACCCAGACGATCCCACAAGCCAGGATTCCTGTTCCTCTCCTACGGGTATGGCTGGGAATCTGGGCAGACAGGTGGACAATGGCCTTCTGGGCTGAACACTTAGTCTACAAGACTGAGATTCCCCCCCATGCCAAACTGGTATTCAGGGCCAGGTTTGGCAACTGGGCTCTGGGGGGAGGGGGGAGGAGGGAAACTCCTCCCGTATTCATACTGGACGCCCTGCAGCGGTGTCTTTTCTTACTAATGTTCATATTTATAACTGTGTGGGCACAAATGTGTACGCGTGACAAATATACTTTTTAAGCATTATCTAAAAATGTTCTTCATTCTAGATGGTTCCTAGGAAAGGAAATGAAATACCAAAGATTTGGATGATAACATTCAAATAGATCTTTAAATTCATTCTTTATGGATGTGACTTTCCATACTGACTCCAAGCAGAATTCACAAACAATTAATATATATATATGTATATATATATATGTATATATATATATATATATTGTATATAGCCCCTGTCATGTATTGCCTCTCCCCTACAACTGTGTCTCTTCTATATCCTCACCTCCCAATCCTGATCCGTTATCTTATCCTAATTTAACCCTCTTTACCCTCAGTTCCTAATTCAGTAGGCACTAAGATTGACCTTCTGCCCCAACAGACCACCTTCCAGCTCCTCAGTGAAAGACACCCTCTGGGTCCCCGTTCTCATGCATCAGCAAAGAACTACAACGAGCATACCTGCTGACTCATGCTTGATGGCCCCTCTCACTCCCACCAAATCGTGGACTGTTGCATGATACAGGAATCGGCCTCAGCAAAACTCCCAGCTCAAAGACACTATATGATCTCGTAATGCAGCAAAGCATCTCTCAAACTCAATTCCAAGGCCTGTGAACCGAAAAGTACCTTGGCTTTTACTCCCCACAAGAATATATCAAAAGACTTAATTGGGAGTCTTATATTGCCTATGGAAGCTCAATACCTATATAACAATATATCTTTTTTTTTTGTTTTTGTTTTTGGGCCACACCCGGTGACGCTCAGGGGTTACTCCTGGCTATGCGCTCAGAAGTCGCTCCTGGCTTGGGGGACCATATGGGACGCCGGGGGATCGAACCGCGGTCCATCTCCTAGGCTAGCGCAGGTAAGGCAGGCACCTTACCTCAAACGCCACCGCCCGGCCCCATAACAATATATCTTAAGATGTGTATTCCTAAATATACAAGTAGCCTCCTCCACCACTTGTTTTATTTGAATGCCTTTTCTTTTTAACTCAGTTTTATTTATTTGTTCTATTTTAATATATACATTTTTTCTCTATCCTTACCAGTTTTGGTGCTGCTTGTTACAAAAAGCCTTGACTGGGATAAAAGCTTAGAACAAAACCAGACAACAGAGACTGTGTGTGCAGCCTGTCATCTTTACCCAGAATAGCACCAGCAACACAGTATGACACCATAGGTTTTTGTATGGGCACAGTAAAAAAGGGGAAACCATAGACACAGAAACAAGAACTTATCTTCTAGGGATAAGAACTCACTTTTTATAGCAGAAGGGTGCCTCCCATCCTGAACATGTGTCATGTGGATGCAACCAGTCTCCAGGAGATTGGACAGTGTTAGTCCAATCTGAAACCCCAGATCCCTGACATAGAAATGATACAGTTCTGGGCAACACCACCAGGAACTAAGCTCTATTGGGAGATTTATAACACTACTCTGGTACCAACTTGTGCCAGTTTTGATATGACAACGAGGAAAGAAAAACTTGACCTAAAACCAGGATGTCCTATCACATCATCTAACACTAAATGGAAATCAGAAGAGATATCGTCCTTTGAACTGTGAAAAAGAAGAGCACCAACAACAGAAAACTGACTTTGACAACCGTGACTGAACAGAGCCTACCTTGGGACTAATAAGGAAAACCCTACCCTAGGCTGTAGTCCAGGACACATAAAACAACAATAATAACAACAAGATGTCTTATTGCAGAGGTCCAACTTGGACAACAGATACTGAGCAGAAACTTTGGATCCATAATATCCTAGGCTTCAGCTTAGGGACTAAACGAAAACAGGGAGCAAGTGTTACAGAAGACTGAACATCACAACAAGGATGGATAGGAACCTCTAGAACCTAGAGACTCTATCCTAGACCCTCACCTATAACCTGCGCAAATATCAAGATCGCTAGCTACAGTGGCTTGATTTTCTCACACACAAATGAGAGGAAACTTTCCTGGCATCACAAAAAAACTTTTGGGATGGGGTAATGAGTATATATGGAGCCAGAGGTTGATCCCATGATGGTACGCTTCAAGGATGGAGAAACCCTGAATCTCTTAGGCCACGGGAATTCCCTTTCTTCCCCAATGCTTACCGTGCCTATGCAAAAAAAATAAAAAAAGAAAAGAAAAAAAAAGTGGGGGAACGCCAAACCCTACCACTCCAGCACCCATAATTTTTCTTGTTTTGTTTTGGTTTGTTAGTTCTTGACTTTATTTTTCTTCTCTTTTTTCTTTCACTTTTCTCTTTCTTTTTTACTATTGTAGTTATTATTTAGATATTTATTTTTCTTTTTCTTTGCTGGGTCCATTTTTTTTCTTTTTTCTTCCATTTTTCTTTTTTTTCCTCTCTCTTTTCTTTCTTTTTTTGGTAGTTGTCACCAAATTTTTTTCTCCCTTTTTCTTATCCTTTTTATCTCCAATGATGGTGGAATAGATGCTCAATCTACAACAAGCTGTAAAGTGGAGACCAGTTGCACTAGCATACTGGAGGTTAGAGGAGGGAGATATGGGATGCATACTAGGAACAGGGGAGGAGGAAGGATAGCACTGGTGGTGGGAATGCACCTCATTCATTGTTACTATGTACCATAAATGATGCAGTGAAAGATTTGTAATGCACTTTGGTCACAATAAAAATAAAAAAATATGTATATAGGCCTATTTTCTGCTTTTCTCATTTCTCTCAGACATCCAATGGTAAAACATTATTCTATTCATTCATAATCAACTCATTTTTTACAGTGAACTAAAACAAACACTCCAAATTTAGTAAAATAAAAATTAATGTTGAATTAATTAATTAACGATGTGGCTGGATGGCGATGGATGGAGGCCTTTGTGCTTAGGCCCCAGCCACGTGGCTTCATCCCCCATCCAGCCGGCGAGTTCCAGGCCCAGGTGAAACGCGAAATCACTCACTTACACGCAGGCTTCAGGAAGAATCATCTTTATTTAAGCCCTAGCCACCACATGTGTGTGGCCTATCTCATAACCTTTCAAGCATACAGCCCTGCATCTTATCCTCTTTCAGCCATCTCCCTCAGAGAGCCCAGCAGGGCCAAAAGGCAAAAGCCAAAAGCCCCGAATTTCCTTGGTCCCAGCCTTATCTCCCCTTTCCCAGACCCCTCCCAGGAATGGGAGGGGCTCGCAGGTCAAGTTACACCTACTATCCGGCTCCCAAGACCCCTCCCAGAAATGGGTGGGTCTTAGGGTCTCAAATAGGCACACCCACAATTAAAACTCTCAGAGCTGAAGATAGTATAGGCAAAGTACTTGCCTCTCATGCTGTGTGATCAGGTTCAATCCATTTTATCATTGTACCAATATATTCTGAACATTACCTGAAATGATCCTTTATAGAGAATCAATCCTAGGTGAATGGATTTGAAAATGGATTAAGAATCAGGGACAGATAAGAGAGGAAAACATTGAGTTAGAAGATTTACAGCCTCCTAGATTGAGAGTTGACCTTAACTGTCACTTATGTACCATCCTTTACTACAGTATTTACTGTTTATAATCTGTAATTACATTAAGGCATTCTTTAACAGTCATTTGCTTATCTATGCTAGTCTATCCAGGCTGTGCTTTTAGATTTTAAAGGGATATGGGTTAGCTAATGCAGGAATCTCTGGAATGTCTTCTCTTGAAAGGTAGCAGAGATAGGACTGACTAAAGACTGTCATCAGGAGGGTATTTAGTAGTGGAGCAGCATTAGGGAATTAATGATCTATCAATCACTTATTCAGTCCTTATCAGATCATTTTCTTTTTAACTAATATATACTGTTCATAAATGTCTGCATACCTGGAAATCTGCTGTGTACAGAACCAAGAATACCCTCTGAGCCTGACTGGGTATGACTTTATCCCTCTCCCCACAATAAATAAAATTATTTTTATAAAAACTTTTATTTGGCACAAAAACAAGAATTAACTTCTGAAGACTCTGTTTAGTAGTTGCTTTGGGTTGTTGATGGTGGGCACATTCTATAGCCTTTCTTGAGTTTTTTTTTCTCTTTATTAGAATAAGGGTAATTATTTACAATCACTTAATAGAGTTGTCATAGGCCACAAGGAAGATAATTTAAGAAAATATGTTCTAATGTGGCTGTGTAATAATTCTTTTTATACATAATTTATGCTATATTAATAAATAGTCACATAACACAGATATATTTAGATATGTTTTACAAGCTTGTTCATAGAGAATTTTCCCATAGATGTGAAATCTTGATTTATAATCTAAAAATTAAACTGATAATTTATTTTATTCAGACATCAAGAAGAATAAAAATAGACTTCCCTTTTAGTGCTTTTCATATATGTAGCAAAAAGAAAATAAAAGCAAAGCTATATCCAAAGAAAATTCCTCAAAGTGACACTTTAAACCATTTTTATTGCTTTTCATTTCTACTTTCATTAGATATGCTTTTAAAATATTTCACTGCCAGGACAACTACTTGATGGTTCATCTTTCTTTTGTGTTTTTGCAGCAGGGAGACATTGTTCTACTAAAAAAAACTTTAATACACTATATTTCTCTAATTTACCATTTTGTATTATACTGAATGCCAATTAAAACCAGTTTTTTTGTGCATTATTTATGGGTTCTACTCTGAAGTTCACAATCTTCATGGTATTACTATTTTGTTTTGCTAACTACGGTGAGTAATTCAAGAAGAGTGGAAAAAATTGGATTTCTTATCAATTTTTCAGGTTTACATGAGTGGACTGCTTCTCTCTTTCTGGACACTCCACACTTTGATAGATACTGACTTCAAGAGTTTTAGAACAAGAGAAAGACTAGCTAAAAAAGAAATGTTGAATTATGCATCATATTTCAAGCTAGAAAATGACAGAAAATAAAGGAAAAGTCATGTTTTTTAAGAGTTATAAGTTAAGAATCAAAATTATATGATGGGAGTTAAATTAATTGTATAGATTTAATTATTTTATATCCCAAAACAATCTGAAGAAACTACTATGTCAATGGGCTGAAATAAACTAATAATATCACAACTTTATATATTTTATTCACTTAATTTATGCTTTATTAGTGTCACGTGCTATTTAAATCCTATTTTAAATACAAATTGAATATAATGCTAGAAAAGTTTACTAATTTTTAGTTCATAAAATACATATATTTTAAAATTATAATGAAATCATAGCATTAAATATACATATTTTAAATGCCAAAGGTATCAACATAAGTGCTACATATTTAATTTTCTCATAAAATAGCAATCAGTACTGATTTACAATGAATCAAAGAACAAGACCACACAATTAGAATGAAGCTGAACAAAATTTTAATCCATCTACCAACAGCTTCAAATTGACTGATCAGGGTTCTCTCTTGCACACTAGACAAAACCTATTCAAGGTCATAACTCAGATTAAATAGGGAGGGGATATAGAAAGGTTCTAGCTTTTTAATGATCTTTAAAATTATTGGCTGTTGTCTAGGGTTTCCTCCTATTGCTCCCTTGTGTTTTTTCCAGACAGGCTACCTAGTATGGCCAAGTAGATTGGAGCATTGTTAATGGAAATAGGCATGAGGAAATCTAGGATGTGGTTTACACTATGTGTTCCTCACAAAAAGGGGTTCCTTCTCATTGAGAACCTAGAAATTTGACATGTCACCTTTACAAAATGGCATATTTCCTTGTTCAAAACTTCTGACCCCACAGAAATATATATATACACACACACACACACACACACACACACACACACACACACATATATATATATATATATATATATATATATGGAAAAATACCATGGGATCCTTTAGAGAAACCGTCAAAACATGCGCCCTAACACCTTCTCTAATGAGGCAGTTTGAGCTTGAACTACTGGTGACAGGTTAAATTTCACAGTTTTCTGCTACTTTGATTTTTATGGATACATATAGCTGTCTCCATTCTAGAAAATACACCATTATATTTATTTGGGACTGCTAGTACACTAAGAAAAATATATTTAGGCCTGTGAATATTAGTAATTAAAAATAAAAGGGTGTAAGTGTATCAGCAACTAAACTCTTAAAATTTGCTTTTAATTAGAAAAAGGATATTAAAATTGGGCAGAGCTTACAGTAGGAAAATGAAACCCATTTGTATTATAATGGCAATTCAACCTACCCCTTTTTAAAAATCATTTGTTAGATGGTTTCTTATAAGGCAACCAGAACATTGAAATACTGTGGTCTTGAATCACACATATAAGCTAACAGTTACAAGATTTTTATGTCATCTTCTAAAGTTTATTTATGTTGCTTTTTTTTTAAATGGAAAGCTCTAATTTTTAGGTATACTGTAAGTCTTTAAAAGATATGTTTATGAGACTGTAACCCTATTACCTAAAGTGTAGCGATTACATAAATTATAAACCAAAATATATTAAAAATACTTATGGGTGGAAGTGGAAACAAAATTGTAATTGACACTGATGTCTAATTTCTTCATAAAGTGTTCCTAACTCTGGGCAGTAATTGTGACTTTTAGGGCAAAATTTGCCTTAAAATCATTCTTAAAGGGCCAGACAGATACTATAGCAGCTAGGGTGCTGTCTTGTTTATGACCATTCTGTGTTCTATCCTTGGCAAACTATGTAGTCCCCAGAATAATTTCCGAATACTGAACCATGATTAAACTCTATGTATCACCATGTATGACCCCAAAAGAAAAAATAAACAAAAATATCTTTAGTTGAGACAAGAGAGATAGTACAAGGACTAAGGTGCTTATCTTGTATCTGACTTACCCAGATTAGAAAACCAGCATCGCATATGGTCCTTTGAGGACTACCAGGAGTGTATGCAAAATCACATTCAATATTTTTTCTTTCGTTGAACATAGTTTCTGCTCTGCTGCTGGAGAGATAGTACAGCAAGTAGGAAGCTAGTCTTGCACAAGACAAGCTGGGGTGCTATTTGGTCCTCCCGAGAGATTCCTGAGCACAAAATCAAGAATAAGTAAGTAAGCAGTGAGCACTGCTGAGCATAGCTCAAAAATGAAAAAAAAAAAAAAAAGATCACCTCAACTCATAAACATTTTTAAGATTATGGCATAGTCTTTAATTTCAAAAATGAAAACCCAAAGCTGATTCTTCTGGTTCAGTTACTATTCCCTTTATTTTATTCATTATCTTGTCCTTCATCTTTACATTGTCTCTGATTTGCTTTGTTGTTGTTGTTGTTTTGTTTTGTTTTGTTTTTACAAACAGCAACCTCAGGATCTTGATTAAGGTAATGCAATAAGATATTGCTTGGTTTTAGGTTTTTGGTGCCATACCATTGTACTCAGGGCTATTCCTGCCTCTGTACTAAGGAGTAAAAATTCTAGCAGCATCAGCAAACTATTCGTGGTTTCTGGAATTTGAACCAGGTTTGTCTGGATGCAGTTTAAACTGTGCAATCTCTCCGACTAAAAGAGGATAGCTTTTTATTGATAATTTCTCTGCACAAAATTAGTTTCTGTATGTATGACATATATGGTTCTGCTTGTGCCCTTTTGTTTTATATTTGTTTTGTTGCCGTTATTTTGTTTGTTTGATTTTCATTTAAGGCTATGTGAGATTTGGGGTGGAGTGGTAGCACAATAGTAGGGCATTTGTCTTGCACATGGCTGACCCAGGACAGACGCTGGTTTGATTCCCCGCATATAATATGATTTTCTGAGCCAAGGGAGATTTCTGAGCACAGAGCCAGGAGTAACCTCTGAACACTGCTTCGTGTGGCCCAAAACACAAAATAAAAAAAGAAGTCAGGACCGGCATGGTGACAAATGGGTAAGGCTTCTGCCTTTCTGGTTCTAGCATAGCACGGACCTCAGATAGATTCCCCATGTCCCATATAGTTCCTCAAGCCAGGAGCGAATTCTGCAAGTATAGCCAAGTGTAACCCCTGAGCTTCACTTGTTGTTGCCCACCCCCCCAAATCTATGTGAGAAGATAGTTTTCTTCCTTCCTTCCTTCCTTCCTTCCCTTCCTTCCTTCCTTCCTTCCTTCCTTCCTTCCTTCCTTCCTTCCTTCCTTCCTTCCTTCCTTCCTTCCTTCCTTCCTTCCTTCCTTCCTTCCTTCCTTCCTTCCTTCCTTCCTTCCTTCCTTCCTTTCTTTTTCTTTCTTTCTTTCTCTTTCTTCTTGGCCACATCCAGCAATTTTCAGTAGTAACTCTGACTCTGCATTCAGAAATCGCTCCTGGCTCTTTTGGGGGACCATAATAGAATCCATAGGTGAAACCTGTGTCCATTCTGGGTCAGCTTAGTGCAAGGCAAATGCTCTACTACTGTGCTACCACTCCCTCCCTTCCTTCCACTCTCCCTCCCTTTCTTCCTCCCTCTCTTCCTTTCAACCTCCCTCCCTCCCTTCTTTCCTTCCTTTCTTCTTCACTTCCTCCTCTTTTCTTCCTTCCTTCTTTCCATCCTTCCAAACTTCCTCCCTTCCTTCTCTTTTTCCACCCTCCCTCTCTTTTCTTGCCTTCCTTCCTTCCAAAGTTTCTCCCTCCCTCCCTTCCTTCCTTCCCTCCTTCCATCCTTCCTCTCCCTTCTTGCCTTCCTCCCTCCCTCCTTCCCCCTCCCTCCCACCCTCCCTCCCTCCCTCCCTTTCTTCCTTCCACCCTTCTTCCTCCCTCCCTCCCTCCTTCCCTCCCTCCCTCCCTCCCTCCCTTCCTCTCTTCCTCCCTTCCTTCCTCCCTTCCTTCCTTCCTTCCTTCCTTCCTTCCTTCCTTCCTTCCTTCCTTCCACTCTTCCTCCCTACATCTCCCCCTCCCTCCCTTCCATCCTTCATTCCTTTACTCTTTCCTTCTTCTTTTAACTTTTTTTCCTTTTTCTCCCTCATTGTTTTTCTTTCCATCTCATCTATTAAGTCCCAACACTATCTTTACACAACAGTATCTATACCCTTGTTCTATATCTATATATAACAATATCTATTATTGTTCCTTGATCCATGTTGTGTATTTTGTGGCAGCATAAAATTAAAACTATACTTTGGGCAGAAATGTGTGTTTTTATGATATTTAATAAAAAGAATGTTAAGAGTTCAACAAAAATTTATTTTTAATTTATCATAAAACAAGATTATGACCTTTAGCCAAGAACAAGGACATGGTGATCTTCTTTCTAAATCATTCATTTTTTAAATCATTTTTCCGGTATTGAAAATCATATTGGATTATAGAAAACACTCTAAAAAATTCCTCTATTCCTTCTGACATAATTAAATTATTTGAATTACTTTAAACTTCGGATAAATTCTTCTTATAAGTTCTAAATAATTAAGGAAAGCTGAAGCATTTTTAAAACAGAACTCTGTGTTCTAATATTATTGATAATGAATGACACAGTCTCAAAATCACTGTCTTGTAGGCCACCCCTATTATTATTATTTTTTTTTTTTTTGCTTTTGGGGTCACATTGAGCAGTGCTCTGCACACAATGATCACTCTTTGGAGTCTTGGGAAACCATATCATGTGTCAGGGATTGAAGCCAATTTGGCTGCATGCAAGATAAGTGAACAAACCAATGCACATGTCTGATTTTAAAGCTTAATTTTTTAATAAACTCCTACTATTTGTTGATTTCTTCTACTTGTGTCATTGCTATACTTACGTTCACAAGACAATGGTTTTAAAAATAAATGTTATTGAGGACAGAACAAATTATCAAATATAGTTTATTGCATTTCTACAAGTACATATTTCTGTGATGACTTTGTTTTATGGAACTTTTTGTTTAATAAAGCAAAAAATATACATAGTAATCATTGGACCGTAATTTATATTTTTCTACAAATCGCAATATTTAGAGAGCTTTAGAAAGTTTTAGTGTATTGCCTACCTAATGTGTTCATAGTAATCCTTTTATTACAGTTTTCCTTAAAAGACTGCTGCTTTAGGCATTAACAGCCATATTACTTAATCAATGACATCAAACTGTGATGTTGAGAGTGTAGAACTGTACTTCTTCATAAATGGGTAGTTTGTAGTGCTGTGTTAAGTAAAACAAAGAAAAATTTATGCCTGCGGTTACCACATACTTTACTATTTATTTTTCTTCAGGGTTTTTTTTCTGTTAAATCAATTTTAGGAGAGCATTTCATAATATATTTTTTTATATTACAGCTCTACCACTACTGAATTCCTTATTAAATCTTCTGAAATGAAAATATAACTGCTAAGACATGCTTTTTAATTCATTCATTTGGAGGAAAATTTGAATATTTGTATAATTATTGTATTTCTATAATGGATTTCTTCAAAATGCTTAGGTAATTTGAGGCAAAAAAAATTTAAACATGGGGCTAAAGAAATAGTACAATTGGTAAGGGGATTGCCTTTCACATTGCCAATGCCAGCATTCCATAGTATCTCCAAGTCTGGCCAGGAATCCTTAACCACTATGCCTGGAGGACCACCAGCTTTTTGAGTAAAACAGTACAAAAATATTAAAAATATCTTGAAATATTGAAAATAAAACTGCATAGTCACTTACTGTGATGGGAAACAAATGTTTCTGGCCATTGGAAATTTACTCCAGTGACATATATGTAAATGTTTCAGGAGAGGGTGTATTATAAACAAAGGCAGAAAATATGATTAACCAAGTTACCTCTTGTCCTAGGAAAATTAATTTGCTTAGTGGGAAAGCTACTTATTCTCAAGTATTTTACTGATTGTGTTTCAGAACAGAGGCATGCCAAAAAATCAAAATTTGTTTTTGTTTGCTTTAGGGACACAGCAAGTGATCGTCAGGGCTTATTTATGGCTCTGTGCTCAAGGATCACTTTTAATGGGGCTCAGGGAACCGTATGGTTTGCAGGAGAGCACCTAGATTGGCTGCATTCAAGAAAAGCACCTTAATCACTCTACTAATAAACCTGTCATAATTATTCATACATATATAAATTTTTATGATTATTTGGAGCCTACTCACTCCACAAATTGTGCTTGTCTGCTGCTCAGGAGCTATTCGGAGGCCTAAATTTTTATTAAATTATACAAGTATTAATGAGACAGTAAATAAAAGGAAGAATTAAAAAAATATAAACTCTATATGTCATAAATGAGTTATTGATGTCTTCAAATTATGTGATCCACCATTGTATCATTTATATCTAGATGCATCCACCAAAATATGTGAATAATATGTTCTTCATTTCTATATAATTTTATTAATATCAACACAAATATTAAAATCTAACTTTATATTATTTTCTTCAAAAGTATTTAAGCATAACCATCTTTATCTAAAGCAGGATGCAAATTCAACCAAAATTCTGAAGGATTTTTAATATCTATTAAAGGTGAAGTGACTAGCAAATATAAGTTAAACAAAGATAATTATTTTAAGTAAATAATAAAATATCTGTAGTGAATGTTATTGAAATAAATTCTTATATGAAAAATCAAGTTCATTTTCAGATAAAATGACAAATTTTATTTTAGTAAATAGAAAAATATCTACTTATTAATAACTGTTAAAAATTTTTGCCAAGATATAATCTAACAGTCTAAAAATGTTGGAGGTTATAGTGAAAAGTATTGCTCATGCATACCTCTTTTTCATGACTATATATTTATTATTTATTTTTAATCTTTCTTTTAGTTTTTAACTCATTTTTTTAGACAGCTCATATCTGTATTTCTATAATACTTGATTTAAAGGCTATTATATTATTTTAGTACTTTATCCTTAACACAGACTTGATACAGGTAGGTAAAATTTTTCTGCTTTAATTAGCTAAATAGATATTTGGTTAACTAGACAATTAGAAGACTTTGAAAACACTCATTAATACTAAATATGAGATTATCAATTTTTGCACATCTTTAGCTATCTTTATTTTCTTCCAATATTTACATAGTTATGAATTTTATGCAAATAAACAATTCTGCTATTTACCTTTAAAATTATTAATTTAAAATTTTTTATGTCATAGACATATTGTCTGTAGAATTACAAATGTAAATATTACATGCTTTTCACTTGATTTAGGCACTGCTTTTCTTTCTCTTGTTTGGGTACTCAATTTGTTCTTATTTTGTTTTACTTGTTTGTTAGTTTTGTGTTTTTTTTTCTTTCTATTAGTGCTGAATCCCCAAAGACATATATCAAAGAGCTTTTCTGTTATGTTTTATGAATGTAATACAAGGTTTATTTTCAACATTCTTGTTTTTTATCTATTTTAAGTATTCATATTGGAACAGATTGAACAATCTAGAAAAAAGGACAAATTATTTGAAACATACAGCATTCTAAAATAAGTTGGGAAGAAAAAGCAAACCTGAATAAATGTTAACATAAGTAAGGATATTGAAATGATAACCAAATACTCATAAAAATTCTGATGTACTAAACTGTGTTTGGGAGATGGTTCCCTCTAACTAAAAGGACAAGATCAAATAGTTTCTTGGGGATAAAAAAAAAGCCAGCAATATAGGTCTTAATAGACCATGATCCAGTAAAAATGCACCCAGATCAGAATATAATAAACCAGTTCAGACTTTGTAAGCATGAGGGCAACACAGACTAAAATAGAATAGGAAACTATCGTGTCTTTATACTTTAATTATGAAATATCCCAATATCAGCTTTTCACAAAATTTTGATGTGCTTTTTAGCTGTACTTAAATCTCTGTCAACCTAAACTATATCTAGCATGTAGGGACATAGGGTGTGGTAATGACATTGTAGTAATTAAATGGCTAATCTGTGCTCTCTCTTGGGGCTGCAGAGATGATCCAAAAGGTTGGGATGTCTGTGTGTTTCTTTCTCTGTGACCCAACCATGCTGGCTGGAGGTCAAAGGTGCCAATTTGATTGACTTTAGATTCTGGACACAAGACTAGTGAATTTTAACAAACTTAAAAAAATACATATACTTCTCAAATGTGTCAAAAATATATAAGAAGAGAAAGCTCCAGGTATATTTTATGAAGTATACATTGCCCTTATCCCAAAGCCAGTCAAGAATATCACACATAGAGTAAAATATTGACCAACAACATACATAAATACAAATTTTATGATTTTCCTGTTAATACTTTTTATTATATACAACTCTCCAAAAGTTATTTAGATTTTATGCTCTTTGTGCCTTTGATATGGAAACAAAACTGTGTGTTTTATATAAGATATTTAGGATTTATAATCACATAACTCTTTCATAGACACAGCTAAAACAAAGCTTTTGGGTCATTTTTTTTAATAAAAATACAGTAATGTAGAGCACAACAATCATTAGCTTCATCAGCTTTTTTCAAAAGAGGTTTGTACGTTAAAAATTAATAATGAACAATGAGTATTCACAGGACACTTGCATAAAACATAAGAAAAATGAAAATGATACCAGTGCCAATTTAATTATTCTCTATGTCAAATTCACAAAAAAAAAAAAAGTGTCTCCTATTTTTAAGCAATTTTGGGAATTATGGGGTCAGAGAAAAGATGCAGCAAGTACAGTGTTACATACACATGGCCAACCACTGTTCACTCCTGGCATACCAAGCACAGAGGCAGGAATAAGACTTTTGCATCATTGAAGATGACCTAAGAACAAATAATTTTTAAGAACAAATAATTTGTAAAATGGGAACTAAATTAAAATTTATATGTCTAATAAAGCATTATTTCTAGAGCATGACATATGGTTGTTATTTAAAAATTATCCATTTTATTCTTGCTACAAATGTGAAAAAATATAGAATTTTAATTACTTTTGCATATCTTCAATCTTTCCCTCTATTTAAATTGTATATAGCCTGATTCTACTATTAATATATTTTTCCATTATATATATTTTTAATTTTTATTTTGAACAAATTGAATTACGAATCTTTCACAGTAATTTTTAAGGTACATTGTTACAATGAAACAGGGGTGTTCCCACCACCAGTGTTGTCCTCCTTCCACCACTGTTCCCAGCATGCACCCCATATCTTTCTCCATTTCTCCCTCAAAGTGCTAGTGTAACTGGTCCCCTCTTTTTATAGCTTGTTGTAGATTGGGTATCGACTTTGGGTTTGGAGTTTAAGTCTGATTATTTTTTATTTCTATTCAATGTTCATATGATGTTTGGTCCTGGTAACATCCATTTGTTACCCCTCAATTTATGAGGCAGAACAAGATGATTCAAGTTAGGTGTTTCTGTTTGAAAAAAAGAAAAGAAAAGAAAAAATCTATTAGGAGTCTGCATAGAGGTTATAAATATCAATTCAAAAGAAGGAAGAAAAATAAAGCTGAAAAATATAACAAAAACAAAAAACATAACAGAAAACAAATAAACAAAAACTTAGACCAGCAACTAAAAAAAGCAAAACAGCAACAAAAGACAACAACCAAATAATAACCTCGAGAATGGGGAAAAAAGAAAAAAGAAAAAGAAAGGAGGGCTGGTGTGGCAAGGTTTTATGCTTTTTTTTTTTTTTTTATAGACACAGTAAGTATTGGGGAAATTAGAAAGAATTCCTTTGGCCTAAGAGATACAGGGTTTCTCCGCCCTTGAAGCATACTGTCATGGGTACAACTACAGGCTTCGAACATGCTCAACCCCAAGGTCTTTTTATGGTGCCTGGCAACTTTCTGCTCAGGTGTGAAAGATAAAATCAAACCTCTGTAACTAGAGATTTATGTATTTCCACAGGTTATTGAATGAAAACTAGGATAGATCTTTGTTTATGGTTCTAGAAGTTCTGTTCATTCACTTTTGTTGTAATCAGTCTTTTGTGATTAGTGGTCTTGATGTTTGCACAGATCCTAGGACGAAGCCTAGGATAGTCTTTCATTATGGTCCCAGAAGTTCTGCTCAGTTGCAGTTGTCAAAGTCAGACCTCTGGAATTAGAGATCTTTGTTATTGTACAAATCCTACGCCTAAGCCTAGGCTAGGGACTTTCTTATTGGTTCCAATATAAGTTCTGCCCAGTTCTGGTTGTCAAAGTCAGTCTTTTGTAGTTAGTAATCTTGGTTTTTGCATAGATAAATGGATGACATGTCTTCTGCTTTCATCTTACCATTGGGTGATGAGAAAAGACAACCTACTCTTAGAACATGCTGTTGCCATTTCCTCAATGTCAAGAAGTCATAGCACAATTGGTCCAAATTGTTGCCAGAACAGTATTAGGAATTTCCCAGAGGGGGTTTGGTCCCTGGTGCTGTTGCAGGGAACTGTGTCAATTTTATATCTGGGATCTAGGTTTTGAGATTGGAAAGTCGCTCTCTATCACATGGAGTCTAAGTTGGGTCCACATGACACATGTTCAGAGTGGGAGGCTTCTCTGTATTATAAAATGTATAATTTCTTATCCTAGTAGATAAGAGCTTTATTTTATACATAAAATTTCCACTTTTTTATTATGCCTTTGCAAAAAGGACTGGTACCATATTATATTGCTGGTGCATTTGGGGGTAAGAATGACAAGGCTACACAATCTTGATGCTCTGGTTTTGACCTGACCTGAGCTTTTATCCCAGGCATAATTTTTCTTGTAGTGTTTTACACCAAGCATAACCAAAACATGTGAAGTTAAGGATAGTTATATATAATTAAAATAAATAAGTAAAAAATTAATAAAGTAATTAAAACAAGTGATCGAAGAGGCTACCTTATATTTGGGAATAAACATACTAAAGGTATTATTTTAGAAGTATTAAGCATACAAAGAAAATATAGGCTTCCACAATAATTCTTTTGAGATATTCTTGTTGGGGCATGAAATTCAGGGCACATTTTTTATCACACCCAGTTGTCTTGTTGAATTTGAGAAATGATTTGAAGCAGTAAGTGATCATGGATGTGTGTTGAATTTTGTTGAATGCCTTCTCTGCATCAATTGATATAATCATGTGATTTTTGTCTTTCTTGTTACTAATTTTCTTTTTTTCTTTTTTTTTTTTTTTGGTTTTTGGGTCACACCCGGCGGTGCTCAGGGGTTACTCCTGGCTGTCTGCTCAGAAATAGCTCCTGGCAGGCACGGGGGACCATATGGGACACTGGGATTCGAACCAACCACCTTTGGTCCTGGATCAGCTGCTTGCAAGGCAAACGCCGCAGTGCTATCTCTCCGGGCCCTACTAATTTTCTTTTAAGGCTAGTTATGAATCTGAAAAGTTTCTGAGCTGTTGTTTATCTGTGAAGCTATATATACTTCATTCAAAGCTGAAAGTGAGTATTGCTGGGTGAAGTATTCTACGTGAAGCATTTATTTCATTGAGTTTTTTTTTTTTCACTGTATCCCACCACTACCTTCTGGCCTTGCATGTTTCTTGTGAAAGGAATTCTGTAAATCTTTTTTTAGTATATTTTTTATTTATTTAAACATCTCGATTACAAATATGATTCTAATTAGATTTCAGTCATGTAAAGAACACCCCCCTTCACCAGTGCAACATTCCTACCACCAATGTCCCAAATCTCCCTCCATTCCACCCCACCCCCACCTGTACTCTAGACAGGCTTTTCAATTCCCTCATTAATTCACATGATTATGGTAGTTCTCAGTGTAGTTATTTCTATAACTGAACTCACCACTCTTTGTGGTGAGCTTCATGAAGTGAGCTGGAAGTTCCAGCCCTCTCCTCATTGTCTCTGAGGATTGTTGCAAAGATGATTTTTATTTTTCTTAAAACCCATAGATGAGTGAGACTATTCTGCATCTCTCTCTCCTTCTGACTTATTTCACTCAGCATAATAGACTCCATGTACATCCAATATAGGAAAATTTCATGACTTCATCTCTCTTGACAGCTGCATAATATTCCATTGTGTATATGTACCAAGGTTTCTTTAGCCATTCGTCTGGTGAAGGGCATCTTGGTTGTTTCCAGAGCCTGGCTATTGTGAATAGTGCTGCAATAAACATAGGTGTGAGGAAGGGGTTTTTGTATTGTATTCTTGTGTTCCTAGACTATATTCCTAGGAGTGATATAGCTGGATCGTATGGGAATCAATTTCTAGTTTTTGGAGGAATCTCCATGTCACTTTCCATCGAGATTGGACTAGACAGCATTCCCACCAGCAGTGGATAAGAGTTCCTTTCTCTCCACATTCCTGCCAGCACTGATTGTTCTCATTCTTTGTGATGTGTGCCATTCTCTGTGGTGTGAGATGGTATCTCATCATTGTTTTGATTTGTATCTCCCTGATGATCAGTGATGAGGAACATTTTTTCATGTGCCTTTTGGCCATTTGTATTTCTTTTTTATCAAAGTGTCTGTTCATTTTTTTCTCCCCATTTTTGATGGGATTAGATTTTTTTTCTTGTAAAGTTCTGTCAGTGCCCTGTATATTTTGGATATTAACCCTTTATCTCATGGATAATGGGTGAATAGTTTCTCCCATACGGTGGGTGGCTCTTGTATCCTGGGCACTATTTCTTTTGAGGTTCAGAAGCTTCTCAGCTTAATATATTCCCTCAGCTTAATGTATTACCATCTGTAAATCTTAAGGATGCTACTTGAATGTAATTTCTCTTTTTATTCCTGCTGCTTTCAGAATTTTATCCCTATCTGTGGGATTGTCATTGTGACTAGGATGTGTCTTGGGTGCCTTTCCTTGGGTTTCTCTTAGCTGATACTTTTCACACATGCAGTATTTGGTCCCATGTAATCTTAAACTCTGGTAGTTTCTCTGTAATGATGTCCTTGACTGCAAATTCTTCCTGGAGATTTTATTCCTGCGTCTCTGGGACTCCAATGAGTCTTAAGTTATTTCTGTTGTTCTTACTAAAGACTTCTATTTATCTGTTCACATTCCTTGAGTAATTTTTTTATTGTCTGATCATTTGATTTAAGGCTTTTTTTCCAATCTCTTCTGCTGTTTAGAGTTGTTATGCATCTTATCTTCTAGCTCACTGATTCTATCGACAGTTGCTGTTACCTCTTGGAGAGGCTTTACATTGAGGTTTTAGAGGTATATAGAACAAAACGTAGGTAAAACACTATATGACATTGAGACTAAAGGCATCTTCAAGGAGGAAACAACACTCTCCAAACATTTAGAAGCAGAGATAAGCTGATGGGACTATATTAAGCTGAGAAGCTTCTGTACCTCAAAGGAAATTGTGCCAAAGATACAAAAGTATCCACAGAATGGGAGAAACTATTCACCCAATAACCATCTGACAAGGGGCTAATGTCCTAAATAATGCAAGGTACTGACAGAACTTAATAAGAAAAGAACATATAGCCCCATCAAAAAATGGTGAGAAGAACTGAACAGAAACTTTGTCAAGGAATAAAAACAAATGGTCAAAAGACACAAAAATGCTCCACATCACTAATCATCAGGGAGATGAAAATCAAAACAACTATGAGGTATCATCTCACATCACAGAGACTGGCATACTTTGCAAAGAACAAGAACAATCAATGCTGGCGGGGATGTACAGAGAAAGGAACTCTTATTCACTGCTGATGGGAATGCCATCTCTACTCTAGCCTTCATGGGAAACAATATGGAAATTCCTCAAAAAACTGGAATTTGAGCTCCCATATGATCCAGCTATTTTATTCCTAGGGATATACCCTAGGAACCAAAAATGCAATACAAAAATCTTTTCCTCACACCCATATTTATTGCAGCACTATTTACAATAGCCAGACTCTGGAAACAACCAAGATGCCCTTCAACAGATGAATGGCTAAAGAAACAGTGATACATATACACAATGGAATATTATGCAGCCGTCAGGAGAGAGGAAGTCATAAAATTTTCCTATACATGGATGTACATGGAATCTATTATGCTGAGTGAAATAAGACAGAGGGAGAGAAAACACACAGAATAGTCTCATCCATCTACGTGTTTCAAGAAAAATTAAAAACATAATTGTAATAAGGTCCAGAGACAATAAAGTTAAGGGATGAAAGGGCCAGGATGATCAGCTCACAATTTGACACTCTCCATAAAGAGTGGTGAACTTCGTTAGAGAATTAACTACAAAAAATTCTAGCATGACAATGTTAAAGAATGAGAGAAGTAGAATGCCTGTCACTAATACAGGCAGGGGTTGGGGTTGAGGGACATTGGTGGTGGGAATGTTGCATTGGTAAAGCGGGTGTTCTGTTTTTGACAGAAACTCAACTACAAACATGCTTATGATCTTGATGCTTAAATATTTATATCAAAAATATAAAGTTGTATAATTAAAAAGAAAGAAATAGAACAGTATATTTATTGCTTAAACAGATTTTCTTCTATAATATATGTTTAGATAAAATAATTAAAAATTAAAATTTATGAGATAATACAAGATGCATCAAATAAATACAAGCAAATTAGAAAAAACATTAAAACTTAAGATTTAAAACAGTGGTCCTCAAGCTTTTTAAAGAAGGGGCCATTTCAATGTCCCTCAGACCATTGGAAGGCCTGACTAGAGTAAATACAAAAAGTATGAACAAATTCCAATGCACACTGCATATACTTAATTTTGAAGTTAAGAAACAAAATGGGAACAAATACAATATGTGGCCCGTGGGCTACAGTTTGTTGACCACTATTTTAAAGTATCTTACTCTTTGTGGTTCCTGAATAGTTTTGCATAGAATGTACTTATAGAAATTATTAAAACAGAAATCTATAAAACACTTTTTCACATACTTAACTGGCCAAGAAAACTACTATATCTCCTATATATCTATTTCTACAAAATAAGAGTAACCTGGCATGGCTATACTAATCTTTGTTGATAGGACAATCAAATGAGAGAAAATATGTCAGCCTGGAGTGATTTATTTGATAATTAAATGATTTCTAAGTTAGAATGACTTGAAATTTAGTTGCAAATTAAATTCTTGTGTTTTTTGCAAGATAATATAAAATTATATATTTATAATATAGGGTTATGTCCACTAATATGGACATAAACTTAAGCATCACATACATATTCTATTTCTATAGATTTGAATATAGTATAATGGAAATCACTAAAATACTTAATGAAAATTTGTTTTTTTATTGCTTTGCACCAATTATCTTCATAACATTAGCTGGGAATTAGTTTGATTAGTTTGATGAAATGTTCTGATTGAGACACCTCAGGTATAAATCAAAATTGACTTAATTTAATTTCCATTTGTGATTTGATTAGAATCATATTGCATGTAATTTTATGCAGATGGCCTTGAATTAACAATGTGTTTTTTGTTAGTTGAATTTCATTTCTGCAAAACTAAATCACTAAAAACTATTAAGTGACATTTAAAGTGCATGATTTACATGTACCTCTGATTTAGATTTATGATTTCTTTGGAAAATAATTCCTAATGCTTTAACATTTTCTATTTTAATTTTAATCATTATATTTGTACATCAAGTACTAAGAAAAATGTTAATTTTGTTTATTTTAAAATGCGTAATAGAAATATATGGCAGAGTAATGGTGGCAGCTGTATCAGCTGCAGCAGTAGTGGATGCAGCAAAAGCAGCCTGGATGAGCCTGGAGACACTGAGAGTATCTTGTCAACCCTGATGAAAAAATTTCAGAAACACCTGAGTCTGGCAACAGGGCACCATATACTTGGAGAAGAAGCAAAGTTCAAGCATCGGATTGAAAATTAAGCTCCTAGGGAGATTGTTGAAGAAAACATGGCAGTGGAGTGGCCTTAAACAACAGAGGCAATGCTTAAAGTGTCTACATTATAAATGTTGGAGTCCAGATGAGGCAGAAGAAAACCCTTGTGAAGAAGCAACAGTCATTGCTGAGAAGTTTCCTATGCTGAGGGTTGCATATCCTGAAGTGTACCCGCTAATACAGCATATCAATAAAATAAAAAACTACAAGATCATATCTTTAGATGCTGATAAAGCATTTAACTAGGTTCAGCACCTGGTCAGGTTAAAACCTCAAGATGGGAATTGAAAGAAATTTTCTCACTATAGTCACAGCTCCCTTTGCTAACATTATACTCAATTCGAGAAAACTGGTACTCATTCCTCTAAGATTAGGTGCTATTCTAATCTGCCCCTTATTGCCATTTTTTTTTTTTTGGTTTTTGGGCCACACCCGTTTGACGCTCAGGGGTTACTCCTGGCTATGTGCTCAGAAATCGCCCCTGGCTTGGGGGGACCATATGGGACACCGGGGGATCGAACCGCGGTCCTTCCTTGGCTAGCTCTTGCAAGGCAGACACCTTACCTCCAGCGCCACCTACCCGGCCCCCTTATTGCCATTTCTATTCAATATAGTAATTGATGTACTTGGCATATGAATTAAGCAAAGACAACCAGATATGAAAGGAAGTATTCAAGCTTTCCTTCTTTGCAGATGGCATGATACTATATTTAGAAACTCCTCATAAAACTCTGAGAACAATATTTTTGTATGGTATAGTGGCAGGATACAAAAATACAAAAATTCATGGTTTTCTATATAACAATAATAAAAAGGGAAGAAAGAGATTTTTTTTTTTTCTCTCTAATGTTTTATTTCTGCCACCCACATCCAGCCCCTGCACATCAGCAGGTACTGCTCTGGTCACTATCCTGACCCCCTTTTCAACTGTCCAAGTATTTCCTTTTATACTCAGCATGACAAGGGGGCGTGTCCAAGGGGCATGTCCAGGGTGTACACACAGTCCAGGTTCAACTGTCAAAATATATCACCTTTAATTTCAATACCAAAATTTTAATATCTTGACATAATTATTTTGCATTGATATTCACAAATTAAATTGTGTACTTTTCCCTACTTTCTCAGTTTACAGTATTAAAGCTATTATTTCATAGAACCATTTGGATCTACCCATATTTTTTTTTTTAATTTTTATTTTGATCATAATGGTTTACATAGTGTTGACAATAATATTTTAGGTACATATTTACATAAAATCAGGGGGGATTCCCATCACCAAATTGTCCTCCCTACACCTCCGTTTCTGTCCTACCTCCCATTTCCTCTTCCCTCATCCCAGGTCGGCTAGAATATGTGGTCCCCTCTGTATCTAACCCACAACTTAGTAGTCTTGCACCTGTTTGGTCTTGATGCCTCCCTTAGTTCCCCCTCTAACTGGAGGCAGGACTAGCTAGTTCAATTTGCGTGGTTTTGTTTGAAAAAGAGAAAAGTAATAAACTGGGGTAAGGATCTAATACCCCGAAACTGGGCGGAATCCTTCTAGAGGCTCTCATCATCGATTTGAGAGATGGAGAAAAAGAAGGTGAAACACTCCACCAGTACCAAAAGAAGTGTCAAATATCTAGTGAGGGCTTGAGCTGTATCGATAAGCACCACAAAAAAAAAAAAAAAAAAAACAGGCAAACAAACAAACAACAAAAAGCAAAACAAGCAAAAACAAACAAACAAAAAAAAAACCCCATGGTCTTGAAATGAGAAACATGGCATAGCACATAACGAAAGAAAAGAAAGGAAGAGAAAATATAAGTATGGTTGGGGACAATTTCAATAATCACTCCCAAACAGAGAAATCGACCAAAATAGATAGGTGAATACAAATAATAACAACAATAATAAATGGAGGTAAAAAATATATAGATAATAACCAAGGTTTTGTGCTTTTTGTATTTTTATTTTTTCCCTCCTGCCCTGGCACAGTAAATATTGGGGTCATTCGAAAAGGAATTCACTTGGCCTAAGAGATATGGGGTTTCTCCGTCCTTGGAGCATACTGTCATGGGATCAACACTAGACTTTGCTCAGGAGCCTTTACTCTCCCGGTGGTGGTTTTTTTTTTTTTTTTTGGTGTGTGGAAGACTTCTGTTCTGTGTTTAGAGGTCTCAGTTTCTGCACAGCTCCTGAGGTGGGACTTATGATGAAGTCAGTCTTTGTGGTTCTAGAGGTTCTGTTACCTCCGTATCATTTTAATCCATCTTCTGTGGTTGGTGATCTTGGTCTTTGCCCTGATCCTAGGGTGGCACCTAGGATAGCATCTTTCTTTGTGCTTCCAAAAGCCCTGTTCCGTTACAATTTTCTCTGCCGGACCTTTGGGACTGGGGATCCTGGTTATTGTGCAGGTCATAGTTCAAACCCTAAACTAGGGCTTTTTTTTTTTTTTTGGTCCCAAGATGTATACCGTCTGGTCGTAGTTCTAGCAGCCAGTCAACTATAAATCACGATCTTGGCTTTTGGACCTACCAAAGGGTGCCAAGACTTCTGGTTGTGTCTTGTCGTTAGCTGGTAAGGTAGGTTAATCTGCTCTAAGGTCAGGATGTTCAGATTTTCCTCATTGTCAGGAAATCATGTTAGAGTTGGCCCTTGTTGTTGACCCCGCAGTATTAAGGCTGTCCCGGCTGGGATTTGTTTCTTGCCACTGTTGTGAGGAACTGTGCCGTTTCTATGTCTGGGATCCAGGGTTCAAGGCTGGATGAATGGTATCTAATCACCTGAGGTCTAAGTTGATTCCACATGACATATTTTCAAGGTAGGAGATATCCCTGTTTTGTAAACAACTATGAGTTCCCATCTCTAGTAGACAAGAGCTCTTTTTTTTATGTGTAAGATTTCCCCTTTATTTGGTGTGCCTTTGCAGGGGGAAGTGGTGCTACATTATAATGTCTGTGTATTTGTGGGTGGACAGAGGGGATAACAGAAACAGGTCACATACCGAAAAGCGAGGAAAAGAAAAAAAAAAAAAAAGGAAATAAAAATGTATGCGCTCACAAATGTATATGTGGGACAAACATTTAAAAAAATAAATTAATTAATTAAAAAAAAATTAAAAAATTAAAAAAAAAATTTAAGGTGAGTTAGTGAGGTTTTTTAAAGGACCAAAGTGGTGCAAAAGACTACCTTACATTTGGGGGAGAGTAGGTGAAGAGGTGGTGTATTACCAGTCTTATGCCTATGTTGGAGGTACAGTTTTTCCCCTTGTCTTTTGGGTGTTTCCTGTGGTGTGTGGGTTCCCAGGCATCTTCCTATCCCACCCCCTGACCTTCTTCAGATTGGTAAAAATTTGTGGCAGGGAGGTCTTGGAAGAGTTCTTGCGTTGGGGATACTTTTGGACCTAGATCCGGTTTCAAGAAACAGTCCACGTTAGGGGGAGTTGGTAGGGAAGGCCGCACAGCATGAGTCCACAGGGAGTTGGCTGTCTTTTCTTGCAGGAGACGAGGTGTGGGTTTGACTGGGTGTCCCCTCGCCTGGGTGCTGGGTACTGTTTCGTTGGGTAGGAGGTCGGCCTTGATGCCTAATAGATTAAGGATTGAGGGTGAAGAGTTTTAATATGGTGGGAGATCTGGATGGAATTGAGGGGTGAAGGGATAGTTGGATTTCCAGAGGGGAGACAGGGGAAGGTATATGGGAGGGGTATGCAGGGAGAGGAAAGAGAAAATACCTTAGAAAGAAAAGGAGAAGAGAAAGGGGAAAAAGTAAAGAGAAGAATAGAATTAAAAAAAAAAAAGTAGTGAGAAGAGAGGGGAGAATAGCAAGGGAATGCTGGTTAGGTTGAATGTGTTCGAAGAATAGAGCCTGTAGTTTAAGTCTGTACATCACAGGCACTGCTTCGGTGGTCTGACTGGTCACTTGCTTCAATTCCTAAAAGAAGGAATAACCTAGAGATAAAGTATATGTTAGAGAGTTTTCTCGTGGCCCTCTCGTAGTGCATGCTATGTATGGTATCTCGTGTGGTATCCCGAGTTGCCATCTTAGTTTGTCCACCCTTTGTATCCAAGGGCGCCTGTGGACAGAAAAGCTGAGAGGTTATTTAAAATATAGTAAGATAAAGGCATTAAAACATAGTGCTATGGTATGCTGCCATTGCAGTCGTGATTTCCCTTGGTGTTCTATACTTGTGTTCCTGTATACGAACTCTAAGGGATTATTGTGGGCCTTTGTTTTGGAAGTCTGATTACTTACCTGTTCTCTTAATGCTGTTGTTTCTGTTGTTGCTGTTTTCTTTGTGGTATAATGTGTTGTCAAGTGTTTGTGTTGCTCCTTTTTCATGAATTTTGGACACTGCTCCCACGTATATGTTGAGTATTACAGTGTTCGAAGTTTCTACCCTGTTAAACCCTGTTATTTGATTGTTAGGTATTAGTTGTGTTTAAACTATATGTTCTAGGTGTTTCAGAATAGTGCCACCATTCTGTGTTTATCTTTTGTCTTCTGACTTACTTCGTTTAACATAACATGATCTAAGTCCATCCATGTTGCTGCAAAGTCTGTGATTGTATCGTTTCTGACTGCCATGTAATATTCCATTGTGTATATGTACCACATCTTAATGATCCATTCATCTGTTGTTGGACATCGAGGTTGGTTCCACGATTTGGCTATTATACTGAGTGCTGCAATAAATAGTGGGGTGCATACGTATTTTGGAATGAATGCCCTTCCATCTTGGGGGTATATGCCTAGGAGAGCAATTGCTGGGTCAAATGGCAGCTCAATTCTGAGTTCTTTGAGCACTCTCCAGACTTTTCTCCATAGATGTTGGACTAGGGGGCATTCCCACCAGCAGTGAATGAGAGTTCCTTTCATACCGCATCCCCGCCAACAAAGGTTGTTTCCATTATTTTTGATGTGAGCCATCCTCACTGGTGTAAGGTGGTATCTCATTGTTGTCTTGATTTGGATCTCCCTGATGATGAGTGAAGGTGAGCATGTTTTCATGTGTTTGTTGGCCATCCTTCTGTCTTCCTCAGAGAAGTGTCTATTCATTTCATCTCCCCATTTTTTTATGGCTTTATTTGGTTTTGTGGGTCTCAGCTTTCTGAGTGCTTTGTATGTTCTAGATATCAGGCCTTTATCTGATATGTCGAGTGAAAAGATTTTTTCCCATTCTGTTAGCTGTCTTCTTGCATTAAGTAGGGTTTGTTTTGCCATGCAGAAGCTTTTTAGTTTGATGTAGTCCCATTTGTTTATATTACATGCTAAAGTTCTTGCCATTGGTGCTCCATTCTCAAAGACCTTTTTGATATATAGGTCTTCGAGTGTTCTGCCTATTTTATTCTCGATAAACTTTATAGATTCGGGTCTGATTTCAAGGTCTTTGATCCATTTTGAGTTGACTTTTGTATAAGGGGTGAGATATGGGTCGATTTTCACTTTCTTACATGTGGTTTTCCAGTTGTACCAACACCATTTGTTGAATAGGCTTTCTTTGTTCCATTTCAGATTCTTGCCTCTTTTATCAAATATTAGTTGGCTGTATATCTGGGGGTTTATGTCAGGGAATTCTGTTCTGACCCACTGGTCTGAGGTCCTGTCTCTCTGTTCCAGTACCATGCTGTTTTAATTACTATGGCTTTATAGTATAGTTTCAAGTTAGGTAAGGAGATGCCTCCCAGCTTCTTGTTTTTCAATATGTGTTTGGCTATCCTGGGTCTTTTGTGGTTCCAGATGAATTTTGTGATTGATTGTTCTATTTCTTTAAAGAATTGTGTCTGGATTTGGATAGGGATTGCATTAAATCTATATAGAAGTTTGGGTAAGATAGTCATTTTGACTATGTTAATTCTACCTATCCATGAGCATGGGATGTTCTTCCATTTCTTTAGATCGTCTTCAATTTCTTTCTGAAGTGTTTTGAAGTTTTCCTGGTATAGGTCTTTCACTTCTCTTGTAAGGTTGATTCCTAGATACTTGATATTTTTTGATACTATCTTGAATGGAATTGTATTTTTAATCTCTCTCTCCTCAACTTCATTGTTTGTATATAGAAACGCTACTGTCTTTTGTGTATTTACTTTGTATCCAGCCACTTTGCTGTATTGGTTGATTGTTTCTAGGAGTTTTACTGTGGACTCTTTAGGGTTTTTGATGTAGATCATCATATCGTCGGCAAATAGAGATAGCTTGTGTTCCTCTTTCCCTACTTGAATTCCTTTGATTCCCTTCTCTTGTCGGATTGCTATTGCTAGGACTTCTAAAGTTATATTGAATAAGAGTGGAGAGAGTGGACAGCCTTGTCTAGTTCCTGACCTTAGTGGGAATGCTTCTAGTTTCTCGCCGTTAAGTATAATGTTGGCTATAGGCTTTTCATATATAGCTGTAACTATCTTGAGGAAGGTTCCTTCTAATCCTATTTTGCTGAGTGTCTTTAGCATGAAAGGATGTTGGATTTTGTCAAACGCCTTCTCTGCGTCAATTGATATGATCATGTGGTTTTGGTCTTTCATGTTGTTGATGTGATGTATCATATTGATTGATTTGCGTATGTTGAACCAACCTTGCATTCCTGGTATGAATCCCACTTGGTCGTGATGAATGATCTTTTTGATGAAGTGTTGGATTCGGTTTGCTAAGATTTTGTTGAGAATTTTTGCATCTATGTTCATTAGTGAGATTGGTCTGTAGTTTTCTTTCTTAGTGGTGTCTTTGCCTTCTTTGGGAATGAGTGTGATATTAGCCTCATAAAAGGAGTTGGGGAGGATTCCTGTTTTTTCTATGGTTTGGAAAAGCCTATGGAAAAGTGGTAGTAAGTCTTCTTGAAATGTTTGATAGAATTCACCTGTAAATCCATCTGGGCCTGGGCTTTTGTTCTTAGGGAGTTTTTTAATTACATCTTCAATTTCCTCTGAGGTGATTGGACTGTTTAGACTTTCTAGATCTTCCTTTTCCAGCTTTGGAAGAGGGTGTTTGTCCAAGAATCTGTCGATTTCTACTGGGTTCTCTAGCCTAGTTGAGTATAGTTGTTCATAATATGATCTCATGATATGTTGTATTTCATGGGGTTCTGTTGTAATCTCTCCCCTTTCATTTGTGATCCTATTGATTTGGGTGTTTTCCCTCTTTTTTTTGGTGAGTTTTGCCAATGGTTTGTCTATCTTGTTTATTTTTTCGAAAAACCAACTCCTGGTCTCATTGATTTTTTGTATTGTTTTCTTAGTTTCGATGTTGTTTATTTCTGCTCTGGTTTTTATTATTTCTTGCCTTCTGGTTGTGGTTGGATTTCTCTGTTGCTGTTGCTCCAATTCTTTGAGGTGATCTTTTAAACTGTTGGTTTTGTTATTTTCCTGTTTCTTGACATAGGCCTGTATTGCTATGAGTTTCCCCCTAATTACTGCTTTTGCTGTGTCCCATAAATTTTGACATGTTGTCTCTTCATTGTCATTTGTCTCAAGGAATCTTTTTATTTCTTCCTTGAGTTGTTCTTTGATCCAGGTGTTGTTGAGCAGCATGTTATTTAATCTCCAGGTATTAGTTTTTCTCCATTGCTTCTTCTTGATATCAATTTTAACCTCTGTTGCATAGTGATCTAAAAGGGTACTTCTAATGATCCTTACCTTTGTGGTCTTATATAGGTTGGCTTTGTATCCTAAGACATGGTCTATTCTGGAGAAGGTTCCATGTGGGCTTGAGAAGAATGTGTATTCTGCTTTCTGGGGATGGAGGGCTCTATATAAGTCTATCAGCCCTAAATCTTCTAATTTTTCATTTAGAGCTCTTATTTCTTTGCTATTTTTCTGTTTGGTGGATCTGTCCAGTGGTGATAGTGGAGTATTCAGGTCCCCTACTATTATCACATTTCCCTTCATGTGTTTCTCCAGGTTTGCCAGTAGTTGCCTCACATATTTTGCTGACTCTAGATTAGGTGCATATATATTGACCAGGGTTAGTGTTTCTTGATCTAATGTTCCCCTGATCAGTAAGTAGTGACCCTCTTTGTCTCTGATCACTTTCTTGAGGTTGAATACAATTTGATCTGATATAAGAATTGCTGTCCCTGCTCTTTTTTGTTTTCCATTGGCCTGGATGATTACTTTCCATCCTTTTATTCTAAGCCTGTGCTTATCCTGTAACTGTAGGTGTGTTTCTTGTAGACAGCAGAAGTCCGGTTTATTTTTCCTAACCCAGTTCTCTACTATGTGTCTTTTAATTGGAGAGTTTAGTCCGTTTACATTTAGGGAAATTATTGATAGAGAGGACTGTTGTGCAGTTGTATTGTGTGGGGTGGTTGTTGTTACAATCGGGGGTTTGGATTGTGTAATTCGTCTCTGAGTAAATCGCTTAGTATCGGCTTAGTTTGCACAAATAGTTCAAGTTCGTTCATATTTGAGAATGTTTTTAGTCTGCCCTCCCATATGAATGATAGTTTTGCTGGGTATTGGACCCTGGGTTGGAAATTTCTTTCATTCAGTCGTTTAAATATGTCATTCCACTGTCTTCTTGCTTGAATTATTTCAAATGGGAGATCTGGTTTGATTCTTATGTCTTTTCCTTTGTACTTGAGGTTTTTTTTCTCCCTTATTGCTTTTAGGAGTTCCTCTTTCTCTTTGTTTTTTGCCATTTGGATTATTATGTGTCTTGGTGTGGGTTTATTAGGGTCTATTTTATTAGGGACTCTCTTGACTTCCTGGATTTGTCCTGAATTGTCTTTCCAGAGGGTGGGAAAGTTCTCTGTTATTATCTCCCTGACTACCTGTTCTTCCCCCTTCCCTATTTCCTCCCCTTCTGGTATACCTACAATTCTTAGATTGTTTCTTTTGTCTTTATTCATTAGATATTGGATTTTTCCTTCCAGTGCTTTGCCTTTTATTTCTTTGTTGGTTTCTTGATCATTTTTTGATTGCAGTTTTCCTTCGAGTTCTTCGATGTGCTTCTCCAACTCTGTGTTTCTGCTTGTAAGGCTTGTTACTTTGTCTTTTAAATCCTTCACTTCTTTTTGTATGGAATCTCTCATGTTCTTTGACATTTCTTCTTTAATTTGGCTGATTCTTTCATCCATGGCTTTCTTATACTCGGTTGCTAGGGTTTCTTTCATCTGTTTTAGTAATTCTTGCATTTCCTTCCTCATGACCGCTTTTAGGTCTTCTTCCCATGGATCTGTGCGTTTTGGTGGACTTGGAAATTTAATAGGGTTTGTCATGTTGTCTCCAGATATTAGGGATTTCCTTGATTTACACATAATTCTTTGTATTTAATGGTGTGTTTTGGAGTGCTGTGGCTTCTAATTTCGGCCTGCTTTGGTCCCCTTCCTGAAGGTGATTCTAGAGGATGCTGTTGGGTGGGCTTGTTGAACCTGGCTCTTTCTCCTCCCCTTTGCTACCTAGAGTTCAGCCCTCCTGCAGTGGGTATTATTGCTTTTCTACTCCTTATTTCTGTCGGCGGTGCAGTTCCACTCCTGGCCACACTGGTTGCTGGCGCTATTGAGCCTAGCTCCCAATCCCCCCTCCTTTCTCTGGGAGTCAATGGAGCTCTGCCCCCTCTAAGTTTCCCTTGAAGGAGTTCCCTCAGTCCGACCCTTCAGGCTCTGCCCTCGCCCTTGGGGAGTCCCTGGTCCACTCCAGGGTCCAGGGGGGTGGACTGCTCTAGGTCACCTGCGAGTCCAGAAGGCTGGCCCTATCTCCCCCCGTCTATTCGGGTTGCTCAAGTTGCCGTTCCAGGTGCCCACCTGGGGGAAGGGACTTGCCCAAATCACTCTCGCAGGCGCTCGTGGTCCCTGGGATGTGCTGGGCTAGGCTCCCGCGTGAGGCAGTAGGGACTCACCCAGGCCTCCCAGGCGGGCGTCTGGGGTCTCCGGGGGATGTGGTGGGCTAGGCGCCCGCGTGAAGGAGCAGGGACCCGCACAGGCCTCCCGGGCCGGCGTCTGGGGTCTCCGGGGGATGTGGCGGGCTAGGCGCCCGTGTGAAAGGGCAAGGACCCGCGCAGGCCTCCCGGGCCGGCGTCTGGAGTCTCTGCGGGATGTGGCGGGCTAGGCGCCCTTGTAAAGGAGCAGGGACCCGCGCAGGCCTCCCGGGCCGGCGTCTGGGGTCTCCGGGGGATGTGGCGGGCTAGGCGCCCGTGTGAAAGGGCAAGGACCCGCGCAGGCCTCTCGGGCCGGCGTATGGGGTGTTTGCGGGATGTGGCGGGCTAGGCGCCCGTGTAAAGGACAGGGACCCGTGCAGGCCTTTCGGGCCGGCGTCTGGGGTCTCCGGGGGATGTGCTGGGCTAGGCTCCCGTGTGAGGCAGGAGGGACTCACCCAGGCCTCCCGGGCCGGCGTCTGAGGTCTCCGGGGGATGTGGCGGGCTAGGCGCCCGTGTAAAGGAGCAGGGACCCGCGCAGGCCTCCCGGGCCGGCGTCTGGAGTCTCCGCGGGATGTGGCGGGCTAGGCGCCCGTGTGAAAGGGCAAGGACCCGCGCAGGCCTCCCGGGCCGGCGTCTGGAGTCTCCGCGGGATGTGGCGGGCTAGGCGCCCTTGTAAAGGAGCAGGGACCCGCGCAGGCCTCCCGGGCCGGCGTCTGGGGTCTCCGGGGGATGTGGCGGGCTAGGCGCCCGTGTGAAAGGGCAAGGACCCGCGCAGGCCTCTCGGGCCGGCGTATGGGGTGTTTGCGGGATGTGGCGGGCTAGGCGCCCGTGTAAAGGACAGGGACCCGTGCAGGCCTTTCGGGCCGGCGTCTGGGGTCTCCGGGGGATGTGCTGGGCTAGGCTCCCGCGTGAGGCAGGAGGGACTCACCCAGGCCTCCCGGGCCGGCGTCTGAGGTCTCCGGGGGATGTGGCGGGCTAGGCGCCCGTGTAAAGGAGCAGGGACCCGCGCAGGCCTCCCGGGCCGGCGTCTGGAGTCTCCGCGGGATGTGGCGGGCTAGGCGCCCGTGTGAAAGGGCAAGGACCCGCGCAGGCCTCCCGGGCCGGCGTCTGGAGTCTCCGCGGGATGTGGCGGGCTAGGCGCCCTTGTAAAGGAGCAGGGACCCGCGCAGGCCTCCCGGGCCGGCGTCTGGGGTCTCCGGGGGATGTGGCGGGCTAGGCGCCCGTGTGAAAGGGCAAGGACCCGCGCAGGCCTCTCGGGCCGGCGTATGGGGTCTTTGCGGGATGTGGCGGGCTAGGCGCCCGTGTAAAGGACAGGGACCCGCGCAGGCCTTTCGGGCCGGCGTCTGGGGTCTCCGGGGGATGTGCTGGGCTAGCAAGAAAGAGATATTTTAATAAGTAATACTATTCATAATTGTACATTGCAATCAATACCTAATAAGGTGACAGTCCGATACAAAGAAAGCTACAAAACACTGCTTCAAGAAATCAGAGGACACAATAAAATGGAAAATATAAGCTGCTATAAATTGGGAGGATAAACATCATTGAAATGGAAATACTTCCCAAAGCTTTGTACAGATTTAATGCAATCTGTACAAAAATACTTATGACATTTTTCAAAGAATTGAATCAAATGTTCCTGAAATTCATATGAAACAATAATGTCCATGAATAGCTAAATCAATACTTAGAAGAAAAAGATGGGTGGGATCACTTCCATCAATTTTAAACTGTACTATAAAGTATGTCATTAAAACAGCATGGTACTGGAATAAAGACAAAATATTAGATCAATGGAACAAATTAGAATAATCTGAGACTGACTCATAGTTTTATGATCAACTAATATTGATGAAGGGACAATAAATTCAATGTGGTGCTGGGAAAACTGGTCATTGAAATGCCAAACAAAAAGTTGAATCAAAATGTATCAAACCTGAAATATCAAATCTAAAACTTTAAGGTACATAAAGGAAAATTATAGCAAAACATTCTCTGACACTGAAGCTCAAGGCATCTTCAAGGGAGAAATACCACTGACCAAGTAAGTGGAAGTAAAAGTAAACAACAAATGTCTACATTAAACTGAGGAGGTTCTACATCTCAAAGAAAATGGTCACTAGGATACAAGGACTACTTAGGAATTTGAAGAACCTATCTGATAAGGGGTTAATGTCTAAGTTATGCAAAGCACTGGTAAAACTCATGCAGAAAAGAAATGAACAGACATAATACGGTTGCAAAAAAGTACATGAAAAATGCTCCATATCACTAATCATTAGAAAGATGCAAATCAAAACAATGAACTACCTTCTCACACAAATGAGACTTGCACATATCACAAATAATAATAATAATAATAATAATAGCAACATGTGCTATTATTATTTGAATGCAAGGAGAAAAAAATTGATTTATTGCTCTTGGAAATGTCAACTAATCCAGCCTTTATGGAAAACAATGTGGATATTCCTCAAAAAAAATTGGAAATTGAACTTCCATATGATCCAACAATACCACTTCTAGAATTAAAAATACCATATAGAAAAGCCCTCTGAACTACTATGTTCATTGTAGCATTACAATCTGGAAACATTCCAAATGCCTGAAAACAAATAAATGGTTAACAAAACTGTGGTACATATACTCAATTGAATACTCTACAGCTGTGAAGAAAATGCAGTCATGAAACTTGCTATTACATGGATGAATATAAAGATTATTATGCTGAATAAAATGAGTTTGGGTAAGATAATATAGAATTACTTAGTTAAATTATGTGATATTATAAAAAGTAAAAGATAATATGTTTATTTATTTTGCTTGTTTGTTTTTCAGCCACACCTGATGATACTCAGAGGTTACTCCTGGCTATCCTCTCAGAAATCACCCTGGCTTGGGAGACCATATAGATGTGAGGGATCGAACGGCTGTCTGTCCTAGGCTAGCATGTGCAAGTCAGACACCTTAAGCCTTGCACCACTGCTCTGGCCCCAGATAGTATGTTAATAATATTCATGAACCAGTACATGGTAGGAAGCTTTTCACAAATAGTTTAGCAGTGCAGTTAGGGTAGAGATGGGATCAGTATGACAATGTTAGTTGAAACTAATCATTTTGGACAGTAACTGGGTATTGATTAGAAATAAAGTGTTATCAGGGTAAGCTTCATTAACAATAATGCAATCTATAGTGTCCAAAGGAGAAATAAAGGAAAAGAATATAAGAGAGAGGAAGGGGAGAGTTAAAAATCTGCTCAAAGGCATGCAGGGAAGAAGGTGAAAGGGAAACTGGGACATTAAAGACAGAAAATGTTCATGAGAAAGGGTGGTTTACATTATAAGACTGAAACTCAATCATGAAAAACTTTGTAATCATAGAGTTTAAATAAAAAAATAAAATCTTAAATATTTAATGAAATATATAAGTTTTAGCAATACAAACTTAAATAGAATTATTAAAATAATAATTACAAATATTATGATCTCTAAAATTTATTCTAAAAATTACTCTCTTAGGCTATTTTGATCACATTATACTGCCCTTAAAGAACTTCTAGGATTAATCTTTAAGTATAAAGTCATAAGAAATCCTTGAGTACTATTTGGGATCTATCCCCTACTAGAAAATAAAGACAAGGCTATTCTAATAATGTTCATTCTTTATTGAACACAATATTTACCAACTCCCAAATTTTAATTTTCTCAGAGAAATCCTCTGAATAATTGATCAAAGAACCTGAGAACCCTTCTTAATAATTTTCAACTATCTGGATCTAACAAGGTTGTTGTTTGAGCCTGCAATGCCAGAGGTTATGTGGATTATTCTGCAGTATTCATGAAAATTTAAGATGCTGGGGATAGAACTGTGACTTTCCACATACAATAAAATCACAATTTTTAGAGAGAAATATAATATTCAGTGAAATTACAGCTTGCTTTTGTTTTATGTTTTTTAATATTATTTTGTTGCTCTTGTTTATTTTAAGTATTTTTTGAAATTTATTTTTTATTATATAAGGGAGTAAGTTCAAAAATAATTTTTTAAAGATATAATAGCAAGTAGAGAGATAATATAGTGGGTAAGGAGCTTGCTTTGCACATGCAAGACTCAGGTTTTATTCTCGGGCTCTCAAATGATACATGAGGTGATGAATAATATCTTAATTGGTCAGTAAGATATTCTCAAAGAAGAGTCATGTGTGGCTCATAAATTGTTTTCAATGGAAAGTTAAAAATAGAAATATTATCTGAAACTATCAAGTTTATTATATGCCTATATATGGAAATATTATTTAAATATACTACGTATTAGAAATATTTTCCAACAATATCATTGAATATTTATATGTTCCATTTTCATAAAGTATTTCAATGTGTGAGTGAATAATTTTCTTTATAATTTCAAATAATTGTGTTCCTCCAATTTGACTGAATATATTTGGTTAAAATTTATTTCTTGACTTGAAAATGTATATAAAATCACAATCAGAAAAATAAAGTATGTCATTAAGTTACTCTATGAATATTTAAATATTTTCATTAATGAAGAAGATAAAAAATAAACCATGTGTTATATGGCTTCTGAAAGAATACTTTTACTTTAATTACAAACTGCCATTGATTTATATGTTCATATGAGTAAGCAGAACAATACTCTCATTTAACACCTGGAAATAAAAAACAATGACCTCATTTATAGAAAATAATTTTCTTTTTCATAAATCCTTATCCCAGCTTTATAATAATACTATCCATAAAATATGTGTGCAATAAACATTACCAGTAGTTACAAGTGTAAAAGAAATTAGAATTTAACATGCTCGTGATTCTTATCTTATGTAATTTTGGACAATAATTGCCTTGAAAAGAATAGACCCATTCATGCTCCCCTGAGCCTGGAGTGATTTCTGAGGGCAGAGCCAGGAGTAAGCCCTGAGCTCTGCTTGGTGTAGGCCCCAAACAAAAACAAACAAACAAAAACCAACAAAAGAATAGAACCATCAAAGACAATCTTAGAAAAACCTTCAATAATCTTTGTTTCTAAAGATTTCAACACGTAGGCAAAACAGTCCAGGACATTGAGACTACAGGCATCTTCAAAGAGGAAACTGCACTCTTCAAGCAAGTGAAAGCAAAGATTAACAAAAGGGAATATATTAAACTGAGAAGCTTCTGCACCTCAAAGGATATAGCACCCAGGATACAAGAGCCCCCCACTGAGTGGGAGAAACTATTCACTCAATACCCATCAGATAAGGGGCTAATCTCCAAAATATAGAAGGCACTGACAGCCAAGATACCCTTCAACAGATGAATGGCTAAAGAAACTGTGGTACATATACACAATGGAATATTATGCAGCTGCCAGGAGAGATGAAGTCATGAAATTTTCCTATACATGGATGTACATGGAATCTATTATGCTGAGTGAAATAAGTCAGAGAGAGAGAGAGAAAGATGCAGAATGGTCTCACTCATTTATGGGTTTTAAAAAAAATGAAAGACATTCTTGCAATAATAATTTTCAGACACAAAAGAGAGAAGGACTGGACGTTGCAGCTCACCTCATGAAGCTCACCACAAACAGGGATGAGTTTAGTTAGAGAAATAACTACATTGTGAACTATCCTAACATTGAGAATGTAGGAGGGAAATAGAAAACCTGTCTAGAGTACAGGTGGGGGTAGGGTGGGGAGGAGGGAGATTTGTGACAGTGGAGATGGGAATGTTCTGCCTCTTTACATGACTGAAACCTAAACACAATCATGTATGTAATCAAGTTGTTTAAATAATACATATATATATATATATATATATATATATATATAAATGGTTATGCTGAGTGAAATAAGTCAGAGAGAGAGACACAGAATAGTCTCACTCATTTATTGGGTTTTAAGAAAAATAAAAGATATTATTGAATTAATTCCCAGAGATGAGGGCCAGAAGGACCGGCTCATGACATTAAGCTCGCCATAAAGAATGGTGAGTGCAGTTGAAGAAATAACTACACTGAGAACTATCATAACAATGTCAATGAGTGGGGGAAGTAGAAAGCCTGTCTCGAATACAGGCAGGGGTGGGGGGGTTGGACATGGGGGCATTGTTGATGGGAATGTTGCACTGGTGAAGCGAGGGTGTTCTTTTCATGACTGAAACTCAACCACAATCATGTTTGTAATCATGGTGTTGAAATAAAGATATTCTTAAAATAAAAAAATAAATATATATATTTGGAGTGAAAAATGCTGCTCACTTAAGTGACTTATAATCGGAAAGGACAACATATTCTTTGTAAGTTCTATTTTTGTTCTTCAACAAATAATATATGAGCTTTATTTAACATCTGCTCTCAGTCAGATTAACAACCTAAAGTCTTATTCTAAAAAAATAAAAATGATCAAATTCTCCATTCTTTTAGCATAATATTACTTTAACATAAAATACTAGAGATCCAGATAAAAATAAATCATGGATCTTGCACTCATCTGAAAATCACGTATTCAAGTGCTGCATTTGCTAGGTAAATGAACTTAAATAAACAGCAAAAAAATTATGTTTGACTTGTACCAAGAAAATATCAGCTGTGAAAATGTATAAGTAAACAAAACATACCATACAGTTAAAAATTCTATAAATAAACTATGACATTATGTTTGGTTTAGAGAAAATAGACTTATTAATTTTTTGCTAAATGTTTAACATTCATTAATGAACATCATTTTAGTGATCTTTATGGTAATATATTATAAAACACTAAATATATAATTCACTATTTTAAATGAGTTTAATGTATTTATAAACAGAAAATTATATATGCCTAACGATATCAGGGATCAGAACAGACATTGCATTTGCCAATTACTTGAAAACCTTAATTGTGAATGGGTGTAGTAATCAGAGTGGCACATTTTCAGTGGAACTAAATTCAAAGGTGATAGATTTAATTAACCAAAACTTTCAAATATTCAACAGTTCCTTACAATAAAATGATTATTCTCTGACCCTCTTTATCCACATTTAAACCAACTATATAAATTTTATATAACTATAAGCTATAGAATAAATATCAAACAAATATAGTTAATAATTTATTTAATAATCCATTTTAATAGTACTCCTGGCTCTGTACCAGAGCAACTCTGGTTGTTCAGGGGACCATATAGGTCATAAGGAATAAATCTAGATGAGCTTTGTGTAAGGCAAACAATCTACCTGAGCCAGGAGTAACCCCTGAGCACTGTTGGATGTGCCCTACTCCCCAAAAAATTGCTCCTGGCAGGCTCTGGGGGCCATATAGGATGCATGTTACAATATGTTTTTTCTTTTTCTCCAACTATTGCAAAGCTTTACAGATCTTTAACAGAAACACCTGGTTTTCTGTGGCAGTAGAAGGTGTTGCTGTAAAATAAAGTTTCCTGAATTCAAATGCCTTTGTCATGTTTAGATCAGTAGTTGTAATGTCATCATCGCAAAGTGAACTTATTTGCTATATTTTAATTAAGAATGACATTTAACTACTTGCTGAAGATTTTAAATAATATCTCAGTATTTCTGTCTGAATATCTCAATTTTTATTTAAATTCATTTACTTTCTTTTCCTGTTTTCCTATTCCATGATAAATAAGAATATTAGAATTTATGCAATTAATGTTTTTGAAATAACATAGGAGCAAGCTGTAGCAAGATGTAAATGTGTTTGAACTCACAATGGGTTTGAATTGAGGTTTTTGATTGGTTGCATTTTTTTTGTTTTGTTTTGTTTATGGTCTTTGGATCACACCTGGCAGCACTCACTCAGGGATTACTCTTGACTCTACACTCAGAAATCACTCCTGGCAGGCTCGGGGGATCATATGGAATGCCGGGATTCAAACCACAGTCCTTCTGCATGCACAGCAAATGCTCTACCTCCACGCTGTCTCTCTGGCTCCTAATTAAGTTTTTAGTCAATTTTTAAAATATGGAACAACTGTTTTTTAAAACACTATGGCACTTTTTTTACTGCCCACAGAATAAAAAAATTATTCACCCAAAACCTATCTGAAAAAGTTAAGGCTTACCAAAGGACAAGAAATTCAATTTTATCAAAATAGTGGGGAAAAGAAATAAAGATTTTCTCAAAGAAGAAATATTGAGAGCTGAAAGACACAGAAAAATACTCCACATCATTAATCATTAGGGAGATGCAAATCTAACAAAAATGAGGCATTATATCATACCACAAAGGCAGGCACATATCAAAAATATAGGAACAGTCAGTTCTGGCATATGTGGGGAGAATGAGTCTCTCATTTATAGCTAATGGGAATGTAGTCTAGTCCAGCCTTTTGGAAAAACAATATGAACATTCCTTCAAAAACTAGCAATTGAGCCTCCATTTGATCCAGAAATATCAATGCTGGGAATACACCCTAAGGACCCCCAAAACACAATCAAACAATTTGTTCTGAAATCATATGTTCATCACATCACTATTTACTATTTAGCCCAAATATGGAAACAAGTCAAGTACCCAAGAAGAAACGAATGGATAAAGAAATTGACATATGTCTTCACATTGAAATAATATGCAGCTGTGATGAAAAATGAAGTCATGAACTTTGTTTATAAATGGAAAGTCATGGAGTGTATCCTACTAAGTGAAATGAGCCAGAGAAAGAGGGAAAAGAGAAAGATCACAGTGATCTTAGTATATTTTAAAAAAATGTATAGAGATTAATAGCTAAAGACAATAGAAATGATGGTTAGAAAGTGCAGTTAAGCTAGAGAGTAAACGTATTGTTAAACAATAATATCTCTGATCAAGAATTGGGAATTTAAAGGAAATAAAGTGTTATGCATCATTCACCTTCAGAAACATAGCAGTATTCTAAAGTATGGTGCCTAAAAAGAATGAAAGAGAGAGTGAGAGAGAGAGAAGAGAGAGAGGTGAGAGAGAGAAAGTGTCTGCTTTACAGCAGACAGTGGAGAGTGGTAGCAAAATTGAAAACATTTGTGGTGCAAAATGTACTCTGATAATGGGATGGGTGTTGGATCATTGTATGAGTAAAACACAATTATGACCAACTTTGTAACTTTATTTCGATGTGATTCAATTAAAAATGTTATTAATAAAAATAAAATAAAATGAAATGAAATTGAGTTAGAAGAACATGTTGGCATAAAAATACATATGATCAAAAGTAAGAATAAATAATATGTAGAAGACATAAAACACATAGAATAGACATGCCACAAAATTTTCACCTCATAGAAAAATATATGCTATAAAATATAAATAGTGGGTTGAAATTTGACTTGATGTTTTTTATTTGTGATATTGAGAGTAGAGTGTTGAAGTTACCATTGGTAGTGCTCAGGATTTCCTTCTGGCTCTGTGTAAGGGATCACTCTCAGCAGCTGCTTAATGGAACATATGTAGTGTCAAAGATTGAACTCAAGTAAGTTGCTTGCAGAAAAAAACACCTTTCCTACTCCACTATCTCTCCATACTCAGAACATGATCTTTCAGTCTTGAAATTAAGTTAGAAGCCCTCAGAAGAAGGTAATTACCCTAACATTTGATAATCTATTTTATAATTTTTGCAAGAAGCAATATACTTCAAGTCAACAATTTAACACTAAAAAATTAAAGTGATGAGAAATTATATAAATCAGACATGAGTCTTTTGTCACTGGAAACATTTTGTTATTATTGCTATCAATTATTATCTCACCCAAGGAGAAAATAAAATAGACTAGACAAGAATATTATAAAGCAACTATAAATAATATGCCTATAAATCTCATACTATAGACTAGCATACACATATCTATTAAATATGTAAGATAGTTTAAAGAGGTGACAGCTTTTTTTAATTTTAAGCTTTTTTTATTGTTAAATTATCTTTATTTAAACACCGTGATTACAAACATGATTGCCGTTGTATGATTACAGCATGTAAAGAACACCCTCAGGGTGATAACTTCTGACCCTTACATATATGTATGTCTTAAACAGCTAAAACATGACTATGGACATCCAGGCATAAAATTATGTTTTAAATTATATAAATGCCAATACTCTTAAACTAAATGAACATGCCACTCAGAAAATCCCATTTTAAACATGGGCAAAGTGCTTGCCTTCTAAGTACAATGGGACAGCTGGATCAAACCATCAAGTGTTTCACTAAATACTTAAATACTAAATATTTAAATACTATGTTTTCAAATTCTAGAGTTCTGCTTTCCAACCTTTATAGTAAACATGTTTACTATAATCAATTTTAATCCTCTTACTTTTCTCTACTTCCTTAATGTAGTTTTCTAGGGAAGTCAATAATGGGTTTATCAACATGAGGCCTTTGGTGACTATTCAGAAGCAGCAAATGCAAAAATGAAAAAAAAAATAAATTTGTCAACTACAATTGACTTATAACCCAGGATTCTGAAAAATATATATATAATTTTTAAAATAAAGCACTCTAATTGTTTTCTATTGTTTTATTTATTTACAAACTTATTTGACTACTTTGTAGATTATATTTAATATGTAACTTCTTTAAACACTTTTCAGGGCACCTGAGGAGGAATCAGCCTTTTTCAAAGTCATATGGCATGACAGTAATCCCAATTACTGTCATCTGTGTGGAAAAGTACATCGATTATGTACATTGGCATCACCACGGACATCACAACCACATAAGTACAATCACTGCAACCAAAGTGTGCAACAATAAATGTCTGGGTACCATAAATGCAAGAACCACAACTATGTGACTCTAGACAAGTACAAAACAAAACAACAACTATGTGAGCAGGTAAAATATATCATCATGTGAACAATAAACCATATAGGCAGTCTCTAGGCATCCCAATAATCAGCACCAAAAAAAGTTGATTTCTTAAAAATAAATAAAATTTCTCTTTTACTATAATGCACACTATATGATATAATAAAGACTTATGCAATTGTTCAAAAGTGTGAAACTAGTGAAATAGAATCCATTTTCTTCTATTGAAAATTCTTTCTTATAATGCAATTTGCTTCATATTTAAAATTAGATTTATTTTTTATGCTAAATTTAAGAGTAGATAATATGTTATTGGATATTTTTGAAAGTTCTGCATAGAATTTTATAGTTTTATTGATTAAAAATGCAAGTTTACTATGAAAAGTTTTTTCAAATTTGAAACAAGAAGCTTTTTGTTACATGACATTTAACTCTACCTTTGTAAATTGTGTAATATGATAACATATATAAACACGCATATGAAGGATATATGATATGCTTCACCATATCTGATTTTGAGTTAAAGAATAACTATTGTGAAGATTATAAATATTCATTTTCATATTGAATACCTTGAAGTATCTACAAATATTTATGAGGGCCACATTTTATTTATTTATTTATTTATTTTTGTTTTGTTTTGGGGAGAGCACAGCAAGCAGCACTCAAAGATTATTCCAGGCTCTGCACTTGGAAATCGCCCTTGGCAGCCTCTGGGAACCATACGGGATGTCTAGAATCGAACGCAAGTTTGCTGCATGCAAGGCAAATGCCCAACTGCTGTTCTATCACTCCAGACCCTAACAACATTTTAAATGCCTTCAACCTAACTCTTTTGAACCATAAAAATTCTACTTAGCCATTATGTTAGAAATTTAAAACATTTCTGTAATCAATGCTAACTTTACTCCCATTTGAGTTACATATTTTCTCTCTCTTCTCTGGGTCCCTCCATAATCTAGTCTGAATTTCAATACCTACATACAAACAAAGATGTTCCATTGTATTGATGTCGTACCATAAACTTTTTTATTATAACTTTGTAATATATTTCTTTTAATTTTAATTATAGCACTAAAGAGTTCTGTTATTTAACATTAATAGACCAATTGTTAATTTATAGCTAATCTATATTATTCTCCTTTCTTACATTTAGCTAAAGAAAAGAAAAGTATCATATAAAAAGAGAAGGCATTTTTTAGTAATTTATCGATTTATTTTTATATATTTAACTCAAATATGAGAATTGGATCAATTTTAAATTGTGTGTCAGAAATTACCATTATAAAGCTAGTCAATTAAATATAAATATTAAGAACAGAAAAGAGGTTCAGAAATAAAAGCTCTTTACCTTTTCTTTAGTCAATATATTCTTCATTAATTTGAGCTCTTATTTCTATGAAGTCTTTACTTTTTTGAAAAAAGTAATTGTATTTATATTTGCATATAAGCATAAAAATAAGGACTAGGAACTTTTTTAAAATTTTATTGACAGTGAAGTGAATATACTTTGTGTCTTCTCTATATCCTTTTAAATAACAGAGATGTGCATTGTGAAGTAGTTTTTTATCCCAATTCTACACAACAATTTGACTCCTAAATTTTGAAGAAATTAGTCTACATTTCTTTCTATTCATTTAACTTTATGACCTAGAAAGCTATATTTCTATATACTTTGGATTAATTTCATAAATGTATAATCATACATGTGAATAATCTTATGAAGAATAATTTTGCATGACCATTGAATTTTTAACTACACATGAAAAATATGTCAAAATATAAATTAAATATAGCATTCTCTGATTTTATTTTAATTAACAGTTTCCTTTATATACTGTGTAGAGGCCAGAGCTTGGCCCACATCTATAAGAGTGGAGAAAAGGAGAGACCTTGTATTCAGTTTTTTTCAGTGTGCAAAATTTGTAATGAGCATATTCTTAGTTTACCATCTCCCCTGCAATAGGCTGCCTTCCACCTTTTTTTCTAAAACAAGTCATCCCTGTACATAATGCAGCTAAGACATTGTTTAATATGTCAGTCTCATAAATAATTCCTTTTCCTCATTCACTTCATATGTTTTCCCTATGTATATTATCTGAGTTACAACAGAATGTTTTCATTCCAGATAATTTGGACCATTTTTCATTGTATAATTTTATCTTTCTGAAGTCTCTACTTCGCTTAGTTTGTCTCAGGGTAAATCTCTGCCTAGAACTTGTAAAAAAAGTTTAATAATTGGGTGGAAAATAATTTAGGATATTTATTGAAGATTAGATTGAAGCTGAATTAAGATTACAAATAGAGGAATGGAAATGGTATGACTCTGGAAGAATGGTGCAAGGGAGGTTCTGAATTTGGTTGTATAAACATGGCACTCCTTCCTGCCTAGCTTGACAAGAATTGATTTTTATTTTATCCTTTTGGCATTGCTCTAATTGTGTCCAGAAATCTAAAATCTATTTTTAGGAACATAGTGTGGTTTTTAAATAAATTACTGATGCTTTAGAGTGAAAACAAACAAACAAACAAAAACAAAAAAAAGAATTTTAATGTAGTCCATTTTTAAGATTCTTGTACTTGCTATTATACACTTGGTTTGTTCCTCAGTGAGATCTTTTCATATTGTTCTGAAATTATAATGTATTAGGTAATAAAAACACCATTATAATATTTGTGCATATCTTTGATACTATAAACTTTTATAACCATGCTTGATTTCAAGCTTGTGTTCTCTCTTGAGTGAGAGCGCCTGCATCTAGATTGGTTGTCTTTTTCTCTGCTTGCTTCTTGCCTTCATTTTTTGGCATAAGTATTTTTATTTGAGACATATGTAAGTGCACCTATTTATATCCTACAAAAAGGATATATCATATAGTTTTACTTAGTTCAGATTTTGAGAGCTCTCTGAGCATATGATAACATCTATTGCAAAATTTGTAAAAAGACTACTACTCTAAGCTCTCCTTCTTGGCGACCTCTAGCAATAGAGGTGGAAGTGTACAGTTTACAAAACTTAAATAAACTATCATAACAGAGGAAGAGTTATGTAAATGTATCTCTTCTCTTAGAGCAATCAAGCTCCAAGATTCTACTTTCTTTTTTAGGCCTCTGTTTCATAAACTGTGTTCAATAAAAAACAATTGTAATTCACACACAAAATAGCTGGGCATGGCCCCCAAAACAAAAATACAAATAAACAAAAATTTAAAAGTATAAGGCATGTTTAATGAGAATAATGCTAAAATACTTAGCATTTTCTGTTAAGGTTAGAAATTTTCTGTTAAGGTTAGAAAAAACGAGTTCAGATTGCTGGGCCTAATCTTACATATAATATAATTTATTTTGTAGTACACAGTTTACCTTGGGTAGGGGGTAGGTTACATGTATACATTATCAATTATACTTCAAGAGCATTAAGATATCTATCAGATCTCATTTTCCATTTGCTTTGAGGATTCACTTTAAATGGTCGATTAAGATATCATTCTGTGGTCAGAGATTTATATCAGCATATAACTATATCATAAATATATTATTTAATGGAGTCCTAAAATGTTTTTTGGTTAGTTTTACATTCCTTGTCCCCACTTTTTACTTTTCTTAAGTTCAAAATGTTTCTTCCTCAACAAGGAAATATTACATATTACCCCAAAAAAGAACTTTTTATTTAACCAATAAAAAAAAACCCACGTAACTTGAACTAGCTAGTCCTGTCCCCCAGTTAGAGGGGGAAATAAGGGAGGCACCAGGACCAAACAGGTGCAAGACTACTAAGTATTAGGCTAGATACAGAGGGAAAAACATATTCTGGCAGCTCTAGGGGTGAGGGAAGAGCATATGGGAGGTAGGACAAAAACGGAGTTGTAGGGAGGACAAATTGGTGATGGAAACCCCCCCTGATTTTATGTAAATATGTACCTAAATATTATTGTCAACAATATGTAAACCACTATGATCAAAATAAAAATTAAATTAAAAAATTGCTGTATCTTAAACTTATATCATTCACTTAGCTAGCGTGGTCAAATACTTAGCCAACAGAGAATTGAATTAGATTTATACTGTAAAGCATAAACATGGTTTTTATGTTTGTATTTTTTGTTGTTCAACTATTTGTTTATTACAATCAGATATTTTAAATGAAAATGTTTAATATGTATATAAATGCCAATTTTAATTTAAGTCTTTGGAAGTAAAGACAATTTTATGTTCTGATAAACCTAAGAAAGTTGATTGAAATATACTTGCACTTGTCATTTGTAATATACAGAGAAAATTTTTAGATATTTCCAAGTAGATTCATTGTAAAGACATTTATTAAATAACTGAAGAAAATAATGTCTTTGAAAATAGTTTTTAAAGTCAAGAATAGAATACTGAATAGATCTTTGATTAAGTAAACCTCAGATTATTTATGTAGCTCCATTAAAAATTATGTTATAAATTTTTTAATTCAATTGAAATTGTGATTTGACCCAAAATTTCCTTTTAAATAAAATGGCATAAAATATTCTATTGTTTATAGTATGATATTAAGGATAAATACATAATTTAATATAAAAGCAATGATATAATGTCTGAGAGATAGTTCAGTGGATAAAGTATTTGCTTTCCTTCATCAACCCAAATTTGAGGCCCATCATCATATATCATTCCTTGGAGTCCAGACGGATATAAACCGTGGGATGTAGCCAGATGTAAACTCTGATCAGAGTCAGGTATTGTCTCAATAAAAAATAAAGAAAACACAACAGAACTAAACAAAAAATGATATTTAGGAAATATTGAAAATATATTACTGGAAAGAATTTGTGGTTCTAGTTTTATCTTGCTTTCTATATATACTTACTATATTTATTTATTATATTATTATTTATTTATATATTTATTATATATATTTAATCTTATTAAAGTAAAATTTACATTTATTATATTTTAATCTTTATATATTCTATTTGATGTTTTCTAAATTAAAAGCTGCATTTCATTAGAAAATTTGTAGCAGGACCTAATTTTACATATTATACATTTTTCTATAAAGAATTATCATTTAAACATAGTATTAATGTATTTCATCTCAATAACACTCAACACAGTTTTAATATCATATTATTTATGTTCACAATAAATTACTTCACTGAGTACTGGAAATTTCACCATCAATATTTCCTTTGGCACTCCTTATACCTACTACATATGGTATTAATATGAGTTCATGACCTAACATATTAAATAGTATACCTAATTTTATTAAATGATCAATTTCATACTAGGCTATTTTCCAGAACCTTGACTTGGCCCCATATCTCTTTAGGGTAATTAGTGTCTTTTGTGAATGAACTCCCTGAATAAAAGTCCAATGTTCTTTTGATGACATGAACTTTTTAATATCGAAAAGGTATTAATATTTTCTAGTTACATTACTACCAATTGCTTTATATAGTAGTATGAACACATCTTGATTTTAAATTTTTTAAAAATGAGTAGAGACATTTACAACATGAATGTCTTCTTTTGTTTCTGTTTTCTTCTTTCTAGAGATGAAAATACTGTTCCTTTATTGATTTTATTCTCGATCCTCAATATTTTTGTTGTTGTTTTCTTTGTTTGTGCCACACCCTGCAGCGCTCAGGGTTTTCTCCTGATCCGAAATCAGAACTTTTGGCAGGCTGAGCAGAAGACATGGGATGCATGAAATGGAACGTGAGTCTGCGGAGGGCAAGACAAATACCTTACTAATTGTGCAATCCTTCTGTCCTCTCAATTCGCAGTCTTTACCTTTCCCTTAACCATTGATTTAGTAGTCAGTATTAGATACTTGAATCATCAATTAACTCTCCAAAATGTAATGTTAATACACAGCTTTGCATTCTGCTGCTGAAACACATCCTTTTACTGGCCCTATTTACCTCCCCTTTTTTGAATATTTCAAAAACACCAGACACATTCAGGAAAAGGAATAGTTCAAAACCATTATTAAGTTTGAGGAATTTATACATAAGTACTTTATATTAAAATGGTTTATTCTTTTTATTTTTTTACACAGTAGTTTGAATTCTAAACTAAGTGAATCATGTCATGTCTTAAAGAGAGGGTATTTCAAAGTATGATATTAAATCATCATTCCTAACTGTAAAATGCAAAGAAAACATGTCTTGAAATGTTTTCCTGTCTTTTCAAATCAATAAATATATGCAAAATTCTAATAAAATAAAATAGTTTTGATTAAAAAGTGTTTTGATAGTGGTTCTCAGTGATAGCACAGTGGTTAGAATATTTGCCTTGTACATAGCCAACCTGGGTTTGATCCCACATCACATATACCTTAGTTTTCTAACACTACTAGGAATAATTACTGAGTACAGAGCCAAGTGTAATTCCCTGAATGCTGCCTGATATAGAACACAAAGCTTCAAAAAGTGTTTAGATCATAATATTTTACATTAATACTTAGCTTTTAAAACAGTTTAACATACATTATGGTAGTCCCTATTATCATATTATCACATTCTCTAGTAGTCTATGACAGTTGTATTTTTATTCATGTTTTTCAATCCATTTTTTTTTTTTCGGGCCACACCCGTTTGATGCTCAGGGGTTACTCCTAGCTATGCGCTCAGAAATTGCCCCTGGCTTGGGGGGATCATATGGGACGCCGGGGGATTGAATTGCGGTCCTTCCTTGGATAGCTCCTTGGATAGCGCTTGCAAGACAGACACCTTATCTCTAGCACCACCTCACCGGCCCCTCCATCCATTTTTAATTCCTTTGTTTTAATCTATTTTGTTACTTATAAAGAAAATAAATATATCTTTAAATCATCAGGGTTTAAATCTCACATTATGATGGTAAATGTTTCATCATTTTGATTTGTACAGTAACATTTCTTTGATTTTCTAATATTGTCTTGTAGACCAATTCAATGCCACTAACTTGATGTCTCTGCAAATTTATAGAGCTAAACCTAAGTAAATTCTCAAGGGAAGTATTCATATCAGCCTGGTGAAAGCATTAATTTTAGTCATAATGAAAACACATTAGAAGGTAATTGTTGATATGGCTCAATTAGTTAACAAAGGATTTATATTTCCTTCTGTACATTCCTTTACAGGTTCTTATATTTTGTAAGCTGAAAAGTGAATATTTATATGGGATTATTTTTGCACATATGTTCATTTTCTTCAATATTACTTTATTATACACAGTATATTTGTATAGAGTTAATTCATATATAAAATATGCATTACTAGAAAAAATTACAGTGTAACTATAATAAGACATTAACATGCTATTAATAAATTTATTTACTTGTGTTAATTACTATTATATAAACACAAATATTTTATTGCATGTGAAATATAAAAAAATAACACACTAATAAACACTTTAAAACATTAAAAAGTATGTTTAATCTTAATAGTTTTCACTACTAATATCATGAAATTGGCAATGACTTATGTTATCCAGCTCTGATTTAGAGACTTAAGTATGTTAATATAACAACATTTTTAAGAAGAAAAAGTCTAGATGCAATTAAGGTAATATATAATTTATTTGTTTTAATATATTAAACTATATTAAAGCAGCTTTTAGTATGTGCTTATAATTCTGATTAACGCAGCTACTGATTTTATTTGCTTAAAATCCCTGTAAAGTATTTAGCTTTGACTTTTACAGGTAAGAAACTACCATGTGCACAGATTGTGAAAAAATACTGATGAGATTTTGGAAATGGAAATCCCTTGCAATTATTTAAACATAAAGTCTTCTTAATGAACTATTTTAATTAACATGCACTAAGTACATATCCCTGAAAAATATTGGTTGAAAGATCAAGTGATCCAAAAGTTGGAATTACTAGATTAGTTTCTCTTTGTAAAAACAACCTCTGAACGTGTTTAAATAGAGAGAGTAAAGCATAGACCTTTCATTAAATGAAATGAATTAGACTTTTGGAAAAACATTATTGAAAATCTTTCTTCACAGAGTAATTCTGAAGATTTTAAACATTTTACTCCACTCCTATTTAGTAACTGGTAGACTGATGATTAGTAGTTCAGAATTGTTATTGTTTTATATATACTCACTACTTTTTCAATAATTTCTCTGATTATTCATATCAGCCTGGTGAAAGCATTAATTTTAGTCATAATGAAAACACATTAGAAGGTAATTGTTGATATGGCTCAAGTAGTTAACAAAGGATTTATATTTCCTTCTGTACATTCCTTTACAAGTTCTTATATTTTGTAAGCTGCAAAGTGAATATTTATATTAGATCATTTTTGCACATATGTTCTGATTATTTTATGATTATACAAATATCAGTACATAGAAGTACATTATATAAAATTATCTATTTGACACTTCTTACTTAAGCATATTTTTAAAAACCTAGACTTGCATTTAATTACCTTTTATTGATTTGTAACAACTGTGTGAAATTCTTTACCTTTCCTACTGTTCGTTATAATTTAATTTATTTTTTATATGTCTGTTCCTTTTAGCTCTAAAAATGATAGCAAGTTTGGGATATTTCCTATTATTTTATTGTAAAATGATGAGTAATTTTTCACGTTATTAAGTGTTATTACACATTAAATATGATATAGTAAAATATACATGAAGATATAAACTTAGTTTGAATTTTTCTTTATTCCTATCGTCTACCAAATTGTAGAGCTGAGAATCACCTTATTCTAATCATTTCTTCTATATTGTAGTCTTTATAATAAATTAAATTGTCTCTGTTGTACTTTTACTTCTTAAATAGTGCTTTTTAAATGGCCTCAACTTACACTTTTTTTTTTCTAGCTGTTTGTTTAAAAATAGGACCGACCATCACTTTTTTTTTTTTTTTTCAAATTCAGGACTCTGATTTTTATTTTCTTAAAAACAAGTTTTTGTTATTTTTTTTATTTTCTTTTTACTTGGCTCTCCACTTCATGTTCTTCAAAGTTTAAGAATAGTTAATGTTTCTCTCAGAAATCAAAGTACCTGCCTCAGATCTTGATGGCTTTCTTGTATATGAAAACTTGCCTCTAAATTTCTTAGCACCCTGGAAAGCTTGGAGTGCCACGTTGGACCGCATTGTGACTCTGCTTATTGCTAATGTCTACTTAGCAATTTAGAAGTTGTTTTCTCTACTGTTTGACAAGAGTTGGCAAATACTCTGAGATAAAGCATAATGTAGAATGTTGGGCTCACTTCAATTATGTAGTTATACTTCTCTATAGGATTTTATTAAAATTACTGGGTGAAAACATTTCTGGGACTTATCCCAGATCCCTGAATGGTACCTCTGCAATGAAGAAGTCATGAAATGTATGATTAATTGACTAACCTATAAGCACATATTGACTACAAATAACTTTAGTAAGTGGTAAATATTTTCTAAATATTAACAAATATAATTATCTACCAGGTAGAAAAAAAAGAGTAATACAAATTTAGACATTTTAGAAGAGTAACTTAAATTTTCTGTTGATATATTAAAAGTTATTAACATATTATATTAAATTAAATAGTTTAGGAGGGGAAAACTGAAGGAGGTAACTACTATGTTAACAAGAAGAGATAAAGTTCAAAGTTCTGACCTACTCAGTAGCTTAATGCTGGAAAGTGGTTAGAAATAATAGACTATATAAAGGTACGCAAGATAGGAAGCACAAAAAGGAAATAAAATGTATCTTGCATTTTGGATAGATAGTGCAGGCGTAGAGCACTTGTCTTGCTTCTAACAAACTCAGGTTTAATTTCAGGCATCCCATATGGATCTCAGGAATAATTCTTGAAAGAGGATACTTGAGAACCATCAATTGTGGACAAAGAAAAGTTTCGTTTCTTGGACCTAAGTTAGATCCCAGGCACTTCATACTCCATTAAACACTTACATTGTATCACTCTTAAGGCAGAGCCAGGATTAGTTCACAGCAGTCTATGGCATAAAATATTCTCCCTACACAAAAATCAATGTAAAATGAGAATATTAATTATAAAGAAATTCATATGTTGTGATAAAAAATTGTCTGCCAGAATCTATTCTTAACACAGTAGTAACAAGAATATACTACCAATATTACTGCTATGGTACTATTATTGGGGCTACTATTATAAAGTATTACTGCAAGAATATTAAAATTTTCAATATTTAAAAGGCTATGCATTTATTTTAATTAAAAATTAGGGCCCGGAGAGATAGCACAGCGGTGTTTGCCTTGCAAGCAGCAGATCCAGAACCTAAGGTGGTTGGTTCGAATCCAGGTGTCCCATATGGTCCCCAGTGCCTGCCAGGAGCTATTTCTGAGCAGACAGCCAGGAGTAACGCCTGAGCACCGCCGGGTGTGGCCCAAAAACCAAAAAAAAAAAAAAAAAATTAGGGAATATTTCATTGTTTATTTTTCTTATTTGCTCATAATACATTGCTTAATATTCAAAATTTTTATTATATATTTGTTTCTGTAAATATTAACTTTTTCCCTAGATCTCATTTTTGTATTTAAAGATACTTAATTTGTTAAATCTCTAAATAACTACATAAGTGTGAATCATTATCAATAAATATATTGATATAATAGAAGGTATTTTATTCTTTTTCTATTAGGGGATAGCTTCTAAAAAACAGGGTAATTTAAAATGAACATTATCACACTATATTGATGAGAAATTTAATTCAAAATAATATGGGTCACAGTGTTAGTACATTAAGAATGCATTTTCCTTGCATGTAGCTGCCCTAAGTTGGATCATTTGCAGCCCTTATAGCCTCCTGAGCCTTCCAGGAGTGATTCCTGAACATAGAGTTTAACCCTTGAGCACCATCAGGTATAACCTCAAAACAAAAACAAACAAAAAAAAATACAAAAGAACTTACATTAAGATGTGCAATGAGGGCTTCCGGCTCTCTACCGAATTCTTTCTTGATCTGGAGGCTAGCTCTAGCTGGCATGGGGTTTGGGGAGACCCCATGTCAAAAGCCTTTTCCCTAACTTGGGTGTGCTGGGAGCCTTGATAGACCCCCAGCTGTCCCCTCTTCTGCCCCGGCCTTCAGGCCTTCCCTGGGTGCCAGCCCAGGCGGCCAGACGAGGTTGGTATTGGGTGGTCCCTCCTGGATGGGGTTCCAAGTTTTCCCTGCCCTTCCCACAGCACTAGGGTGAGAAGGACACAGGGTGGATGGTGGGCAGATCCTCGCTTCCTTGATTCCTTTCTTGATCTGGACTCTGGAGGCTAGCTCTAGCCGCCATGGGGTTTGGGGAAACCCCATGTCGAAGGCCTTCTCCCTAGCTTGGGTGTGCTGGGAGCCTCGATAGGCCCCCAGCCATCCCCTCTTCTGTTCTCGGCCTCCAGGCCTTCCCTGGGTGCCAGCCCAGGCGGCCAGAAATGGTGGGTCCTAACTTGGTGTGTGCTGAAATTTGCTCGGTTGCACTAAGGATGTCACTGGCAATTTCTTACCAGTCTACATGTTTAAAACTGCGCAGGGGGGCTCTACAGTATATACTAAGAGTATTCCCTATCCTTAAGTTATGTTTTGTGAATGCAGAATGTCCATTTTGTACTCTGACCTTTCACACACCCCTACAAAGCTCATTTGTACTCTTTAACTCTCTCACCTCCCCAATTATCAGTAAACCACATTACTCTTTTTAATTTTAGTACTGCACAATCCTAATCACAGACCAAAGCCGTGCATTGGATCTAACAACCCCCAACTATTTCAAAAGACATAAAATATACACGTATGTCTTTTGAATATTTTATGTGTTTCTTTCTCTGACAGCTATAAGTCTTACTAAATATTCTCTTATACAGTGATGATTTTACCCACTTTTTATCTTTTCTTCTCTTTGTGAGCTGTTCAATAAGGAATTTTGGTAAAAGAGTCCACCAATTTAATGCTTATCATTGAACCATGTCATGGGGATTGTTGAACTTGTTCTTATGGCCCCCATATGTGCCGATAACGCCACGTGGCATTGTTCCTTGTTTGCATAGGCACATTAAAATGGGAAAATACTATACATACAAATAAAATCTTATCTAATAGAGATTGGAACACACAAATCTTGTAGTGCAATGGGACCTTACACCCTGAACATTGACATAATGACCTGGCACAGGCCTCAGAAGAATGGGCATTCTCCATTCACCCCTGGACCAGGGAAGCCATCCAAGAAACATCCAAGTTTGTCTATAACATCACCTGGAAGCAATCCTTTACCAGGGAGGATCCTCCTGCTGCTCTGTCATTGACCTGCTCAAAAGAGACTTCCCTTAACACTGAGAAGACTTAAGAACATCAACGACCTGCTTACAGGACTGGGCTCTCTGCATTGCCCTTTAATTGTGAGGTGAAACTAGAGGACGCTCCACATCCTGACTCCAATGTAGGAAATGCAGATTTCAGGATCTTTAATACAGAAACATGAGACCATAAACAGAGACTGTGTGAAAAATAAAAGTGTGTTGGCACTGCAGACAATGTCTTGGATTGAACAAACTAGCTTGCCTGGAGCCTAGAGTTGGTCTTATGCCAGGAAACTTCAGGGGTAGGGTCTCCTTGTATTTAGGCCAAGGCTTTTCCTTTACATGTCCCCCATATTTTGGTGGGCTTATGCAAACAATAATTGACACTCTAACACCGTTTTTACTGTGCTTCTTTGACTCTAATCCTTAAAAAAATCCCACTTAAAATTTTGAGGTTAACTTAAACTAATATACATGTGCATGGAAATGTAAAAAAATACTATGCCTTTAATGTTTCAGGAGTTACATAAGTTCTATGCCTTTATATTGCCTTGTGTGCTGCTAAGAAATATTATAATGTATTACAATCTGGGGAATTGAGGGACCAAGTAATTATACATGGGTTCTGTTTTATTTATTTTAATATTCCTTGGCTGAAAGTTCAAAGTTAAGATATCAGCAAGGGGGCTTCTTCTGAGAATTCTGTTTATGGGTGATTGTCCTTCCACTGTAACTTTACCTTTTCCTCTTTCTTTGCATCTTTGTTCTCATAATTAAAATTAAAAAAATTAAAAAAGATGTGCAATGATATCATCTGCAATTTAAGTAACAAATACAAGGTCTAAAATCATTATGTTGTAATAATAAAGTTTTTATTTGTACATTGTAGTCACAGAAATGTTTATAGTTATGTTTTGTCAAGAATGTCCTAAGCATTTTGCCAGTAAAATAATTTTAAATGATTTGACAGTGCTCAATGCAATAGTTCTGTCTGCTCATTGTAGGGAAAACCATTAGTAAAATGACACTGAGGACTGAGAAATAGTGAAGAAGGGTACTTGGTTTGCATGTAGTCCAGTTAAGTTCATTTTCAGCATCCCGAATACAGATACTCCTAACTTAATGACCAAGTTCCTTTTCAAGGACTTGGTCACTAAGTGAATTGGTCGTTAAGTGAGGAACTGCATGTGCTGTATACAATAGTACAGTATATGCATAGTACTTGACAATACAGTATTCCGAATAAGTAAAATAATGAAAAGATCAAACTGAAAACTTCTACTTGTTTTAATATGCATAGGTCATATAATTTACACACAGTACTGTAATGTATTATAGAATATAAAGTAAGTAAAGTAGGTACATTAAAGCACCAAAAACCACTGTATAGGATCTTTCAGGCATCTTCTTCCAGAAAAGTCTAGTTTCATCCACATTGAAGATCTGTTGTCGACAGTAGCCACCTTGTTCTATGATTTTATCAAATTGGTCAACAAATTTTTTTGCTGCTTTCTACATCTGCACTTGCTGCCTCACCACTGACAATCCAATTATGCAGGTTGAATCTTCGAGAAAACCATTGAAATCATCCGTTACTTGCTGTTAAGGTTTTCATTGATACTTCACCACTGCGTGCTTGCAAAGTCTCAAAGATATTGAGTGCCTTGGCTTGAATTACTGTATTGAAAGGTTTAATGGCATTCTTTTTTTTTTTTTTTCTGCCACCCTGTTCAGCCAGCAGTTCAGAGATGATAGTGGCGGGTAGAAAACTAACAGGTTGCCAGGCTTCAAATATATCAACTTTATTCAGTGGATAAGGCTGAAGGAAAAGCCCCCCCCCCCCCAAAAAAAAGTCAGATTTTTCTGTTCTCTCTCAATCTTCCCTCTTTTTTTTTTTTTCCTGGTCAGCACTGGGGAGCTAAACTTTATGCTAAGACCCATTTTTTTTCTTTTTTTCTTTTTTTTTTTTATTTAAACACCTTGATTTCATACATGATTGTGTTTGGGTTTCAGTCATATAAAGAACACCACCCATTACCAGTGCAACATTCCCATCACCAATGTCCCAAGTCTCCCTCCTCCCCATCCGACCCCCGCCTGTACTCTAAACAGGCTCTCCATTTCCCTCATATATTCTCATTATTAGGACAGTTCAAAATGTAGTTATTTATCTAACTAAACTCATCACTCTTTGTGGTGAGCTTCCTGAGGTGAGCTGGAACTTCCAGCTCTTTTCTCTTTTGTGTCTGAAAATTATTATTGCAAGAATGTCTTTCATTTTTCTTAAAACACATAGATGAGTGAGACCATTCTGCGTTTTTTTTTCTCTCTCTCTCTGACTTATTTCACTCAACGTAATAGATTCCGTGTACATCCATGTATAGGAAAATTTCATGACTTCATCTCTCCTGACAGCTGCATAATATTCCATTGTGTATATGTACCACAGTTTCTTTAGCCATTCGTCTGTTGAAGGGCATCTTGGTTGTTTCCAGAGTCTTGCTATGGTAAATAGTGCTGCAATGAATATAGGTGTAAGGAAGGAGTTTTTGTATTGTATTTTTGTGTTCCTAGGGTATATTCCTAGGAGTGGTATAGCTGGATCGTATGGGAACTCGATTTCCAGTTTTTGGAGGAATCTCCATATCGCTTTCCATAAAGGTTGAACTAGACGGCATTCCCACCAGCAGTGGATAAGAGTTCCTTTCTCCCCACATCCCCGCCAACACTGTTTATTCTCATTCTTTGTTATGTGTGCCATTCTCTATGGTGTGAGGTGGTATCTCATCATTGTTTTGATTTGCATCTCCCTGATGATTAGTGATGTGGAGCATTTTTTCATGTGTCTTTTGGCCATTTGTATTTCTTCTTTGTCAAAGTGTCTGTTCATTTTCTCTCCCCATTTTTTGATGGGATTAGATGTTTTTTTTTTGTTTTGTTTTGTTTTGTAAAGTTCTGTCAGTGCCTTGTATATTTTGGAGATTAGTCCCTTATCTGATGGGTATTGGGTGAATAGTTTCTCCCACTCAGTTGGTGGCTCTTGTATCTTGGGCACTATTTCCTTTGAGGTGCAGAAGCTTCTCAGCTTAATATATTCCCAACTTTTAATTTCTGCTTTCACTTGCTTGGAGAGTGCAGTTTCTTCCTTGAAGATGCCTTTAGCCTCAATGTCCTGGAGTGTTTTACCTTCGTGTTGTTCTATATATCTTATGGTTTTGGGTCTGATATCGAGGTCTTTAATCCATTTGGATTTTACCTTTGTACATGATGTTAGCTGGGGGTCTAAGTTCAATTTTTTGCAAGTGGCTAGCCAGTTGTGCCAACACCACTTGTTGAAGAGGCTTTCTTTGTTCCATTTAGGATTTTTTGCTCCTTTATCAAAAATTAGGTGATTGTATGTCTGGGGAACATTCTCTGAGTATTCAAGCTTATTCCACTGATCTGAGGGCCTGTCCTTATTCCAATACCATGCTGTTTTGATAACTATTGTTTTGTAGTAAAGTTTAAAGTTGGGGAAAGTAATTCCTCCCATATTCTTTTTCCCAATGATTGCTATAGATATTCGAGGGTGTTTATGTTCCAAATAAATTTCAAAAGTGCCTCTTCCACTTCTTTGAAGAATGTCATGGGTATCTTTAGGGGAATTGCATTAAATCTATACAGTGCTTTGGGGAGTATTGCTATTTTAATTATGTTAATCCTGTCAATCCATGAGCAGGGTATGTGCTTCCATTTCCGCGTGTCCTCTCTTATTTCTTGGAGCAGAGTTTTATAGTTTTCTTTGTATAGGTACTTCACATTTTTAGTCAAGTTGATTTCAAGATATTTGAGTTTGTGTGACACTATAGTGAATGGGGTTGTTTTCTTAATGTCCATTTCTTCCTTATTACTATTGGTGTATAGAAAGGCCATTGATTTTTGTGTGTTAATTTTGTAGTCTGCCACCTTGCTATATGAATCTATTGTTTCTAGAAGCTTTTTGGTAGAGTCTTTGGGGTTTTCTAAGTAGAGTATCATGTCATCTGCAAACAGTGAGAGCTTGACTTCTTCCTTTCCTATCTGTATTCCCTTGATATCTTTTTCTTGCCTAATCGCTATAGCGAGTACATCCAGTGCTATGTTGAATAGGAGTGGTGAGAGAGGACAGCCTTGTCTTGTGCCAGAATTTAGAGGAAAGGCTTTCAGTTTTTCTCCATTGAGGACAATATTTGCCTCTGGCTTTTGGTAGATGGCCCTAACTATATTGAGAAAGGTTCCTTCCATTCCCATCTTGCTGAGAGTTTTGATCAAGAATGGGTGTTGGACCTTGTCAAATGCTTTCTCTGCATCGATTGATAGGATCATGTGATTTTTATTTTTCTTGCTGTTGATGTTGTGTATTATGTTGATAGATTTACAGATGTTAAACCAGCCTTGCATTCCTGAAATGAAACCTACTTGATCATAGTGGATGATCTTCTTAATGAGGCATTGAATCCTATTTGCCAGGATTTTGTTGAGGATCTTTGCATCTGCATTCATCAGACATATTGGTTTGTAAATTTTTTTTTATAGCATCTCTGTCTGGTTTAGGTATCAAGGTGATGTTGGCTTCATAAAAGCTATTTGGAAGTTTTCCTGTTTTTTTAATTTCATGAAAGCGTCTTGCCAGGATTGGTAATAGTTCCTCTTGAAAGTTTTGAAAGAATTCATTAGGAAATTCATCTGGGCCTGGGCTTTTGTTTTTGGGCAGACATTTGATTACTTTCTTAATTTCCTCAATAGTTATGGTTGTGTTTAGATATGCTACATCCTCTTCATTCAATTATGGAAGATTATAAGATTCCAAGAATTTATCCATTTCTTCCAGGTTTTCATTTTTAGTGGCATAGAGTTTCTCAAAGTAGTTTCTGATTAAATTTTGAATCTCTACCATATCAGTAGTGATCTCTCCTTTTTCATTCCTAATACGATTTATCAAGTTTCTCTCTCTTTCTTTCTTTGTTAGTTTTGCCAGTGGTCTATCAATCTTGTTTATTTTTTCGAAGAACCAACTTCTGCATTTTTTGATCCTTTGGATGGTTTTTCGGATTTCCACTGCATTGATTTCTGCTCTCAGCTTTGTTATTTCCCTCTGCCTCCCTATTTTTGGATCCTTCTGTTGAGCACTTTCTAATTCTATGAGCTGTGTCATTAAGCTATTCAGGTATGCCCCTTCTTCTTTCCTGATGTGTGCTTGCAAAGCTATAAATTTTCCTCTCAGTACTGCTTTTGCTGTGTCCCATAGGTTCTGATAGTTTGTGTCTCCATTGTCATTTGTTTTCAGGAAGGTTTTGATTTCCTCTTTGATTTCATCTCGGACCCACTGATTATTCAGTATGAGGCTATTTAACTTCCAGGTGTTAAATTTTTTCTTCTGTGTCCCTTTGTAGTTCATATATAATTTCAGGGCTTTGTGGTCAGCAAAGGCAGCCTGCAAAATTTCTATCCTCTGATATTATGGAGGTATGTTTTATGTGCTAACATGTAGTCTATCCTGGAGAATGTCCCATGTACATTAGAGAAAAATGTGTATCCAGACTTCTGGGTGTGGAGTTTCCTGTATATATATACTAGGCCTCTTTCTTCCATTTCTCTCCTCAGGTCTAGTATATTCTTGTTGGGTTTCAGTCTGGTTTACCTGTCTAGTGTTGACAATGCTGTGTTAAGGTCTCCCACAATTATTGTGTTGTTATTGATATTATTTTTCAGATTTGTCAACAGTTGTATTAAATACTTTGCTGGCCCCTCATTCGGTGCATATATGTTTAGGAGGGTGATTTCTTCCTGCTGTACATATCCCTTGATTAATACAAAATGTCCATCTTTCTCCCTTACAACTTTCCTAAGTATAAAGTTTGTATCATCTGATATTAGTATGGCCACTCCTGCTTTTTTATGGGTGTTGTTTGCTTGGATGATTTTCCTCCAGCCTTTTATTTTGAGTCTATGTTTGTTCTGACTATTCAGGTGCGTTTCTTTTAGGCAGCAGAATGTTGGATTGAGTTTTTTGATCCATTTAGCCACTCTGTGTCTCTTAACTGGTGCATTTAGTCCATTGACATTGAGAGAAAGAATTGTCCTGGGAGTTAGTGCCATCTTTATATTAAAGTTTGGTGTGTCTGTTGGTAAGCCTTGTCTTAAAATATGCCGTTCAGTTTTTCTTTTAAGAATGGTTTTGAGTCTGTGAAGTTTTTGAGCTGTTGTTTGTCTGTGAATATATGTATTGTTCCTTCAAACCTGAAAGTGAGTTTTGCTGGGTGCAGTATTCTTGTCGAAGCATTTATTTCATTGAGTTTTGTCACTGTGTCCCACCACTGCCTTCTGGCCTTGAGTGTTTCTCGTGACAGGTCTGCAGTAAATCTCAAGGATGTTCCCTTGAATGTAATTTCTCTTTTCGATCTTGCTGCTTTCAGAATTCTGTCTCTATCTATGGGATTCGTCATTTTGACTAGGATGTGTCTTGGAGTGTTTTTTCTGGGGTCTCTTTTAGTTGGCACTCTTCGGGCATGCAGGATTTGATCGCATGTATTCATTAGCTCTGGTAGTTTCTCTTTAATGATGTTCTTGACTGTTGATTCTTCCTGGAGATTTTCTTCCTGAGTCTCTGGGACTCCAATGATTCTTAAGTTGTTTCTGTTGAGCTGATCTCATAGACCTCTATTTTCATCTGTTTCCATTCTTTGAGTAATTTTTCCTTTGTTTGATCATTTGCTTTGAGGCTTTTTTCCAATTTCTTCTGCTGTATGAATTGTTATGCATCTCATTTTCCAGTGTAACTGATTTCTATCCTCAGCTGCTGTTTACCTGTGGGAAATCTCAACCATGTTTTTCCTTCAATTCATCTACTGAGTTTTTCAGACCTGTTATTTGATCTGAAATTTCAGTTTGGAGTTTTCTCCTATTTCTATCTTCTTATTCCTCCTGATTCTTATTAGTGTTCTCTTCTATACTTTGTTTGAGTTCTTCGAACATCTTCCATATTGCAACTCTAAACTCTTATCTGAGAGACTGACTAGGTGGTTGGTCAGGCTCAAGTCATCAGAGTTGCCATCTTCTTTCTCTATGTCTGGCACTTGGCCCGCATTGTTTCCCCATTGTCACACTAGTATTGTGGGTTTTTCTATGTGTTGTGGTTGTATTTATCAGCTAAATGATGTGCACCATCGCGAAGGGGAGCGGAGCAAACCGGTGCTTTTGCCCTCCTCGCCTCCTCCTTTCTGGGCATGTGGAATCACCTCCACGGAAGGCTCAGGGGAAGGCAGCGCTGCAGATGAGCCGCACCCAGGATAAAATCAGGCCAAAAAATGCAGGACAGCCAGAGTACGAGAGGCAGAAGGGTGCTGGCATCTGAGATCCAGCGGAGTTCAGTGGCTCCTCCCTTTCTGGGCGTGTCGACTCACCTCCACGAAAGTCCTGACAGGAAGGCCAGGCTCCCCTGGAAGGCTCACAGGAAGGCAGGCTGGCTGATGGGCCCACACCCAGGATGAAATCAGGCCAAAAATGCAGGACAGCAGAGTAGAGAGGCAGAAGGCTGCTGGCATCTGAGATCCAGTGGAGTTCAGTGGCTCCTCCCTTTCTGGGCGTGTCGACTCACCTCCACGAAAGTCTGACAGGAAGGCAGGCTCCCTGGAAGGCTCACAGGAAGGCAGGCTGGCTGATGGGCCACACCCAGGATGAAATCAGGCCAAATGCAGGACAGCAGAAGTAGAGAGGCAGAAGGCTGCTGGCATCTGAGATCCAGTGGAGTTCAGTGGCTCCTCCCTTTCTGGGCGTGTCGACTCACCTCCACGGAAGGCTCAACGGGAAGGGCAGGCTGGGCAGATGAGCTCACACCCAGGATGAGATCAGGCCGAAAATGCAGGACAGCAGGAGTAGATGAGGCAGAAGGGTGCTGGCATCCCGGCATTCTTTTTTGAATCTGGGTCATCAAACCAGATATCCAATAACTTCTCCATAATCATGAATTACGGCCTTTCTGTTGTCTAGTTATTATGGCTTTAAAACTCGTTAATGCTTTCACTGCCCTCTTTAATCTATCTTTATCTTAAGGATTGTTGAAATGGTTGAATTTGCAAACTGCAAGTCATGTGCTACCTCAAGGATTTTTTTTGCCACCTTCATAATCTTTTATGATCTTCATTTTCTTTTTTTTTTTTTTTTTTTTTTTGTTTTTGGGTTCCACCCGGCAGTGCTCAGGGGTTATTCCTGGCTCCATGCTCAGAAATTGCTCCTGGCAGGCACAGGGGGACCATATGGGATGCGGGATTTGAACCGATGACCTTCTGCATGAAAGGCAAATGCCTTACCTCCATGCTATTCTCTCCGGATCTTCATTTTCTTTAGATCAATAGCCTTCCTTTGTTTCTTGGCATTTTCTGGTGAAGCCTTGGTTTTCCTTTTTGAAGACATCTGGGTAAAGTACAAATACAGAATAAGGTACCCCAAATCACACAAAACTTGTATGCTTTGAAGAAAAAGCTTATAAAACAGTTACACTGTACTGTACATACTGTAATGTACTGTATCTGTACTATATATTGTCATACTACTGTGCTGTATTGTGTGGTCCTGAGAGGGATCCTGGACTGTATACAGTATAGTTGTACTATTTATATAATACAGTATAGCTGTTTATAACGTTTTTTCTTTGCATCGCAAAAAAAATAATTTACTGCTGACATATGAATACTGACCAGAAAAACAGCAGTACCGGACCTCAGAATAGTGTACATCAGCCATGAATGACGTTGAGACTCAGGGCCACTACCACATTCTAGCACGTACAGTCAGTGAGATGGTCGTAAGTGCTAGCAGTCGCTAAACAGGTAGGTCGTTAAGTGAGGAGTATCTGTAGCGCTTCAAGCAGCACCATGAGTCATCTCTTAGCACAAAACTAAGAATACACACTAAGCATAGTTGGTGTGTCTACAAGACAAAAATAAATTAAAAATATAAATAAAACAAGGCTGGAGCTGTGGTGTAAGTGGTAAGGAATCTATCTGCCTTGCACACACTTGGTTAGGTCAGACCATGGTTCAATCCCCCCGCGTCCCCATATGGTTCCCAAAACAGGAACATTTCTGAGCGCATAGCCAGGAGTAATTCTAAGCATCACAGAGTGTGGCCCCCCAAACCAGAAAATGAAATAAGAAATATATATAAATAAAACAGCAATCAATGTAGTCAATAATGCCAAACAAATAAAATTGTTTAAATATTCACTGGCACATATTCAACATCAGATGACTACATCAACTAACTTGTGTTTTGATTAAATATGTTTGACCCTTGAACTATTTCCAATTCATTATAGCTCTTATATTTTAGGGACAATGTCAATTTAAACTTGATACCATTTAGTTTCTGTGTGTGTTTCCCTCTTCTTCCCTTATTCTCTCTCACTGATTCCATTTTATATATGTATTCAATTTCTCCCTATGTCTACTTCCTCCTAATCTCTACTTCAATTTTATCTATTATAACTAGTTCCTATTATGTTATTTACATGTTTTTGTTAGAGGTTTTGGTTCAACCGGTTATTTTTGACACGTGCTTTTATGGAGAAGACAGTTGTTACTGGAAATTTTAAGTGTTTGTATTTATATTCCTATATATGGTCGTATACATATATATGGAAGTAAATAATTTTTCTTTGATACCCACTATTTGAAAATAATTTTGGTTATTGTATTTTCTAATGAATATCACCTTTTTCATTTTTATATTAAAATAAATATAATCAAGGAAAATAATTTTTAATGAGATTTCTTTAAAAGGCTAAGAATAGACAGGAACAGTAGTAGGCATATTTGGAATATTCCTTGCATGTAGTTGACCTGGGTTTGATATGCAACATACTATATCACCCCCTTCTAACAGGATGATTCATAAGCACAGAAACAGGAGTATGGTTGAGTGCCTCTTTAAAAATAAGAACAGTTTTAATTAGATACTTGAATTCAACCTGTTAAAAAAACTCATAATATTAAAATTGTTAAATTTATAAATAAAAGTATTAAATCAAATTAATTTAATGAAATTGCTAAAATTCAAAAATGATATAAAACAGCTATTTTTAAAGTTCCATGTTAGTTAAACAAATTGTAGCCATGGGATGGATTTATAGTAAGACATTTGCCTTGCATGTGGCCAACCTGAGATTGATCTCAGCATCCCTGAGCACTTCCAGGAGTAATTCTTGAATATAGATCTAGAAATAACCACCAGGTATGGCCTAAAAATTAAGAATAACCACACAAAATATATAGTCAGAACTATCAATGAATAGTGGTTTACAATAGTAAATTGAACAAAATGCTTAAATATTCAAAACAAGTATCATAAAAGGAATATTTGCAAATTATCTTCCAAGTAAGACAAAAAGAAAATTAATAAAAACCATTTTAATTCCAGAACTCCATTATTTTGGACCACACCCTGGGGCCTCAGAGGTAACTGCTCTGTCTAAGCTCAGAAATCACTCCTGGCTGGGGGGACCATAGGGATGCCCTACTATTGTTCTACCACTTTGGTACTGGAATTCCAAATTTTGAACTATTTTTAAAAGATAATTTCAAGATATTTTTTAATCTTAAAAAGATCTCATTGGGGCCCGGAGAGATAGCACAGTGGCGTTTGCCTTGCAAGCAGCAGATCCAGGACCAAATGTGTTTGGTTCGAATCCTGGTGTCCCATATGGTCTCCCGTGCCTGCCAGGAGCTATTTCTGAGCAGACAGCCAGGAGTAACCCCTGAGCACTGCCAAATGTGGCCCAAAAACCGAAAAAAAAAAAAAAAAAGATCTCATTGAGTTGGCATCTATGAAACTATATGGGATCCAAGGATAAAACCTGCTTTAATATTGTTACTGTGCCTCACACCTCTTCTATTTCTTCCTCCTTCTGTTCACTTTATGGTGACATAAAGTTTGTGTGAAGTGTGTGTGTGAGTGTGTGTGTGTGTGTGTGTGTGAGCGTGTGTGTGTATGAAGGAGAGAGGAGAGAGAATATGAGTGTAAGAGACAGATGGAGAAAGAAATGAGAGAAAGAGTGTGTGAAAGACAGAGGGAGAGAAATAGAAGAAAGAAAGAAAAAAGAAAAAGAAAGAAAGGAAGGAAGGAAGGAAGGAAGGAAGGAAGGAAGGAAGGAAGGAAGGAAGGAAGGAAGGAAGGAAGGAAGGAAGGAAGGAAGGAAGAAAGAAAGAAAGAAGAAAAGAAAAGAAAAGAAAAGAAAAGAAAAGAAAAGAAATCACTTCTGTAGGTTTATAGGATGTCAGAGATCAATCCTGGTCAGCCACGTGCAAAGTCCTACCCACTGTGATATAGCTACGACCCTTAAAAACACATTTTTATGGTCATGCAATACAATGAAGTTGATTAACTTTATTATTATTATTAAAATTTTTATGGTCACATTTTTTTGGTCATGCAATACAATGAAGTTGATTAACTTTATTATTATTATTAAAGGGGTTCTTAATTTGATGTTCGACATTTTAAATGTTTGAGTAATTTATATTTTACAAAATCACAAAGTTCTCTTAACAATTTACTGAAATAGCTATATTTTTGAAATGTGACTAATTTTTAAATAACAAACCAAATCAATCATTCTTGTCCTTTTGCTTTACTGTTTAGTTGGAAAGCTTTCTTTTCTTTTTACTTACAAATGTCAAAATTACTGTGAGTGACTACATTAATCACTCCAATTATCATGAAAAAGTAGATATAATTTTCCATTAGATAAAATGTGTGACATGGTCATGATGTTAATCTATTTTTTTCATTAAATTAACCATGCTGATTTGTAAGTATAAGGTTCATATTGCTTCAGCATCAGAGTGAAGAATATGTTATGAAAAGATCATACTACAAAAAATGTAAAAATTAAGTTAGAAAAATGTATTCTTATAAAATATCAATTGTAGATCAAGCCTATCACTAACAGAGTGGAGTGTGATTATTATACTATGGCATACAAATACATTAATAGCAAAACTGCTAATATATATACATATATATAATTAACCATCTTCTGCATTGTAATTTCAAAAGGAATGTCAAATCACAATATTATACTGTATGTAAAATAGAAAACAGGTATAAAAAACTTACCTAAGCTGGTCATGATTTTAAGTTTTTAATTTTAATAAGAGATGTAAGCACAGTATTCAATGAGTTTGTGATATTTGGATTATATACATTTTATGATATATATTAAAATGCATCATATACATTCTCTAAAATTTTATATATTTTATGATAAATATATTCATAAAGAGATGAGAAGAAAAAATTCATTAATATGTACAAATCAAAAGGAAAACAGATGCTACCTTATATAAATTAGTGTTACTTTACAAAGAATGATTAAATAGCATATTTTGTATATTCATATTTAATCTTCAAATAAAATAAAATTGACAGAAAGTACTCAATCTATTTCATATTTTTAGATGCTAATTTTTTAAACTTTATTTATTGATTGATTGATTGATTAGATTTGGGGCCACACCCAGAGTCTTTCAGGGGTTACTCCTGCTAGCACTCAGAAATCACCCCTGGCAGGCAGGAGACCAGGTGGTGCCAGGAATCCAACAGGGTTCCTCCTGGGTTGGCCGCATGCAAGGCAAATACACTACGCTTTGCTATTTCTTCGGCCCTAGATGTTAAATTTTTAAAGATAATTATGATAATAGTAATGGATTACAGAAGAAAAAGGCTTGATCTTTTTAAATTTGAATTAAATATAATTCTATAAAGACCAAATTATTTTATAATAATCAGTTTATGATTATTAGCTTAAAATGATGTGATTTAAAAAGTCAATTTTTATCACTTAGGAAATACATTTAAAATTTATTTTTATCTAGAACGTTTTTTTAATCTAGAATTTATTTTTATCCAAAATTCTGTAATAGGTTTTAAATGACAGGAACAGAGTAAAAAATAAACTGTTTATAAAATGATAGTTTTACAAAATGTCATAAGCATTTGAAACAGGCTCTGGGTTTCCTAATAAAATCTATTAAAAGGTCAATGAAGTAGATCATTTCCTTGGGTACACTGATGATGCTAAAGTTTATTAAATGTAGTATAAATAAAATCTTATAAATATCAAAACACTGGTATTTATAATTTTTTTTTGCTTTTTTGGGGGCTACACCCTGTGATAGTCTGGGATTACTCCTAACTATGTGCTCAGAATAGCTCCTGGCTAGGAGACCATACGGGACACCGGGGGATTGAACTGCAGTCCATCCTAGGCCAGCATGGACAAGGCAAATATCCTATCACTTGCTCCACTGCTCAGGCCCCTGGTATATATAATTTATATGAAGATATATACATATTTTTTGTATTTCACAATTTTCAGCTTTAAAATATGATTATATTTCCACATTTTGGTACATAATATAGAATGAAAATATTTAATTTTAATTTTCTAAAAAGCAAGACTTTTATTTTAAATCTAATTAAGTAAAATATGGCAATAATTAAATGTTTCATATTAAAATATGAAATAAAATAAAACCTCTCAAACAAGTTCATGAAAGTTATACATATCCTGTAGCTTTGAACATAATATATTATACTCATATCTTAAATATGTCATTAGTAATAATAAAATTATTGTTTACATTAATATTAATCAATAGGATAGAGTAGATAATATCATTAGTATAATATAAAGTACATATTAAGTGAATCATTTATCAAAGTTCCAAATGTTTTTATCCAAATAAAGTTATTTAGAATTCTATTAATGCAAAAAGACAAATAGATGATCAAACTATACACTTATCTTTTGAGTAAAAATTTCTAAATTGATTAAATAACTGTAAAATTTTGTGGGATATGTGAGAACCTATACAGCAAATCTCCTAGAGAACTACTATAAAACTATAATAAGTTTTTTTATTATTAAAAAACAAATTCTGAGGTCTGAACAATAGTACAGAAAATAGGGCATTTATTTTGCATGTAGCCAACCCATATTTGATTCTCAGTATTTCAAATTATCCTTTTATCAAAGCCAGGAGTGATGCCTTAGCACAGAGTTAGGAGTAAGCAGTAAGCACTGTAGATTTTGATCCAAAAACCAAAATAAAAATAAAATTATTTAAGAATGGGCATATTCTTACTTTGGCAATATCAAAAATTAATATATATATATATATATATATATATATATATTATATATATATATATATATATATATATATATATATATATGGCTACATCAAAGGATTTCTGCATGGTAAAAGAAACAAAGGCAAAACTAAAAAATATATATAACTGAATTGAAAATATATTCACATTCAACACTTCAGAACAAAGCTAGATATCCAGGATATGTAAAGTACTCACAATGATCAACAAAAAACAAATTAAAAAAAATAAAAAAGTGGGAGAAAATGAGCAAATACTTTTCAAATAAACTTAAATGGATTGCCAATGCATGCATGAAAACATGCTAAGAATCACTTATACTTAGGGAAATTTAAATCAAGACAATAATGAGATATAATCTTATGCCAGTGAAAATGGCACATGTTAAAAAATAATAGAAACAATCTGTGAGGGCTAGAATGCATAGGGAAACCATACTGTCTGCTGCAGAGATTGTTGTCTGATTCAACTCCTGTGAAAATGATATAGAGTCCTCCATAAATATTAAATTGAGCTTACATAAGACCCAGAAATTCCACTTTGGTGCATCTATCTCAGGACATACAAACAGTCATTCAAAAGAATATATACATACCTATATTCAATGCTGCATGTAGTACAATAGCTAATATATTTAATCAACCTAAGTTCCAAACATTCAATGGAATACTACGCATCTATAAAAATGATTAAATGAAATGATTTGAACGGGAAATATTACATTGATTGAAGTAAGCCAGCAGAAAAAAGACAAGAACAGAGAACCAGCTGATCTCATTTATCTGTAGTATATAAAATCAGTATATAAAGTATATATATATATATATATATATATATATATCTGTAGTATATAAAATGAATGAGAAAATGTAATGATTAAGGAGTGTAATTAATGTGATAAACTAATGTATTAACTATAATTAAAGTATTAATGTATTAAATGTAGTTGATGTATTAAAAGAGTGTATAGATAACTCGAGGAGAAGAGAGAGGAAAAGAAATCAAGTCAAAATGAACAAAGATGAAGAAAGGGAATTAAAAGGAGAAAAATGTCTGGATCTTCATATGTTTTTGATGTGGGGAGTGCTCTATCTATACTTACAAAGCACAAACGCAACAGTAATGGGAAAAAAAGCTGCACCATTGAACATTGTAATATTCCTATCAAATTGTAAAATATGGTTCTTTAATTAAATAAAACATTATTTTTAAAAACTGGGATATTATTTTCTTTCAGTATATAAAATATATTATGTAAGCATAACTGTTTGTGTCAAACATATGCAAATATTTTATATCTCTAAATAACACTTTATTTATCATATATGCATCTTTACCTCTATTCTCTGTTCTATATATCATTTAATCTATATTTATATAATCTATATCATATATTTCTATCCATCTATAAATATTTTAGTTTTGAAAATATTTTCCTAGATCTTTTTAAGGCTATTCACATATCAGATATATTTTCTGTACTCAAGAACAGTGTATCTGAGTAAGAAACCAGACAGGATGTTGGGAAAATAGCTAAAAATGAGAACATGGCTTGCATAAGGAGGTTTGGAATTTGATCCAACATTGCAATACTTGCACTATAAATGAGTTGAACAGTAATACTACATTGTTCAATGAGCACTTCACACCATAAACTGAGCCAATCTTGCTCAATTTTTACCAAATATTTAAAGGCAAAACTTTACACCAGACTTTAAGAAGGAAGGAATGTGTTCCCCATGAAAGGACCCCAATAAAATGATATAGCTTCATATATATTAAATATAAACAAACATTTGCCTGTGTAACAAACAGATACCTGTATTTATTAAAAAACCTACTTTGTTCATTTCAAATGGAAATTATATTGCATCGGATGATTATAATTTGGAATCTTCATCATTACAATAATTTAGAGTTCCTTAAGCTTGCATGCTACCTCTGTGGTCCACAGATACTGGTATAACTAAAGATGTTTTGAGAACCAAACAAATCTATTTTAAAGAAAGCAAATGGGGGCCGGAGACATAGTACAGCAGATAAGGTACTTAAATTGCATGCAGTCAACACTTGTTCCATCCTAGACTCCATTAAGGACCCCTGAATACCATCACATGTAATTTTTGTTTGCAGAGTAGGAGTAATTCCTAGACATCTTTGGTTGTGATCCCAAAAAGCAAAACATTATTTTTTAAATGTCCACACCATACTATAAAGGAACTGTCTTAGGCTCCTTTATTTCATCATCCAAACACAACTAACACCATGCAAAAAGACTCAATGTCCCATGTTTGATGCCTGTATTGCAATGTGCTTGTTGAGCTCTACTGAAAAGTGTTTTTCTCTCTGTATTTTATTTTTTAGTTTATGTTATTTAATAACTAGTGGAGCTTAGGTAGCAAGTTTTCATGTTAGCATTTATAATTTTGACATAATTATTACATCTAACCATCACTAACTTGCCCAAGAATAGTCACTAGTTCTTATGTTATGTTTAGTTAACCTCTTCATTATCCACTCCTACCCTCTTCCTCTTAGTGGATTTGGTAATCTCAGTATTGTAATCCAAGGACTAGCAATGAAGTGCCTAATTATGAAGATAATACTTTAGTAATCACTAATTAATCAAATTATACACAGAACATTTCATTGATTTTATATAATAATAATTACAAATCTTGATAAGAAAAATGTCATTATTATAAATTAAAATATTTGTTTTGAAGTCATACCCAACAGTTCTCAGGCTTTACAGACCCCTGGCTCTGTAGCCAAGGATAATTTCTGGTGGACTCTGGGACAATATGGGGTGCCGAAGAGCTAGCCTAGGTTGGTATGTGAGACATTAACTTATTAGCCACAGCTACAGCCCCTAAAATATAACCATTTGTAAAATTTGGATGTTATACTGAAGTGTGTCTGTGTTTGTAGACTTGTTACTCTTTCAGACTGCACAGTTTAACTTTGTTGTGTTAAGTTAAAATATATTCTAATTTAAAATTATACATGGACTTCCGGCACTCTATCCAAAGAAGCGCATGCGAGAACCTTAACGCGTCTCGAGGCCGCTGGCGGCCGAGCCCGGGCGGCTCTACGCTGAGACGGCGCTCGCAGGAGCATGGAGGGTGCCCAGGAGGAGAAGGCGCCTGCAGCGGCGCTGGCTGCTGTGCTGAAACACAGCTCGGCGCTGCCGGCCAAGAGTGCCCAGGTGCGGGGCTACGACTTCAACCGCGGCGTGGACTACCGCGCGCTGCTGGGAGCGTACGGCACCACCGGCTTCCAGGCCACCAACTTCGGGCGCGCGGTGCAGCAAGTCAACGCCATGATCGAGAAGAAACTCGAGCAGCTGTCGGAGGATGAAGACCACCATGCAGACCTGACCCAGAGTCGCCGGCCCCTCACCGGCTGCACCATTTTCCTGGGCTACACGTCCAACCTCATCAGCTCCGGTCTCCGCGAGACCATCCGCTACCTCGTGCAGCATAACATAGTGGACGTCCTGGTGACCACGGCAGGGGGAGTGGAGGAGGACTTCATCAAGTGCCTGGCCCCCACCTACCTGGGCGAGTTCAACCTCCCTGGGAAGGAGTTGCGGGAGAATGGAATCAACAGGATCGGGAACCTCCTTGTGCCCAACGACAATTACTGCAAGTTTGAGGACTGGCTCATGCCCATTCTGGACCAGATGGTGCTGGAGCAGAACACAGAGGGCACGAAGTGGACACCCTCCAAGATGATAGCGCGGCTGGGCAAAGAGATCAACAATCCTGACTCCGTGTATTACTGGGCGCAGAAGAACCATATCCCAGTACTGAGCCCGGCACTCACCGACGGCTCTCTCGGGGACATGATCTTCTTCCACTCCTATAAGAACCCTGGCCTAGTGTTGGACATCGTGGAGGATCTAAGGCTCATCAACACCCAAGCCATCTTCGCCAAGCGCACAGGCATGATCATCCTGGGCGGGGGAGTGGTCAAGCACCACATCGCCAATGCCAACCTCATGCGGAATGGGGCCGACTTCGCTGTCTACATCAACACGGCCCAGGAGTTCGATGGCTCTGACTCAGGAGCGAGGCCGGACGAGGCGGTGTCATGGGGCAAGATCAGGGCAGATGCAGAGCCAGTGAAGGTCTACGCCGACGCCTCCCTAGTGTTCCCGTTGCTGGTAGCCTAGCCGAGACATTTGCACAGAAGGTGGGCGCCTTCGGACCCGAGAAGAGCGAGGACTGAGGGGCAGAGGGGGACCCTGCATGATATTTTTTCTCCTGAATGTCTGAAATAAAATGTCACGGTTAAAATTATACATGGATTACAAACTATAAGAAATTGTTCTGATTTTAAGATCCATATTAATTTGTGGATTCTACTATGGAAGTTTTTTATAAGTGATTAAAAATAATCATTATATCATTTTAGTTACAATAATAAAATATAATTAAATATAATTGATTAGCATTGCCTGATCAAGGCACATGATTTGAACTAACGTAAGTGGTAAGTTTAGTGAATGCATAGGTCATGTTACAATTTCCAGAGCCCCTTCAAGATCACCAGAGGAGTTTCCAACATTACAGTAACAGTAGATCTCTTACTGAGAAAAGATTGCTGGAATTTGTCTAGTATATTTTCTTTTTTTAGCATATTAAGGTGTCAAAATAATTTCACCACCATGTCACCTTTTGCTTCCTCGAAAGGAAAATCATTGTATTTTAAGACTCAAGTGACACTCAGACTATAAAACTTTCTTTGACTTTGAAAGTACATTTTAATGAAAGGGTAGACTCTAGTTTAGAGGCTTGAAACTCAGTTCAATATTATCTATCAAGCATCTGTGAAACAAACTTGACTTCCATGAAATTTTACAAATGTAGTATACAGGAACAAGTAAAAATTAGCTTGCCAGAATTCTGCGTTCTACCTTCTGGCACTAGCGCAGACCCTCAGAAGATAAATTCAGTGTTGAGCCAGCAATGGCTTTCTTAATCTTCAAGGTAAAATTACTCACCCAGAATCTCTCCCACCAGCCCCCCTACACCCTGCTGCCAATTTTCTCTCCCACCTACACCTCAGGCGATGTGCCAGTCTGTTATCTAAGCAAGGAGGAAGTCCTAGATTCTCTTGGCAGGAGATATTAAGTGAAGAGGTGTGTGTATGTTTGTGTGTGTGTGTGGTTGGTGCGTTCGTGTGTGTTCTTTACTTTACGAAATAACTTGTTTTTGCCAAGGTTTTTTGTAGATGTGTTTTTTATTTCAAACTAAAATCATTATATAATATATTCACTTTTCTCTAATATTAAATATGTGATCAACGGGGTAAAAATTCAATCATAAACTGATACAGAGTGGGAAAAATAATAGTAAAATTCTTCTGATCTTGGCTTCTTAGTTCTCCTGGTGAGAGATCTTTGTAATCCCTACAGTCACTGAGATTTTTTCAGATCTTTGTTATTACAGTGAGAGCATCCACCTGCATAATAAACATATGATCTTGAAACACCATTTTGGTTAGATTATAAATTGTTAGCACTTGGGTATAAGAGGTACTTGATATTTTAGTCAATGACCAGTTCTCTATGCATCATCCTTTTCACCTTCTCCTCATGTTATAAGCTGTTTTCTAGCTCAAGAAGGCAATAATTATTCCCAGGAAGGTGCTATACACTTAGCCATAGAACAGCAAGCAGAAGTGAGGGGATGTTTTGACTAAAACACTTGAATACTGCCCACAGGGAAATGATCCTAATGCCAGTTCTATTCTTGATGTTACAAGTGCTCTTTGGTGAGCTGAACTCTTTTAATGAGATTATTTGTAAGCATAATGGGGTGCATGGAAATATGCCAACTGAAGAGTCAATAGGAGAAGAATAATAGGGCTAATGAGTAACTCAGAAAAAGAAACAGGTAGGTAAGGAAATCAGGCACTTTGAGAATGCCGTAAAATAGAGTGAGTGAATTATAGCTGTAAGAGGACGACTAATGGTAATTATTAATGTATTTTATACCCAAGAGTGTGAAAGTCACTTTATGCATTCTCATTTTGATAATTAAGAGTAATTTATCGGTTTGTCACCTTTTCTCATTCAAGTGGCAAGTCTCCAGGTCCTTTTGTACGATCATGCTGCAAAGTTAAGTGGCAAGAGAGCAAGCTCAGTAAATATGCTGAACTTCTAAAGTTATGGCTACCAAATGTTTTCAAAATTTGCTCTCGTTTTACTCAATTAACATTACTTTGGTCTATATTTTATTGTACTATATGTTTATGGAGATGTGAAAGCTAAAAGGGAAATCTAACCGGCATACTGGTGATAATTTAATATCTTTTCAACTTTTTGGATGCATATGCATATAGGTTATTGATATTCATTTACACCATCATCACCTTAGCAGCTGTGTTTTTTTTGGATTTTTCATTCTTTATTGCCAAATTGTTATTCTATTCATTTCTATAACTACTACTAATGGCACATTTTAAGTAGTTAATAATTACTATGGTTTCAAATTTACCCAGTGCAAAGAATAGAAGAGACTAATTACTACAACCCAGAATGAAGTTCCTTAGTTTCCTAGTAAAAACATAATGGAAACATGCACTTAAGGTGGAGAAGAAATGCCTATATAAAGATTTGGTTTCTTTTCTTGTGGATCTGTTTTATTTTATCTATTTTATTTTATAACTCTGTAATTTATAAATTTATAACCGCGTTTTCAGATTATAGGTTTACACCTTTAAAATGTATGTTATCATAGCCATACCACCATCAAACTTCCAATATTCTTCAAGTACAGATGATCTAAAAATTTCTTGAATTATGTTAATGTTCTAATTCTCTTATTCCTGTACTTTACCGCCTAACCCTTTCCATGTTTTAGTACTGTTGTCAAAATCTAAAAGTCTGGTTTTAATGTTACTTTGAGTTTATTTTTAATCTCACATAACTACGTATGAGAAAAATTACATTTTAATCTAATTCAAATACAAAGTAATTTATTATGATCTACTTCAGTTTTATGCAGTTTTTTAAAATGGAGTATCACATGGTATATATTCATTCATATGTCAGTAACTGTGATATTTCCATAACTCAGTTATATATACTGTCATAACAAAAGAGGAATATAAATACATTTAAATAATTATTTTTATATTTCCCACACAACTGGAATATAGTTATTATAATAAAATATTATATATTTCAGAACCTCTCATATGTTTATGAAGGCTGCAATGGTTTATATTTGGGAAATTATTAGATTCTCTTGACAAACTTACCAACACGTATTACTTCTGGGTTATTGTTGGGGACAGAGGGGAGATATCTCACACCAATTTCAGGAGTCTGGAGCTCTTCCTGATGGTTCTTATTTACCAAACACTGATAAATGATAGAGTTCAAGGATGTGGCACTGCTCCGTCATGTAATGCTGAGAGTTATCTAGTTCATCACTGTTATCACCGGGGACCTCTAAGATCATGCCCAATAATATTCTTAGGAAGCCATTTGGTGTTAGGACAAAATAGGTTTGGCAACAAAAATCCATTAAGATTAATTCTTGTACTTCTTTGTGGACTCTAGCTTTTAGTATTTAGGGCATTATCTTAAGCATTAAATATATGAAATTGTGTTTTAATTTTAGTCCATAATTATCAGTAATGATATGCATTTTTTTTTTTTGTTTTTGGGCCACACCCGGTAACGCTCAGGGGTTACTCCTGGCTATGTGCTCAGAAGTTGCTCCTGGCTTGGGGGACCATATGGGACACCGGGGGATCGAACCGCGGTCCGTCCAAGGCTAGTGCAGGCAAGGCAGGCACCTTACCTTTTAGCGCCACCGCCCGGCCCCATGATATGCATTTTAATGCTGTTGTCCATCTTTATTTTCTATTGTAGAGACATCAATTTATCTTTTCTATTTAATTAGACACATCTGCCTTTCAGATTTGAGTCTTATCAGCTCTTTGTATGTTTTGAATTTCACCCTTTTAAATTATATTGTTAAATATTTCTGTTATTCAATTGGATTATTCTAATTTATAGAGTTTTGTTTGTGTTTGGGTGGTAAGTTAAAGGTGTTATTTTGATATGGTTTGGTTTATTATTAGCTACTAAACTTGATACCCCAAGTACATTACTGGAATCAATATAATTAATTATATAATTATATGCATATTAAAGTGCCTTTTATTTATTTATTTTTAATTAACATATTTATTAAAGTGGCATAGTTACAAACATATTTGTAGTTGGTTTTCAGACATTAAATGTACACCTGCCTTCAACAGTGCAACCTTCACACCATCAATGACACCCATTCCCTCCTCTATAATACCTGCCTATCTTTGAGACAGACATTCTATTTCTATCACTCACTACAATTCTCATGATAGTTGTTGGTATACTTATTTCTCTATATGAATTCACCACTCTTGGTGGTAAACTTCATATCATGGGTAGGTCCTTTCACATCTCATCTTTATTATCTCTAGGTATTGTTGCCATACTCATATTTTTCTTAAATTCCACAGATAAATGAGACTATTCTGTGTCTCTCTTTCCCTCTGAGTCATATTACTAAGCATAATAGTTTCCATGTCTGTCTATGCACAAGAAAATTCCATGACTTAATTTTTCCTGACAGCTTATAGCATTCCATAGTGTATGTTTAACCACTCTTTAATTGTAGGACATATGTGTTGTTTTCAGATTCTGGCTGTTGTAAATAGAGCTACAATGAGCATAGGTTTGCAGAGGGCACTTTTGTTGTGTATTTTTTGTGCTTCACCAATATATTCCTATGAGTGGTGTAGCTGGATTATATGGGAGCTCAATCTCAAGTTTTTTTGAGGAATCTCTCGATTGTTTTCCAGAAAAGCTGGACTAGATAATATTCCCACCAGCCATCATTGTTCTTGGAACAATAATCAACCACCAATTGCTAGCAACCCTTAGAAAAATCTGTTGTAGGGCAACTGCATTGTTTTCAGAGTCTGGCTATTGTAAATAGTGCTGCAATAAATATATGTGTGTAGAAGGCATTTTTGTGTTCACTCCATATATACATACATACATATATATATACATATATATACATATATATAATATATATATATACACATATACATATATATACACATATACATATATATATATATATATTATATATTATATATATATTATATATATACTCCTATATAAGGTATAGGAGTGGTATAGATGTATCATATGGGAGCTCAATTTCCAGATTTTTGAAGAATCGCCATATTGTTTTCCAAAAAGACTGGATTAGACAGCATTCCCACCAGCAGCAAATGAGAGTTCCCTTTTCCCACATCCCTGCCAGCATTGATTGTTTTGTTCTTTGTGATGTGTGCCAGTCTCTGTGGGGTGAGATGATACCTCATTGTTTTTTTGATTTGCATCTCTCTGATGCTTAGTGATGTGGAGTATTTTTATGTGCCTTTTGGCTATTTATATTTCTTCTGTGAGGGAAGTTTTTGTTCATTTTTTTCCCAATTTTTTGATGGGGTTAGATGTTTTTTTTTCTTGTTAAGTTCTGTCAGTACCTTGTATATCTTATATATTTGTCCTTTATCTGATAGGTATTGGATGAATAATTTCTCCCATTCTGTGGGTAGCCTTTATATCCTAATCACTATTTCCTTTGAAGTGCAGAAACTTCTCAGCTTAACATAGTCCCATCTGTTTATCTCCACTTCTACTTGTTTAAACAGTTCTGTTTCCTCCTTGAAGATGCCTTTGGCCTCAATGTCATGGAATGTTTTATCTACTGGCTCTTCTAATATATCTTATGGTTCCAGATCTGATATCAAGGTCTTTAGTCCATTGGTTTTAACTCATTTTGTTCAGCATGTCCATCCACTTAAAAGCAAATTTTAAGATTTCATTATTTCTAATATATGAGTAGTATTCTTGTGTAGATGTGACATATTTTCCTTTTACACTCATCTGTTCCTGGGTGCTTGGATTATTTCCAGATACCAGCTATTATGAATAGTGCTACAATGAACATGGGAATCCAGATGGTGATGGGTACCTCAGATATATTGCCAAAAGCAATGTTGCTGGGTCATAGCCATAAAATTTTTCAAAAAGGTTGGACCAGTGTACATTCTCACCAGCAGTGAACATTTCTTCCTGCATCTACAACAGCAATGATTGTTCTGGTTCTTTTTTGATGCATGCCAATCTCTGTGGTATGAGATGATATGCCATTGTTGTTTTCACTTCCATAATCCTAATGATTAATGATGTAATTCATTTTTTCTGTATTTTGGCCATAAACTACAAATAGTTTATATTTAATCCAATAGTTTGAGCTCATTTTTATTAAATAATGCATTTATATGCACATATTCTAAATACTATTTAATAAATATTACTACAATTTAATATCTTTAACTTAAAGTGATTACATTATAGAAAACATCACTCTTAACTTCTATTATTTAAAATATTTTATTTAAAATAAATCTTGCCTTTGTTTATTATTTTTTTAGGGTTTCAAATAGACTCTGTGAGGGGCCAGAGAGCAGAGAGATAGCATGGAGGTAGGGGCGTTTGCCTTGCATGCATAAGGACTGTGGTTGGAATCCTGACAACATATATGGTACCCAAGGCCTGCCAGGAGTGATTTCTGAGTATAGAGTCAGGAGTAACTCCTAAGTGCTGCCAGGTGTGACCCAAAAATCAAACAAAAAAGAAATAGACTCTGTGAACTGAAAAAAAATGGAAAAAAATCAAGTGATACGGCTTTCTAGACTTAAGTAAATGCTTTGTGTGTAGGAGCCCTCAGTATGATCTCATAGAATTCATATTTTCCAAATACTTCCTGAGTGACTTCTGAGCACCAGGCCTGGGGTAGCCACCAATACTTCCTGGTGTGGCTTTTAAAGAAAAAAAGCAACAAACACAAACAATCACAAACTATGAGTGTAACAGATATATTGCTGAAATATATCACCTATAATTTTAAAAAGTAGTTGAAATAATAATTTGACTATGAAATAATTATATTCTCAGTTAAAATTTGTAAAAATTCAGGGTTCTATTATAAACTTGCATCATTGAAAATGCATTTCAAATATTTAATTTGTATTAAACATCATAATATAGACTATTTAAGAGGAACAAATAAATTCAGTCATATCATTTTTCCATAGGGATAATTTTTGTAATACCTCTTTAATTCAATGATTTCTTTATTTAAAATTTATCATAAGATTTACACCACTTATGGGAAAAAATAAATTTTCATTAAGAGACAAATTTAGCACTATTGCAATGACCGGATATTACAATGAGACCATTAGAATAAATTGTCTTAAAATGTTATCATCCACCTTCACATTCCTATTTATTTCCCTTTACCAATATCTCTTAGAAAATGTAGGAGGACAGTATCCAAAGAGGGAAAATGCCAGTGTAGGTGGGAAATGACTGTTTTATAATCTCAAATAAATATTGGCTTTATTTAAAAATTTAATTAAATTCAATATAGAAAGATTTTGGTTGTGTTCTTTCTCATTTTCATATTAGTTAGTTATTCAAAAACATAAATTTCTAAGCTTTCTGTTATAGATTAACATATATTCAGGAAATGAAAGCAAGCTATCCCTCTTTTTATAGAGACTAATTCATTGAATACTAGCCACCAAATAGCTCATTTTTAGTGAGAATTTTAAATATTAATAAAAACTGTTTCTGACTTCATAAAAACTATAATCATAATTTTAATGAAAGTTTAATGATTTTAGACAAATGCTGCAAACATTTATAGAAGTTTAATTTCTTATGGTTGCAAGCAAGTTAATTGTTCAACAATGGATTTCTTGCATTGATGCAATTAAAAATGTTTCAAATATTTGTGAGTAAAAGATAATCAATTATTATAGAATTGTAACCTTATACCTTACTTATAATAAATTTTGCTTTTGATTTTTAGAGAGAAACGTTGGCTATGTAAGATTATCAGTTTAATATGATCCCCAGTCACTTTATTGTGACAGTGTGAGAGTCACTATTTGAGAATGTTTTGAAGCAGAAAATTCTTATTTATTTCACAGAAAATGAAGTTGCTATCATTTTATAGAATACTGCTGTATAGGGGCCAGCATTATAGAACACTATGCCTTGTAAACAGACTACCTGGGTTTGATCCTTGCCATCCGTATAATACTTTGAACATGCAGAGTAATCCCAGAGTGAAGATCCAGGAATAAACATTGAGCATCACCTAGCTATGAAAAGAGAAAAAATAAGTAAAGAAAAACAAAAGTTAAAGAATATAGAAAGAGGGGCCGGGTAGGTGGCGCTGGAGGTAAGGTGTCTGCCTTGCAAGCGCTAGCCAAGGAAGGACCGCGGTTCGATCCCCCGGCGTCCCATATGGTCCCCCCAAGCCAGGGGCGATTTCTGAGCACATAGCCAGGAGTAACCCCTGAGCGTCAAACGGGTGTGGCCCAAAAACCAAAAAAAAAAAAAAAAAAAAAAAAAAAAAAAAAAAAGAATATAGAAAGAAAAGGAAAGGAAGAAAAGAAGAAGTGAGGGTAAAAGGGGAAAGAGAATGGAAAGGGAAGGGAAGGGAAGGAAATAAAAGGGAAAAAAAGGAAAAGCAAAGCAAAGAAGAAAAGAAGGAAAGGAAAAAAAGGAAAGGAAAAGAAATAAAAAAAGGAAAGGAAAGGAAAGGAAAAAGAAAAGAAAGGAAAGGAGAGGTGGAAAAGAAAAAAGGGGAGAGGGTGTATACATATACGTATATATACATATATATAAACTATTCACATATAATTATACATATAAAATGTGGATCACACACATTAAAATACACTTCATATATTTCTAATTTTTCATTTATTCTCTTATACTAAATAAAATTTTAGGGTATAAGCAAAATTTAATTTCTTAAATATTCTGCTTACTATTTCATTAGTTAGTATTTCTTTAGATATTCAGATTGAAAACTATATAATTAACAGCTTGTAATTAGACCAAAATCCTCATAAAAATATACTATGACTGAAACTTTACTTTTATCAATATTGTAAATCATGGCACCTTAAAAAAATTTGAAAAAAAAAAAGAAAAAGTACAGCAAGAAGCAACTGCAAATATTTCTCAATTTAGGACATATTTCAGTTTCTCACTTTGTCAATATTTATTGAAACGCACTTTACCAATAAAAATGACTTACAGCAAGAAATATAGGTTTCTAATTATCTCAGAGAATCTATAGTGAGTAGCATCATCATTTTTTTCTTTAGCTTTTCTTTCAACTATTTCCCTGAAATATGTCAACATTTGGTTTGAATCACTGTTACATTAAGCAAATGTTATGGTTCTATATATCTGGGAAATGTCTATTTGAGGCAAACTCAGTTTTGCTCAGGAGCTATTTAAATATGTCCATTGTTGGGGGAAGTGGTGGCACAAGCAGTAAGGCATTTGCCTTGCACTCTATAACCTAGGATGGACCATGGTTCGATCCCCCTGCATCCCATATGGTCCCCAAGCCAGAAGCGATTTCTGAGCGCATATACAGGAGTAACCCTGAGTATTATTGGGTGTGGCTCAGAAAGCAAAAAAAAATGTCCATTATCAAGGAGTGGGGCTTGAAGTACTATATTTGCTACCCCAATATCAAACTAAGTTTGGATACTAGCAAGGTAAGCCCCTTATCTCCTGCACTATATTTTTGGTTTAGTTCAATAATTATCTGTGAGTCAAATAAAAATAAAGTAAAAATGAGATTTAGTTATTGGAATAAAAATAATTGCAGCAGAATGTGAGTATATTGATAAATTAAAGTATTCATAAATATTATAGATGTATAAAAAACACATAACCAGGTGTTAGTTTAAGTAATATACATTGTTGTGAAATGTTGATAAATGTAAGTATTCATAAATATGAAAGATGTATAATAAACACATAATTAGAGGTGTTAGTTTAAATAATATACATTGTTGTGAAATGTTGATTCTTTAGTATCTGTTATTATTGTATTTGCATACATGTGCATTTTATGTTTACTTACATTCAAAATTTACTTAACATTTCAAACGTCATCTCTAAATTTTAAAGATAAACTTTAAAAGCTCATATGAGTTTTATAAATGTAGACAGTCTATTTGTGTTCAAACCTATATTATTCGTTGCAAACTTGACCTTTGTCATAAACTATCTTGTCCAGTGATCTTTGTAATGTTTTCATAATGTGAGAAGAGATGGGTGGGTCTTTAAAATTACAAGTTCAAATAGATACTATGTGTTCATTTGGGAATCAGGAAAAAAGAGAAAGAAAAAATATAAAACCACATATATTTAAATAAGATAAATTTTTGATGTTAGATAGTAATCTACCTCATTCTTATATTGGATTAACAAATTGTAATGTTCTATTTAATATGTCATAGTCATATTTACATGTTGAGTGATGCCCACAGAACTGACAAATTGATAACCACGAAGATGGCTTTACCATTCTTTTCTCCCTCCATTTTGTTTACAGATATTTAATTTCCAATATCAAAACAGCTTTCTCTATAGTTCTTCTCTTCTGTAATATCTCATTGATGCTGAGAACTAGAAATATGCAAGTAGTTTTGGAACTGGGAAATAGGTAGTAGGTACTAGGAAAGTTATGATTTATATTCTATAAAATTATACATTAACAAGTATTAACCAGTGAACACATTTTTTGAGATATTACAGAAGAGAAGAACTATAGAGAAAGCTGTTTTGATATTGGAAATTAAATATTTGTTAACAATATGGAGGGAGAAATGAATGGTAAAGCCATCTTCATGGTTATCAGATAAAAGTGAAAGCATGCAGTTTCAAACTATAGCTCTTGAAGCAAAGAATTTGAGTAAGCTATGCTTCTGACCATTTTGTAAATGGTTTTACTAAAAGCATTAAAATTGGACATTTGACTTAGTAAATATTTAAGCAAATTTTACAGGAGCAGTCAGATTTCTCTTCTAATGGCTATATAAAATGTGAGAAGGCATATTTTAAAAGTATAGTTATTTAAGTATGTAGCTCAATTGTAGAACATATATTGTAAATCTTTAATTCCTTGTATTAAATTGAACCCAGCACCTCAAGTACACAAACATAGTGGAACTGTTTATTAAAAAAGAATTTAAAATGAACAATATTAAAATAGACTTGATACCTGAGATTGAAAATCCTCTAAGTCTACCATGCTAAAAATATTCTAGAAAATATTTCCTATATAAATAAGTAAGAAATTGAGAATGAGACATTATGTTTAAATGTTTCTTCCTGAGACTTCAACTTGTTGCATGACATTAACAAGTAATAATTTTATAATATGTACTTTACTATGATATCTGATTGACTACAGAGTTCATTGTAGACAATAGTTTTAAGCAGAACAAAAGGCATATTTAAATTATATTAAGTAAAGTTCATATCAACATCATACACAACATCAATAAGAAGAAAAATAAAAATCACATGATCATATCAATAGACGAAGAGAAAGCAGTTGATAAGGTCCAACACCCATTCTTGATCAAAACTCTCAGCAAGATGAGAATGAAAGGGACCTTTCTCAATCTAGTTGAAGCCATCTACCACAAGCCAATGGCAAATATTATCCTCAATGGAGAAAATCTAAAAGCCTTTCCTCTAAATTCTGGTACAAGACAAGGCTGTCCGCTCCCACCACTCCTCTTCAACATAGTAGTGGAAGTGCTTGCTATAGTGATCAGGCAAGAAAAAGATATCAAGGGAATCCATATAGGAAAGGAAGAAGTCAAGCTCTCATTGTTTACAGATTACATGATACTCTACTTAGAAAACCTTAAAGACTCTACCATAAAGCTTCTAGAAACAATAGATTCATATAGCAAGGTGGCAGGCTACAAAATTTAACACACTGAAATCAATGGCCTTTTTATACACCAATAATGATAGGGAAGAGAAGGATGTCAAGAAGGCAATCCCATTCACATTAGTGCCACACAAACTCAAATATCTTGGAGTCAAATTGACCAAAGGTGGAAGGACCTATACAAAGAAAACTATAAACTGAGCTCCAAGAAATAAGAGAGGACACACGGAAATGGAAACACATACTCTGCTCATGGATTGGTAGGATAACATAATTAAAATGGCAATACTCCCCAAAGCATTGCACAGATTTAATGCAATCCCCTTAAAAATACCCATGACATTTTTTAAAGAGGTGGATCAAACACTTATGAGGTTCATCTGGAACAATAAACACCCTTGAATAGCTAAAGCACTCCTAGGAAAAAGGAAAATGGGAGGCATTATTTTTCCCCAACTTTAAACTGTACTACAAAGCAATAGTTATCAAAATAGTATGGTATTGGAAAAAAGACAGACCCTCAGATCAGTGGAATAGGCTTGAGTTCTCAGACAATTTTCCCCAGAAATACAATTACCTAATTTTTGACAAAGGAGCAAGAAATCCTAAGTGGAGCAGGGAAAACCTATTCAACAAGTGCTGCTGGCAGAACTCGTTAGCCACTTGCAAAATGCAAACATAGAATCCCAGTTAACATCATGTACGAAGGTAAAATCCAAATGGATTAAAGACCTTGATATCAGACCCGTTACCAATAGGTATATAAAACAACACGTAGGTAAAACACTCCATGACATTGAGACTAAAGGCATCTTCAAGGAGGAAACTGCACTTTCCAAACAAGTGGAAGCAGAGATCAACAGAAGGGAAAACATTAAGCTCAGAAGCTTCTGCACCTCAAAAAAAATAGTGCCCAGGATACAAGAGCTACCCACCGAGTGGGAGAATCTTTTCACCCAACACCCATCAGATAGGGGCTAATCTCCAAAATATACAGGGCACTGACAGAACTTTACAAGAAAAAAAACATCTAATCCCATCAAAAAATGGGGAGAAGTAATGAACAGACACTTTGATAAAAAGAAATAGAAATGGCCAAAAGGAACATAAAAAATGCTATTTGTCACTAATCATCAGGGAGATGCAAATCAAAACAATGATGAGATACCATATCACACCACAGAGATTGGCATACATCACAAAGAATGAGAACAATCAGTGCTGGCAGGGATGTGGAGAGAAAGGAACTCTTATTCACTGCTGGTGGGAATGCTGTCCAGTCCAACCTCTATGGAAAGCAATATGGAGATTCCTCCAAAATCTGGAAATTGAGCTCCCATTTGACCCATCTATTTAACTCCTAGGGATATACCCTAAGAACACAAGAATACAATACAAAAACCCCTTCCTCACACCTATATTTATTGCAGCACTATTCACAATAGCCAGGCTCTGAAAACAACCAAGATGTCCTTCAACAGACGAATGCCTAAAGAAACTGTGGTACATATACACATTGGAATATTATGCAGCTGTCAGGAGAGATGAAGTCATAAAATTTTCCTATACATAGATGTACATGGAGTCTATTATGCTGAGTGAAATAAGTCAGAGGAAGAGAGACGAAGAATGGTCTCACTCATCTATGGGTTTTAAGAAAAATAAAAGTCATCTTTGTAACAATCCTCAGAGACAATGAGAGGAGGGCTGGAACTTCCAGCTCACTTCATGAAGCTCACCACAAAGAGTGGTGAGTGCCCTTATAGAAATAACTACACAGAGAACTGCCATAATCATGTGAATGAATGAGGGAACTGGAAAGCCTGTTTGGAATACAGGTGAAGGTGGGGTGGGATGGAGGGAGATTTGGGACATTGGTGTTGGAAATGTTGCACTGATGAAGGGGGTGTTCTTTACATGACTGAAACCTAATCACAATCATATATGTAATAAAGATGTTTAAATAAAGAAAAAAATAAAAAAATAAAGAATTTTGCAATTTTTCATATTCCTATAAATAATGGTTTGAGAAAATCAGTTTTTATTCATCTGGAATTTTCTCTGCTCTGGAAAAAGGGGATTTAAAAACTTTCATGGTGTCTTTCTTTCTTTCTCCTATTTGAAAAAGAAAAAGTGATTCTGGTCTTTGAATTAACTTTTTTCTTCTATGTATTATATGATATGTCACAGAGAGTTAACTTGGGAAGAAATCTTCAAGAGGAAAAAAGCGAGAGAAATAGAGTTATTTATTTTTTAATTTTTATGACATTGCATTTTTTTAAACTTTATCAGTCCCATTGTATAAAATTCAACTTTTTTCCCCTAAGGTAAAACCTTGAAAATTTTATATATTATTTTGTTGAGAAATTGAATGGTCTGTACTTAAAAAGAATTTAAATAAAATTAAATTTGATATGAAAAAAAGTAAAGTTCATGCCAAGATCACATATATAATTATGCAATACACATTGTAATCTCATAATAGAGTTTATTTTAATTGATAAAGTAAAATTAATTTTGACACAGTTAAATGATGGATTAATAAAATATTTTGTTGAATAAAATAATTTATTGTCGCCAGAGAGGGAGAAGCCGCTGAACTGTGTTTGAACTCTGATGCCAGCACCTCTATCTGTCTGTCTCCTGTTCTTTGCTGCATTTTCGGCCTGATTTCATCCTGTGTGTGGCTTCATCTGTGGAAGGCTAGCCTTCCCTGGAGGTAAGTTGATACTCCCAGAGAGGGAGAAGCTGTTGACCTCTGCTGGAACTCTGATGCCAGCACCTCTATCTGACTGTTCTGTGCTGTGCTGCATTCTCAGCCTGATTTCATCCTGTGTGTGGCTCCATCTGCAGATGGCTAGCCTTCCCTGGAGGTGAGTTGATACACCAAGAAGAGGAGGAGCCAGAGGAGCACGGCCACTCTGCTTTGCTATGTGGCCGTGCACATCATTTAGCCAATAAATATACCAAAACATGTAGAAAAACTCACAATACAAGTGTGACAATGGGAAAACAATGCAGGCCAGCGTCAGACATAGAGAATGAAGATGGCAACTCTGATGAGTGGAACATGGACAACCAACTAGTCAGTCTCTCAGATAAGGAGTTTAGAGTTGCAATATGGAAGATGTTCACAGAACTCAAAGAAAGTATAGAAGAGAACACCAATAAGAATTAAGAGAATATGAATAAAGAAATCAGAAAAGTCCAAACAGAAACTTCAGGTCAAATAACAGGTCTGAAAAACTCAGCAGATGAATTAAAAAAAATGGATGAGCTTTTCCACAGGTTAACAGCAGCTGAGAATAGAATTGGTACACTAGAAGATGAGATGAATAACAAATGCACACAGCAGAAGAGATTAGAAAAAAAGCCTTAAAGCAAATGATCAAACAATGGAAAAATTACTCAAGGAATGTGAACAGATGAAAATAGTAGTCATGATAAGCTCAACAGAAACAATTTAAGAATCATTGGAGACCCAGAGACCCAGGAAGAAAATCTCCAGAAAGAATCAACGTTCAAGAACATCATTAAAGATAAACTACCAGAGCTAATGAATACATACGATCAAATCCTGCATGCGTGAAGAGTACCAACTAAAAGAGACCCCAGAAAAAAACACCCCAAGACACATCTTAGTCACAATTATGAACCCCACAGATAGAGACAGAATTCTGAAAGTAGTAAGATCAAACAGGAAAATTACATTCAAGGGAACATCCTTGAGATTTACCATACACCTGTCACCAGTATCACTCAAGGCCAGAAAGCAGTGGTGGGACATAGTGACAAAACTCAATGAAATAAATACTTTGCCTATAACACTGCACCCAGCAAAACTCATTTTCAGGTTTGAAGGAACAATACATGGCTTCACAGACAAACATAGCTCAGAAATTTTATGGACTCAAAACCAGTCTTAAAAGAAAAACTGAAAGACTTACTTTAAGACAAGACTGACCAACAGACACACCAAACTTTGATATAAAGATGGCACTAAATCCCAGGACAATTCTTTCTCTCAATGTCAATGGACTAAATGCACCAGTTAAGAGACACAGAGTGGCTAAATGGATCAAAAAACTCGATCCAACCTTCTGCTGCCTGAATATTCAGAAAACATAGACTCAAAATAAAAGGATGTAGGAAAATCATCCAAGCAAATAATACCCATAAGAAAAGCTGGAGTGGCCATATTAATATCAGATGATAAAAACCTTATACTCAGGAAAGTTATAAGGGACAAATATAGACATTTTGTATTAATCAAGGGATATGTACAGCAGGAAGAAATCACTCTCCTAAACATATATGCACCGAATAAACGGCCAGCAAAATATTTAATACAATTGTTGAGAAATCTGAAAAATAATATCAATAACGACACAATAATTGTGGGAGACCTCAACACGGTATTGTCAACACTGGATAGGTCAACCAGACTGAAACCCTAAAAGAATGTACTGGACCTGAAAAGAGAAATGGAAGAAAGAGGCCTAGTAAATATATATAGGACATTCCACCCCCCAAAAGCTGCATACACATTCTTCTCTAATGTACATGGGACATTCTCCAGGATAGACTACATGGTATCACATAAAAAATACCTCCATAATATCAAAAAAATAAAAATTTGGCAGGCTACCTTTGCTGACCACAAGGCCCTGAAATTACATGTGAACTACAAAGGGACACAGAAGAAAAACTTTAATACCTGGAAGTTAAACAACCAATACTGAATAAACAGTGAGTCCAGGATGAAACCAAAGAGGAAATAAAAACCTTCCTGGAAACAAATAACAATGGAGACACAAACTACCAGAACCTATGGGACACAGTAAAAGTGGTCCTGAGAGGAAAATTTATAGCTTTGCAAGCACACATCAGGAAAGAAGAAGGGGCATACCTGAATAGCTTAATGACACAACACATAGTAATACAAAGATCTCTACAAAAGGAAACAAAAATAGGGAGACAAAATGAAATAACCAAGCTGAGTGCAGAATTCAATGAAGTGAAAATACAAAAAAAAAAATCTGAAAGATCAACGAAAGCAGAAGTTGGTTCTTTGAAAAATAAACAAGATTGATAGACCTCTGGCAAAACTAACAAAGAAAGAAAGAAAGATAACCTTGATAACACATATTAGAAATGAAAAAGGAGAGATCACTACTGATATGACAGATATTCAAAGGGTAATCAGAAACTACTTTGAGAAACTCTATGCCACTAAAAATGAGAACCTAGAAGAAATGGAAAAATTCTTGTAGTCTTATAGTCTTCCACAGTTGAATGAAGAGGATGTAGCATATCTAAACACCCCTATCACTACTGAGGAAAGTAAGACAGTAATCAAATGTCTACCCAAAAACAAAAGCCCAGGCCCAGATGGATTCACTTATGAATTCTTTCAAACCTTTCAAGAGGAACTACTACCAATCCTGGCAAGACTCTTTCATAAAATCTAAAAAACAGGAACACTTTCAAATAGCTTTTATTAAGCCAACATCACCTTGATACCTAAACCAGACAGAGATGCTATGAATAAGGAAAATTACGGACCAATATCACTGATGAACACAGATGCAAGGATCCTCAACAAAATTCTGGCAAATAGTATTCAATGCCTCATTAAGAAGATCACCCACAACTATCAAGTAGGTTATATCCCAGGAAAGCAAGGATGGTTTAACATCCATATAACTATCAACATCATACATAACATCAACAACAAGAAAAATAAAAATCACATGATCATATTAATAGATCTAGGGAAAGCATTTGATAAAATCCAAAACCCATTCTTGATCAAAACTTTCAGCAAGATGGAAATGAAAGGAATCTTTCTCCATAGAGTTAAGGTCATCTAACACAAGGCAGTGGCAAATATTGTCCTAAATGGAGAAAAACTAAAAGCCTTCCCTTTAAATTCTGGCACAAGAAAGGCTGTCCTCTCTCACCACTCCTATTCAATATAACACTAGAATTACTTGCTATAGAGATTAGGCAAGAAAAAGATATCAAGGGACTCCAGATAAAAAAGGAAGAAGTCAAGCTTTCACTGTGCAGATGACATGATTCTCTACTTAGAAACCCTAAAGACTCTACCAAAAAAGCTTCTAGAAACAATAGACTCATATCGCAATGTGGCAGGCTACAAAACTAAACACAAAAATCAATGGCCTTTCTATACACCAATAGTAATAAGGAAGAAATGAACATTAAGGAAACAACCCCATTCACAATAGTGACACAATAAATCAAATATCTTGGAATCAACTTGACTAAAAATGTGAAGTACCTATACAAAGAAAACTATAAAAATCTGCTCCAAGAAATAAGAGAGGACACATGGAAATGGAAACACATACCCTGCTCATGGATTGGCAGGATTAACATAATCAAAATTGCAATAATCCCCAAAGCATTGTACAGATATAATGTGATTCCACTAAAGATACCTGTGACATTCTTCAAAAAAGTGTATCAGGTACTTTTAAAATTCATTTGGAACCATAAACACCCTAGAATAGTTAAAGCAATCATTTGGATAAAAAAATACGGGAGGAATTACTTTCCCCAATTTAAAACTTTACTACAAATCAATAGTTATCAAAACAGCATGGTATTGAAATAAAGACAGGCCCTCAGATCAGTGGAATAGGTTTGAATACTAAGAGAATGTTTCCCAGACATACAATCACATAATCTTTGATAAAGGAGCAAGAAATCCTAAATGGAGCAAAGAAAGCCTCTTCAACAAGTGGTGTTGACAAAATTGGCTAGCCACTTGCAAAAAATTGAACTTATACCCCTAGTTAACATCATGTACAAAGGTAAAATTCAAATGGATTAAAGACCTCGATATCAGACCCGAAACCATAAGATATATAGAACAACACGTAGGCAAAACAGTTCAGGACATTGAGACTACAGGCATATTCAAGGAGGAAAATGCACTCTCCAAGCAAGTGAAAGCAGAGATTAACAGATGGGAATATATAAAGCTGAGAAACTTCTGCACCTCAAAGAAAATAGCGCCCAGGATACAAGAGCCACCCACTGAATGGGAGAATCTATTCACCCAATACCCATCAGATAAGGGGTTAATCTCCAAAATATACAAGGCACTGACAGATTTTACAAGAAAAAAACATATAATCCCATCAAAAAATGGGGAGAAAAAATGGACAGACATTTAGCAAAGAAGAAATACAAATGACCAAAAGACACATGAAAAAAATGCTCCACATCACTAATCATCAGGGAGATGCAAATCAAAACAACTATGAGATACCACCGCACACCACATAGATTGGCACACATCACAAAGAATGAGAACAAGCAGTGTTGCGGGGGATGTGGAGAGAAAGGAACTCTTATCCACTGCTGGTGAGAATGCCATCCAGTTCAACCTTTATGGAAAGCGATAAGGAGATTCCTCCAAAAACTGGAAATCGAAATATGATCTAGCTAAACCACTCCTAGGAATACACCCTAAGAACACAAAAGTACAATACAAAAATCCCTTCCTTACACCTATATTCATTGCAGCACTATTTACCATAGCAGACTCTGGAAACAGCCAAGATACCCTTCAACAGTTGAATGGCTAAAAATACTGTGTTACATATACACAATGGAATATTATGCAGCTGTCAGGAGAGATGAAGTTACAAAATTTTCCTAAACATGGATATACATGGAATCTATTATGCTGAGTTAAATAAATGAGAGAGAAAGAGAGAAAGACGCAGAATGGTCTCACTCATCTATGGGTTTTAAGAAAAATAAAAGACATTCTTGCAATAATAATTTTTAGACATAAAAGAGAAAATGGCTGGAAATTACAGCTCACCTCCTGAAGCTCACCACAAACAGGGATGAGTTTAGAGAGATAACTACGTTTTGAACTATCCTAATATGAGAATTTACGAGAGAAATAGATAGCCTGTCTAGAGTACAATGGGGGTTGGGTGGGCAGGAGGGAGATTTGGGACATTGGTGATGGGAATGTTGCACTGGTGATGGATGAATTTCTTTACATGACTGAAACCCAAACATGATCATGTATGTAATCAAGGTTTTTAAATTATATATATATATATATAACAGAACAAGTTATATTGGCAACATTCTAAGAAAAATTTATCAGAAACCAGTAAAATCCAAATTTTGTAAAAAAAAAATAATTTATTGTCTAGTAACACCTATATAAAAGAATCTCTTAAAAACAGTTGGAAGGATATCATTTTAATATGCAGAATTATGTCGTACTACATTTTGAGGTGTAAAAGAGCACGTTAGACAATGCCCAGAGGTTACTCTGAATCTGTACTCAGGAATTGCACTTGAGGTGTGCTCGGAGTTTCTTATAGGAAGACAGGAATGTGAGCTGGCCACATGCAAAATAAATGCACTACTGACTATACTGTCAATGGATCCCCTACACAATACTACTTTTTACTACTTATAGGTAATACGTGGTCAGAAATATGAGACAGGTAAAACAGAGATAAATATTTTTCCTGGTATCTTTATATAGACCATTAGGAAGGTAAAAATTCTGGGTATAAAGCACAGTGGGAAGGGTATTTGTTTTGCATGCAGCTAACTCAGATTCACCTCCAGCATCTCATATGATCTCCTGAGCATCACTGGGAATGACTTATAAGCATAGGGCCAGGAGTCACACTGAGCACTCCTGGGTGTGGCCCAACAGCAAACAAACAAACAAACAAAAATAAACAAAGAAATAAAGGTAAAAATTTGTATTTTTCAGTGGATAAGTATGATAATTCCATAATAGTAGGTACAAAGAATATAGATATTAGTTTTTTCATGTTAATAATTACTATAATGACTGCTTTTATAATTTTGAGTTGTCTTCTTATTCCATGCACTCTGGCCAATGATCCATGAGCAAAATGATTATGTGAATGATAAAATAAATAAATACATAAGACACATAATAAATACACTTGCACTATTTGTAGACTCATATAATCAACTACTGCTGCATATATCAAAGACAAGGGTGTAACTCAAAACAATGACATCTGTTCATAGTAAGTATAGTGTCCATTTCCAATAAATAATGTCTCCCCTTTAATAGGACAAGAATGCATCTCCACTGAAGACCACACATATAATATGCATTTATTATCACAAGTCAAACTGTCAGCATCATATAGCCTAATTTGTATATGACCTTTTTATTGACTTTCCCTAATCAAGAACTTCCTTGCTTTATTTATTATACTCTTAAATAGCAAAAACTGTGACAGTAGCACACAACTTTTCAGTCTTCTGTTATAACAGCTAAGCTGTTCAAATACTCATTAACACAGTTTAACTTAGGCATTGTCTATAAAATAACCTAGAATAACTCAGGAAATGTATTTTTCAATCATTATTTATCTAATTTTTATATAAAATATTCTATTTGTTTGGGGGGACACAGCCAATGATGTCCAATGATGCTACTCCTGGTTCTGCACTCAGGAACTACTCTTCGTAGAACAGCGAGTACCATATTAGAAATTAGGGATCAAGTCAGGTTGGCCATGAACAAGGCAAGTGCCCTACTTGCTATACTATATTTCTAACCCCTACAATTTTCTTCAATATCACACATTTATCTTTTACATTCTTTTCTTCAACTCTTTATGTTGTTTTTTTTGCATATAATTTGTTTCTATTTCTCAATCATGAATCATCAATTTGAAAACTAAAATAAATGTAATGATGCTTTTCGCTGTCAAGTAAAATGAAAATTTCATAAGATATATGGTCTTGTCTCATAATATTTCCAGTTGACTTCACATAATTATTTTTCTATCCATTAATGTAATGGTCAATTAAAATGCTTACCTTTCACAGAATTTTCTCTTTTTTTGTTTGCTTGTTTTTGTTTTGGAGCCACAAATGATTTTGCTTAGTGCTAAATCCTGGTGTAGGGCTATGGACTCTCTCCTGATAGGTTTAGCATTAGGCTGGGTGTGCTGAGAGGAAGGCAAGATTCCTACCTACTGTATTAAGACTTTGGCCTCATCACTTTTCTTTAGGTACTATATATTTGTTACACTCTAATCTCTGTCTATATAAGCATTTCTCTAATCATCTATTCATAATATATATTTATACACAAAGGGAAATACAAGATAGCGAGAAAGATAGATAAAATAATAAGAGAAAGACAGTTTTAACTTTTTTAAATTTATATAATTATTTTGTGAAAATTGCATATTCTTTTTACATTGGCAGCACTGCCATCTCCTATTTATCTTCACATTTTTTGTTATAATCATCTTACCATTATTGATTTTCACCTTATATTAAGCAATGAATGGCAACCTGTAAAAAAAAAACATGAGTCATTTTAGAATGTTGTCACTCAACATAATTGTTACTTGATCAATCATTTCTGCCAATTTTTATTTCTAAATACTGTTAAAATAGGTATGTTATTTATTTATATATTTATTTATTTTTTCATTTTGCTTTTTGTGCCACACCCAGTGAAGCTCAGAGGTACTCCTGGCTATTTGTTCATAAATCGCTCCTGGCTTGGGGGACCATTTGGGATGCTGGGGGATAGAACCTTGCAGTCCATCCTAGGTTAGTGCATCCAAGGCAAGTGCCCTACTGCTCGCACCATCGCTCTTGCCCCCTAATTAGATTATTTCAGTTAATTCTCATAATATTGGTGCTATCTTTATTCCTATTTGTGTGCCATTCAATTCAATGTTCTGCCCTTGAACACATCATTTCCTTACCTAGACGAAAATAATGCATTCCACCTTATAAACTAATATAAAATTTTCTACTAAATGGATTTTGTATTACATTTAATTTAGGAATCACATGCGAATCTCTACCACTATGCTTTTCAATTCTATTGTGTTTTTGCATTGTCACCTTTTTTTGTAGTGAATTTTATAAGGTCAGTAGGTTAATAGTGTCCTAAAATCTGTACATGTTTTAGCTTTGAAGATTGACTAAAATGAAATCATAGCCCACTGCATTTCATTAGATCTGTTCCTAAAACTAATGATTGGCATATCTATTAGAGGAGAAGACACCATATCAGGATAATGGGAGTAGGGACTGAATTAATATAGCTCCAAGCCATAAAATCGCACACACATAAGGATAATTGTTTAGACACTTTAGTGAGAGCATGATTCTGGTGATGTTGCAAAAACATGAAAAAATATATCTTTTGTACAAATAAAATCAAAGTTTTCTAAAGCTTTCCCTAGGAAATATAAGAAATTCATGCATCTATTTGTTATAAAAATCATTTCACTTGCTAACTTTTTGAAGAACAATAATGACTAGTTCTCTTTGAATTTAATATATATCCACTCATATCTATCAAAATGTTTTGCAAAATTAACAATTGAGGAATACAGATAAAAATAAAGCACTATATATAATATTCATTCTGCCATTGCACATGAAGTTATAACTAAATTCTTAATATGACTATTATGTTCCAGTATTCATAAATTGAATTGTTTACTAATTTAAACTTGGCACTTTAGTACAAGCACGCTTCAGGTACCCACATGAATAACCAATTTCTTCTACTACCTTCCCAATTGCTATAAGTTATATTCTTCTAACACTAGAGCATTTTAATATAATTAATTTCACCTCTTTTTTTTTTCTTTTTCTGGTTTTTGGGTCACACCCAGCAGCGCTCAGGGGTTACTCCTGGCTCTATGCTCAGAAATCGCTCCTGGCAGGCTTGGGGACCATATGGGATGCTGGGATTCAAACTGATGACTTTCTGCATGAAAGGCAAACTCCCTACCTCCATGTTATTTCTCCAGCCCTAATTTTACCTCTTTTAAAAATCTTCTTTTTTTAATGTGGCCTTATAGCTATAAACATACACATTTACTTTGAATAATTTGATCATGTTTAGTATTCCAGATATTAATTAAAATTACACTCTGAAACAGTGCACTATTAAGTAGCATCCAAGGTGTTGGAAATATGCTGACTCAGGACAGTCTCTTGAGGAGATTACCCCTAGGAAGCAAAACCAGAGTGGGCCAGTATTCAGAACAAAGAATACAGAGGTGAAATAGCCAAAAGAAAATTCTCAAATTCCTTCTGGGGCTACAATATAAATCAGTTTCTCTTGCTCATACTATTGTCAAAATGAATCTAGAAATATATCTGGACAGAAGTATAATTTGTTTTCTACTCCCAAACACTAGATAAGTCAGGTTTCATTTCTATTTTTTCGCAACACTTTTGAAAGGTATATTTAAGAACAATTTTGAGTATCCCAGATATGCTCCTCTGAGTGATGTCATGTACATATCTTCAAATGTGAATCACAGGATGAAATCACCATGTGGCTAAGACTGAAAACTTAAATAACCCTCAGATGTTTTAAGTATTTCATTGGGAGGTGTATAAACATGACTGAAATTTATTTTCAATGTAGGAGATAAAGCAACTCTATAGACTGCTTTTGGAAAAAATCTAAGGAATACAGAGAAGATAATTATTAGATACAGAAGTGTTGATAGGAGGTGAATTAAATCAATATCATCAGAGTTGCAGAAGATAGCTCACATATCAAATATATTATGATGCCTTCATCATTCAGCATTAGTTTTTCATTTCTCAAAAAAACTGATAGTAGTTATATAGCTCTTAAATTATTTGATCATATTTGAAATTCACTTTATGTTATGATTTTTTTTAAATTGCATCCTGCTTCGCTTACTGTTTGTCTTTGCCCTGCTCTAAGGATCACATTAGTAGTGCTAGGGATGTGGAGTAGGGATAGATCTGGGTGTTTACATTGATTTCTTGATCAGTTATGTGCAAGGCAAGAGCCTAATCTGTTGGAAAATCTCTCACACTTCATTGATATATACTCATGTGGAAAGCTTAGATGATCATATTATGAATTTCTTAGTATTATGTAGATTTCTCATCTTCATTCTTATGGTTACAGTAAGCAAGTGAAGGGGATGGAGAGAGAGTAAGGTGGCTAGGGTGCTTGCCTTGCACACAGCCAATTTGAATTTAATCCTGACACCTGATATGCTCTCAGCATAATACAAGTTATTTCTAAGCACAGAGTCAAAAAGAAGCCCACAGAATAACTGAGTATGCCCCACCCCAATGTAAAGTAAGTAGAGATAAGTTAATAATAACCATTTGTAAAGTGTCTTTCTTAACTAAGATCATAATTTCAAGTTTCCAAAGCAGATTTAAATAGCACAACAATAAAATTATTTCACAATAATATTTTGTAGAAAAAACATTTGAATTTAAAATGGAAATAAATTTCATTCAAGAAATCCTCTTAAAATAAAAATATATCATTTTAATAGAAAATTCTTTAGCCTCCTAGTTTGGAGTAGACAACATTAATTTCAGTTGTTCATATTCATTAATATAAGTATGCTTTTATGACCAAAACTAAGTGGTTAAACAAGAAATATGATAAATAAATATATTTAAATATTTATACAATATTTATATAAATACATTTAATATTTCTTAAAAATATTGTAAAGGATATAGATAAAATGACAAATTTAAAGTTTTTATTTTAATATAAAATATTTAACAAACCTACCCACTATATATTTATATTTAGCAAATTAACTAAGTATAAACTAGAGATTATACCACAGGAATTATGATTTACATTATACTGACTTGGCTGTTATCTATTCTGTACTTGAATGTTGAAAGTACTGTTATTTAACATGTATTTATCAGATTCTGGTAATTTGCTATGTATCAATATAATCAAGTTGAGAAGGGGGATGTAAAGAAATAGTACAGTGGTTTGGTGTATGCTTCTGACACAGGTATGAACTACAGCAAAATAATATTATCCTGAAACTATCAAAAATGTATCCTGAGTGCAGAGAAAGAAATGGGCACTGATTACTGTCTGAAAATAAAGAAAAAAGAACAAAGAAAAGAAAGTATGAAAAAAGAAAGAATAAATAAAAAATGAAAAAGAGAAAGGAAGGATAGAAGGAAAAAAGAAAGATGAAAAATAAAGAAGAGAGAAGAAAGAAAAGAATAGATGAAATAAAGAAGAAAGAAAAAGAAAGAAAGAAGAAAGGAAAGAAAGAAAGAAAGAAAGAAAGAAAGAAAGAAAGAAAGAAAGAAAGAAGAAAGAAGAAAGAAAGAAAGAAGAAAGAAAGAAAGAAAAAGAAAGAAAAAAGAAAGAAAGAAAAGAAAAGAAAGAAAAGAAAGAAAGAAGAAAGAAAGAAGAAAGAAGAAGAAAGAAGAAAGAAAGAAAGAAAGAGAAGAGAAGAGAAAGAAAGAAAGAAAGAAAGAAAGAAAGAAAGAAAGAAGAAGAAAGAAAGAAAGAAAGAAAGAAAGAAAGAAAGAAAGAAAGAAAGAGAAAGAAAGAAAGAAAGAAGAAAGAAAGAAAGAGAAAGAAAGAAGAAAGAAAGAAAGAAAGAGAAAGAAAGAAAGAAAAGAAAGAAGAAAGAAAGAAAGAAAGAAAAGAAAGAAAGAAAGAAAGAAAAGAAAGAAAGAAAGAAAGAAAAGAAAGAAGAAAGAAAGAGAAAGAAAGAGAAAGAAAGAAAGAAGAAAGAAAGAAAGAAAGAAAGAAAGAAAGAAAGAAGAAAGAAAGAAGAAAGAGAAAGAAAGAAAGAAAGAAAGAAAGAAAGAGAAAGAAAGAAAAGGGAGGAAGAAAGAAAGAAAAGGAAGGAAGCAAAGTAGGAAAGGAGGGAGAGGGGGAGGAAGGGAGGGGTAGACGGATAGAGAGAAGACTACAGCTTGAAGTCACAAAGTTGTAAAGAGGCTGTTTGTCAAGGGACTATATGGCAATGAGAAGGTATGGAGCCAGTGGTTGTTCCCATGACAATATGCTTCAAGAGTGGAGAAACCCTGAATCTCTTAGGCCACGGGAATTTTCTTCCTTCCCCAATACTTACTGTGCCTATACCCAAAAAATAAAATGGTGGGGTAACACCAAGCCCTGCCATGGCACCACTTTTTCTGGTTTTGTTTGCTTATATTTTTTATTTTTTTATTTTTCTTTATATTACTCACTTCTCTTTTTTCTTCCACTTTTTCTTTCTTTTTCTCTTTTGTGGATACTATTCGGTGATTTTTTTCTTTGTATTTTAGTAGTTGATATCAAGTTCTTTCTTCTCTTTTCCTTAACCTTTTTATCTCCATTAGAATAGCATAACTTGAATCATTCAGCCTCATAAATTGAGGGGGAAAAGAATGATACCAGGACCAGTCATATGAACATGTAGTATAAATAAAAAATGAACAGACTGGAACACCAAACAGAATAGATACCCAACCTATAACAAGCTGCAAGGTGGAGACCAGTTACACTAGGATTCTGGGGGGTAAAGGAGTGATATGTGGGAGACAAGCTGGGAACAGGAGTGGAGGGAGGACAACATTGGTGGTGGGAAAGCCCTTCAATCATTGTCACTATGTACTGTAAATAATTCTGTGTAATAAATTTCAGTCACAATAAAAAATAGAAAATGGATACAGTACTATACTGTAAATAGGTGACTTGGTACTAGTAGTTACCACTAGTGCCACTTCACATCTGGATTCTAAACCTATCAGCAAATTTTAGTGGAAGATTTTAACTTAACACATTTAAATTAAGCAATGGTTATATTGAAAATGAAGTTTTCAGAGTTCAGTAGGGTATAGGGAAAGACACAAAGGAGAAATCAAAGTTACTGTATTCACAAAATATAGAATATGTGAACCCTTTTAAATTGTAAGTAACTGAGGGCTGGAGAGATAGCATGAAGGTAAGGCATTTATGTGCCTTGCATGCAAAAAGATGGTGGTTCGAATTCTGGCATCCCATATGGTCCCCTGAGCCGGCCAGGAACAATTTCTGAGCTTAGAGCTAGGAGTAACCCCTGAGTGCTGCCAGTGTGAACTTAAAATAAAATTGTAAATAATTGTCCTCAATACATATTCCTTCCAAATGTTTTCTGTATGTTCAATAGCTTTATGTTTAAATACTCACTATTTATTAACAAGAACACTTTTGCTTTATTATTTCAGTAAGTAAATAATGTAGACTTTATTTTTAATTTTATAATTTGCATTGCTAGGACCACATTAAAACTTAACAATAAATATTCTATAGCTACCATAATTCTTTCAAACATTTTCATTCATATATATATTAGTGCATATGCATCCCTTATATATATAAGTACCTAACATTTTCATTGATGATATTTTAAAAGATTTATTACTAAGCATTATAAATTTTAAGTATACTTACAATATCCTTATAATTTTGGTGTGTTTCTCAATCAAGGTCATTTGGCTAGTTTGAAAGTCCTCTGAATGTCAAAACTTCACAGGTGAAAACCAACCAATGAAATAGGGACAATAGATGGTGGATTTGGATATTTTAGAAACATTACTTTAGAATAATAGCAGTTACACTTTTAGAAATTAATGTTATAATAATTTCTCATATAATTTACACAGTAGACTCATTGAGTTATATTAATAAATGTTTCCCATGGTAGACTCATATTACTTTTTTAATACCAATATGGGAAGAATATATGGCTCATGTCCATATATTCACTTAAACAATAATTTAAAAATCTGCATTTATTTAACCGCTGTTTTACCTACACAGCATTCAGTGAAACTAGGACCCACTGCCATTATCTAACCAATTGTATCAAAAAGGTCAATTCGAGGCCCAGAATATACAATGCAATAAAGCCCTCTGATTCTGGTAAAGTCCAGGACTGGTTTATGATGCTTGAGGGCCATGGGCCATTGCCATTGGGCCATGCTTAGAGAACAGCAGGTGACTTCAGTGATGGGGAACCAAGCCATTCTGGATCATTTCACAATGAAATCATGCTTTGATTCACCATTAACCTTGTGCTGTTTCTCTATATTCCTAATATCATAATAAGACATTCTATATTATGTTTTCTTAATTTGAATTCCTTTTTAATATGAATACTGTGATAAAACATCAATCTTCATTGATAATACTATATATATGTATAATGTAGAAGAATTACTAGAACTTGAAGCTTAAATACCTGTGGAATAATGACCAAATTATGTTTTTATTTGGAAAAATTAAAGATTTTGTTTAACAGTTGTTAACTTTTTCAATTTGATTTCTAAAAATGCAGTGCATTTTAGCAGATACAAAATTGGAAATTTTGTAATATATTAGAACTTTGAAATTGTTGAGTATTGAGTGACTGTTTGCCTGAAAATATAAGTTCTGAGGTTGATGTACTGGAGATCTGCAATATACATGACTTTTTGAAACATTTTGTTTATTTCAGCTTTTATCAAGAATGATATGTGAAGCTATAAAATTCAAACTTGTGGAGAAAAAAGAAATTACCTCAGTATTAGCTCTTATATACTAACTCAATCAGTAACATATATAAAGATACCAAAACAGACAGACATTTCTGATCTTTTCTGTTTAGACTTGGTTGTCCAATTCACTGCTTAAGAGCTTTGACTTGGGGATTATCTAATTAAGACCTTGTAGTCACTATTTTTCAACTAGATACATTTGTACAAGTTATATTAGAAAGTTATATAAAATTTTTTGTTGTTAGCCTCAAGTGGCTAAAAATTAAAGGTGATTAAGAAGGTTCAGACTGAGTAAATTATTTGAAAAATTGTTAAGTTAGTACAAAGTATATTATAATAATAAATTAAAATTTAATAGTAATGATATTAAACATTCAAAATTAAGAATCTTTCAAGGACTTATCCAGTGTTACCTCTGAATAATTGTTAATTATAGCTCTGGGTCAACAAATGCAATTCTGGTCCTTTGTTTAGAGTTACCTTATCAAAATAAATGAATGAAATATTCCTTTCAAAACACAAGAAGAGCATTTTATAGTAAAGCTTCAAAAAACTCTAGAACACAAATATTTTAGGTGCTTATATTTATTTATAGTTTTGCATTTCCCTATAACATTGAACTAATCCAAGTCCAGAATATTTCTCCCATCATTAATATTATTCTTCCAATACCCAGTTGCTTCTAAAGAGAAATGTTTAAAGCAATAGGTATCTGTCATATATGTTGTTGTTAAAACTGAAAGTATTAAATATTTCACCTCACAATTTTTCTAATAAACATGTTAACATGGCAGTATTTTTACTCTAAGATTTTCTTCCTTTCTACCTCTCAAATAAGGCATCATTCATATGTGTTATTACTGCCAAATGGCTTGTCTGTACTTGGTTGATAATCATTCTAAAATCTCCATTTATAGCCCATTAATGTCATTTTCTTTAGTACATGTAATATCAGAGCAGGACATATGAATAGGATTACATTGTTCAGCTCCTAGCATCTTTCAGTCGTTTCCTTTGCTACAAATGAAACATATTCCTTCTGAGGCTTAAATCTTATTTTAAAGATAATTTGAGCTAAATTTTGTAAAAAAGTCATATTCTAATTCCAACATATAATGTATTCAGGAAGTATTTTTGTTAATTTCTTTAAAAATTTGGAGTTGTTTGCTATGCACCAAAGGAAAATAACAAGTTTCAACTTTCTTGTTTTTGTTTTTCTGTTTTGGAGTAATAAGTATGAGTTCTAGTTCAAGTCATGAGTCTAGGTGGGATGCCAGGACTATATCCTAGATTGGCCAAAGTCAAGAACTTTACCTTCTGTATTATAGTTCTGGTCCCCATGAGGTCAAAATTCTAAAATACAACTAAAAATGTTACGAATCTGAATAGAAGTGATAGTCTAGACAGAGGGTTTTATACTTTATTGACATAGCTTTTATTCCATTTATTCTAAACAGTAAGTCAGGGGTATTTTTATTCTTCATTTTTAGACTTTTAGATTTAAGGAACAAAAAATTAATCTAACTAATATACTAATTTAAATAAGTGTGTGAGTTACTTGGTTTACATTAATAAGTAACCATTTTATTCAAGAGAAATAAAATCTTTGGTTGAAATAATGTATCTAGAACAAATCTTTTTTTTCCAACTGTATTATGGGTTCATTATCTGTGATATGTGCAAACAATTTAACTGTATTTTAAATCTCTAGATGCACATTTACAATTACAATAGACTAACTGAGCACTTTCAATGTGCCCAGCATGCTATGAAGTTTACATGAATAAATTCCTTTTATCTTCACAATTTCACCAGGAAGTAGACACTAATATGACCTCATTTATAAAAAAAAAAAAGCATTGTACAAAGAACTAAGCAAAGTGCCTCATAATATCTACTTTCAGTAAATACCATAGAAAAATATATTCTTGAAAAGATAATCTTATTCAAAGTAATAATATTTGATTGAATCTTAAACTTAATTTTAAAAATTTATTTATGTGATAATTTTATTGCTAAATGAATTTCTATGTTAAATAAAATCTAGCGTTCTAATTGTACATAGCTTAGGGATATTTCTAGCTGAGTTAAATTTTTTTAATTGGAATTTATATAAATGACAAAATTCTATGCTGACAATAAAAGGCATTATCATTAGAATTCTGTGGCTTAAAGACCTGTAGGTACCTAGTAAATTATGTTAATTGAAGGCTAAAAAGATGCTAAAAATGCCTAGCTAATGAGAAAATACAATAATTCTTAGTTTTAATAAAAATAGTCATTACAGAAGCACCATGAACTTTATAGTCACTGAAGTCTGTTTTTTCTTTGTATATATATTTAAATACATATTAATAAATATATTTTTGCTGCATCCACACCTTTTGTTAAAAAAATATGGAACGCTTCACGAATTTGCATGTCATCCTTGCGCAGGGGCCATGCTAATCTTCTATGTATCGTTCCAATTTAGTATATGTACTGCAGAAGCGAGCACTCACACCTTTTTTGTTTATTTTTTGTTTGTTTGTTTGGGGGCCATGCCTGGTAGTGATCAGGGTTTGCTTTTGATTCTGTGTTAATGGATTACTCCTGCAGTATTAGGGAACACTACATCTGCTGAGAACTGAACTCAGGTCCCTCACTTGAAAAGCATGTGCCCTAATTACTGTCATTCCAGGTCTCCTAATGGAATAGTCCAGGTCATTGTTTGGGGAGTTTAGAATTAAAAAGAAAATCGGCTTTAAAAGATATTCTCTACTGTTCCTCTTACAAATAATGTCAAACAGAAGAAGACATATTTAACAAATAATTTATTTAAATTAACTTTAAAATACATTGGGTATCTTAAAAGGTGTTATTACTGTTATATCATTGTTATACTTTAATTATTTGTGAGTTATTTGCAACTGATATATGATGTTGATCAAAATATTAGCATTAGCATCTAGATAGACACAGCTAAATAAGCAAATAAAAGAATCAATAATTTTCTAAATAATTTTCAGTTAGAACACAAAATATATCTATAACTATAAGAATCAAGCCTTGGGAAAAACATAGGCTAACTATTTCATTTATTGAGACTAAGCTTTAAATCTTAAAGTATCTTAAGTTGCTTTTCACATGTAAGAGAAAAGAATACTTTGGGGCTTCAGAATAAGTAGAGAAATTAAAAAGTTTGCTTTTATTATTTGTAAACTAATTCTATTTATTTAACACAATCTATGTGACTCAATTGAGTATAGTCTAAATGGTTTTAAATTTGGGCTTATCCAACTGAAGTAATTGATTCAAATATTATAATGTTCAAGTTTGCATATAAATGGTAGGTTAATTTATGGATTAAAGAGAAATTATTAGTCTAACAACATAGAGATTATAAAGAATATTTTCTGTCTTTTGAAGTTAAATTTCACCACTATTCAACTTCTTTCACTGGTTTATAGAAACCTGTAGTTTTGGTCTTTACTGCATTTTGGGAATGGAATATTTGATCTATTTGTATGTATATCATGATGTTTTAAAGAAGACATGTTAGTTCAATTACTGCTTTTTTATAGTAGAAAATTACTTGTAATATGTTCTCAGGTCCTGTAGGAACATATTTTCTCCTCAAATACTTAAATATGGACTCAAACATAACATAGGTTTTAAAGTATTGTTTCCCAGTTAAGAAAGCAAACACATTGCTATTATGAAAATCACAAAGTTGTTGAAAGTGATTGAATTAGTGAAGTCTAGTGGGTGAAAACTTATTTAAGGGGAATTAAAATAAAATTAGGCAGTGAAATTGAGTATTTCTATTTCAAATGTGCATATTCCCCTATTAAATTATATTGAGTCAAGTTATTCTAAGCTTTGGGGATTTTCTGTTTGCTTATTTCCCGAATATAATTCAATTACTGTAGTAGCAGAATCTTAGTGGACTCCAGAGAAGTAAAAGTCTAATTAGTTACATAAAAGGTTAGAATGATACTTGTTAAAGTTCTTCAGGCATTTTAACTTCACTAACTTATTCTTAGCTCTCTATAAACATAGCACATGATTAAAGCACATTTCAAAGTGTCCAACTTTCTTTCTTTTGTGGTGACATCATTACTATTAAAAGATAAATTGAAAATTGAATGTGCACTAACTTTTTTTTTGCAATATCACTATTTTCCATGGTTTCTTTCAAAGATAATGGATAGTCCCTGAAGTAATATCTATCCAGTTATCTAGATCATTTTCTTATAAACATTTGAGGAAGAATAGAATAGGTATCTCTGGTGGGAAATATATTTCACTTTAGAAGTACACATCTGTCTCTTTCCCTCCCTTTGCCTCTAGCTTCATATTAAATAAGGATTTTTTTCCTTACTATTTTTAAGATTATGTTTTAAAGTTAATGCATAGTTTTTTTCTAATAACACTGGGCATATAGCAAAGATTATATGTCTTTCTGTATATTCCATTATCATTCTTCCCTTATATGAGGTTAGAAATTGCTACTTCCAAATGTTAACTAATCTTAATCACCTTTTGTCCCAATTAGTTGCTCCTTAAAGAAAAGTTACAGAGAAAAAAGCAAGTTCTTTACTATGAATGACGTGGGGATTTTAAATGAAAAGTAAAGAGAATATTTTCTAAATGATTTTAGACTATATTGTATATATTAAACTCAGAGAATACAATGGAATTAATAAGTTGTGTCAAGTTAGTAAAATATTCCATAGGTTCTCATAATGTCTGTAATGTATACTTTGCATTTTATCTAAAAATTAATTCATAATATCCAAAATAAAAGTTGTTTTTGAAATGTTTAAGACTTTAAGTAATCAAATGCAAATGAGCAATTTTATAGATAACAGAGGGTTTGTTGGGCTTATATATAGTTCATCATATTGCAGTGATAATTAAATCCGGTCTATTAAGCAACTATATATTTTGTATGTTTTTATTAAGGAAATATTTCATTGTATTTTATCAGTGTTTATAATATACCAGTATGGTTCATTTTTTTTCATTTACTTAGGTAAGAAGATGATAAATATATTACAGTATATATTATATGCTGAGTTATTCAGATCATTCCCTATTAAATTCAGATCTCTTTCCAAAAGTTTTGAAAATACATCTTTAAATTATTTTCTAACCCAGCCATTATGTAGTAAGGAAATTTCAGATCTAATTTCTAATTTTAGATTTGTTGAAGCTTTGAGGTTTACAATACAGGTTCCTTTGCTGTACAAATATTTCTCTTCTACCAGGGCCGGTGAGGTGGAGCTAGAGGTAAGGTGTCTGCCTTGCAAGCGCTAGCCAAGGAAGGACTGCGGTTCAATCCCCCGGTGTCCCATGTGGTCCCCCCAAGCCAGGGGCAATTTCTGAGCGCTTAGCTAGGAGTAACCCGTGAGGATCAAATGGGTGTGGCCCAAATCCCCCCACTCAAAAAAAAAAATATATATATATATATATTACTCTTCTACCATCAACATTAAGTAACAACTTGCAGGTTTTTTTTTTTTTAATATGGAACGTTTCACGTATTTGCGTGTCATCCTTGCGCAGGGGCCATGCTAATTTTCTCTGTATCGTTTCAATTTTAGTATATGTGCTGCCAAAGCGAGCACCAACTTGCAGGTTTTAATAACTTCTACTCTAGACCAAAAGGACTATATATGTACTGGAAGATACTAGAAAATATTATATATACTGGAGGATACTGGAAAATATATATATAAAATTCATATATATATAAATTCTTTTAAGAACTTAAGCTTAAGCTTCTGGGGCCAGAGAGCACAGAGGTAGGGTGTTTGCCTTGCACACGGCTGACTTTGGTTCAATCCCAGGAGTCCCATATGTTCCTCCAAAGCCAGGGGCGATTTCTGAGCCCATAGTCCTGAGTAACCCCTAAGCGTCACTGGGCGTTGCCCAAAAACAAACATAAAATAATATATTTAAAAACTGTTAAACTTCTGATCACTCTGTGAAAACTTAAACATGTATTTATGGACTTCATTGGACTTCCATTTTCTCCATAGAAAAATACTCTAGCAGAAAGATTTGGTACAAATGAGAGGATGATTGCTATCACAGTTGAGAAAGTCAGAAACAAATGTTTTTGTTTGTTTTTGTTTTGGGGCCACACCAAGAGGTTCTCAGGGGTTAGTCCTGACTCTTCGCTCAGAAATCACTCCTGGCAAGGTCGGGGGACTATATGGGATCCGGGGATGGAACCTGAGTCTGTTCCGGGTTGACGGCGTGCAAGGCAAATGCCCTACCTCTGTGCTATAGCTCTGGTCAAAACAAATGTTTCTGGAATTAAAAAATAAAAGTTTTGTTTTAATATATTTTGTTTTGTTTGGGAACCACAACCCCATGATGCTCAAGACCAATTACTTGCTTGGGTCACTAATGGGGATGTAGCATTTGGGCATAATAAACATCTGCGAAGTTGTATGGACCAGGACCTGTAGGATGTGATGGAGGTAGAAGTAGCAAAATATTCTGTTAGTGTGTAAAAATTTCTTCAAGTCATTTTTGGGGAAAGGGTGTCACAGAACAGGTTACTTCTGGATCTGTGCTCAAAAATTATTCCTGGCATTCTCAGGGGACCATCTGGGATGCCAAAGATCGAACCCAGGTCTGCCACAAGCAAAGACAATGCCACATGCAATGTGCTATCACTCCGTCCCTCTGTAAGGCTTTTAATTATATTTTAGACCAACGTGACCCATCCAGAGAGATACTGGAAGAGACACCTAAGTAGGTTTGCTCAAAGTTTCAAATACTCAGGACTGTAAGTGAATGACAAGAAATATTGATAAGTAAAAACATAACCATGAGTCAACATCTCTGGTGAAGCAAATGCATGTTTAAAGTCCTTAACAGAGTGTTAAGTGGGATCAGAGAGACAGAAAGGAGTGAAATGCTTGCCTTGTAATGCAGAGGCTATCCAGGTACATGAAAAAACTAGTTATTCCTTGATGATAACCTTCAGGAAGAACATTTTGTAGCTGATCTTAATCATATTTAAAGTGTAAAATGGGATTTGTCACTAGTAGCCTGCATTCTATAAAGTTTACATTTATTTACCTTACTTTTCCATCATCTGGAGAGATAATAATAATTATTACTATTATATGATCATGTATAGGTTCTCTCTTCTAATCCTTACTAGTGATGAATATGACATTAATGTAATAATTTTTATCTTTAATAATTAACATATAAAATAGAATGTAGTGATGCTGTCTTAGTAATAACGTATTTTTAGACAAAAAAGAATTAAATAGGTATACAAGCTTGTTAATAGAAATGATCTTTGATGGAGAAATAATGGAAAGATTTGAGGAAATTGTAAATACATTTTATTTGCAATGATATGTTAATATGTCAAAGGGACATACAGTACATGGCTGAAAAAAACTTGCCTGAGACACAGCCGACCTGGCTTAATCTCCATATAGATCCCCAAACATGGCCAGTCTGGTTTAATCTTCATGTAGTTCCTCAATTACTTAGCTATTTAGCCACCTTGTATTCTATATTTACAGGAAAGTTTGTTAAAATGTTAGAGAAATCCAGAAATATGATCTACTACAAGATAGTAGTTTTTTTTTTTTTTTTTTTTTGGTTTTTGTTTTTTGGGTCACACCCGGCGGTGCTCAGGGGTTACTCCTGGTTGTCTGCTCAGAAATAGCTCCTGGAACCACGGGGGGACCATATGGGACATCGGGATTCAAACCAACCACCTTTGGTCCTGGATCGGCTGCTTGCAAGGCAAACGCTGCTGTGCTATCTCTCCGGGCCCAGGATAGTAGTTTCATAAGTGAAATACTTTTTGATTTTTTTATGTAAAAGATGACAATAAAGGCTTCATATTCAATTTCCCTAGTGCACTAATGAAAAAAAAACTTATTAGTATAGAGGATTTAGATAATCATGATAGTATTACTAGATTGAAATAAAGTGCAGTTTTTTTTTTCAATTAAATGAATCCTTGAAAAGGGTTTCCTAAATCCAGCCACTGCTTTTGTTAACTTATGATCCATGCTTTATTCTCTTATTAGAAATGACCTTAATAAGTAAGCAGAACTCAGAAACTATCACATGGTACTATTTTATGGGCATAAGGAAGGCCAACTGCCCAAAATTTATACCCTGCAAACTGTTATGGTTTCTGAACTCAATTATTAAATATTTATTTCTTTGTTTCTAAAACCTTTTCTGTCTTCTAAAATATTGTCAGAATGTAAATAACACTAGTGGAGAAATAAGCAAATTATAAAATGTTCATTAAGAAAACCTGATTTAAATAATTTTTATAGATGTTAAAATTGAATTGCAAATGACACAATTAGCAATTGAGTCTGGATTCACAAAATCTGAAATTCCACCTGGAGATTTTACAATATATTCTGCCTAAAATACTTTACAAGAAATCCATTTATGTAAGACAGTCATGTTCTTAAATAGCCATTCAGGAATAATTATGACATTATTTGGTCAAAATTTCACACATGATCTCATCTTCAATAAATAAAAACTAAAAAGCAATTTTTTATAACATTTTGAATGCTTAGTTACATATTTGTAATGTGATGCCTCACATAAAAATCTTTGAGATATTTTTGTACCATTTCCTATAAACTTCAAAAATCTTAAAAATAAAAATCAGGAAAATGATTATTTACAAAATAAATTTTATTAGTATACTGATTTAAAATTAGTGACTTACTTAAAATTATTTGCTATAAAAAAGTCCCTTTATCCTTTAAAAGATAGTACAGTGAAAAAAAGGGGGGAGTACAGTGAATGGTGTGAAAGACATTGAGCAGAAATTATGACACTTGCCTTTCATCCTATCCACAGAGCTTCAAATTCCTGTCATCTATAGGGTCCCCTAAGAATTTAACAAGTCACTCTTATTCTTTTTTAATTTTTACTTACCAAATAGGTGTTTAGCATAAATATGATACATACATGTTCAAAGAGAATGAAATAATAAAACATATGCACATGTATTAATTTTAGGTATAAATCAATTTTAAACATAAATCTAAATTGGAATGAATAATGAGGATAAATAAGTTTGATAGTTCCAGTAAAAGCTCATTTAACATGGTTATATTAAAAATTATGTAGTAACTCATTAACTTTATTATCAAGAACTAAAATTTATATATTTTAAGTAATGTTTTCTTGAAAAAAAATGCTCATGCGACAATTTCTGTGTCACAAAGCAATGTAAAATGAGGTAAAGTGATAACCATGATACCTCTTCAGTAACAATATTGCAAACCACAGCATATATATAAAAAAAGGAAAAAAGAGAGGAGAAAGAGAACAAACATATCTGCCATAGTAGCAGGCAGAAAAGAGGATGGGGGAAATATAAAAAAAAATCTGGGGACATTAGTGGCAGGAACAGAACACTGATGAATAAATAGGCTTTAACATAGTATGAATGAAACTCAATAATGAAACTTTGTAGCTACACATTTTATGGTGATTCTATTAAAATTTTATTTAAAAAATGGAAATTGAATTAATTTGGTAAGAAGATACATAAAGTAAAATAAGCTTTAGAAGACAATCCCACTTTGTTCTTTGTAGCAATTACTTCATGCTAAGCGAACTTAATAATACAATAAGAGATGCTGTATTATTAATGACCCTAGAAAATAACATTTTGGCTCTAAAAAATTAACTGTGTGTAGAGTAGTACCAATTATAGATAGAATAGAGTACAGTAAAAAAAACATGCTCCAAAAGTCAGCTGTATATATTAAAGTGTAAAAAGTTTGAAAAATAAAATATGTGATTTTAATGAAAAAAATATATTCATGTCATAAATAATTACATTTGAATGTTAAATAATATGTTTGATTAAATAATACCTTTATTTAAGCACCATGATTACAAGCATGATTGTAGTTGGGTTCCAGTCATAAACAGAACACCCCCCTTCACAGTGCAACATTCCCACCACCAATACTCCCATCTCTTTTCATCCCCACTCCTGCCTGTATTCAAGACAGACATTCTACTTCTCTTATGCGTTAACATTGTCATGATAATTGTTAGTGTAGTTATTTCTCTAACTGCACTCACCACTCTTTGTGGTGAGCTTCATATCTTGAGCCAGTCCTTCTGGCCCTCATATCTATTGTCTCTGGGCATTATCAAAATGTCTCTTATTTTTTTTTAAACCCATAGATGAGTGAGACTATTCTGTATCTATCTCTCTACTTCTGACTTATTTCACTCAGCATAATAGCTTCCATGTCCATCCAGGTATAGAAAAATTTCATGACTTCACATTTCCTGATGGTTGCATAATTGCATAATATTTCATTGTGTATATGTACCACATTTTCTTTAGCCATATATCAGTTGAAGGGCATGTTTGTTCCCAGATTATGGCTGTTGTAACTAGAGCTGTAATAAATATAGTCTCGAGGAAGGCATTTCTGTATTGTGCTTTTTAGTTCCTAGGGTATGTCCCTAGGAGTGGTATAGCTGGATCAGATGGGAGCTCAATTTCCAATTTTTGAGGAATCTCCATATTGTTTAAATTATGTTAAATAAGATGCTGATATATTTATCACTACTCTATTTACTTTATTTTCTTGTTTCATTCAATATTTTACACTGTTTTTGACATTTTTAAGAGAAAAAGTGAACAAGTATATTTCATAAATATTATTTAATTTTGTCCCAAACAGAATGATCAAAACAGAAGAAGCTATCAAAAATTTTAAGAAAAACGTAAGAGAAAAAGAGTAGAACCCTCAAAGGTTAACAGTATATGTTTAATAAAGCTAGACTTTGGCGTGCCAACAATCATTTTACATTTGTCATTTGTAGTGACTGACTGGGATTTTTTAAATTTTGATCTACATTGAGAGCAGGGAGAGTGGGCTTCTCATAGAGCAGCTGGTTGGGGTGCAGTAATTAACAGGACCGCTAGAGGAAGACGCCTCCTCTGTGTCCCATAAAAGCTGAACAGAGGGAAGCCAGCTGTAAGAGGGAGTTGGATCAATCGTCTTTGAAGTTGGAGAAAGTTTCAGCATGCTGTATACCTGTGTATAAGACTACCCCCTAATTTTAAGAAGTCCTCTTATACGCCAGAAAAAAAGGTAGTACTCAGAACTTCAAAGAATGGCTCCTGAGTACAGAGGAAGGAGTAAGCGATATATTCAGCTGGAAGTAGACAAAACAAATAAGCACCATGGGCATAAAACTAGCATTACTGACAAGTAGTAGATACTTAGAGATATACAAATAACTTTACCATCAGTATTATCAAGTCTATTTATATATTAATATTCAAAATTTAGTTATTTTTACAGATCCAATTTTGTTCAGTTTAGTTTAATTTCTCTTTCTCTGGTTTCTTCTGCTATACATTTGTTTGTTTTTTGCTTTCATCTACACTTAGCAGTGCTCAGGTCTTGCTCCTGGCTCTGTACTCAGGGATTATTTCTGGTGAGCTCAAGGTACAACCTGTGTTGTTGAGCATGTAGTGAAAAGAAACTCTCATCCACTATGAATGCTATCTGCTACACTATGGAAAACAACTCAGAGACTTCTCAGCAAACTAAGAATTGAATTGCTATGTGGCCCAGCATCCCACTTATAGTGATCTACTCTCTAGATCATGTTATCAAAAAATGTTCATTACAAAGATCATATGAACACATAGGTATTTAATAGTGCATATTATTTTATAAAGCTAATGATGAAAATTATTGTTTTAACTTCCGGTGAAATACATTTATCTATATTTATATAATTTGTTTTGTGCAAGGTGTCTAAGATATTCTGAATTACAGAATAATAGAGTATATAATAATAATAGAATAGAATAATAATAATAGAGTAATCTCTATTGCTAAATTTATTTACTATGTTGAGGTGTTTTGTTATGTAAATATGTAATTATAAAAGTTTTAATTCATAGGAATTTAAAATCAATAATTTCAGCAGTGTTTTTTTCCCAAAAACTTGAGCCCACTTTATTGATTTATTTTTATTTTTGAAGGTTTCATATGTATATTTTCTAATAATACTTTTATTTAAGCACCATGGTTAAAACATGTTTGTGGTTGTGTTTCAGTCATAAAAACTAAACCTCCTTTACATGAGCAATCACTCCATCATTGCCCCTATCTCCCATTTTAGTAGTGCTTTTATAAGATATCTTTTTATCTAAAAAAGTAATATATATTATTTACTGCAGCACTCAGTACATTATCTAAGATATGGAATCAACTTAGGTGCCCAACAAAAGATGAAGATCTGCACAGAATACCATGCAACTGGAAGATAAGTTGGAATCAAGCAATTTTCTTTTTCCTCTTTTTTATTTCACTAATAAATTTATTTTAATTGTACACTATATTACAAGGCTATATAATTTAATAAAAAACTTAGACTCAAGTCTCAAAGTTGGAATAAGTATTAGTTTAATCCAATATTGAAATGATTACACATTTATATATGTTCTTTTTTATAATATCTTTATTTAAACATTTTGATTATGAATATGATTGTGATTAGGTTTCAGTCATGTAAAGAACACCCCCCTTCACAAGTGCAACTTTCCCACCACCAATGTCCCAAATCTCCCAACCCCCCCTGTACTCTAGAAAGGCTTTACAGTTCCCTCATTCATTCACATGGTTATGGTAGTTCAGAGTGTAGTTATCTCTACAACTGAGCTCACCACTCTTTGTGGTAAACTTCATGAAGTGAAGTGAGCTGGAAGTTCCAGACTTCCTCTCATTGTCTCAGAATTGTTGCAAAAATGACTTTTATTTTTCATAAAACCCATAGATGAGTGAGACTATTCTGCGTCTATCTCTCTCTGACTTATTTCACTCAGCATGAGAGATTCCATGTACATCCATGTATAGGAAAATTTCATGACTTCATCTCTCCTGATGGCTGTATAATATTCCATTGTGTATATGTACCACAGTTTCTTTAGCCATTCGTCTGTTGAAGGACATCTTGGTTGTTTCCAGAGTCTGGATATTGTGAATAGTGCTGCAATAAATATAGGTGTGAGGAAGGGATTTTTGTATTGTATTTTTGTGTTCCTAGGGTATATCCCTAGGAGTGGAATAGCTGGGTCGAATGGGAGCTCAATTTCCAGATTTTGGAGGAATTTCCATATCACTTTCCATAGAGGTTGGACTAGACAGCATTCTCACCAGCAGTGGATAAGAGTTCCTTTCTCTCCACATCCCTGCCAGCACTGATTGCTCTCGTTCTTTGTGATCTGTGCCAATCTCTATGGTATGAGATGGTATCTCATAGTTGTTTTGATTTGCATCTTCCTGATGATTAGTGATGAGGAGCATTTTTTCATGTTCCTTTTGGCCATTTCTATTTCTTCTTTGTCAAAGTGTCTGTTTATTTCTTCTCCCAAATTTTTGATGGGATTCGATGTTTTTTTCTTGTAAAGTTCTGTCAGTGCCCTGTATATTTTGGAGATTAGCCCCTTATATGATGTATATTGGATGAATAGTTTCTCCCACTCAGTGGGTGGCTCTTGTATCTTGGACAATATTTCTTTTGAGGTGCAGGAGCTTCTGAGCTTAATGTATTCCCATCTGTTGATTTCTGCTCCCACTTGTTTGAAAAGTGCAGTTTCCTCCTTGAAGATGCCTTTAGTCTCAATGTCATGGAGTGTTTTACCGACGTGTTGTTCTATATACCTTATGGTATCAGGTCTGATATCAAGGTCTTTAATCCATTTGGATTTTACCCTCGTACATAATGTTAACTGGGGGTCTATGTTCGCTTTTTTTTGCATGTGGCTAACCAGTTTTGCCAGCACCATTTGTTGAAGAGGTTTTTCCTGTTCAACTTAGGATTTCTTGCTCCTTTGTCAAAATTAGGTGCTTTTATGTCTGGGGAACATTCTCTGAGAACTCAAGCCTATTCCACTGATCTGAGAGTCTGTCTTTATTCCAATACCATGCTGTTTTGATAACAATTGCTTTGTAGTACAGTTTAAAGTTGGGGAAAGTAATCCCTCCTATTTTCCTTTTCCCTAGGAGTGTTTTAGCTATTCGAGGGTGTTTATTGTTCCAGATGAACTTCATAAGTGTTTGATCCACTTCTTTGAAGAATGTCATGGGTGTCTTTAGAAGGATCGCATTAAATCTGTATAATGCTTTGGGGAGTATTGCCATTTTAATGACGTTAATCTTGACAATCCATGAGCAGGATATATATTTTATTTTCCGTGTGTCCTCTCTTATTTTTTGGAGTATGGTTTTATAGTTTTCTTTGTATAGGTCCTTCCATCTTTGGTCAAGTTAACTCCAAAATATTTGAGTTTGTGTGGCACTAATGTGAATGGTATTGCCTTCTAAAAGTCCATCTCTTCCCTATCATTATTGGTGTATAAAAAGCCATTAATTTCTGTGTGATAATTTTGTATCCTGTCACATTGCTATATTAATCTATTATTTCTAGAAGCTTTTTGGTAGAGTCTTTAGGGTTCTCTACGTAGAGTATTATGTCATCTGTAAACAGTGAGAGCTTGACTTCTTCCTTTACTATCTGTATTACTTAATATTATTTTCTTGCCTGATCGCTATAGCAAGTATTTTCAGTGCTATGTTGAAGAGGAGTGGTGAGAGCGGACAGCCTAGTCTTGTATGAGAATTTAGAGGAAAGGCTTTTAATTTTTCTCCATTGAGAATAATATTTGCCATTGGCTTGTGGCAGATGTCTTCAACTAGATTGAGAAAGGTTCCTTTCATTTCCATCTTGCTGAGAGTTTTGATCAAAAATGGGTGTTGGACCTTATCAAATGCTTTCTCTGCATCTATTGATATGATCATGTGTTTTTTATTTTTCTTGTTGTTGATGTTTTGTATTATGTTGATAGATTTACAGATGTTAAACCATCCTTGCATTCCTGGGATGAAACCTACTTAGTCATAGTGATCTTCTTGACACTTGCAGTGTATCCTATTTTCCAGTATTTTGTTGAAGATTTTTGAATCTGCATCCATCAGAGATATTGGTCTGTAATTTTCTTTTTTGGCAGCATTTCTGTCTGGTTTTGGTATAAAGGTGATGTTGGCTTCATAAAAGCTGTTTGGGAATGTTCTTGTTTTTTAATTTCATGGAAGAGCCTGGCAGGGATTGATAGTAGCTCCTCTTGAAAGATTTGAAAGAGTTCATTAGTAAATCCATCTGGGCCTGGGCTTTTCTTTTTAGGCAGATATTTGATTACAGTTTCAATTTCCTCCATAGTGATGGGGGTGTTTAGATATGCTACATCCTCCTTACTTAACCGTGTTAGTTTTTGTGTCCAGGAATTTATCCATTTCTTCTAGGTTCTCATGTTTAGTAGCACAAAGTTTCTCAAAGTAGTCTCTCCCTTTGGATCTCTGCAATATCTGTCGTGATCTCCCCCTTTTCATTTCTAATATGGGTTACCAGGTTTTTCTCTTTCTCTTTCTTTGTGAATTTTCCCAATGATCTATCAATCTGTTTATTTTTTCAAAGAACCAACTTCTGCTATTGTTGACCTTTCGGATTGTTTTTTGGGTTTCCACTTCAATTTTTTAATTTTTTTTTAATTTTAATTATGAGAACAATGATGCAAAGAGGACAAGGTAAAGTTACAGTGAAAGAACAGTCATCCATAAACAGAGTTCTCAGAAGAAATCCCCTTGCTGACGCCTAAATATTGAACTTACAGTCAAAAAAACATTAAGAAAAATAAGGCAGAACCCATGTACAATTATTTTTTCCACAAGTCCCCAGATTGTAGTACATTATAACATTTTTTAGTAGTACACAAAGCAACCTAAAGCCATGAGATTTATGTGATTCCTTAACTTTGGAGGCATAGTATTTTTATATATTCATGCACATACATATTAGTTTAAGTTAACATCAAAATTTTAAGAGGTTTTTTTTAAGGTTTAGTCAAAAGGGCACAGTAAAAACGGTGTTAGAGTGGAAAATATTGTTTGCATAGGCCCACCAAAATATGGGAGTCATAGAAAGGAATAGCCTTGGTCTAAATACAAGGAGACCACTACCCCTGAAGTTTCCTGGCATAAGATCAACTCTAGGCTCCAGGAAAACTAGTTTATTCAATCCAAGTCATTGTCTGTAGTGCCAATACAGTTTTATTTTTCATGCAGTCCTATTGTTGGCATCAAGTTTCTGTATTAAAGATTCTGGAATCTGCACATCCTACATTGAAATCAGGCTGGTGTGGAGTATCCTCTAGTTTCACCTCACAATTAAGGGGCAATACAGCATGCCCTGTTCAGTAACCCACCCCCCTAAGCCTGGTTAAGAAGGCCTCCTGCATGGCAGAGGCCTGCCAAACTTCATGCTGCTAGACTCCCGGCTCCCAGAAAGGAGAAAGATCCTTCAAAAAGCTGGGAGGCCAGAAGTTCAGACCCCACCCAGCAGGTCCACTTCATGGATTTCTGCTTTCAGCTTTGTGATTTCCTTCTGTCTCCCTATTTTTGGTTTCTTTTTTTGGTCATTTTCTAATTTTGTGAGCTGCATCATTAAGTTATTTAGGTATACCCCTTTTTTTTTCCTGATGTGTGCTTGCAAAGCTATACATTTTCTTCTCAGGACCACTTTTGTTGTGTTCCATAGATTCTGGCAGTTTGTGTCTTCATTATCATTTGTTTCCAGGAAAGTTTTTATTTCCTCTTTGATTTCATCTCAGACCCACTGGTTGTTCAGTAGCAGGCTGTTTAATTTCCAATTCTTAAAGATTTTCTTCTGTGTCCCTATGTAGTACGTATCTAATTTCAGAGCCTTGAGGTCAGCAAAGGTAGCCTGCAAGATTTCTATCCTCTTGATTTTATGAAGGTATATTTTGTGTGTCAGCATGTGATCTATCCTGGAGAATGACCCATGTACATTGGAGAAGAATGTGTATTCAGGTTTTTTGGGATGGAATGTCCTATATATGTCTACTAGTCCTTTTTCTTCCATTTCTCTTTTTAGGGCTAGTATTGTTTTGTTAGGTTTCAGTCTGGTTGACCTATCAAGTGTTGATAGGGCCGTGTTGAGGTCTCCCACAATTATTGTGTTATTATTGATGTCTTCTTTGAGATTTGTTAATAATCGTATTAGATAATGGTCTCTCATTGGGTACATATATGTTTAAAAGTCTGATTTCTTCCTGTTGCATATATCACTTGATTAGTACATAGTGTCCATTTTTGACCTTTACAACTTTTCTGAGTATAAAGTTGGTGTCATCGGATATTAATATGGCCACCCCAGCTTTTTTAAGGGTGCTGTTTGCTCAGGTAATTTTCCTCCAGCCTTTGATTTTGAATCTATGTTTGTTCTGATTATTCAGGTGTGTTTTTTTGTAGGCAGCAGAAAGTTGGATTCATCTTTTTGACTCATTTTGCCACTCTGTGAATTTTAATTGGTGAATTTAGTCCACTGACATTGAGGGAGATGATTGTCATAGGATGTAATGTTATCTTTGTAGATAAGTTTGCTGTGTTTGTTGGTCACTTTTGTATTAAAGTAGACCTTTCAGTTTTTCCTTTAAGGCTGGTTTTTCACTGTGAAGTTTCTGAGCTGTTTTTTATTCATGAAGCTATGTATCCTTCCTTCAAACCTGAATGTGAGTCGGGCAGGGTGCAGTATTCTCCTTGAGGCATTCATTTCATTCAGTCTTGTCACAATATCCCACCACTGTCTTCTGGCCTTAAGAGTTTCTTGTGACATGTCTGCTGTAAGTATTAAGGATACTCCTTTGAATGTAATTTCCCTTTTTGATCTTGCTGCTTTCAGTATTCTATATCTGTGGGATTTGTCGTAACAAGGATGTGTCTTGGTGTGTTTTTCTTTGGGTCTCTTTTAGCTGGTAATCTTTGGGCATGCAGGATTTGATTGCATGTAGTGTATAACTTTGGGAGTATCTCTTTGATTATGCCTTTGACAGTTGATTCTTCCTGGGGATCTCCTATCTGGGCCTCTGGAATGCCAATGATTCTTATGTTGTTTCTGTTGAGTTTATCAAAGATTTCTATTTTCATTTGTTCCCATTCTTTGAGTACTTTTTCCATTGCCTGATCATTTGCCTTAAGGTTCCTTTCCAATTTTTTCTGTTGTGTTGAGTTTTTTTTCCATCTCATCTTCCAGCACATTGATTCTGTTCTCAGCAGCTGTTAACCTGCTGGAGAGGCTATCTACTGAGTTTTTCAGTTGAGCTACCATGTTTTTCAGATCTGTTATTTCAGTTTGGAGTTTTCTGATTTCTGTCTTTGTGTTCTTTTCAGATCAATCAATGCTTTCTTTGAGTTCTACGAATATCTTCCATATTTCTATTCTAAACTCCTTATCTAAGAGGTTAATCAGATGGTTGGAATTTTTTGGGTCATCAGAACTATCATCTTCATTCTCTATCCATGGTATTTGCCTGTGAGGCTTCCCCATTGTCACACTTGTAGTGTGATTTTTTTCTGCGTGTTGTGGTGAGGTTTATTGGTTAGAAAGTCTGCGAGGATGTGAAGCGAAGTGGACTGGCGCACAGTGGACCAGCCGCACTCTTATTTTGCCTATAGATGACATTTTTTGGGGGCTGCACTTCCTAGGCCTGAGGAGAGCTTTAATTATTCAGAAAATACAGACAAAGTAATGCAAAGAGTTCCCTTCAAGTCCTCATGGTCATCCAAGGCACAGCATGAGTGCGGAGCCAGCCAAGAACTCTCTGTAGCAGGCAGGATCGCCGGCAGGAATGCTGATGAAATCCAGTCTCAAGAGGCTGGAAACACCATGGCCCAAGATGGCTTCTGTGCCCTTCTGACACCAAGCAGAAACCAGTAGGAATCAGTGTGCAAATGTCCTGACCCGCCTCTGAAGCAGGCAGGATTACTGGCAGGAACGCTGATAAAATCCAGTCTCAGGCAGCTGGAAACCACATGGCCCAAGATGGCTTCTGCGCCCTTCTCAGAATCAAGCAATTTTCTACAATCTGGAAGAAACTGGAAGATAAACTGTCGAGTAAAGTAAGCCCCTCCCCAAATACAGTATGATCTCAATCTCACTTATTTTTGGTATATAGTATAAATGGTTCAGGAAATGATATAGAGACAAGGAGGAGTGCCTCAATAACACTCACCTTAGAAGAAAGGTAAGGTAATGAAAGAAGAAAAAAATCAAAGAGGTTGGGAAGAAGAAAATAAACAATGATGCCAATGTGGGAACAGGTATCAAGGACCTTAGGTATATTATTATACTTGAGTTACACCTAGTATAGATGGGGAAAGACTCAGCGACACTGAAAACATAATATCCTGACTACATCTACTAAACTTTAAAATGTACCTGTCAAGGTAGTAGGTTGTGGGATAAGGGTGAAGGGGACCTGGAAACATTGATGAAGAAATCACCACCTATAATGGATTGTGATGGTGCATTGCATGTCTAAAACTCAACAATGAGCATCTTTCAAATCACAATGCAAAGAATATTAAATAAAGGACATACAAAGCACTCAGAAAGCTGAGTCCCCCCAAACCAAACAAAGCTATTAAAAATGTGGAGCTGAAATGAATAGACACTTCTTGGAGGAAGACAGAAGGATGGCCAACAAACAGATGAAAACATGCTCACCTTCACTCATCATCAGGGAGATCCAAATCAAGACAACAGTGAGATACCACCTTGCACCAGTGAGGATGGATCACATCAAAAATAAGGGGAACAAACTCTGTTGGCGGGGATGCGGTATGGAAGGCACTCTCATCCACTGCTGGTGGGAATGTCCCCTAGTCCAACACCTATGAAGAACAGTCTGGAGAGTGCTCAAAGAACTCAGAATTGAGCTGCCATTTGACCCAGCAATTTCTCTTCTAGGTATATACCCCCAAGTTGGAAAGACATTCATTCCAAAATACGTGTGCACCCCACTATTTATCGCAGCACTCAGGATAATAGCCAAGTCTTGGAACCAACTTAGATGTCCAACAACAGATGAATGGATCATTAAGATGTGGTATTCGTACACAATAGAATACTACATGACAGTCAGAAATGGTACAATCACAGACTTTGCAGCAACACGGATAGACCTAGAACATATTATGTTAAACGAAGTAAGTCAGAAGACAAAAGATAGACACAGAATGATAGCACTATTCTGAAGCACCTAGAATATATACCTTACAGACAACTAATACTCAACAATAAAATAGCAGGGTATATCAGGGTAGAAACTCCAAACACTGTAATACTCAATGTATACTCGGGAGCAGTGCCCAAAACGCATGAAAAAGGAACAACACAAACTATTGACTACACATTATACCACAAAGAAATCAGCAACAGTAGAAACAGCAGCATAGAGAGAACAGGTAAGTGATCAGCCTTCCACTACAAAGGCCCATAATAATCCCTTAGGGAACTTATACAGGATCACAAGTAAAGTATACCATGGGAAATCACTAACTCCAAGGAAACATCCCATAACACTATGTTTTAATGTCTTAATCTTACTATATTTAAAATAACCTCTCAGCTTTTCTGTCCACAGGTGTTCTTGGATACAATGGGTGGACAAACTAAGATGGCATCTCGGGGCTCAGTCACACAAGATATCATACCCAGATTGCACTAATAGAATGTCCCGAGAAAACTCTTTAACATACACTTTATTTCTAGGTTATACCCTCTTTTAGGATGTGACCAGTCAGACCACCGAAGCAGCAACTGTGACGTACAGACTTATACTACAGGCCCTACTCATCGAACATATGCAAGCAAACTAGCATTTTCTTGCTATTTTCTCCTCTCTTCTCACTACTTTCTTTTTCTTTTCTTTTCTTCTCTTTTCTTCTCTTTTCTTTTTTCTTTTCTCTTCTCCCTTTCTTTCAAATATATTTTCTCTTTTCTTCTTTCTTACCCCTTCCATATACTTTCCCCCTCCCCCCCCTTTGGAAATCCAACAATCCCTTCACCCTCAATCCCATCCATACCTCCCACTGTATTGAAACTCTTCACCCTTAGTTCTTAATCCATTAGGCATCAAGACTGACCTCCTACCCCAACGAGCCAGCACCCAGCACCCAAGCGAAGATAGACCTAGTCAAACCCACACCTGCCCCCTGCAAGAAAAGGCAACCAACTCCCCTGCAGACTCATGCTGCACAGACCTCCGTATTGAATCCCCCTACCGTGGACTCTTACTTGAAACTGGACTTAGCTCTAAAAGTATCCCCAAAACAAGAAATCTTGCAAGACCTCCCTGCCGCAAATCCTTTGCCAATCTCAAGAAGGTCAGGGGGAGTGATGGAAAGGTGCCTGGGAACCCACACACCACAAAAAAATCCCAAAAGACAATGGGGAAACCTATACTTCCAACATAAGTATAAAACCGGTATTGCACCACCTCTTTACCTGCTTATCCCCAAAAGTAAGGTAGTCTCATACATCACATGGTTCCTTTAATTATTTTGTTAATTCATTTTCAGCGTTTGTTCTATATATACATATGTGAGCACATATGCTTTTATTCCTTCCTACTTTTATCTTGTTTGGATGTGTGACCTGTTTTGGTTTTCTTCTCTGTCCATCCCAAATGCACCAACAATATAAAGTAGTACCATTTCTTCCTGCAAAGGCACACTAAAAAAAAGGGGAAAATCTTACACATAAAAAAGAGCTCTTATCTACTAGAGATAAGAACTCATACTTGTTTACAATACAGGGATATCTCCCACCTGGAAAATATGTCACACGGACCCAACTTAGACCTCAGGTGATTAGACATCATCTGTCCAGACTTGAACCCTGGATCCCAGACATAGAATCGACATAGTTCTTCACAATAGCTACAGGAAACAAATCGCAGCCAGGACATCCTTAATAATGCTGGGCCACCAACAAGTGCCAGCTCTAATATTATATCCTGACAACAAAGAAAATGGGAACAACTTGACCTAAGAATAGGTTATCCTACCTCACCAGCTAATGACAAGAAAAAATCAGAAGACTTGTCACCCTTTGGTCAGTCCAAAAGCCAAGATCGTGATTTACAGATGACTGGCTGCTAGAACCATGACTGGACTGAATATATCTTGAGACCAATAAAAAAGCCCTAGTGTAGGGTTTGAAATATGACCCACACAACCACCATGATCCCCAGTTCCAAAGGTTTGGCAGAGACAATAGCAACGGAATGGGGCTTCTGGAAACACAATGAAAGACGCTATCCTAGGTGCCATCCTAGTTTCAGTGCAAAGAGCAAGACCAGCAACCACAGAAGATGGATTAAAATGACACTGAGGGAACAGAACTTCTAGAACCACAAAGAAAGACTTCATCATATGTCCCACTCTGGGACCTGTGTAGATACTGAGATCTCTAGATACTGAGGTCTTATTTCATCACCCAGGATGGATCAGAAGTTTACCAAACACCACGATAGCACCACTGGTAGAGTAAATGAACCTGAAAGTAATCTATAGTTAATCCCGTGACAATATACCCCAAGGGTGGAGAAACCCCATAGTGCTGAGGCCAAGTGAATTCCTTTTCAAATGACTTCAATATTTACTGTGCCAGTGCAGGAGGGGAAAAAAAGGCAAAAAGCACAAAACATTTTTTATCTTTTATATATTATTTTTTCTTCATTTATTATTATTATTTTTATTTTTATTTACATATCTACTTTTTGTCTATTTCTTTGTTTTGCTGTGTATATTGAAGTTGTTGTCCCCATTTATATTTATGTTGCTTTTTTCTTCTTCTATTCTTTTCTTTCTTTAGGTGCTCTGCCATGTTTTTTTAACTCAAGACCATGGCTTTTTTTGTGGTGCCTATCTTTATCACTGGAGTGCTCACTGGATATTTGACACCTCTTTTTGTACTGTTGGGGTATTTCACTTTCTTTTTCTCCTTCATTTCTCAAACCAACGATGAGAGCCTCTAGAACAATTCCGCCCATTTTTGGCATATTAGACTTTTACCCCAGTTTATTACTTTTTTCTTCTTCAAATAAAACTACATAACTTGAACTATATAGTCCTTCCACCCAGTTAGAGGGGGAAATAAGGGAGGCACCAAGACCAAGACTACTAAGTAGTAAGCTAGGTTCAGAGGGGACCACATATTCTCGCAGCCCTGGGGGTGAGGGAGGAGGATATGGGAGATAGAATAAACACGGAGGTGTAGGGGAGGACAAATCGGTGATGGGAACCCCCCTGATTTTATGTAACTATGTACATATAATATTATTGTCAACAATATGTAAACCACTATGATCAAAATAAAAATTATATTATTAAAAAACGAATATTAAATAAAGGAAAAGTAAGTCTCAGTTATGACTTGTAACTTTTAAATCAGAAACTTAACATCCAAATATAAATTTGTAATCCTAAATGAAAAGTCCTTTACTGATTCATTCCACAAAAGTATAACCCTGCATATTCCTTTATTCAGTTATTTCTGATTGATTTTAACTGTAACTTATTGGTAAGCTACTCTGAGGTTGTTAAAAAATTTATATAATTTACATTGATTATAAAAATGGAAATAAGAGTGCTAATTAAGAAAGCAATTTGCCAATGCTTAAAAAAAGAAATCAGTTATATTTAACCCAATCCATTTTAGGAATAAAGTGAATGGAAAAAATGACTTCTCCCTATTATATATGTACAATTTGTTATAAAAGATTTGTAACAATCAACATTTTTCCTCATTCATAAGATAAGGTTAAAAAGAGTAATGACCTGGTTTAAAGCTCAGTGTTAGTTTAATACTGCATATTTTATAGTAGAACATTTAGTATGTAGATATCTAAAACAAAACAAAATATCTGCAAATGTAAGATGGCTTCTATCTGCACTCAATCATTCTAATACTCTAATATTGAACGTCTAGATTGTACAAATGTGGAAAAAATAATTATTACTTATAAGCCATGCTATCTATGGTTATTCATTTTACTAGTTTGAAATAAAAATAAAGTATGTAAATATAATGAAAAGTCTGGTTCTGTATGGATACTGTTAAAGAAACTTGTAATTCCAAGAAATTTATAAAGGTATTAGAATTAGTAGACTTTGGAATGAATTAATGGTAGAATAAAAGCTATAGTCCATCACTTACTGAATAAATTTTATGGTTACTCAGAAAATCATGTTTTTGTTTTTGTTTTAAATTATATAAAGTAATACTTTTCTTTCTCAAAAAATTAAGAGAATTGTAATGATTTACAGCATAAAATAATCAAACTATAGAGAAATTATAGAATATTTCCAAAGTCATATAATTAGGAGTCAATGAATGTCTATATGTTGGCTTATATATTTTAAAATAAAATGTTATTTGAGGGAAGTGAGTGTAGTATACTAGGTAGAGCATTTGTCTTGAACACAGCCTACTGGTTTCAGTTCTTGTCATCCTATCTGCCAGGAATAATTCTTCAATCAGAGCCAGGAGTAATCCCTGAGAACCACTAGGAATTATTTGTAATCCGCTTCTATCAAAATAAAAATTATTAACAAACAAAAAAACATTTCAAATTTAGTATCATGTTCTTGAATTCCCAAAGGCTATGTATATTTTGCATATATGACATATCACTACATAACATTGTTTATTGTCTAATTTGAATTGTGTAATAACATGATATTGTATTAAGTCTACTAACAGTGACAAAAAATGAATAATATTATATTATAAAATACGTATGAGGGATACTGAAAAAATAGTACAGTGGGGACGGTGTTTGGTTTTGCAGATGTCAAGTGAGGCTCAATCCATGGCACCACATAGGGTTCTCCAAACACCAGAGAAATTCCGAACAAGATTCAATATTAAATACTAAATAAAACATGGGTTGGACAAGAACTAAGAATAAAGTATATAATGGATTCTTCCAAACAGTTTGATATTATTATAATTTCTCAAAATTTGTTATTTTTATTTTTGATTATGTTTTACTAATGCCACTTTTTATAGACAAATGATATGACAAATAATTTAAATTTATAAATGTTCAAAATTAAGAGAATATGACTGTTAATAGTTACTGAACCTGAGTTATCTTATTTTGTTGTGTGTAAAGGGAATTCAAATATTGTATACATTATTACAATGACTGCTTAGACACAGAGAGGACCATTTATACTAGTAGCCCAGGGGTAAGGGTGGGTGATATGGGATCCAAGCTAGGAACGGGGGTGGAGGGAGGACAACTTTGGTGATGGAATTCTCCTGATTCAATGTTAATATGTACCTAAAATATTACTGTGAAATATATGTTATCTTACTTTGGCCAAAATAAAAAGTATTATAAAATATATATATATGTATATATATATATATATATATGTGTGTGTGTGTATATATATATATATGTGTGTGTATATATATATATCTCATTTTGTTCATATCTACTTCGACTTTTTTATTTGTTTTTGATTTTTGGGCCACATTTAATGACCCTCAGAGGTTACTCCTGGCTATGCACTCAGAAATTGCTCCTGGCTTGGGGGACCATATGGGACACCAGGGATTGAACCACAGTCTGTCCTAGGCTAGCTCGTGCAAGGCAGACTTTTTATGGCTTGCACCACTACTTCGGCCCCTTTACTTCAACTTTTGATGGTAATTAACTTAGTGAATAATCAACATTTTTTAAATCTCATGTCTAAGTTTTACCTAATATTATAACCCAATATGCTCTTACTCATAATCCTCATCCTTGATTCTCTTTATCCATAGTTTCTATATATTCTTGTCCTTTTTTATTTAATTCCTACTCTAAGCATAGGACATAACAATACTATCTGTTTGCTTTTTTGTCTTGTTTAGTTAAACTGCCTTTAAGGTCAAGAAGCAAATAAAAACTGTAAATCTCAAACCACTTATCGAAATTTCACTTTGTAGGAATACATAATAAATGAAAGTGGATAACAAATAGTAGATCACCAAGAAACATAAATAACTACTGAGAAAGTAAAAATCTAGAATCCTAGTCTCCTGGGATTGCCCTGAAAAACCTTAGAATGATTTTTTTAATTGCCATGTTTTCCTTGCATTAGCTCTTATATCACTTATCCCATTTTTCTTCTTCTTCCTTTTTTTTTTAAAGTACTAGGAGCCTAGTATTGATTTTTCTCTGATGATTACTTAACAAGCACAGTTATGCCTAAGTGATTGATGGAACAAGTGACCTGCTAAAATGGCAATGAGAGAAAGAATTGTTTCTACTGTAAGGGTAAAACAATTATAAAGAAATATACCACACAGGCTTTGCCAGTTTTGACTTGCTGAGTCAAGCTAAATGCTTCTCTTCTTAATAGAAAGAGAAAAATGTATTGTTTAGGGATATCAATATATTCTTGTATATTATCTGCTGAATGTGGTCCCAGGATTTTTATGCCAAATATTCTTATGTAATAAGTTTGATGTTATTTACCTTGTATTATCACCATCATTAAGAATTCTGCCTGCCAAATTCTTTTTTAATATTTTATGTAAACACCTTGGTTACAAACATGATTGTGGTTGGGTTTCAGTCATGTAAAGAACACCCCCCCATCACCAGTGCAACATTCCCACCACCAATGTCCCAAATATCCTTCCTCACCACCCCACAACACCTGTACTCTAGACAGGCTCTCCACTTCCCTCATTCATTCACAATTTATGATAGTTCTCAGTGTAGTTATTTCTCTGATTGTACTCATCACTCTTTGTGGTGAGCTCACTTCATGAAGCTCATCCCAAATTCTTAATATTATATGGATTCTTCATAGTGAAAGTTTAAGAAAAAGTAGTTACTATGTAATATAACAAAACAGTTAGTTTTTTGGCAACAAATGATATCTGAGACTTCAATCTTCAATATTTTTGAAAAATATGACAATAGTGTGAATCTTGTGACGGGGTAAAAGTGTAAGTTTTCAATGTTTCTAAGGTCTTGTTTTTACTTTAAATGCAAATATACCTGGGATGGTGAGTTCTTACATCTAAGAATCTAGAATGTATTACACACAGTTTACACACACACACACACACACACACACACACACACACACACGAACACAATGTTACTTATTCTATTCCAAAATGCAAGCCCAGTGTATGGCTTCGTAATTCTTTGCCTCACCCTCTATTCGAGTCCAGTGCACAATTTCTAGGCCTTATCTCTATGCCATTCTCACTTTGTTTGAAATTGAGTGATGGGCATCTCTTGGACTGTACCCCAGCAATTTCCTGGCATCCAGAGTTTCATTAAGTCGCAGGCCCTGACTTCATATGCTTGAGTAGGATCACTGTTACCTTGTCATCTGCAGTCTGTTCATGTATTGCTTCCTGTCTGGGCAAGTGAGCTCTACCTGATTCTATAGTCTGGCTGGGCATAGTTGAGTGTGTGGAGAGAAAGAGTTCGAGAGAGAGAACCAAACTAAACATTTCCTTTTATCTGCTGTAATTCCCCCTGTATATACACACACACACACACACACACACACACACACACACACACACACACGAGAGAGAGAGAGAGAGAGAGAGGGGGGGGGGAGGGAGGGAGAGAGAGAGAGAGAGGGAGGGAGAGAGAAAGGTAGAGTGCAAACACCCACCCACTGTCTATTTTTATTTGACGGTTTTTCCAGAGGTAAAATTCAAACCGACCATTTATATTAACTAGTTTACCAGAAAATTTCTGCTTTCCCTTTTTCTTTATAACAGCCAGCTATGAATTAAACTGTAACAGCATTTAGAACATAGATAAAATATATTATCTTGTCTGGAATTATAAATCCATTTTGACTTTTGTTTATAGGACATAGAGTAAAACTAACAAGCATTTAAAGGCCAAACTTAGTTTATTAGGAAGATTAAAGAATTAAGATACCATCAAACAAAAGATTAAGTAAAACATATCTCAAACCATAGAGTAACTAAAAATCTTACAATTAAATAGATACTTTACATTGGGAGCTATTCCATATTTTCTAAATTTTATTTTCTAACTTACTGAAAGTTCAAGCTAAGATGTTTCATTATTTTATGTTATGTCTCTAGACATTTATTATTATCTAGTCTTTAGATATTTAACTTGTAATATGCAATACTGAAAGGACTAGTAGAGAAATTTAATATCTATTTTGGAAGAGGATAAGGGCAGTTTCAAATTAGCATAGGGTTCTTTCTCATTGTTCATACTTTTTCCTTCCTGGTGTTATCAGAATTAATTGGGTTCATTTTAAAAAACTTGATGGTGAAGTAGAACTAAGCAAAGAGGTACCAATAAGCAATAAAAATAGTTTCCTTTTATCTCCAGAAAACACTATGGTGTGCTCTTCTAGAAAATATAATTGTGAATAACATGAGTTATAATTACATTAACAATATTAATAAATAATAATAGCAATAATGAAATGGATTTCTTGGTTAGGTGACAAACAGGCACACATGAATATCCAGCACTTAATTTGACTAATAGGTACATTTAATTAGTCTTTTCCAGAGTATGCAGAAAAGAAAATGAGAGATTGGGCAAAGAAAAGCATGTATAACAACATAACTCAAGAATGCAATTTGGTAAATTTCACATCTCTAAATTTATGAATATTGTTGGAGTTTTTACATAAGTATTTATGCCTATTATTCTCTTTACAAAGATGAAGTAATATAGTAAAATAACAGTAAATAACAGTAATGTGTTGAGAATCGTATGATACTATTACTCATTTCATGTTTTACTAACTCATCTTCATTTTCTCCGTCTTTAGATGTAAATAGAGGAATTTTCATTTGAAGTGAGTTATGAATATTATTATAAAACATAAATAATTATATGTATTTCAGAATTTCTAAAATTGGTTCAATCTGATTGTGCTAAGAATTTAGTCAGGTAATTTCATTTTCTGTATCTTTACAGAAGTTCCTTAATTTCCTATTTTTTGCATTAAAATTTAATGTTTGTAGTCAATTTTTTTCAAGAATACCCTGTATTTATTTTTCCATATGCTTTGTCCTTTGAAATCTGTTGTTGGCAAATCTTCGTTGTTTGATTTATACAATTTTCTTACAAACCATTATTCCTCAACTTTCTTTTTTGCATCTATTACATATTTAACTTGCAATGAACTTCCTTAATACATGTATATCTTAACCCTTTTGTACTTTAATAACTGACTTGTATTATCAATAATACTTTTCTGGAAGATTTTTTATTTTGAAATGACATTGATAACCTATTTATTTTTATATCATACAGAAAATGAGATTAATAAATAACATATGAGTTTGATATAAAAGGACAATTTCTTTGCTTATGGCTGACCCAAGTATCATTGTAAACACCACAGTGTCCTGAGTGCAGAGTATAACCTGAAAACTGCCAAAAATTCTTTACAAAAAAAACAATGACTACAGCATATCATTAACATTTGATTGACACATATACTTCAAACATAAATAAAATCACCATAGGTTATCAAACATACTTTGATTTCACCATTATTAAAATATATAACTGATTTAATTTGAAATAAGATGTTATATTAAGTTTATATTGAAAAATTTTCTATATCATATTTAATTACTAAAATTGTTATGACACAAACATCTCAGGAACTAATTATACAGGTAGGTAAAATTGAAAATTATAGTTAATATATAAAAATGTGATAAACATTTTTGGCCTGATTTCACCCTTGGTGCGGCTCATCAGCCAGCCTGCCTTCCTGTGAACTTTCCGGGGAGTCTGCCTTCCCGTGAGCCTTCCGTGGAGGTGAGTCGACACGCCCAGAAAGGGAGGAGCCACTGAACTTTGCTCGATCTCAGATGCCAGCACCCTTCTGCCTCTCTACTCTGCTGTCCTGCATTTTTGGCCTGATTTCATCCTGGGTGCGGCCCATCTGCCAGCCTGCCTTCCTGTGAGCCTTCCGTGGAGGTGAGTCGACACGCCCAGAAAGGGAGAAGCCAGAGGAGCAAGGTTGCTCCGCTCCCCTTCGCGACGGTGCACAGCATTTAGCCAATGAATACAATCACAACACGTAGAAAAACACGCAGTACTAGTGTGACAATGGGGAAACAACATGGGCCAGTGCCAGACATAGAGAATGAAGATGGCAACTCTGATGACTTGAACATGATCAACCACCTAGTCAGTCTCTCAGATAAGGAGTTTAGAGTTGCAATATGGAACATGTTCAAAGAACTCAAACAAAGTATAGAAGAGAAAACTAAAAAGAATCAGGAGAATATGAAGATAGAAATGAGAAAACTCCAAACAGAAATTTCAGATCAAATAACAGGTCTGAGAAACTCAGTAGATGAATTGAAGAAAAACATGTTTGAGATTTCCCACAGGTTAACAGAAGCTGAAGATAGAATCAGTACACTGGAAGATGAGATACATAACAATTACATACAGCAGAAGAAATTGGAAAAAAGCCTCAAAGCAAATGATCAAACAATGGAAAAATTACTCAAAGAATGGGAACAGATGAAAATAGAAGTCCATGATAAGCTCAACAGAAACAACTTAAGAATCATTGGAGTCCCAGAGACTCAGGAAGAAAATCTCCAGGAAGCATCAACAGTCAAGAACATCATTAAAGAGAAACTACCAGAGATAATGAATACATGTGATCAAATCCTGCATGCCCGAAGAGTGCCAACTAAAAGAGACCCCAGAAAAAACACCCCAAGACACATCCTAGTCACAATGACGAATCCCATAGATAGAGACAGAATTCTGAAAGCAGCAAGATCGAAAAGAGAAATTACATTCAAGGGAACATCCTTGAGATTTACTGCAGACCTGTCACCAGAAACACTCAAGGCCAGAAGGCAGTGGTGGGACATAGTGACAAAACTCAATGAAATAAATGCTTCGCCTAGAATACTGCACCCAGCAAAACTCACTTTTAGGTTTGAAGGAACAATACATAGTTTCACAGACAAACAACAGCTCAAAAACTTCACAGACTCAAAACCAATCTTAAAAGAAAAACTGAACGGCATACTTTAAGACAAGGCTTACCAACAGACACACCAAACTTTAATATAAAGATGGCACTAACTCCCAGGATAATTCTTTCTCTCAATGTCAATGGACTAAATGCACCAGTTAAGAGACACAGAGTGGCTAAATGGATCAAAAAACTCAATCCAACCTTCTGCTGCCTACAAGAAACGCACCTGAATAGTCAGAACAAACATAGACTCAAAATAAAAGGCTGGAGGAAAATCATCCAAGCAAATAACACCCAAAAAAAAGCAGGAGTGGCCATATTAATATCAGATGATGCAAACTTTATACTTAGGAAAGTAGTAAGGGACAAAGATGGACATTTTGTATTAATCAAGGGATATGTACAGCAGGAAGAAATCACCCTCCTAAACATATATGCACCGAATGAGGGGCCAGCAAAATATTTAATACAACTGTTGACAAATCTGAAAAATAATATCAATAACAACACAATAATTGTGGGAGACCTCAACACGGCATTGTCAACACTAGACAGGTCAACCAGACTGAAACCCAACAAGAATATACTAGACCTGAGGAGAGAAATGGAAGTAAGAGGCCTAGTAGATATATACAGGACACTCCACCCCCAGAAGCCTGGATACACATTTTTCTCTAATGTACATGGGACATTCTCTAGGATAGACTACATGTTAGCACACAAAACATATCTCCATAATATCAAGAGGATAGAAATTTTGCAGGCTGCCTTTGATGACCACAAAGCCCTGAAATTATATATAAAATACAAAGGGACACAGAAGAAAAATTTTAACACCTGGAAGTTAAATAGCCTCATACTGAATAATCAGTGGGTCCGAGATGAAATCAAAGAGGAAATCAAAACCTTCCTGAAAACAAATGACAATGGAGACACAATTTATCAGAACCTATGGGACACAGCAAAAGCAGTACTGAGAGGAAAATTTATAGCTTTGCAAGCACACATCAGGAAAGAAGAAGGGGCATACCTGAATAGCTTAATGACGCAGCTCATAGAATTAGAAAGTGCTCAACAAAAGGATCCAAAAATAGGGAGGCAGAAGGAAATAACAAAGCTGAGAGCAGAAATCAATGAAGTGGAAACCAGAAAAACCATCCAAAAGATCAACGAAAGCAGAAGTTGGTTCTTTGAAAAAATAAACAAGATTGATAGACCACTGGCAAAACTAACAAAGAAAGAAAGAGAGAGAAACTTGATAACTCGTATTAGGAATGAAAAAGGAGAGATCACTACTGATATGGTGGAGATTCAAAGGGTAATCAGAAACTACTTTGAGAAACTCTATGCCACTAAAAATGAAAACCTGAAAGAAATGGATAAATTTTTGGAATCTTATAATCTTCCACGATTGAATGAAGAGGATGTAGCATATCTAAACACACCCATTACTATTGAGGAAATTAAGAAAGTAATCAAATGTCTGCCCAAAAACAAAAGCCCAGGCCCAGATGGATTTACTAATGAATTCTTTCAAACCTTTCAAGAGGAATTACTACCAATCCTGGCAAGACTATTTCATGAAATTGAAAAAACAGGAAAACTTCCAAATAGCTTTTATGAAGCCAACATTACCTTGATACCTAAACCAGATAGAGATGCTACGAAAAAAGAAAATTACAGACCAATATCGCTGATGAATGCAGATGCAAAGATCTTCAACAAAATCCTGGCAAATAGGATTCAATGCCTCATTAAGAAGATCATCCACTACGATCAAGTAGGTTTCATTCCAGGAATGCAAGGCTGGTTTAACATCCGTAAATCTATCAACATAATACACAACATCAACAGCAAGAAAAATAAAAATCACATGATCATATCAATCGACGCAGAGAAAGCATTTGACAAGGTCCAACACCCATTCTTGATCAAAATTCTCAGCAAGATGGGAATGGAGGGAACCTTTCTCAATATAGTTAAGGCCATTTACCACAAGCCAGAGGCAAATATTGTCCTCAATGGAGAAAAACTGAAAGCCTTTCCTCTAAATTCTGGCACAAGACAAGGCTGTCCTCTCTCACCACTCCTATTCAACATAGCACTGGAAGTACTCGCTATAGCGATTAGGCAAGAAAAGGATATCAAGGGAATCCAGATAGGAAAGGAAGAAGTCAAGCTCTCACTGTTTGCAGATGACATGATACTCTACTTAGAAAACCCCAAAGACTCTATCAAAAAGCTTCTAGAAACAATAGACTCATATAGCAAGGTGGCAGGCTACAAACTTAACACACAAAAATCAATGGCCTTCCTATACACCAATACTAATAAGGAAGAAATGGACATTAAGAAAACAACTCCATTCACTGTAGTGTCACACAAACTCAAATATCTTGGAATCAACTTGACTAAAAATGTGAAGGACCTATACAAGGAAAACTATAAAACTCTGCTCCAAGAAATAAGAGAGGACACGCGGAAATGGAAGCATATACCCTGCTCATGGATTGGCAGGATTAACATCATTAAAATGGCAATACTCCCCAAAGCACTGTACAGATTTAATGCGATCCCCCTAAAGATACCCATGACATTCTTCAAAGAAGTGGACCAGGCACTTTTGAAATTTATTTGGAACAATAAACACCCTCAAATAGCTAAAGCAATCATTGGGAAAAAGAATATGGGAGGAATTACTTTCCCCAACTTTAAACTTTACTTCAAAGCAATAGTTATCAAAACAGCATGGTATTGGAATAAAGACAGGCCCTCAGATCAGTGGAATAAGCTTGAATACTCAGAGAATGTTCCCCAGACATACAATCATCTAATTTTTGATAAAGGAGCAAAAAATCCTAACTGGAACAAAGAAAGCCTCTTCAACAAGTGGTGTTGGCAAAACTGGGTAGCCACTTGCAAAAAATTGAACTTAGACCCCCAGCTAACATCATGTACGAAGGTAAAATCCAAATGGATTAAAGACCTCGATATCAGCCCCCAAACCATAAGATATATAGAACAATACGTAGGTAAAACACTCCAGGACATTGAGGCTAAAGGCATCTTCAAGGAAGAAACTGCACTCTCCAAGCAAGTGAAAGCAGAAATTAACAGATGGGAATATATTAAGCTGAGAAGCTTCTGCACCTCAAAGGAAATAGTGCCCAAGATACAAGAGCCACCCACTGAGTGGGAGAAACTATTCACCCAATACCCATCAGATAAGGGGCTAATCTCCAAAATGTACAAGGCACTGACAGAACTTTACAAGAAAAAAACATCTAATCCCATCAAAAAATGGGGAGAAGAAATGAACAGACACTTTGACAAAGAAGAAATACAGATGGCCAAAAGACACATGAAAAAGTGCTCCACATCACTAATCATCAGGGAGATGCAAATCAAAACAACGATGAGATACCACCTCACACCACAGAGAATGGCACACATCACAAAGAATGAGAATAAACAGTGTTGGCGGGGATGTGGGGAGAAAGGAACTCTTATCCACTGCTGGTGGGAATGCTGTCTAGTTCAACCTTTATGGAAAGCGATATGGAGATTCCTCCAAAAACTGGAAATCGAGCTCCCATACGATCCAGCTATACCACTCCTAGGAATATACCCTAGGAACACAAAAATACAATACAAAAACCCCTTCCTTACACCTATATTCATTGAAGCACTATTTACCATAGCAAGACTCTGGAAACAACCAAGATGCCCTTCAACAGACGAATGGCTAAAGAAACTGTGGTACATATACACAATGGAATATTATGCAGCTGTCAGGAGAGATGAAGTCATGAAATTTTCCTATACATGGATGTACACGGAATCTATTATGCTGAGTGAAATAAGTCAGAGAGAGAGAAAAACGCAGAATGGTCTCACACATTTATGGGTTTTAAGAAAAATGAAAGCCATTCTTGCAATAATAACTTTCAGACACAAAAGAGAAAAGAGCTGGAAGTTCCAGCTCACCTCAGGAAGCTCATCAGAAAGAGTGATGAGTTTAGTTGGATAAATAACTACATTTTGAACTGTCCTAATAATGAGAATGTATGAGGGAAATTGAGAACCTGTTTAGAGTACAGGCGGGGGTCGGGTGGGGAGGAGGGAGACTTGGGACATTGGTGATGGGAATGTTGCACTGGTGATGGGTGGTGTTAAGAAGAAAAAAAAATAAAAATGTGATAAAGTTGATAAAAGAGACAAGAGATTATTTTCTTCAAGAGAGGCATAGTTGGTGTTTTTTTTCCTTTTTATGCATTCTGTCTAGAAAATGGTCCAATTATGTATTAAAGGATCTACTTTAGAAAAGTTACCTCTGCTTAGAAAAATCAATCCTGAGTTTAAAAAAGTTGAAGAATAATAATATATTTTCACAATCTTAAAAGTGCTAATATTTAATTATGTAACTCTCAAGTGCCTGCAGAATAAATCTTGAATAGCTATTTTACACCTCAATTATAATGTAACATTTCTGGACAATTTTCAAAGTGTAATACTCATGAGAGAGATAGAAAATGAAATATATCTATGAGAAAGGAAACTAAATTAAGGAGGTATTAGCTACATATAGGCAGACCTACAATGAATAAGAAATCAGTCTTCTATAAATGGGATAATTTTCACTGTCTCAAAGTGATTCTGAATATATTGGACTATATGAAAGAATTTAAACTATTAAGTGATTATATCACTATTAATTAAAGGTATTATTTGATCTTATTCTCTGCTTTATATTATATATAAATATATAATATATAATTATATATTATTCTCTGTGTCATATATAACACACATGGACACTGTTAAAAAAATAGCAAACTAAAGCCAGAGCCATGGTACGGTGGGTAGGACCTTTTCCTTGCTTGCCACTGATCTGGTTCAATCCCCAGCATCCCATATGGTCCCATGAGATTGCCAGAAGTAATTTCTGGGTACAGAGCCACGAATAATGTTTGAGTTACACTGGATGTGAAAAAAAAAAAAAAAAAAAAAACTAAACTAAACTTAAAAGCGGTAAATATGGTTATTAAGTTGAGCTTACTATATAGAGACAACAGATTTGGGGGATAGTGGGGGACTTAGACAATGTTGGAGGGAATAGATATTTTGATAAAGTGTGTGGTATCATTTATACAAAAAAACCTACCTTTGCAGCATAAAGTCACAGTAACTAAAACATTTTAATAAATATAGAAATTGCTATAATGTATTTTATATTAATAAAATATAGTTTATCTAATATATATTTTGTTCTCTTCATATAATGGTTTGAAACACTCTGGTATGATTTACTTAAAAATATTACTGACAGAGCCTGAATAGTGGCGCAAGTAGTAAGGCATCTGCCTTGCCCATGCTAGCCTAGGATTTTCCCTAGCGTCCCATATGGTCCCCCAAGCCAGGAACAATTTTTGAGCACATAGCAAGGGGTAACCCCTGAGCATCACTGGGCGTGCCCCAGAAAAAAAAGTTACTTACTTGTTTTTTCCATTATATTTGAAGTTTTTTATAATAATAATTAACATTATATCGAGTTTTTTTTTTTCTGGTTTGGTTTTAGTATTCAAACCACACCTAATAGTACTCAGTGTCTACATCTGTTTCATTTATCTGGTAGTCAGGAGATCAAGTGATATTGGAAATTAAAAACAGCTCTTTCAGATGCAAAACATGTGTTCCAAGCAATTTGATACATCTTCCTTGTTCCAAGTGATAGTTATCAGATTTTTGATAAGGCCAATAAGCCCATTGATCTTTCAATTAACTCTTATTGGTAAAAACAAAAAAGCTTGGTGCATATAAATATTATTAAAATAGACAGCATTAAAATCTATCAATACTTAGTATGAGTTACCCCCTCTATCTAGGGCAGAGTTAGTACTGTGGGTAGAGTGTTGGCCTTGCACACAGACAATTCAGCTTTAATCCCTGAACTTCATATGGTTCCCCTGACCCTAACATGAACATGAATAATGCCTGAGTAAAGATTTAGATAAGACCCAGAACACTGCTGGGTGTCGTCCTAAAACCTAAAATAAAATAAATTTTAAAAAGCACCAACTATATTTATTTAATAATTTAAAAAACATGTATTTGTCGATTCTTTGTAGATTTCTTTGTTTTGGTGTGGATATTGAAGTTGTTGTCTCCATTTATATTTTTTTCTTCATTTCTTTTCTTCCTTTATGTGCTCTGCCATGTTTTTGTTTTTTTTTTTTTTATCTCAAGACCATGGCTTTTATGTGGTGTTTATCTTTATTGTTGGAGTGCTCACTGGATATTTTATTTGACACCTCTTTTTGTACTATTGTGGTGTTTCACCTTTTTCCTCTGCATCTCTCCAACCTAGGATGAGAGCCTCCAGAAGGACTCTGCCCATTTTTGGCGTATTTGATTTTTTTCCCTAGTTTATTACTTTTCTCTTCTTCAAACAAAACCACATAACTTGAATTATCTAGTCCCGCCTCCCAATTAGAGCGGGAAATAAGGCAGGTACCAAAACCAAACAGGGGTAGGACCACTAAGTAGTAAGCTAGGCACAGAGGGGACCACTTATTCTGGCAGCCCCTGGAGTGAGGGAGGTAGGATAGGAACGGAGATGGAGGGAGGGCCATTGGGTGATGGGAATTCCCCTGATTTTAAAATATTCTTGTCAATGATATGTAAGCCACTATGATTAAAATAAAAATTGAATTTATTAAAAAATGAAGAAACAAAAGTTAAAAAAAATTCACTAGACTAACAAATAAAACTTTTTTTCTTAAAAAAATCATCATTTACCTTAGAAATGTTACTTTCTATATTGATCTTGATCATAAAATTAGGTTTACTGATTTAGAACACCATATAAATATAATAGGATTTTGAAAAGAAAATCCACTTTGTGGGGTGGGGAGGAGGGCACTCAGGGAATCACTCCTGGCTCTGAGCTCAGAAACGCTCCTGTCAGGCTCATGGGATCATATGGGATGGCAGAGATAGACCCCGGTTCATCCAGGTAGTTGCTTGCAATGCAAAAGCCCTAAAGCTGTGCTATCACTCCTGCTCGGAAAATCCACCTACTAATTAAATTTATTTAAAATGTACAAAACAGTTCTTGTAGAAAAAAAAAAGAAAATCAATTAGAATAACCTAAAAAAAAACTACCATTTCTACAGTATGCAGAAATGGTTTGAAGAATACAGTGAAATAGAGAACAATTGATGTCAGCAGTGATACATTAGATACTAGCTCCTGGATTTTATACACTGATTTGTCTGATCCATTGGATTCTACTTTTCAACCTGAAGAATACCGCAGTGTAGAACATGTGCTGGACCAAATGGAAGTGACAGAGAAAAAGTATCCCAGAAATGGTAATTTTGCAAGGTGAAAAAGTTAGTCTCTACTATTAGAAGTGTACTATACCATTAAATGAATAAATTTGTACTAAATAATGATACCTAAGAAATTTAAAAATGGAATTGACATTGTAACTTGCTTTATTAATAATTGTGTGATTTTATCATATAATATCACACCTTGAATCAAATTAATTATAATTACAATGTTTAACTTATACATGTTTTATAACAAAAAACTCATGTGTAAAAGTATAAATATAAATGCCCATATTTATGTATATCTTGTTTCTGTCACTTTTTTCCTCCTTTGAAAACAAAATGTAAAAACATACTTAGTCTTTAAGTGAAGATAGAAATGTATTATGTTGAAGAATCAGTGAAAATGATCTAGAACGAAACATTATAAATAATCTATTATATATTTTATCACAAAAAAGCCCTCAGTCAAGTGTGTAAGCAAAACTAGAGTAAGTCATGAATAAATAAAGTGGCATTGCCTATAAACATACATTTTATTTTCTTTTTTTTTTTTTTTTTTTTAATTTTTTTTTTATTTAAACACCTTGATTACATACATGATTGTGTTTGGGTTTCAGTCATAAAAGGAACACCACCCATCACCAGTGCAACATTCCCATCACCCAAGTCCCAAATCACCCTCCTCCCCACCCAACCCCCGCCTGTACCCTAAACAGGCTCTACATTTCCCTCATACATTCTCAATATTAGGACAGTTCAAAATGTAGTTATTTCTCTAACTAAACTCATCACTCTTTGTGGTGAGCTTCCTGAGGTGAGCTGGAACTTCCAGCTCTTTTCTCTTTTGTGTCTGAAAATTATTATTACAAGGGTGTCTTTCATTTTTCTTAAAACCCATAGATGAGTGAGACCATTCTGCGTTTTTCTCTCTCTCTCTGACTTATTTCACTCAGCATAATAGATTCCATGTACATCCATGTATAGGAAAATTTCATGACTTCATCTCTCCTGACAGCTGCATAATATTCCATTGTGTATATGTACCACAGTTTCTTTAGCCATTCATCTGTTGAAGGGCATCTTGGTTGTTTCCAGAGTCTTGCTATGGTAAATAGAGCTGCAATGAATATAGGTGTAAGGAAGGGGTTTTTGTATTGTATTTTTGTGTTCCTAGGGTATATTCCTAGGAGTGGTATAGCTGGATCGTATGGGAGCTCGATTTCCAGTTTTTGGAGGAATCTCCATATCGCTTTCCATAAAGGTTGAACTAGACAGCATTCCCACCAGCAGTGGATAAGAGTTCCTTTCTCTCCACATCCCCGCCAACACTGTTTATTCTCATTCTTTGTGATGTGTGCCATTCTCTGGGGTGTGAGGTGGTATCTCATCGTTGTTTTGATTTGCATCTCCCTGATGATTAGTGATGTGGAACATTTTTTCATGTGTCTTTTGGCCATGCGTATTTCTTCTTTGTCAAAGTGTCTGTTCATTTCTTCTCCCCATTTTTTGATGGGGTTAGATGTTTTTTTCTTGTAAAGTTCTGTCAGTGCCTTGTATATTTTGGAGATTAGCCCCTTATCTGATGGGTATTGGGTGAATAGTTTCTCCCACTCAGTGGGTGGCTCTTGTATCCTGGGCACTATTTCCTTTGAGGTGCAGAAGCTTCTCAGCTTAATATATTCCCATCTGTTAATCTCTGCTTTCACTTGCTTGGAGAGTGCAGTTTCCTCCTTGAAGATGCCTGTAATGTCCTGTAGTGTTTTGCCTATGTGCTGTTCTATATATCTTATGGTTTTGGGGCTGATATCGAGGTCTTTAATCCATTTGGATTTTACCTTTGTACATGATGTTAGCTGGGGGTCTAAGTTTAATTTTTTGCAAGTGGCTATCCAATTGTGCCAACACCACTTGTTGAAGAGGCTTTCCCTGCTCCATTTAGGATTTCCTGCTCCTTTATCAAAAATTAGATGGTTGTATCTCTGGGGAACATTTTCTGAGTATTCAAGCCTATTCCACTGATCTGAGGACCTATCCTTATTCCAATACCATGCTGTTTTGATAACTGTTGCTTTGTAGTACAGTTTAAAGTTGGGAAAAGTAATTCCTCCCATATTCTTTTTCCCAATGATTGCTTTAGCTATTCGAGGGTGTTTATTGTTCCAAATGAATTTCAAAAGTGTCTGATCCACTTCTTTGAAGAATGTCATGGGTATCTTTAGAGGGATGGCATTAAATCTGTATAATGCCTTGGGGAGTATTGACATTTTGATGATGTTAATCCTGCCAATCCATGAGCAGGGTATGTGTTTCCATTTCCGTGTGTCCTCTCTTATTTCTTGGAGCAGAGTTTTATAGTTTTCTTTGTATAGGTCCTTCACATATTTAGTCAAGTTGATTCCAAGATATTTGAGTTTGTGTGGTACTATTGTGAATGGGGTTGTTTTCTTAATGTCCATTTCTTCTTTATTACTGTTGGTGTATAGAAAGGCCATTGATTTTTGTGTGTTAATTTTGTAGCCTGCCACCTTGCTATATGAGTCTATTGTTTCTAGAAGCTTTTTGATAGAGTCTTTAGGGTTTTCTAAGTAGAGTATCATGTCATCTGCAAACAGTGAGAGCTTGACTTCTTCCTTTCCTATCTGGATTCCCTTGATATCCTTTTCTTGCCTAATCGCTATAGCAAGTACTTCCAGTGCTATGTTGAATAGGAGTGGTGAGAGAGGACAGCCTTGTCTTGTGCCAGAATTTAGAGGGAAGGCTTTCAGTTTTTCTCCATTGAGGATAATATTTGCCACTGGCTTGTGGTAGATGGCCTTCACTATATTGAGAAAGGTTCCCTCCATTCCCATCTTGCTGAGAGTTTTGATCAAGAATGGGTGTTGGACCTTATCAAATGCTTTCTCTGCATCTATTGATATGATCATGTGGTTTTTATTTTTCTTGTTATTGATGTTGTGTATTATGTTGATAGATTTACGGATGTTAAACCAGCCTTGCATTCCTGGGATGAAACCTACTTGATCGTAGTGGATGATCTTCTTAATGAGGCATTGAATCCTATTTGCCAGGATTTTGTTGAGGATCTTTGCATCTGCATTCATCAGTGATATTGGTCTGTAATTTTCTTTTTTGGTAGCGTCTCTGTCTGGTTTAGGTATCAAGGTGATGTTGGCTTCATAAAAGCTATTTGGAAGTGTTTCTGTTTGTTCAATTTCATGAAAGAGTCTTGCCAAGATTGGCAGTAGTTCCTCTTGGAAAGTTTGATAGAATTCATTAGTGAATCCATCTGGACCTGGGCTTTTGTTTTTCGGCAGACATTTGATTACTGTTTTAATTTCATCAATGGTGATGGGGGTGTTTAGATATGCTACATCCTCTTCCTTCAACCGTGGAAGATTATAAGAGTCCAAGAATTTATCCATTTCTTCCAGGTTCTCATTTTTAGTGGCGTAGAGTTTTTCAAAGTAGTTTCTGATTACCCTTTGAATCTCTGTCATATCAGTAGTGATCTCTCCTTTTTCATTCCTGATACGAGTTATCAAGTTTCTCTCTCTCTTTCTTTGTTAGGTTTGCCAGTGGTCTATCGATCTTGTTTATTTTTTCAAAGAACCAACTTCTGCTTTCGTTGATCTTTCGGATTGTTTTTTGAGTTTCCACTTCGTTGATTTCTGCTCTCAGCTTTGTTATTTCCTTCTGTCTTCCTGTTCTTGGGTCCTTTTGTTGAGCATTTTCTAGTTCTATTAGCTGTGTCATTAAGCTACTCAGGTAAGCTCCTTCTTCCTTCCTGATGTGTGCTTGCAAAGCTATAAATTTTCCTCTCAGTACTGCTTTTGCTGTGTCCCATAAGTTCTGAGAGTTTGTGTCTTTATTGTCATTTGTTTCCAGGAACCTTTTGATTTCCTCCTTGATTTCATCTCGGACCCACTGGTTATTGAGCATGAGGCTGTTTAACTTCCAGGTGTTAAAGTGTTTCTTCTGAGTCCCTTTGGAGTTCACAAATAATTTCAGAGCCTTGTGGTCAGCGAAGGTAGTCTGCAAAATTTCTATCCTCTTGATCTTATGGAGGTATGTTTTATGTGCCAGCATGTAGTCTATCCTGGAGAATGTCCCATGTACATTGGAGAAGAATGTGTATCCAGGTTTCTGGGGATGGAGTGTCCTATATATATCCACTAGGCCTCTTTCTTCCATTTCTCTCCTCAGGTCTAGTATATTCTTGTTGGGTTTCAGTCTGGTTGACCTGTCCAGTGTTGACAAAGCCGTGTTTAGGTCCCCCACAATTATTGTGTTGTTGTTGATATTATTTTTCAGATTTGTCAGCAGTTGTATTAAATATTTTGCTGGCCCCTCATTCGGTGCATATATGTTTAGGAGAGTGAATTCTTCCTGCTCTACGTACCCCTTGATTAATATAAAATGTCCGTCTTTGTCCCTTACAACCTTCCTGAGTATAAAGTTTGCATTATCTGATATTAGTATGGCCACTCCAGCTTTTTTATGGGTGTTGTTTGCTTGGATAACTTTTCTCCAGCCTTTTATTTTGAGTCTATGTTTGTTCTGACTATTCAGGTGCGTTTCTTGTAGGCAGCAGAAGGTTGGATTGAGTTTTTTGATCCATTTAGCCACTCTGTGTCTCTTAACTGGTGCATTTAGTCCATTGACGTTGAGAGAAAGAATTGTCCTGGGATTTAACGCCATCTTTATTTCAAAATTTGGTGTGTCTTTTGGGTAGTCTTGTCTTAGATTAGGTCTTTCAGTTTTTCTCTTAAGACTGGTTTTGTGTCTGTGAAGTTTCTGAGCTGTTTTTTGTCTGTGAAACCATGTATTCTTCCATCAAACCGGAAAGTGAGTTTTGCTGGGTATAGTATTCTGGGTGAAGCATTCATTTCATTCAGTCTTGTCACAATATCCCACCACTGCTTTCTGGCATTGAGCGTTTCTGGTGACAGGTCTGCTGTAAATCTCAGGGAAGCTTGCTTGAACATGATTTCCCCTTTTGATCTTGCTGTTTTCAGAATTCTGTCTCTATCTGTGGGATTTGTCATTGTGACTAGGATGTGTCTTGGGGTGGTTTTTCTGGGGTCTCTTTTGGTTGGTACTCTTCGGGCATGCAGGATTTGATCACATATATTCTTTAGCTCTGGGAGTTTCTCTTTAATGATGTTCTTGACCATTGATTCTTCCTGGAAATTTTCTTCCTGGGTCTCTGGGACTCCAATGATTCTTAAGTTGTTTCTGTTGATCTTATCATAGACTTCTATTTTCGTCTGTTCCCATTCTTTGACTAATTTTTCCATTGTCTGCTCATTTGCTTTAAGTTTTTTGTCCAATCTCTCCTGCTGTATGGAATTGTTATGTATCTCATCTTCCACAGCACCAAGTCTATTCTCAGCTTCTGATACCCTGTCCCAGAGCTTATCCATTTTGTCATTCACTTCGTTTACTGAGTTTTTCAGGCCTGTTAGTTGACATGTTATTTCAGTTTGGAGTTTTGTCATTTCTGCCTTCATATTTTCTTGGTTCTTATTAGTGTTCTGTTCAACTCGATCCATGGTTTCTTGGAGTCTGTTGAGCACCTTCCATATTGCTAGTCTAAAGTCCTTATCTGAGAGGTTGATTAGTTGTTCAGTCATTATCTGGTCCTCAGAATTGTCATCTTCATTCTCTATGTCTGATGCTGGCCTGCGCTGTTTCCCCATTGTCACATTTGTATTGTGGGTTTTTCTACGTGTTGTAGTGGTATTCATTGTCTATATGATGTAGGCAGCACACTCCTCTGGCTCCTCCCTTTCTGGATGGGCTGACTTGCCTCTAAGGGAGGGGAGTCCTCCGTGGATGAAGCCTCACACTGGGTCAAATCTTAGGCCCGAGCATGTAACAGAGAAGACAGTCCAGAGAGAAATGTTTGCTTCTGTGATATAGCGCCGTTCTTAGTGTGATTTTTCCTTCTTGTTGCAATGGAGTTCTTTCCTTAGAAAGAGTGCACGGCCGCGTAGCGAAGCGGAGCGGCCGTGCTCCTCTGAGCCTCTTTTTGCCCCACTCGCAAGAGTTTCACGCAAGAGGACAGTAGACAGACATAGACAGGTCACACTCACAGTCTTTCACAGCTGAGCCCCACTGGGCCGGTGTACTTTCGCGGATTTTCCCCGCCTGGTGTCACACACAGGGAGCCAGCTTTTGCAAAGGATAGCCGGCTTTTATGCTCTGAAGTCCCTCCCTGAAAATGGCGTCTGGGCGAGCGAGGTTTCTGGAGGCTCTTTTTGCCCCACTCGCAAGAGTTTCACGCAAGAGGACAGTAGACAGACATAGACAGGTCACACTCACAGTCTTTCACAGCTGAGCCCCACTGGGCCGGTGTACTTTCGCGGATTTTCCCCGCCTGGTGTCACACACAGGGAGCCAGCTTTTGCAAAGGATAGCCGGCTTTTATGCTCTGAAGTCCCTCCCTGAAAATGGCGTCTGGGCGAGCGAGGTTTCTGGAGGCTCTTTTTGCCCCACTCGCAAGAGTTTCACGCAAGAGGACAGTAGACAGACATAGACAGGTCACACTCACAGTCTTTCACAGCTGAGCCCCACTGGGCCGGTGTACTTTCGCGGATTTTCCCCGCCTGGTGTCACACACAGGGAGCCAGCTTTTGCAAAGGATAGCCGGCTTTTATGCTCTGAAGTCCCTCCCTGAAAATGGCGTCTGGGCGAGCGAGGTTTCTGGAGGCTCTTTTTGCCCCACTCGCAAGAGTTTCACGCAAGAGGACAGTAGACAGACATAGACAGGTCACACTCACAGTCTTTCACAGCTGAGCCCCACTGGGCCGGTGTACTTTCGCGGATTTTCCCCGCCTGGTGTCACACACAGGGAGCCAGCTTTTGCAAAGGATAGCCGGCTTTTATGCTCTGAAGTCCCTCCCTGAAAATGGCGTCTGGGCGAGCGAGGTTTCTGGAGGCTCTTTTTGCCCCACTCGCAAGAGTTTCACGCAAGAGGACAGTAGACAGACATAGACAGGTCACACTCACAGTCTTTCACAGCTGAGCCCCACTGGGCCGGTGTACTTTCGCGGATTTTCCCCGCCTGGTGTCACACACAGGGAGCCAGCTTTTGCAAAGGATAGCCGGCTTTTATGCTCTGAAGTCCCTCCCTGAAAATGGCGTCTGGGCGAGCGAGGTTTCTGGAGGCTCTTTTTGCCCCACTCGCAAGAGTTTCACGCAAGAGGACAGTAGACAGACATAGACAGGTCACACTCACAGTCTTTCACAGCTGAGCCCCACTGGGCCGGTGTACTTTCGCGGATTTTCCCCGCCTGGTGTCACACACAGGGAGCCACACATTTTATTTTCTAAGGAGAATATGTTTAAACATAAAACTTCTTTGAAAGTGTTACAAGTAAAATTCGTCTGCTATTTTATATCTTAATTATCTGAAGTTATATTATTCTTTTTCTAATTATGAATACACTGATTAATAATTATAATTTCACATGATAATAGCCATTGAAACAATTCAACAATGTTTGGGTTAGACATTTTAAGGAGAGAAAAATGTCCTTTTTACAACACACCATCAAAGATAATAGAGAACGGTTTGACTTAAAAATATTATGATAGAAACCAACACAATCATACTTCTGTTATTAGGTGTTGAATTGATGACAATTTTCTCGCGACTGTACTTGGACACAGAGTCATGTAAAGCCCTATAAGGTGTTTACAGGTGTCATTCAGCCTCTAGGGACTCTGGAATAGTGCTGAAAGCTATTACTTCTTCTATTATGACTTTTCTTTTTTTATTATGTTTGGGCTTTGACTGCGTTTTCATCAGAGGTCAAAGTAAAAATTTATTGCCTGAAGGCCAGCTTTTAAGTCCATAGAAAATGTCAACAAGAATAAAGGATCTTCAACTAACATATCCACTTTCTGAATCCATTTCAACAATATCTTTACAATGATACTCAATGGAAAAAGAGAAATGAAACAATGAATGAGCCATTTCTATGTGCATGATGGTAAAGTATATATTTACTAAAATCTTTATAACAGACCATGAATATAAAATGCATTGCAAACATTTTTTAGCCTTTGTTCAGCTACACAATTTGTTATTTCCTTGTTAAACCTAGTATTATTTATTATTTCCCTGGTATTTTTTGTTTGTTTGTTTGTTTGTTTGTTTGGTTTTTGGGCAACACCTAGTGACACTCAGGGGTTACTTCTGACTATATGCTTAGAAATCACTCCTGGGTTGGGGGACCATATAGGACTGTGGGGAATCTAACTGCAGCCCCTCCTAGATCAGCTGTGTGCAAGGCAAGTGCCCTACCGCTGCACCACCGTTCCAGCCCCAATATTATTTTCCTGTTAAGCCTAGTAAGTAAATCATTATAACATCCTGCCCATTAGGTAGCTGAGAATAAATCTCTGATTTTCTTTAGATCAGGGCTTCTCAGTTTGATAATTGTAGCAGAGTTAATATCAGCTCTCTTCAAATTGAGGATAATGAACAAAATTTAATCCACAAGAAACAAAATGAAAGAAAATTGAGTCTGTAAATGAAAAAGAGCTTGAGTTTGATAGCACACTACTCATCAGAATAATCCCAGTAATGCTCTGTAGTTTCTAGGATTGAACTAGATCCTGCATATACAATATATGAGTTTCTGTCTACTTAGCTATTTCCCTGGTATATTCCCAGCATATTTTATTAACCAGTCTAACCGTAAATGTGTTACATGATGATAGTCCTCTACTTTCTAATTTTACTTTGAATCTGATGTATAAGTATGAATATTCATAATTGTAGCAATTTTACAAATGTTCTTGAGTAGGCTGCAATAATTGCTGCAATATGTTGAGAATTAAATTAACCGAAGAAAACAAAAGTGGCAGGAACTAATTAAAAACTTGGATCAACAATGAATGAAGATTTTTTAAGTGCCTTATAAAATATTTCATAGCCAATTCATTTGTGAGAAAAACCTATTATAATTAAGAGAACATTTTTGTTCAATATTCATTACATATTTCTTGGATTTTTACTTAAGTCTTTTGGCACTATAAATTGTAAACATAATTAGTTACAACAACAGCCTTTCTGATATGCCTAAAGTAAATAATGATAAAATAATTAATAAATAATGAATAGAAATTTTGTTTCATATCTACTAGTCAAGAACACATGTAATATGAGATTTGAGGTATTATATAATGTCAAGAACATTGTTTGAATAATTTGTTTCAGAAAGTTAATATGATGTGTAAACTAGCAAATTAACTTTTTCTAAAGTTTTTTTTTAGTTTTAGTTTTTGTTTTTTGGGCCACACCCGGTGAGGCTCAGGGATTACTCTTGGCTATGCACTCAGAAATGGCTCCTGGCTTTCAGTTACCATACGGGAAGCCGGAGGATAAAACCAAAGTCCATCCTGGAGCAGTCATGTTCAAGATAAGGACCCTACTCTGCGCTTTCACTCCAGCCTATTTCTGAAGTGTTAAATAAGTTCATGAGAGTCATATTCTGATGTGCTAAACTACAATGAGAAAATATAGTGAAAAAATACCAGTAAAAAACTTAAGAAGAATGAGACAGATAGTGCAGGATGTTAGGAATTTGCTTTACATATGATTTTCCCATTTCCTTCCTCAATACTTCATGCACTACCAAAAGTGACCTTTGTGCCCAGAACAAGAAGTAAACTCTGGACACCTTGGGGTATGTCCTAGAATACGAATGAGCAAAGCAAATAAATAAACAAAATTAAAAGTACTGGAAAAGGTTTATAAGAAAAAAAATATGCCCAGTTTCAAAAGGCAACATATTTATATAACTTGCACTCCTACTTTTTTCTTGGTAGCAGAAAGAACAAACTGCAATCTATTCTTTCTGGTTTATATATGTTTGTGGCTGCATACTGATTCTTGACTGACATTAAATTGCCATATCCTAAGATGTTGTCAAATTAGTAAATAAAGCATATTCAAATTTTCTATAGTTTGCACAAATTATAGATTAAAATGAGAACAGTAGTGATAAGTGAAAACAGAAAAATATAAAACCAAATAGAAGGTGATTTGAAAATAATATATTCAGTAACAGAAAAAAATTATATATTTTCTAGACAAGATAAAATGAGATAGAAAAAAATGAAATAATCAGGGTTGGTATTAAGCAATTAATTAATCTGGCAGAAAAATAAATGATATAGGATGAAGGAAAGTTTCCAGAAAGTGAAGTTCTGCAAGTATGCCAAGTTCAGAGGAATAAATCTACAATAATTTCTTAAAGTTATAGGTTTAAAAGAATTCCAAGAAAAAAACTGAGGATTTTAAATGGAAAATAATAATGGAGAAATAAATGACAACTGCACTGTTTAAAAATTATTCAAACTTAGAATATTGCTGAGTTCGAGCAATATTAAAACAGGTAGAGCAATTGATTTTTAAGTAGCCTACTCAGATTTGATTACAGAACTATGTATAGTACCTTAGAACCCCTATGGGCAATTCACCTTTTAGAGCAGAGACAGGAGTAAGCCCTGAGTAAAACAGGGTGTGGCTTTTTTTTAAAATAATAAGATTATGATGCACCAGATATTTAGTTCTGATGGGAGAGCTACGTTCTTTATGAACATGACTTCAAGTCTGATCACTGAAGAAGGTGCATCAAATTTTGTGACCTTTTCTACATTCAAAACATTTCTATGTCTGACCTTGATACTCCTTTGGTAAGAATGTATGTGACTTTTAATTATTTATAAATAAAGTATTAGAATGACCATGAGATACCTTTACAAAGATGTTCATACTGTTTTTAGTCAGTGTATAACATACTTCACCAATTATCATATTCTGCCACCAATGTCTCCACTTTCCCTCACTTCTCCCTCCCTACTACCTTATACCTTGATTGCCTCTGTAACAGACATATTTCTTCACTTTCTCTCTTCTCTCTCGTTCCTTTTTGATGCTAAGGATTAAACTAGTGTTTGTGAAGGGTATTCTACATGTCAACTTTATCTCCTTTCATTACCCAGGTCTTATCCAGAGTACTCATTTCCAAATATCAATATCATAGCAGTCCCTTCTCTGCTCAAACTGTACATCACCATTGTTAGTAGCAAGCTTTCTACTATATAGACCTATATTAATGGCCCTAGTTTCTTATGTTGTAGAATATGTAATATTTCTATATTTATTCCTCTCCCTTTGATGCATTTTGCTCAGCATAATGTTCTTCATATCCATCCAAGTATAAGAAAAATTTAGAGCTTTGTTTTTCCTAAAAGATGCTAAGTATTCTATTGGGTTCATGTGTCATAATTTCTTTATCCACTCATTTGTTCTTAGGCATTTGCCATTCTTTACTTGTAATGATTATTGTGAATATTGCTACAACAAGCAAAAGAGTGCAAAAGGCTTTCTGCATTTGGATGTTGGATTCTTAGAGATTATTCCTAGGAGTGGAATTGCTGAATCATATAAAAGCTAGATATTTAGGTTCTATTTTTAAGAATATCTACATAGTTTTCCAAAAGAGCTGTACAATTTGACATTCCCAGCAATAGGTAGTCCCTTTCTTTTTTATACATATTTTTATTTAAACACCTTGATTACATATATGATTGTTTTTGGGTTTCAGTCATGTAAAGAATACCAACCATCACCAATGCAGTGCAACATTCCCATCACCAATGTCCCAAATCTCCCTCTTCTCCACCCAACCCCCGCCTGTACTCTAGACAGGCTTTCTATTCCCCTTATACGTTTTCATTATTAGGATAGTTCAAAATGTAGTTATTTCTCTAACTAAACTCATCCCTGTTTGTGGTGAGCTTCATGAGGTGAGCTGTAACGTCCAGCCCTTCCTTTTTTTGTGTCTGAAAATTATTATTGCAAGAATGTTTTTTATTTTTCTTAAAACCCATAGATGAGTGAGACCATTCTGCATCTCTCTCTCTCTCTCTCTCTCTCTCTCTCTCTCTCTCTCTCTCTCTTTCTGACTTATTTCACTCAGCATAATAGATTCCATATACATCCATGTATGGGAAAATTTCATGACTTCATCTCTCCTGACAGCTGCATAATATTCCATTGTGTATATGTACCACAGTTTCTTTAGCCATTCATCTGTTGATGGATATCTTGGTTGTTTCCAGAGTCTTGCTATGGTAAGATGCAAATCAAAACAACTATGAGGTACCACCTCACACCACAGATTAGCACACATCACAAAGAATGAGAACAAGCAGTGTTGGTGGGGATGTGGAGAGAAAGGAACTCTTATCCACTGCTGGTGGGAATGCCGTCTAGTTCAACCTTTACGGAAAGCAATATGGAGATTCCTTCAAAAACTGGAAATTGAGCTCCCATACGATCCAGCTATATCAATCCTAGGAATATACCCTAGAAACACAAAAATACAATACAAAAATCCCTTCCTTATGGGGCCGGGCGGTGGCGCTGGAGGTAAGGTGCCTGCCTTACCTGCGCTAGCCTAGGAGACGGACCGCGGTTCGATCCCCCGGTGTCCCATATGGTTCCCCAAGCCAGGAGCGACTTCTGAGCACATAGCCAGGAGTAACCCCTGAGCGTTACCGGGTGTGGCCCAAAAACCAAAAAAAAAAAAAAAATCCCTTCCTTACACCTATATTCATTGCAGATAGTCCCTTTCTATGTACATACACACAAGTAGTAACTGTCCTTTTTTTAAAATGTGTGTTAGTCTCTATGGTGTGAGATGAAACATTATTGTTGTTTTGATTTCCATCTCCCAGATAATTAATAATGTGGAGCAATTTTTAAATTGTTTTTTTTTCTTGATATCTGTATTTTTTTTATGAGAAAGTTCCTGTTATCTTAAACAATTTTTGGATAGGATTGATTTTATTTCTTGTTAAACTCTACCAATGACTTACATATCTTAGATATTAACCCCATTAATAAGTATTGGGTGAATCATTTCTCCTCATTCGATGGGCAGTTTTTCTTTTGTAGTCATTGTTTTCCTTAAGATCCAGAAGTTTAATGTAATACCATATGTTTATCTTTGCTTCTGTTTCTATGGTCAGTGGTGTTTCATCTTTAAATATGCCTTTAGCTTCAATGTCATGGAGTGATTTGCCTATATTTCCCTCTATGTTGCTATGGTTTGAGGTCTGACATTAAGGTCTACAATTTATTTAAATTTAACTTTTGTGCATAGCATCATAAAGAGATTTGAGCTCAAGTGTTTTGCCTGAAATTGATCAGTTTAGTCATTAGTTTTTACCAAAACTAATTATTGAAAAGGCTTTCCTTGATCCACTTTGCTTTCCTTGCCTCTTTATCAAAGATTATATTATCATATTTCTTAGGGTCAGTCTCAGAATTTCTAAGTCTAGTCCATTGATATGAAGATCTGTCTATTACAATGCCACACTCTTAATGACTATTGCTTTATGCAGGGGTCCTCAAACTTTTTAAACAGGGGGCCAATTCACTGTCCCTCAGACCATTGGAGGGTCTGACTATAGTTAAAACAAAACTTATGAATGAATTCTTATGCACACTGCATATATCTTATTTTGCAATGAAGAAACAAGACAGATACAAATACAATATGTGGCCCGCAGGCCATAGTTTGAGGACCACTGCAAGTTTATAGTATAGTTTGAAATAGATAAAGTTTTTTTAAAAAAATATTTTACCAGGACCAGTCATATGAACATCTTGTGAAAATAAAAAAAATGATTAAACTGAAACACCAAACCCAAAGTCAATGACAACAGAATAGATACCCAATTTACAACAAGCTGTAAAGTGAAGACCAGGTAAGCTAGTATTCTGGAGGGGTAATGGAGGGAGATAGGGGAGACATACTGGGAACAGGAGTGGTGGGAATGCTCTTCATTCATTGTCACCATGTACTGTAAATAATTCTGTGTAATGCACTCAGTCACAATAAAAATTAAAAAAAAAAAGAAATCTCTTAAATGAGAGCCAGAGAGAGATTATAGGAACTACTGTTCATTCTTTGAATTATTTAATCCTGTTTCAAATTGCTGTTATATTCTGTACACCAACTATTTACTGTACCAAAAATAATATAAAAGTAAACAAATGCAAAAAAAAAACCTTCAGGGGCTAAATTTAAGACAAGAATGAAAACTAAGTTTGCTATGAAATAAGCTGATAAAATAGTAAACTGTGTAATCGTAGCTTTTAGCACATTTTTAAACAGATATGGGATTATTTTATGCAAGTAATTTGCAAATGATGAATGCATAACTTTTGTCCATGACATAAAGTGTAGGTTACTAAAATGATATTCCACTAGAATATCAAAGACAATGTATTTATTTTGACAGCTTACTTTTCTAGATAGCCACTGGTGAATATAGATAGCATCACATCATTGAATTCTGGTTGTCTTTAATTTGTTTTGACTAATATTCTTTTATAATTTAAATAAATTTTCTAAATTTGTCATTAAACTCTGGTTAATATCTAATAAATCTTATTACAATGTAAAGAATCACAAAATAGAATCTTAGGAAATAAAAATTTAAGGAATGATAATTGCAAGTTTGTGTAAAACTGATTTTAGTTTAAATGTCAGCATGCATTTAGGCAATCTTATTAAAAGAATATTACTATTATTATGCTTTCATTGTTATTATTATATTGTATTTATACCTATCTTTATTTTTTCTTAAAATTTTCATGTCTTTCCTATATAATTAGTTCTTTTGAATTTAGTCAATATGTTTTATGCAATTATTCAGTCTTCTGGCACTAACTACTAATACACATTCTATAATAATTCTTTCAGTGTTACTTTTAACATTGCAAAAATCTCAAAATATCAAACCATTATTTAAACAAAACTTTTTGTCAACTCTTGGATATTATATCCAGAGATTTTATATGTAGAACATTGCTATGATTATTTCATAAAGTTCTCTTGTAAATTTGAAATTTGTACTATATTGTTTCTTAAATATTAAGTAAACATTTTTAATTGTAGACTTAATAACCTACTGATGATAATTTACACTGGTTAGTATTTTGTTAAAATCTCTAAAGTGCTAGCTTCTTTTTTGATTTCTATTTTTGATTTTTTTTGTTTGTTTTGTTTTGGGCCATCCCTGGTGGTACATTGGGCTGACTCCTGTCTCAGGATTATTTCTGGTGGGCTCAGGTTACCCTGGTAATCTGGGTCAACTGCACATGAGACAAACACTCTACTCACTATACAATCATTCTGGCTCATAAAGTGCTAGTTTCTACAAAAAAGAAATACTTTTATGTCTTGAGATGATTATAAATAGTCATATTATGATTGACTTCAGTCTAAGTTTACTTGAAGTTATTAACATGCAGCTTAATAAAGGTGGGAGAAGTGTTTCTGAACCTCTTAAAATAAAAGCCTAGATAACTAGCTTGTAAGCAGTGGTTATGGCCTAAAGTAATTATTTTCAATTATCTATCTATGTGAAGTGAGGATTTATGTCACATAAAAATAAGCCCACACTAGATTTTTATAAGACTTTGGGTACACCAGTATAGAATTTGGAAACTTCTCAAATTTATTGAATTTGATATCCCAAACATACATCATGCTTTGGAAGTATAATGTCAGGTCCTGCTCATTTTATTTATGTAGGTTTTCTCATTTGCAAAGTTTTCCCCTTTGAACAAGAAGCACAGTAGGCAATACTGAAAGACATGGCAGGGATATTACTCTTAATGATTTTTCAGCAGTGTCTGGGGAACATACAGCATTATAGAATACCTGGGATTTGTGCATACCAAGTCTGTACTACAGACCTTTGGACTATCTTACTGACCCACAAAGATAATTTATTTTTAATCTATGTTATTTCACCTGTTTCTTTCTTTAACAACTCTATGGATCAGTTTCCTTGTATAGGATTGCTTAAAATTATAACAGAAGAAACTCCATCTCTTTTCATCAAAGAGTAAGCTACTCTACCTTGAATGTCCTATTCTTTATAGTAGCAGTGATCTTAAAAATATAAATATTGGTGATATCATAATATATCAAAATCATTGTAATATATCAGTACACATTTGTTATTCTGGAACAATTTTCTTCATGGAGAAGCACTTTAATACTTTTATATAGTTAGTTCTGCTGAACATAAATCAACTCCACACATCTTTAAGATAATTTATAAAAATAGATTTCTTTCCCCTTTTTAGGGAGATATCAACATTTGACAAATAATAGGGGAACAGTAAAAATAAAGAATAATATAATTTCTATTATTTTCCATTTTTTACCAATATTCTTTGTTGCCATAGAACAAACAAGAACTCTTCTTTTGTCTACATCATTGTCTATAAGCTTTCTTTTAACTTATTTATGGAAAGTTAAACAAAAAGGAAAATTTTTAAAGAAATAACTTAATAACCTCACTTCAGATATTACATATATTAATAAAGATGAAAAATTACCATAAAGCAATATTCCAATTTAATTTTGTTTGTTCCTGGGGTTGTTGAACTAGGTTATTCTTTAAATTGTTTTTTATATAAAAGAAGTATTTTTATATTTTAGCATACAATAATATTATGATCTTAGTCTATTTCTGAGGTCACCAAGGCTTTATCAATAATTCAAACACTAAATGAATGCAGCAGATGATGGCTATATATTTTTCAAATAGAGTTTTTAACATGGTTTTATTCTTAGTTAAAGAGATGACAATGACAAATACATTCTGCTGAAACTTTGAGTAAAATTCTGCTCTGAGAATGTAGAGGTTAGACTAAAAGAGGTTGAAGTACACCAAGATTTTTAATTTTTTCCCTTTTACAGCAAGTTTCCAATTTAATAACAGCTATCAATAGTAGTAAAAATAATTCACAAAATATGGAGATTGGGTTGAAAATTGCAAAATTTAGTTGAAGAGAAAGGCCTGGGTAGATGAGGATTTGTAAAAGTATCCAGTCATATCTCCCTTCAAATCCAGCTCCTTACTTTTACACTGTGGGGATAGGCAAAGGTGGGGATTTCCCTGAGGAGACACACTGTGAAGACAACAAAATTTTAATTAAATGAAAAGAAAATAAGAAGTTTGAGAGAATATAAACTTCTCCAGAAGGAGTAGTGACCTGAAGAAATCAAAGCAGTATTTACACAAAGCAAATAATGAAGTGGGGGATTACAGAAAATGAATTTGTGCCATCTAGAATAACCTTTTAAGACGTTTTCTTGACTTGGGGCTTCATTTTGTAGATGAAGGCTCATTTTCAAGGAGAACCAGATTAGATTAGATTCCCTAATCTTCTGCATGAAGAAACTTGTCAGATGATAGATGAGGCTGAAATATCTCCCAGTCATTAAAGGTGGGATCTATCTTGGAGCAAGTTAAGTTAGAGCTTTTGAGTGATCTGGTTTTTTGTTTGTTTGCTTTTTTCCTGGGCTGGGTTTTAAAAATATCACAGAAGTTATAGTTTATTTTTATCAGATAATATCCTTATTTAAGCACCATGATTACAAGTACAATTGTAGATGCCTTCCAGTCATAAACAGTACACCCCCTTCACCAATGCAACATTCCCACCACCAATGCCCTCCTCCCCATCTCTCTTCTCTTGACTGTATTCCAGAAAGACATTCTACTTTTTCACTCATTGATATTGTCACCATAGTTGTCAGTGTAGTTATTTCTCTAACTGCACTCACCAATCTTTGTCCTTCTGGCCCTCACTATTGTCTCTGGGAATTATCACAATAATGTGTTTTTATTTTTTCTAAAACCCATAGATGTGTGAGACTATTCTGTATCTATCTCTCTCCTTCTGACATATTTCACTCAGAATAATAGTTTTCATGTGCATCCATCCGTATAGAAAAATTTTATGACCATCTCTCCTAATGCTGCATAATATTCCATTGTGTATATGTACCACAGTTTCTTTAGCCATTCATCTGTTGAAGGGCATATTGGTTTTTTCCAAAGTCTGGCTACTGTAAATAGTGCTGCAATAAATATAGGAGTGAGGAAGGCATTTTTGTATTGTGCTTTTTTTCTTCCTACGGTATATCCCTAGGAGTGGTATAGCTGGATCATATGGGAGCTCAATTTCCAGTTTTTTGAAGAATCTCCATATTGTTTTCCATAAAGGCTGGACTAGACGACATTCCCACCAGCAGTGAATGAGAGTTCCTTTCTCCCAACAATTCCTGGCAGCACTGATTGTTCTTGTTCTTTGTGATGTGTGCCAGTCTCTGTTGCATGAGATGATAACTTATTGTTGTTTTCAATTGCATTTCCCTGATTATTAGTCATGAAGACCATTTTTTCATGTGCCACTTGGCTATTTGTATTTCTTTTTTGAGAAATTGTTCAATTATTCTCCACATTTTTCAATGGGGTTAGTTTTTTTTTCTCTTTTTAAGTCTGTCAGTAATTTGTATATATTAGCACATTATCTGATGGCTTTTGGGTGAATAGAATAATCTGAATTATTAACTGGGGTGTTGAACTTCTGAACCTGGGGGAAGACAATTCACTACTTTCATAGCCACTTTTTAATTATGATTTCCCAAAACTAGTGATATTTCCAAATACTAGTGATGCATTGACTGCCTGACACTACATGTTCTCTTCATGCCTTGCCCAGACTAGAATTCTCATGCTATAAAATTGGAATGAGTCACTGAGACCCTATTTGTAACCACTGTGATTTTTTCATTAAGGATCCTAACTGTGCCAAGGAACCTAGCTTCTGACAAGCAGAACCACAGCATATTTATCTAGGGCTGGAACTTTAAAAGAAATTGACATGTGATATATTTGTGTGTGTGTGTGTGTGTGTGTGTGTGTGTGTGGTGAAAGGGGTAGGGGAGACTGTTTTGTTTGGCTTTTAACCTCTGCTCACTAAAATATATTTCCTGAATCTATTTTTTTTTTGGACAAAACTGTCTGGTCACATTAACATTCCAATTCATACTGGTCTTAAAGTCACCCATAGGAAATGTCATATTCCAATATCTTAAGTCCCCTGAGAACCGTCTGAAGTAGCACCAGAGCTCAAAGTCTGGAGCAGCCCTGAAACAGCCCTGGAGTTTATTCAAGTATAGCTCCAAAAGCAAAACCAGAGAAAAATCATTTTATAGTTATTTATCATTTTTGTGTGTGTGTGTGGTGCTGAATATTAAATACAGCTCTTACACTCTACTTCTGAGTCTCATATTTGGACACCCTCGTCAAATTATAATTTGTTAAAATTTTAACAATATAGAGTAAATCTTACCATGTCTTAGGATACTTTCTGAAATCTGTATATAGAAATCAGTTTCAAATGACATTTCAGAAACATGTGACAACTCTTTACAAAAATAACAAGCTTTAAAATTATATTATGTCCTCATTCAATCATATGTTTATTATGGTGAGGATCTCTGTATTGTTCTCAGACGTAATCCTATTGATAATACATTGATAAATGCAAAGTAACAAATATTCATAAATACTATTAAGAATTTAAAATCACCATAAGTATTAAAATATAACTAGTAGTCTAATACTAAACCAAATAGTCTGTGTTTATAGTATCTTTTTATTTTAAAAAGTTTCCTTTATCTCAAGCATAATAAATAGTACAAAAAGGATACTAAAAATGTACTAATATTTATTTTACTATACATTTTCATTCTTTCTTTTTTCTTTTTCTCCTCTTCCATTCTTTATTTATTCCTTCCCTCCTTCCTTCCCTCCCTCCTTCCCTCTTTCCTTCATTCCTTCCCTCTTTCCTTCATTCCTTCCCTCCTTCATTCTTTCCCTTTTTCA